>NC_080177.1:38824091-39438780 GCF_950295315.1 Erinaceus europaeus
CAGGATGAAAACAGAAGTGACACAGACAGTGAAAATGGGGCATATGTTCTCCTACTTCCTTATCGATCTTCCTCCCCTTGTCTGGAGTACAGGTGGAATGGTTGTGTGTACAAAAAAATAAAAGCCAGAATGTTCACAGCAACACAGCTTGCAGTAGCCTATGCTGGTAACACTAACTACCTACCAACACAGAAAAGAGTAAGTCAAATTGAAAAGTCTACATAGTGAAAAACGATCTTAGACTAAAATACACAAACAACAGCTACACATGGCAAACAAAACATGAAATCAAACAGGACATAGAGGAATAAGTAGTAAGAATAAAATTAAATCAGAGTAAAACAACTAGAGATTTTAAGAGATTCAAATAAATGTGGTTAGAAGTAATAAAGGTATTCAAGAAATGATAAATTCAAAATTCAGTAGAGTATTTCTTCATGGAAGGAGGAAATACTAGTAGGTTTTAGATATGTTTGTAAGACCTTACCCTGTGTTGTTACACAGGTTAGATTGTAAATCTTCAAGGTGTATGTGTGTGTGTTTCATTGTATATTCTCTACTATATCTGAACATATTGCATATTAAAATTCGACTTAGGGGATAAATCATAAAATTACCAAATTCTACTTAGACATCTATAACTTTAAGAAGGCTGCAACAATTATAGATTATCTATTGGTTAATGTTTATGCAATTTACTAAGACTTATGATATAAATAGGAATAGTGAGCCTCTCATTATGAAGTGATTCTTTAAAAAGTGATGTCATGTACATGCAAAGAAGAGTAAGTAGCTGGGGAAATAGCTCAACTGGTAGAGCTCAGGACTTGCATGCCCAAGACTTGTAATTCAATTCCCAGTACTACATAGCCCAGAACAGTACTATAGTCTCTCTCTTCCTCTCTCCCTGACTCATATGAAGCTCTGAGATGAAAATAAATCTTAAAAAAGAACATATTAAAATCAGTGTCCATATACTCTAACTACAGAATAAATACCTCAATTAACTCTTAGACTGTAGTATTTGCCTGTGACTATAGTTGCAGCAATATTCACCAATATTCACCTCCTTTTGTTAATCTATGTGCACAACCCATTTTTGCCTATACTCACTTGTTTGGAGGAGGTATGAATATGACTGCTGTATCATCTCTCCTAAGCTGTTATTGTGGTAGTTTTCTTTTTCTCTTCTGAATCCAGTTCTTGCAAAGACTTAAGTGCTTTTTGTTTTCACTTAGAAAAATCACATTTCAATAGACAGATAGTAGTAGAAATAATAGTTGACCCATATCTGCAACCTTAAGAGAACTTACCATAGAGGGACTGGGGATTCAGAACTCTGGTAGTGGGAATAGTATGGAGTTGTAGTCCTGTTACCTAGTAAAGTCTGACTTTGGGTCCCTCTCAGCATAGCCTTTCCTTGAGCCCTGGGCTGCTAAGTCCTTGGGGCAGCTCTGGTTTGGATCTAATTCTCATTTGAGGTGTGGGTTCCTGTGTGTAGGTCTGCAGACCTCATAGGCTATGGATGATTCTGCCTGAAGTCTCAGGAGAGAAGCTATCAGACAGTCTGCCTTTCCCACAAGGATTTCCCTCAAAAGGACAAGTGTTTTGGAGCCATATTTGTGTCATTTCACACTGAAGAGAGGCTTAGGAATATTGGGATTCTTGCAACCCAGATACGTGGAGTCCTATTCCTCTTTAAAAGGATGCAGTCTGATTCAAATTAAAAAAATTGACAGAATCGCATGGGAAATTGCATTAACGAACTATCTTAAGGTGACGGTGATCAATAAGGTGTTTTTTTTTGTTGTTGTTTTTTTATTCCCAGGTAATGGCCTTTAGAGATACTGTTTGATGGTTTCAAAACAGAACTCTGAAAATGATGGCTACATTGCCATGTCACAGAAAGCATAATTTTAGAACTATTAGGGGTCTTTAAAGTCATCTGATGCCTCATTATTTTAAAAATCTTTTACTCAGCACCTGTTATATGTCTAATCCTCACATGGATACTAGGCATATAAAGATAATATACATTTAGAGTTGGCAAAATAGCTCATTTGGATAGCACAGTGGTTTGCCATGTGTTCCACCAGGTTCAAGCCCGACCTCTACTATATTGGAGGAAGCCTCCATGTTCTAGTCCTCTCTTTCTCGCTCTCTCTCTCTCTCCCTTCTTTCTCTCTATAAGATAAATAAAAGTAATTAAAAATATAAAAACTAATATTAAATTAAAACATTCTTTAAAATCATATTGCTATAATTAGGTTTATAATGGTCAACTAAATGCTCAGCATCTAGTATGTACAATGTATATGTAGTAATACTTGTTCATACTGTACTAAATGTAGTATGTGTATGTATTGATTTTCAGTGGTGTAATGCAATGCTATTTCAATTTTTTATCATAGTTTAATTACCTTTTCTTCTCTCAAGCCATTTTTTTCTAACACTTATTTGTGATTAGTACTATAGTGACTTTCCAGATTGTAAGGTTACAAGTTAATTTTTTAAAAGAATCATTTTGCAATGTGATCAAGACTGTTAGAAAAAAGTGAGAGAGAGCCGAGCGGTGCACACCAAATTAAGCACACATATTAAGGACCAGTGCAAGGTTCCCAGTTCAAGTACCGGCTCCCCACCTTCAGAAGACAGCTTGTGGGAAGCAAAGTCGGGGGGGGGGGTCGCTTCTGTGAAGAAGGTCTTCGGGTCTTTCTCCCTATCCTTCCTCTTCCCATCCCTCTCATCTCTTTCTCTCTGTCCAATGGGGAATGGCCGCAGGAGAAGTGGATTTGTAGTACAGTCCCTGAGCCCTGGTGATAACCCTAGATGCCTAAATAAAGAAAGATAGATAGAAAGAAAGAAGGAGGGAGGTTGGGCAGTAACACAGCTAGTTAAGCACACGTGGCACAAAGTGCAAGGACTGGAGTAAGAACACCAGTTAGAGTCCCCTGCTTGCCACCTGCAGGGGAGTCACTTCACAGGCAGTGAAGCAGGTCTGCAGGTGTCTATCTTTCTTTCCCCCTCTCTCTGTCTTCCCCTCCTCTCTCGATTTCTCTCTGTCCTATCCAACAATGAACATCAACAACAATAATAACCACAACAAGGGCAACAAAAGGGGGGGAATGACTTGAAGGAGCAGTGGATTCATGGTGCAGGCACTGAGCCCCAGTAATAACCCTAGAGGCAAAAAAAGAAAAGAAAAGAAAAAAGAAAATGAAAGAGTGTAAGACTGAGAGTGCATAGAAGGTTTCTTGGAAGGAGTGATATGAAATAGCTTTTGAAGAGAGTTTTGGACTTTTTAACTATAAATGGTGAGGGGGGTTGTTCTGATAAAGTTAATGGAGTACAGGAAAGCAGGGAAACAGTGAGGACATAGCTTGACTTACGAGATAAAGAGTAAACTGTAATTGTGAGGGAAATGCCAATGGTTGATTCTTGAAATGGAATTTGAAGTCTAATTGTGAAGGGTCTGGTAAACTACACTAAGGAAGCAGTTCTTATTTCCTAGGCAGAGCCAGGCCTAGACATATGGGTTCCTTGGCAGACTAATAACTGGCTGTCTCTTCAAACCAGTACTCTAAATATTTTTTCAACATTGTAGTTATTTGGAGATATTGAGAGTAAAACTGGAAATCTATTAATAAAAACTGTAAAACCTATAAATAAAAGATATTCCCATACTACTCTACCTATCAGCCAAAGTGGTGTTAAACTGTGGAAAGAATTCAGTTGAAAGTTTTTCAGTGAGAGGTTCCTGGAAGATGGCGGACTGAGAAGCTGCTAGTGGCTTGAGCTCTGACCACATCCTATGGAAATGGTAGGATTTTCTCCCTTTAGTAGGCCAGTCAATAAGGGGTCCTAGCGGTGACACCAAGGAGGTGACTATAACTTAATTTGGGTTAAAAAATAGAGTAGAAAAAAAGAGAAAAACATTTTTTTCTTTTAAATTATTATCTCCAAAATGTACCTCCTCTCCCTTCCCCCACCCCCCAAAAACCAGTCCCAGGGGACCAGCTCCTAGCAGTCTCCCCTGCTGAGCTTCTTTCTTTACCAGGATTCCCATCCCACCAGGGAATATAGTTCATTCTAAGTCTAGTTCCTTCTGAAACCTCTGGCCTTTTTTCTTTCTAAGTAGCCAAACCACCCCCACATAACTAATTAAACAACTTTTTAAATTTTTAAATAAAAAACTCTTTCGTTCCACCGCTCTTTTATTACTGTTCTTTTTCTTATCTTTTTCTTTTTCTCTCTCTCTTTTTTTCTTTTTCTCATTCTTGTCATCCTTTCCTCCTTAATTCTATAGCTTCCAAAGCCACAGGCCCCATCCCCCCGACATCACCAAACAGTGTGCTTTCACTGATACACGTTTAGGAATTATTTGGGGGAAGAATTCTGACTCAGAGTGTACTCTCACTGCAAGTATCTCTGCTCAAATTCCCTTCCTCATTTAGCTACCCCTAGAATATACAGTGGATAGTAGATTTGCATAACTGTCTATTCTTGCTATCCCTTCTTTCTTTTCTCTTTCTTCTTCACTGGGATTTGGTTACTATTTTTTCACGGACTGGAGACATTGTTTGGCTAACTGGTGGTGATTAAACTGCTTCAATACTTGCTTCAGTTGCTATTGTAATACCAGAGGTTGGTGAGTGCAATAGTCATAAAGCTATTTAGTTGTGTTGCTTGTACTCAAGACACAACAACTGAGGAACAACAGAGCATAAAAATAAGAAACACATAAATAAAAAAGGGTAGATCAAAAACTAATAAAAATGATACTCCAATGAATGAAGACAAGAGCCCAGAAGAAACTACAAATCAGCCAGAAGTAACCACAGATAAGAAAAGTATGCAAGCAGTAATAAACTTATTAATCACAGAAATGAAAACAACATTGGAGGAAAGGAATGGCAGTATTAGGGAAACAACAGTTGAGACCCCCAAGGAAAATACTGATTATCTTGAGGCAATTAGAGAACTGAAAGCTGAAATAGCTGTAATGAAGAAAGAAACCAAGGGAAGGGAAAGCAGACTAACAGAAGCAGAAAACAGAATTAGTCAGACAGAGATGAGTTAGAGAAAACTAAGAAAGAGGTGAAAGAGCTCCAAAAGAGATTGAAAGACACTGAAAACAACAACAGAGACACATGGGATGACCTCAAAAGAAGTAACATTTGTATAATTGGTCTGCCAAAGGAAGAAAGAGAGGAAGGGGAAGCAAACATTCTAGAGGAAATAATAGAAGAAAACTTCCAAGACCTGAATAACAGAAAGGACATCAAGATTCAAGAGGCCCAGAGAGTACCAAACAGAATCAACCCAGACCTGAAGACACCAAGACACATCATAGTCACAATGAAAAGGAGTAAGGATAAAGAAAGGATCCTAAAGACTGCAAGAGAGAAACAAAAAGTCACATACAGGGGAAAACCCATAAGATTATCTGCAGACTTCTTCACTCAAACTTTAAAAGCCAGAAGAGAATGGCAAGATATCTATCGAGCCCTGAATGAAAAAGGGTTTCAACAAAGGATAATATATCCTGCTAGGCTTTCATTCAAACTAGATGGAGGGATCAAAACCTTCTTAGACAAACAACAGTTAAAGGAGGCAACCATAACCATACCGGCCCTGAAAGAGGTTCTAGAAGACCTCTTATAAACCAGAACATCACTATAACACTTGCAATATATAAGAGCAAACAAAAATTTATTTTGAACAATGGCATTACAATACATTAAATCCATAATATCAATAAATGTCAATGGCTTAAACTCACCCATCAAAAGGCACAGAGTGGGGGGATGGATCAGAAAACATATGCTGCTTGCAAGAATCACATCTGTCACAACAAGATAAACACAAACTTGAAGTGAAAGGATGGAAAACTGTCATACAGGCTAACAGACCACAAAAAAGGGCAGGAACACCATTCTCATCTCAGAAACAATAGATTTTAAATTAAATAAAGTAATAAAAGGTAGACAAGGACATTACATAATGATTAGAGGCTCAATCAGCCAAGAAGACTTAACAATTATTAACATCTATACACCCAATGAGGGACCATCTAAATTCGTCAAGCACTTACTGAAAGAATTTCAAAAATACATCAATAGTAATACAATAATAGGGGGAGACTTCAATACCCCACTCTCACACTTAGATCAACAAAGCAGAGAACCAACAAAGATACAAGAGAATTGAATGAAGAGATTGACAGACTAGACCTCTTGGACATTTTCAGAGTCCTTCACCCCAGAAAACTGGAATACACTTTCTTTTGAAATCCACATAACACAAACTCAAGGATAGACCACATGTTAGGCCACAAAGATAGTACCAATAAATTAAAGAGCATCGAAATCATCCCATGTATCTTCTCAGACCACAGTCGAGTAAAACTAACATTTGACAACAAACAGAAAATTATTAAAAGTCACAGAATTTGGAAACTAAACAACATATACCTTAAGAACCACTGGGTCACAGATTCACTCAAGCAGGAAATTCAAATGTTCCTGGAAACAAATGAAAATGAAGACGCAACCTATCAAAATATTTGGGATACAGCTAAAGCAGAACCGAGAGGGAAGCTTATAGCCATACAATCACATATTAAACACCAAGAAAAAGCTCAAATGAACGACCTTACTGCACACCTCAAGGACTTAGAGGAAGAGGAACAAAGGAACCCTAAAGAAATGAGAAGTACAGAAATCACTAAAATTAGAGCAGTACAGAAATCACTAAAATTAGAGCAGGAATAAACAACATCGAAAATAAAAGAACCATACAAATGATCAATGAAGCCAAATGTTGATTATTTGAAAGATTAAACAAAATTGACAAACCCCTAGCCTGACTCACCAAAAAAAAATGAGAGAAGACTCAAATTAATAGAATTTTAAAAATGGAGGAGATATCACAACTGATACCACAGAAATCCAGAGAATCCTGCAAAACTTCTATAAAGAACTATATGCCACCAAGCTAGAGAATCTGGAAGAAATGGTACAATTCCTAGAAGCATATGCCCTCCAAAACTGAACCAAGAAGAACTACAAAATCTAAATGCACCAATCACAGACAAAGAAATTGCAACTGTTATTAAGAATCTCCCCCAACAACAAAAGTTCTGGACCAGATGGCTTCACAAACGAATTCTACAAAACTTTCAGGAAACAGTACCCATACTTCTTAAGCTTTCCCATAAGATTGAAGAAACAGGAATACTCCCTTCCACCTTCTGTGACACCAACATCACCCTGATACCAAAAGCAGATAGGGACAGAAGAAGAAAGGAAAACTACAGACCAATATCTCTGATGAACATAGATGCCAAAATATTAAACAAGATCTTGGCCAACCGGATACAGCAACATATCAAAAAGATTGTTCATCACGACCAAGTGGGATTCATCCCAGGAATGCAAGGCTGGTTCAACATCCGTAAGTCATTCACCACATCAATAAAATGTCATTCCATAAAATGTCATTCAATGTCATTCACCACATCAATAAAAGCAAAGCCAAAAACCACATGATTATCTCAATAGATGCAGAGAAAGCCTTTGACAAAATCCAACACCCATTCATGCTCAAAACTCTACAAAAAATGGGAAATTCCTCAAGATAGTGGAGTCTATATATAGCAAACCTACAGCCAACATCATATTCAATTGACAGAAGCTGAAAGCATTCCCCTTCAGATCAGGGACTAGACAGGGCTGTCCATTGTCATGTATAAGATAGTATACATAGAAAAACCTAAAGAATCCAGCAGAAAACTACTGGAAGTTATTAGGCAATATCAGGCTACAAAATAAATGTACAAAAATTAGTGGCATTTCTTTATGCAAACACCAAATATGAAGAAGACATCCAGAAATCACTCCCCTTTACTGTTTCAGCAAAATCAATCAAATACCTAGTTGACCAAAGAAAGTGAAAAACTTGTATACTGAAAACTATGAGTCGCTACTCAAGGAAATAGAAACTGATACCAAGAAATGGAAAGGCATCCCATGCTCATGGATTGGAAGAATAAATATAATCAAAATGAATATTCTCCCCAGAGCCATATACAAATTTAATGCAATACCCATCAAAGTTCCACCAAGCTTCTTTAAGAGAATAGAACAAACACTACGATCATTTATCTGGAACTTGAAAACACCTAGAATTGCCAAAACCATCTTGAGGAAAAGGAACAGAAATGGAGGCATCACACTCCCAGACCTTAAACTATATTATAAAGCCATCATCATCAAAACAGCATGGTACTGGAACAAAAATAGGCACACAGACCAGTGGAACAGAACTGAAAGCCCAGAAATAAATCCCCACAAATATGGACATGTAATCTTTGATAAGAGGTCCCAAAGGATTAAATGGAAGAAGGAGGTTCTCTTCAATAAATGGTGCTGGGAAAACTGGGTTGTAACATGTAGAAGAATGAAATTGAACCACCTTATCTCACCAGAAATGAAAATCAACTCCAAATGGATCAAAGACCTGGATGTCAGACCAGAACAATCAAATACTTAGAGGAAAACATTGGTAAAACAGTTTCCCATCTACAACTCAAGGACATCTTTGATGAATCAAACCCAATTGCAAGGAAGACTAAAGCAGAAACAAACCAATGGGACTACATCAAATTGAAAAGCTTCTGCACAGCCAAAGAAACTATTCAACAAAGAGACCCCCTCACAGACTGGGAGAAGATCTTCACATGCCATACATCAGACAAGAAACTAATCACCAAAATATATAAAGAGCTCAGCAAACTTAGCACCAAAAAAGCAAATGACCCCATCCAAAAATGGGCAGAGGATATGAACAAAACATTCACCTCAGAGAAGATCCAAAAGGCTAACAAACATATGAAGAACTGCTCTAGGTCACTGATTGTCAGAGAAATGCAAATTAAGACAACACTAAGATACCACCTCACTCCTGTGAGAATGGCATACATCAAAAAGGACAGCAGCAACAAATGCTGGAGAGGTTGTGGGGACAGAGGAACCCTTTTACATTACTGGTGGGAATGTAAATTGGTCCAGCCTCTGTGGAGAGCAGTCTGGAAAACTCTCAGAAGGCTAGACATGGCCCTTCCATATGATCCAGTAATTCCTCTCCTGGGGTTATACCCCAAGGATTCCATAACACCCTACCAAAAAGAGGTGTGTACTCCTATGTTCATAGCAGCACAATTCATAATAGCTAAAACCTGGAAGCAACCCAGGTGCCCAACCACAGATGAGTGTCTGAGAAAGCTGTGGTATATATACACAATGGAATACTATGCAGCTATCGAGAACAATGAACCCACCTTCTCTGACCCATCTTGGACAGAGCTAGAAGGAATTATGTTAAGTGAGCTAAGTCAGAAAGATAAAGATGAGTATGGGATGATCCCACTCATCAACAGAAGTTGAGTTAGAAGATCTGAAAGGGAAACTAAAAGCAGGACCTGATCAAATTGTAAGTAGGGCACCAAAGTAAAAGCCCTGTGGTGAGGGGTAGACATGAGGCTTCCTGGGCCAGTGGGGGGTGGGAGTGGGTGGGAGGGATGGGTCACACTCTTTTGGTGGTGGTAATGGTGTTTTTGTACACTCCTAGTAAAATGTAGTCATATAAATCACTAGTTAATTAATATGGGAGGGGGAAAATTAATTGTATGTCTCGAAGTTTTTTAAAACACAGACTGAGTCTTTTTAAATATATAGACTGTGTATTTGATAGGCAGACTCTCTCAAAAGCCTAGATCAAGTAGATCAGAATCAACCAATAGCACAACTATATACAAGATACTGGGCACTGTACAGCAAACCATAACAAAAGGACTTTTCAAAGTTACCCAATTACCAAATAATGTGATGATAACATTAACTATCGATTGTCTTTTTGAACCCTAAGACAGCAGGAACCTCACATCTCCACTATAGAGCCTCTACTTCCCCCAGTCTTGGAACCCTTGGATAGGGCCCACTTTCCCGTATGCCTCTCCCAATCCATATAAAATAATACTGCATCTGCCGATCACAACCTCATCAACGCAATGATGGCCACCTCAACATGCTTCACTTCATACTGTGTCCAGAGACTTCACATGTGGAATGACAACCTTTCAGCTTCATTACTCGGGTGAGACCTTTCCTTTCATAGTATACTCTAATTCCATCTCAGGTGGTTCACTTTCTAACAAAGTCCCAAAACCTAGATATACACCATTTTCTGTGAGAGAGAGCTTATGTTCACACGTATCCATAAACTACTGCAAAATATATACCTGAAAGCAGAAGGACACTAGAGTTTGCAGTGAGTATCCCCCCAACACTTCCTCTCCACTATTCCAACCTTTGGGTCCATGATTGCTCAACAATTTGTTTGGCTTTGTATGTTAACTCTCTTTTCAGTCACCAGGTTCCAGAAGTCATCAGGATGCTGGCCAGGCTTCCCTGGACTGAAGACTCCACCAATGTGTCCTGGAGCTCTGCTTCCCCAGAGACCCACCCTACTAGGGAAAGAGAGAGGCAGACTGGGAGTATGGACTGAGCAGTCAACGCCCATGTTCAGCGGGGAAGCAATTACAGAAGCCAAACCTTCCACCTTTTATAACCCACAATGACCCTGGGTCCATGCTCCCAGAGGGATAGAGAATGGGAAAGCTATTGGGGGTGGGTGGGATATGGAGATTGGGTGGTGGGAATTGTGTGGAGTTGTACCCCTCCTACCCTATGGTTTTGTTAATTTAGCCTGTCTTAAATTAAAAAAAAAAGGTTTTCAGTTTTTCATATTTTTTTCTTCCTCCTTAGTTTTCACCTGCCCTTTTCTAAGTCAGACATCTTGGAAATTGTATTATGTTTTAAAATTTCAGTGGTAAAATAAGTCACTCTTACCTGGTAAACAATACTTTGACATGCACATTTGGTTTCTGAATTTCAGCTGCCTGCCAACTTTCTACTGATTAAAACCTTGCATACATAGAGTAAAGTACTTATCAGAGAAAGGACAGCCAAAGGGGATTGTTTTTAAGTTTTGCAATGTTGGCTTCCATCCATTGCAGTGGGAATGGAATCAATTTACTATTTTTCAGCCATGTAAGTGTTTGTGCATAGAAATCTGAGTTAGATGGAGAAATTATAATCTTACCCATCCTTTAGTGACTTTACATCTAGACAAATAGCTTTTATAATCTCCTTTCTGAAATCTTTATCTTTAGCAGTCCCTTCTATCCAGTAAACTCTAATAATCAAATGAAGCCAATGCCTTTAACAGGTAAGGCAGAGTGGCTAACTGAGGAGGAAAAGTACCTAAAACTTTTTTCTGTTAATGTTAGTGATGTCTGGATATAAACTTGAGGATTCTACTGCTCCAAGGAATGGATAGTTAATGGAGGTATTAATTAGTGGGTACCATCACCTTTTAATAACTATCTGCCATCCTCTGAATGTAAGCACACACCCACACACACAAACACTAGGGACATGACCTCTCATCCCTACAGAGTTCACCATGAATGCATTAGCCTTTCTAATGTGATTGCTTCCAAAGGGGACATCAGCTTTAGTGGTAGCACAGAGTGAAGCTCATTATCACAGGATAGCAGACCATGCAGCAGCAGAGGCAGACTTCTCCTGCTGAGAGAATCATTCTCATCCACCTGCTTTACCAAGTAACTCTGTCAACATAAATCAAGCAAATGCAGAAAGCACATATTTGCTTGTATACATATGCACTCACAACAAAATCATATGCCAGTGTATACCCTGGAATCTTTTCAGCAGGCCATCCAGCCCTCAGGGCCACCAGAGATCTCAGACCATGGATCCAACGCATGCAAATGCAGCCATCTCGACAGCTGCTGTTGCTCCCTGGGATTCCCTTTGGGCAAAATCCATCCCTTTGTTCTTGTCATCTTGTCATTTTCCATTATAAAACTGTAGAGTTAAAAATCAGGTATATACACCTTGACTAGAAAAATATTGCACAAATGTTTTAAAGAGTATACGTAAGCTTATATGCATGATTAATGTGGATATTGTTAGAAATGATACCTAAAATTTCACTTCAAAAATAGATTTTGGGGCTAGCAAAACTGCTCACATAAACAATGTGTTTTGTCACATGTGTGATCCAAGTCTGAACCTGGTTCTCACTGCACTGAAGGAAACTTTGATGCTGTTTTTTCTCTCTCTTTCTCTCTCTCTAGCTCTCTACCATAAGATTATATGGGAACAGTCACACTCACAACCACAGTTCTGTGTCTCCTCCTTCCTCCCCCAATGATTGCCACCTTAGTTCTCACACTTTGAGATAATCTGGTTACTTTTATTCTATATAATTTCATGTGTTTTAGTTCTTTATATTTGACATATGAGTGAAACCATCTGATAGATGTGTTCTAGGAAAATGCAGGTCATTTGGTAACTAAGAAATTAAGTGCCCTTTGCTGACTGTCCTGCACATCCCTTCTTATCTGTTTCTTCTTATTCTTGCCCAATTTCCTTCTATCAGATAATACATCTTGTTTTATTCTTGTCCACTAACAGCCTGTCCCCCCCAACACACACCACCACTACAAAATGGTAAGTTCCATGGAAGCACAGCTGAGGCTGTTTCACTTTCAGATCAGTTGTGCCTGATACATAACAACTTGCACCATACATGTTTCAGAAAACTGCCCACCAATTTCTGCCTGTTACTGTAAGTGCTTTAAGTTTCTACCAGAACAGTTTAACTAGGAGTTTTTCCTATGCTTATTAATGAATTCATTCAACGAACATTAAAAAAAATCTGTGAAGTTACAGGTGACCTCCTGGATCCTGAGGATGCCAGATTTAAATCTTTTCCCCAAAGTTGGTCCAGTAAGAGAAACAAATGTTTAAGCAAACAAATTCCAGGTTGGTAACCTAGTGCAGAAGCAGAGGTAGACACACAGGCGTGACTGCAAGAAGGAAGGGGTTGGAGAAGTTGGGAATCTCTACAGTTTACTTTTAAAATTTTATTTTTATTTATTTTCATTTTGTGACAATATTGGTTTACAAATGAATAAGATAACAGGGATATAACTCCACACTGTTCCCACCACCAGACTTCAGTATCCCTATTCCCTTCATTGGATGCTACAGTAGTTCTCCCAAATTCACAGATAGGAATTGACTATTATTTCTGCAACTATCTGTCTATATTTGTATACATTGCCCCTTTTTTATGGTTCTGCCTTCTCTTCCTTTCTAACTCTATACCTACTCATACCTATCACTACTTCTAAATGTCTTTTCTTTTTTCCTCTTCTCTCTTCGGGTCCTGATGGAGTTGGAGTTCAGGGTCCTCTGGCCATCCTCTCCTTTTAGTTCTCCCCTTCTGGGAGTATGAACCAAAATTCTTTATGGGGTGAAAAAGTTGGTAGTTCTGGCTTCTGTATTGATTCTCCACTGGACATGGGCATTGGCTGGTCGACCCTACCTTCAGCCTGTTTCTGTCTTTCTGTAGTAGGGTAGGGCTCTGGAAAGGTGAGTTCTGATTCCCCAGAGTCCTGCCCAACTAGGGAAAAAGAGAGACAGGCTGGGAGTATGGATCAACATGTCAAGACCCGTGTTCAGTGGGGAAGCAATTACAGAAGCCAGACCTTCAACCTTCTGCATCCCACAATAACCGTGGGTCCATACTCCCAGAGGGTTAAATAATAGGAAAGCTATCAGGGGAGGGGTTGGGATACAGAGTTCTGGTGGTGGGAATTCTGTAGAGTTGCACCCCTCTTATCCTATGGTTTTGTCAATGTTTCCTTTTTATAAATAAAAAAATAAAGGCCCTTCCGATTGACGTCATTATGAATAAAAGGCAGGGACATCCACAGGGCCAAGGAAATGAATGCCAGGTGGGAGATCATCTGAATGGCCCGATGAAGCTGAGATACCCTGCAGCTCATTTTCTTGGTCTAGTTTAATTATTTTTCTCCAGTCCTAAATCCACTACCAGGATGCTCAGGCATCTCAGCCTGCACTAGACCCAAAACAATATCAAGCAAACTACCTTACAGTCACAACTCTGTCCTAATTTGTTTTATTAGGAAGCCAGTGACAATTCTACTTGAAGCCAGAATCAAATCTGGAAGAGGGGAACCATCCAGTTCAGCACAGAAAACCAGTTAATTTCTGCCTTTCTCAATCTCTCTAGATATCTGCATACACCTCCACCAAGCCTCAGGCCTCATCACCAGTTCAGTATATCTTTTCACTAGCATCACCTTTTGTCGTAGGTCACTAGTCTGTTACCTTTACTCCTATACTTCATGATCCTAAAAAACTAAATGTGTGGGGCAGGTGGTGGCGCACCTGGTTGAGAGCACGTTACAATGCTCAAGGACCCAGGTTCAAGCCCCCAGTCTTCACCTGCAGGGGGAAAGCTTCACAAGTAGTGAACCAGTGCTGCAAGTGTCCCTCTGTCTCTCTCACTCTCTATCTCCCCTTCCCTCTCAATTTCTGGCTGTCTCTATCCAATAAATAAACATAATTAAAAAAAGCTAAATGTGTGACTTGACATAGAAAATGCATATTTCCCAAAATTCCTGGTACCTAATAATAAAGGAAAAGTCCACCAAAAAAAAGAGTGCAAGCGAAACGACTTGGATCAGGGGCTTGAACCTGGGCTCTTGTGCACTGTAATACGTGCACCCCTACCCCCACCCCCGCCTGTAACATTTTTACCAGTGTCACTCCCCCCCCACACACAGCTTCTCAACATCACATAGGGTCATGCAGGTAGTGCTGCACACATAGACACTTGGAATCAGCCCTGCCCAGTGGTCTCTGACATTGTCCCTCTCTCTGCCTGAGAGATCCTGGGAGCCTTTGTCAGGGGTGCAGACAGAACAAAGATGCCTCAGAGGGCCAGTGGAGTGAGGTTTTGTTGTCCCCTCCTGACTCCTCAGGCTCTCTGGTGTGAGTGCAGCATGGCCCATATCAAGGACTCCTGCAGATATTCTTAGTGGTGTTGTTAGGCAGCAGAGCTGCAACAAGCAGTCCAAAGCAAAGCCTCTTTTTCACTGCTCACCTCCTCTCTCACCGCAATCTGACACTGCTTCTTCAATCCATAATTAAAAGTGGGGCTTTAGAATTTGGCAGGAATTAGCCAAACATTTAACACCTTGTATTTCCCCCAGTCCTGGAACCTTAGGGTGGAGCACACCTTCCTGCATGCTTCTCTCAATTCATATAAAATAATATTGCATCTGCCGATCACAACCTAAGCAAACAGACTTTCATGCCTGAGGCTCCAAAGTCTCAGGTTCAGTTTCCCACCCCATAAGCCAGAGATGAGCAGTGCGCTGGTAAAATAGAATAAATTATATATATATATTCAAATTCTCTTTTTATTTGCACACTTTAAGTAATTCTCATGATCTTAGGCTACCAGCCAATGCAAAAGGGTTTTCCTGGGATATTCAGTGCAGCACTTACACCCCAAGCTACTCAGATCCAGGAAACTCAACCAATCACTAGAAGCAGTTCAGCTGTTACTGTAATGAGACTACTAAGCAAGTAAGCATACCCTGGAGCCACTTCAGAAGGCAACCAGCCACCTCCCTCTAGGAGGACAAAGCAGGAAGGTACTGTCTTCACCCTCCCCACTCCCTCCCACCCCTGCCCCCAATTCCCAGGAGCCTTTGCAAGGCCCTCTGGCCCTGGGGCAGGCTGCTGGGGAGAGCAAAGCTTCCAGTAATTGCAATGTTGTTTCTTCAAGAAAGGGAGGGAAAAGCATTTCAGCAATAAGCAAAGAAGAGAGAAAATCAATAAGGATGTGTGTAATGAATTTTTGTTTCCTGAAATAGCCTGGCAGGAGCCTTGCCAGGAAGAGTTAGGACTAATCAGTGACAAGATGAGAGACAAATCCAAGAACATTATTCAGCCCAGCAGGCTCCCCTGGTAGAAGAATGTCAATGAATGAATCACAGACAGCCCAGCCTGGAGTCCAGATAGATAAGAGAAACTGGACAAATGTAAGTATGGTATCTGTTTGGGATGAAACACCTGCTTCTCTGGCTGACCTGGGATTGGAAAGGGCTCAGATCAGGTCAGACAAATAGGTTTCTGAATCCTTCAAGCCAAATAAATGTCCTTTGTCCTCATACATATCCTACTTTTGTGCTACAACATAAAGGTTATTAGCAGACTTTACTCGCACATCTACTGCTTGTTACCCTGTGTGATCACGGCTAAGTTACTTAGCTTCTCTGAGCTTTTGCTGTGCCTTCTGGAAAACAGGTAGCTAACTAATAGTACCCACGTTATAAAGATGTTGTTAAAGTAAGATAATACACTAGCTAGGGAGCTCAATGCCTGCTATAGGGTAATCCCTCAAGTGATAGCAATATTTTTAGTGGAAGACTGAGATAGAGAAGGAGAAACAGTGCAAAGCCGCCATCCATGGAGTTCTCTATGGTTCTTACGTGGTACAAGAGATCAATCCCAGGGGTTCATACATGCAAGACAGATGCTCTACTACAGAGTCACCTCACTGGTTCCTAGAGCTATTACTGTTCTTATATTGTTAACCTCTCATTTTTATCTTCTCTCTCCTCACTCCAATATCTCACTGTGCTGACCTCTCTCCCCTCAGTGTGTGTGTGTGTGTGTGTGTGTGTGTGTGTGTGTGTGTGTGTACATGACTCACCTGAAAAAGCAAGGAATTCCCTTTCAGGGATTTGAAGTGAATAATAATTCACTCACTGAAGACAGTAATTAACTGCCGACTCCCTGATGATATTTTTTTAAGTTAAATTTTTTTTCTCTTAAAAAATAAACTTTATTCAGGCTTGGAGGTTTAACAAATGGGAGGTTTACTACATTGCAGTTATTTAGGTACAGCAAAATAGGCAAAGATCAGCTAGTTATGATGGTAGCAGCCATGAGTCTAAGCTAGTGACCAGAACTTGGCTACATATGTTCAGGTCCTGGGGAAGGATGATGGCAGGTCCCAGGGAGAAGCAAGCAAGGACAGCAGGAACTGGGCATGGAGGAACAGAGAGAGACTTCTGCCAGACACTAACTTAAATAAATTTCTATGAGCCTACAATCCCTTGTAGGTTTGCGTGTGTAATATGATCATCAGGCTGACGTCAGCCATATTCTGATTATGCTCATGTCTCAACATATATCTAGCAAATCTACACATTCAACACCTTGAGTTGCACAGTACTGTGTGTTGATACATAATGGCGATATATCTCAATTAAAATGTAATAAAAGAGGACTTCATTTGCCAAGGAAAAATTTTTTCCATCAAAATTCCTCTTGTCTACTTCAATATATACAACCCAAACACGTAAATACACACAGAATCTTCCTGTCTTTGGACAGATGTGGGCATAGAATCATCTATTAAAAACATAAAGGAAAGAAAAGCACAGCAGCTTCTTTCACCTCATTTTAGGAAACTTTAAGACACTGCTGCTCAGCAAGTCTTTTCATCTCCAGTAGCTCCTTTCTCTGCTGTCTTATTTCCAGGTCACTCCTGAGTTTTGTTGTTTATCACATCATTGTACCAGCCACTAATTTCATTGTAGCTGAGCACTGCACCTGTAACTAATTGTGTTGCTTTGTAAAACATGTAAATTGTCTGAGCTAGGTTTCATTTAATGCTCTCCTTTCAGGTCTTAGAAAATAAAATCTTGGGAGCCGGGTGGCAGCGCACCTGGTTGAGGGCACATGTTACAATGGGCAAGGACAAGTGGTGAAGCAGGGATGCAGGTGTCTCTCTGTCTATCTCCTTTTCTACCAACCCCTTTCCTCTCAATTTCTGGCTGTCTCTATCCAAAAAATTTTAAAGAAAAGAAAATCTCTATAGGAGGATGAAGAAAGCACACATATCTGTGTGCTTCATTACGGATATGTTTAGAGAGAAAGTGTATATTTTAAACTCCAAGATTTCAGCACAATCTAAACTGTTTTTTGAAAAATACAAATGTTTAAATAACACATCTTTGTGACAAAAATGCCAGGATATTTTTTAAGATTTATAAATGATTTCTTTTGAGACAAGTAGTGTTGACTATATGATACTGCCGCTGAATATGTTTGAATAGTCAGTTTATATTCTCAGTGTAATTGGCCATTGTTTTTCATGCTCAAGTACAAAAAACTACCAGTTTTTTGCCAATGATATATATTTTAATTTTTACTAGTGATTTAATAATGATTAATAAGTTTATAAGATAGCAGGGGTCCAATTCCATGTAGTTCCCGCTGCCAGAGTTTCATGTCCATCCCTTCCATTGGTAGTAGCTTCCCTATTCTTTTTCCCTCTGGGAGTATGAGCCAAAAAAAAGATATTTGTGCCACATTTGTTTCAATTTGTGTGCCATAGGCTTTTTGATTCCTCTTAGAATTAGACGACTTGCATTTTATAATAAATTAATATGGACACCAGAAGTTTCTAGGTGAAGTGGAAACCCTGAATCCAGTAGGTTTGGGTGAGTTATGAACTTAGTAAAATGAATCCTCTGCCTTCCCAAGATCACTGTAGCTTCCAGTGATAGAAATGCAGTGGCCAGATTCTTCAGGAGCAGAGTGTGGCAGTCACTGAGACAAGCAGGTAAACAGGTGATCAATAATGCTGCCAGCCTCTTCTTATGGCTTAGAAAGATAGAGGCCCAGGGGCTCCTCAACTCTCTAACATTGAACAAAAGCAGACACCTGCCACACCAATCTAACCACTTACATTCAAGTACAGAACTACTAAAAAAATGGGAAAAGCTTCTTCATTTAAAGCAAGGCAAGAGGAGCAAATAACCATGGATAGTATTACATAAGACAAAAAAAAGAGAAAATGTTATGTGAATATTATGCATTCATAAAAATGCATATTCTAGAAGAATGTCCAATGCCCAGACCTAGGTTCACTATGTCTGATTCATGGACTACATAGGAAGACCTTACTAAAATGAAGATTTTGTCCACTCCTCAAAACACAGTTTTACAGATAAATCTTATGCACACCAGAGTGTTAGAACCATATCAATAATGGATGTTCACAAGGTTGTTTTGATAGCCAGAATAATGGCCCACAAAGATATGCATCTCCTAATATATATCAACACACTATTTATGTATGTGCATTGTGTTTATATATATATATATGCCCAGTATATATTTCTATGTCACAATTATATATATTATTGTATTTCATATTATAACAGTATACACTGCTACTATATTATGAATTATATACAATATTTAATTGTTATGTAACTATGTACTACCACATTTTGTAACTTCTTTATAATACATTTAATACATTGAGTAAATGCTCTAAAAATATGCCAAAAATCTAGTAGTATTATTTTTAGGGATTGGCATTATAGATTTCATTATGTTTTGCTTTGTTTATTAATTTTTAGAAAGTTTACATAACAGATATGCATTATATTTATAATCACAAAAACTTACTCTAAATATTGGAGTTTGTCCCAGTACAGAAGTGAGTTACCAGAACTCAAAGTCCCAAATTCTAATATAGTCTATTGTTCATAAAGGCCAACATTAGTAGATAGTAAGTGGCTTCTTAAAAATATCATTAAAAATTTACTTTCACATGATTGTAGCCATAACATTTGATTTCATCTGATACTTAAATGGCAACTTTTTAAAGTTGAAAGTTCAGAATAGCAACCATGAATATTCTTTTTTTATTTATTTAAGGATTAATTAACAAAACCATAGGGTAGGAGGGGTACAACTCCACACAATTCCCACCACCCAATCTCCATATCCCACCCCCTCCCCTGATAGCTTTCCCATTCTCTATCCCTCTGGGAACATGGACCCAGGGTCATTGTAGGTTGCAGAAGGTGGAAGGTCTGCCTTCTGTAATTGCTTCCCCACTGAACATGGGCGTTGACTAGTCAGTCCATACTCCCAGTCTGCCTCTCTCTTTCCCTAGTAGGGTGGGTCTCTGGGGAAGCGGAGCTCCAGGACACATTGGTGGGGTCTTCAATCCAGGGAAGCCTGGTCGGCATCCTGATGGCATCAGGAACCTGGTGACTGAAAAGAGAGTTAACATACGAAGCCAAACAAATTGTTGAGCAATCATGGACCCAAAGCTTGGAATAGTGGAGAGGAAGTGTTAGGGGGATACTCACTGCAAACTCTAGTGTCCTTCTGCTTTCAGGTATATATTTTGCAGTAGTTTATAGATACGTGTGAAGATATGCTCTCTCTCACAGAAACTGGTGTGTATCTAGGTTTTGGGACTTTGTTAGAAAGTGAACCACCTGAGATGGAATTAGAGTATACTATGAAAGGAAAGGTCTCACCCGAGTAATGAAGCTGAAGGGTTGTCATTCCACATGTGAAGTCTCTGGACACAGTATGAAGTGAAGCATGTTGAGGTGGCAATCGTTGCGTTGGTTAGGTTGTGATCGGCGGATGCAATATTATTTGATACGGATTGGGAGAGGCATACGGGAAAGTGGGCCCTATCCAAGAGTTCCAAGACTGGGGGAAGTAGATGTGAGGTTCCTGCTGTCTTAGGGTTCAAAAAGACAATCGATAGTTAATGTTATCATCACATTATTTGGTAATTGGGTTAACTTTGAAAAGTCTTTTTGTTATGGTTTGCTGTACAGTACCCAGTATCTTGTATATAGCTGTGCTATTGGAGAATATTCTTAACTTTATTTTTAAAGGATCCTTTCTGTGGAGCAGTAGACTTTTATTTATTTTGATTTTCTAAATTTTTATTTATTTTTTTCTTAAACTAGACAGGACAGAGAGAAATTGAGAAGGGAGAGGAAGAGCATGTAGAGTATAAAAGAGAGAGACATCTGCATCCCTACTTCACCATTCACAAAGCTTTCTCCCTGCAGATGGAGACTTGGGGCTTGAACCAGGGTCCTTGCACACAGTAGCATGTGTGTTCTATCAGATGTATCACCACTGTGTCTGGTATTCTTAACTGTTAAACTTATTCTCTCTTATAAAAAAATCATAATGTGTTTCTGGGTTCAAATGAATTACTAAGTAAAATTTTATATCTGTATATTTTCAAAAATTTTTTTGAACCAATACTAGAACATCAACAACAAAAAGTCAGTTTTGGGGGGTGCAGTGATGGCACAGAGGTTATTAAAATTCTTTAATGCCTGAGGCTATGAGGTCCCAGGATCAATATTCTATACCACTGTCACAGCTGAGCACCGTTCCGGTAAAAATATGCAAATATAATTAAAATATGAAAATTATAAGTAAAAAGTAACCTAGTCAGTACAGTGTGATACACTTAGCCTGGGAAAGGGACTTGAACTTGAAGCTGTGGATCTCCAGGATTCCTTGTCAATGTCAAGGCGTCCAGTGTCTTTGGATATCTATATAGGAACCCAAACCTTTTTATCTTTTGTTTTAGGTACATTAGGAGTACAGTTACTGTATAATAACTGGTCTTCATGGAAAAAAAGTGCTCAGAACAACTTCTTAGCTTATTTTTAGCCCTTCATTGAGAAAACTCAAGTTGCCTACCTTCTGTTTTCTTCAACTGGAGAACAGAATCAGAGTGGGTAGCTAAAAGGTTCAGTAATTGCTGTTGCTATCATCTACTAAAAATTGAGAGAGACGTGTGAATGATACAGAAAAAGTATCAAATAGATTCAAATCTAATTAACACACAGAATAATATACAAATGTAAGGGAATTCTAGGTAACAGGAATAAGTTAATCATAAATACTCCCCAGACTGTGGAACTAGATGGGCTTCCCACTAGTGGATCTTAGAAATGGAGCTCACCCTCACTGTACAATAACCATTACCAGCACTTGTTTCAGTGTAAGCACATCCATTTGCATCCTGGGACATCCTCACACTGAGAGGTTCCTAAGAGCTTTTTAAAAAGGACAATGTCGGGGGCCGGTGAGGGGCATACCTGGTAGATCGCACACACATTGCCATGTATATGGACCCAGGTTCAAGGCCAGTCTCCCCCTGTGATGGGGATGGGGGAAAGTCACAAGCTATGGAATAGTAATGAAAGTGTCTCTTTATCCCTTTCCACTCCCTCCCCATGACCTCCCCACAAAATCAAAAAGAAAAAAAATGGCTTCCAGGAATGATGAGGTCATTGTGAAGACACTGAGCTCCAACAATTAAAAAAAAAAAAAAAAAAAAGACAATGTTTTTGTCTGTTCGTTTCGATTGGCTAGGCCAGATCAAGATATCAGTAAAAGTTCAGGGGATAGTGGGTCGGGTGGTAGTGCAGCGGGTTAAGCGCATGTGGCGCATGTGGCGCATGTAGCCCAAAGCGCAAGGACCTAGCAAGTATGGGCGGAAGGATCCCGGTTTGAGGCCCTCTGGCTCCCAAACTGCAGGGGAGTCTCTTTACAGGCTATTTTCTTCTTCTAGCGTTTGCCCTTCTTTTTTTTTTTTTTTTTTCCCCTCCAGGGTTATTGCTGGGCTCGGTGCCTGCACCATGAATCCACCGCTCCTGGAGGCCATTTTTTTCCCCCTTTTGTTGCCCTTGTTGTAGCTTCGTTGTGGTTATTATTATTGCCCTTGTTGACGCAATTCGTTGTTGGATAGGACAGAGAGAAATGGAGAGAGGAGGGGAACACAGAGTGGGGGAGAGAAAGATAGACACCTGCAGACCTGCTTCACCGCCTGTGAAGTGACTCCCCTGCAGGTGGGGAGCCGGGGGCTCGAACCGGGATCCTTACGCCGGTTCCTGTGCTTTGCGCCACATGCGCTTAACCCACTGCGCCACCGCCCGACCCCCGTTTGCCCTTCTTCTGTAGCCAGTCAACAGCTTCAGGTTGAGCCTGATGTACAGTTTCGAGACCTCCTTTGAATCTGGAGAGGTGGCAGTCATTGACTATGTGGGTCATAGTCTGTCTGTAGCTGCAGGGGCAGTTCAGGTCGTCTCTGGCTCCCCAGTGATGGAACATAGCAGCGCACCAGCCATGGCGTGTTCCATAGCGATTGAGGAGGGCCCAATCGTAACATTTACAGGCTATGAAGCAGGTCTGCAGGTGTTTATCTTTCTTTCCCCCTCTGTCTTCCCCTCCTCTCTCCATTTCTCTCTGTCCTATCCAACAAGGAACGACATCAACAATAATGATAATAAACACAACAAGACTACAACAACAAGGGCAACAAAAGGGGAAAAATTGGCCTCCAGGAGCAGTGGATTTATGATGCAGGCACTGAGCCCCAGCAGTAACCCTGGGGGCAAAATAAATTAATTAAATAAATTTTTTAATTTAAACAAAAGTTCAGAGGATGGAGAATAGATGGATGGATGGATGGGTGGATGGATGGATGGATGAGTTTACAACTTCTTGAGTAGATATTTGATTATGAAAATACACCTTACTTGTAAATTCCATGAATACTATGTTTTGGTCAAAGAGGAATCAGAGTATCTTGCTGGTCTGTAGACCAATGCTATTTTTTCCTCACACCATTGCAAGCAAAAGACAGGCGCAAGAAAAAAGTAAACAAACACATATACAAGCAAAGATCCTCTTGCAAATCCCTAGGATCCCTGTAGGACTGAATAATGACTCGGTTGCCCCCAGAAGTCTCCTCAGGACTACACTCAATGAAGTATACTTTTCAAAGCCACCACCAGAGCTATTATTTTTTTTTAATCCACTCTATTCTAAGAGGGGAACTTAATAAATCTGTTTATTAGTCTTTGACCCAGGCAAAACAAATAAGTAAATTACCTCCATACTCTTTTCAGAAGCTTTTCTCCCATTTTGATGGCCCATTATTATTTTATATATGCAAAATAAAATGTGTTGAAACTACAGCAATTGCTAATAATGAAAATGATGACAACCTATATTTTTGTGGCAGAAACTACAAGTCTACATACACATAGTAAGATATTGATCTATAGATATACACACTGATAGAATATATATATGTATAAATCATATATATTTTTTTAAATTTTGGTCCTCTGTGACGATTCTCCACTTCACACTGACTTTTTCAAATAGAAAGAGAGAGCAAGAAATCAGAGAGCCAGAAAAAAAGAAACCACAGCTATGAAACTTTAAATTGGTAGAAGCCAGATTCAGACCTGGGTTATGCATATGGCAAATTAATACACAGTCCAAGTGAGCTATTTTTGCCAGCCCTGTTTGTACATTTTAAAAATCTCAGTCAATCTGCATAGTTCTACCACATTAGTTCTATCATCCCAATTCAATTCAGTTGAAGGCAATTCTGAGACTCAGTAATCCCCAATGACATAGAAGTATTGAATAATAAATAAATGGTGGCATGTGGATTGGATCTCAGATCTGACTACAGTTCAGACCCCATTCTTTACACCTAGAATTACATAATGCCACAAAGCTGCCCCAATTCTATTAGGCTCTTGGCATACTTTTATAATTCATGCAATTCCCTCCCAACCTTCCAGCCTCCCAAATAATAAGTAACCAAATAATAAGATTGTCTCCCAGAGTGAGATTTTATCTGAGCAATGAAGTGTGCACACCTAAGGCCTTGATTTAATTATCCTGAACTAAGCTGATTAAGTGCTGAGCAGTTTACAATCTTTTTTTTTAATTTTATTAGATTGAATCATTAGATTTCAGACATGAACAGAAGCCTGTCCAGAGTCTAAAATAGCCATATCCCACTATACTGAAGGCTTCTTGGGCCTAGCTTTCAGTATTCAGACATTCAATAACACGTACAAAGTGATGGTCTTTGAACAATTCGGATCACATTTCAATATTAAGTTTTATGGTGCCAGGAAATCTAGCGACACTTTTTTTTTTTTTGTCTTGAAGCCTCATGCTTTTGCTTTAATGAAACCATAGATTATCGATTTTCAGGCTCAGAACACTGTCCTAATGGCTATGGTCTCAAGTTAGTTGATTTCTACAGCCATTATCTCAAGTGACTAAAAGCAGATGACTTCACCTCCCTGTGTCTTCTCTTCCTTCAACCTTTCCCAGAGAATTTAGAAAATAAGGAAATTCAGCTGAGAAAATACCGGTGTTCATATATAAAAGAATGACCAGAGAGATGAAGCGCTGATTTCTCAAGGTCAGGTTTCCTTGGTAAAGCTATCTTAGTAATATCTCAACAGACACACACACACGTTTCACTCATGTGCATATCACACCCAGCTCAGTCCCAAGACAATCATTCTGGTGTTTTGTTTGTTTTTATCTCCACTCATGAGATGCTATGCATTTTCAACCTGGTTTATAAGCATATCTCTCCCAAGCCCCTCATTTCTCATCCTCTCTTGAATCTTATGTCTTTAATTATTTAAGGGATGGATCTACTTAGTTATGACAAGTTAATCATACAAGTACTGCTTCACCAGCTCTCCTCCCTAGCAATTCTATCTACAGATGATATTAGGTTCTCCAATCTCAGAAATCCATTCTTCTTCTCCTCCAGCATAATCACATCAGACATCACTCATTTTCTCCCTTTTAACTTGTTGAAAATGTTGTATTTTCACACATTGTTTTCCTTTTTTGTTTAATTGATTTAACATTCGTTTAAAATACTATGAAATTTCAGGGGTGTGGCTTTATGTGTATTTAAAAGCCAGTGTGCCCATTACCAGAGTTCTAGTGTCCTTTCGTTATCAAAAAGACCCCTCTACTAGGATGGGGTAGATAGCATAATGGTTATATAAAGAGACTCTTGTGCCTGAGGTTCGAAAGTCCCAAGTTCAATCTCCTGCATCACCATAAACCAGAGATGAGCAGTGCTCTGGTGAGAGAGAGAGACAGAGAGAGACAGAGAGAAAGAGAGAGAGAGAGAAGAAGAAGAAGAAGAAGGGGAAGGGGAAGGGGAAGAGGAAGAGAAAGAGGAAGGAGAAGCCTCTACCAATTTCTCCCATTTTCTTTTCCTTTCACTCCAGTAACCTCCATATCTTCCATTGAATCTCAGAACTAGGTTTTCTTATGTGTGGGGGGTAGGGGGCAGTTTGTTTGCTTTAGTTCATGTCTAAGGTATGGGTGAAACCATTGAGTATTTATCTTTTACTTTCTTGCTTATTACACATAGCATAATCACCTCAAGTTCCATACCTTATTTCAAAAGGTACAATTTCATTGCTTTACATGACAAAATAGTATCCTGTTAATTAAATATACCACAGCTTCTTTATCTAATCATTTGTTAGAGCAATTAAATTGATTTCTTATGTTGGGTATTGTAAATAGTGTTGCTATGGACATATAGGTTCACATGTCCTTTCAAATTCGTATTTAATAACTTCAGATAATTGTCTAGCTGTGATATTGCTGGGTTACATAGATAATTCCATTTTTATTTTTTTAAGCTTGTATAATATATTCCTTTTATTTCTTTAGTTCTCAATCTAGAACTGGTTACCAAACTTCTGATTTTATTTTTTGGAAATTACCTTTCATCTTGTCCAAATTCCTCCGATCTCCCTCTATTACTATTTTCTTTTTTTAAAAAAAAATTTATTTATTTATGATAAAGATAAGCAGAGAGAGAGAACCAGACATTACTCTAGTACATGTGCTGCCGGGGACCGAACTTGGGACCTCGTGGTTGAGAATCCAGTGCTTCATCCAGTGCAGCAACCCCCAGACCACCTCTGTTACTATTTTCCATACTACTGCTAGCTTAGTCTGAGAGGGTTTTCCCCTGCATATCATGTCAACTTAGATGTT
This sequence comes from Erinaceus europaeus, assembly GCF_950295315.1. Classification (NCBI taxonomy): domain Eukaryota; kingdom Metazoa; phylum Chordata; class Mammalia; order Eulipotyphla; family Erinaceidae; genus Erinaceus; species Erinaceus europaeus. The sequence goes on from NC_080177.1 coordinate 38,850,779, forward strand.
CATAACAGAGACTTGACCTTTTATCTAGTTTCTCGACTCCATCAGCTACACAGGCTTCTTCTTCAGGTTAGCCTTCTAATATTGCTTCTCCAACACAACTGTGTTCTCCTTCCCCAGCCTGGAAGCTCTCTAGAGCCTCCTTCCTTGAAACTTTGATGAAGGCTTACATAGACATGATTGATTAACTCATTAGTCATTGGCAATTGAACTCTACTTCCAACCCCTCTCCCCTCTACAAGGTCAGCAGGACAATTCCCTTGGCTTTCCAAGCATGCAATACCTATAAAGATAGTTATTGCTTTAATCACATTATTTGACAATTGGGTTAACTTTGAAAAATCTCTTTGTTAGGATTTGCTGTATCATACACAATATCACCATAATTTATGTCCTTTGACATTATTTGTATATAGCTGAGCCACCAGTTGCTTCTGTTCCCCCCTGGTCTAAGCTTTTAAGAGAGTAAGCATATCAAAGACTTAGCCTATGGTCTGTGCTTTAAAAAGTTTGAGACATACAATTTTTCCCTCTCATATTAATTAACTAGTTATTTATATGACTACAAATTAATAGAAGTGTACATAAACACCATTCCCACCACCAAAAGACTGTGTTCCATCCCATCTCCCCCGACCCTCCCCAACCCACCCCATGCAGCCAAACATCCACCCTCACCCTCAACCCATAGATTTTTACTTTGGTACCCTACTCCAAATTCAGTCAAATCCAGCTTTGAGTTTCCCTTTCTCTTCTTTCTCAACTTCTGTTGATAAGTGGGATCATCCCATACTCATCTTTATCTTTCTGACTTAGGTCACTTAACATAATTCCTTCTAGCTCCATCCAAAATTGGTCAGAGAAAATTGGTTCATTATTCTTAATAGCTGAGTAGTATTCCATTGTGTATATATACCACAGCTTTCTCAGCCACTCATCTGTTGTTGGGCACCTGGGTTGCTTATAGGTTTTAGCTATTACAAACTGTGCTGCCATGAACATATAGGTGTACACATATCTTTTTGATTTCGTGTTATGGAGTCCTTGGGGTATATCCCTAGGAGAGGAATTACTGGGTCATATGGAAGGTCCAGACTGCTCTTCAGAGAGGCTGGACCAATTTACATCCCCACCAACAGTGCAGAAGGGTTCCTTTGTTCCCACAACCTCTCTAGCATTTATTACTGCTGTCCTTTTTCATGTATGTCATTCTCACAGGGGTGAGGTGGTATCTCAATGTTGTCTTTTTTTGCATTTCTCTTACAATCAGCTACCTGGAGCAATTTTTTCATATGTTTATTATCCTATTGCATCTCTTCTGTAGTGAATGTTCTGTTCATATCCTCTACCCATTTTTGGATGGGGTCATTTGCTTTTTTGTTGCTAAGTTTGCTGAGCTCTTTGTTTATTTTAGTGATTAGTCTCTTGTCTGATGTATGGCATGTGAAGATCACTTTGGGTATGTATGCCATACATACATACTTTGTGTGATAGTTTCTTTGGCTCTGAAGAAGCTTTTCAATTTGATGTAGTCCCACTGATTTGTTTCTGCTTTAGTCTTCCTTGCAATTGAGTTTGTTTCATCAAAGATGCCCTTGTTTATGTGGGAAAGTGTTTCACCAATGTTTTCCTCTAAGTATTTGATAGTTTCTGGTTGAACATCCAGGTCCTTCATCCATTTGGAGTTGACTTTTGTTTCTGGTGAGATAAAGTGGTTGTTTCATTCTTCTGCATATTTCAACCCAATTTTCCCAGCACCGTTTATTGAAGAGAGCCTCCCTCCATTTAATACTTTGGGCCCCCTTATCAAAGATTAGGTGTCCATAGGTGTGGAGGTTTAGTTCTGGGCTTTCAATTATGTTCCACTGGTCTGTGTGCCTATTTTTGTTGCAGTACCAGGCTGTTTTGATGATGATGTCCTTATAATATAGTTTGAGCTCTGGGAGTGTGATGCCTCCATTTATGTTTCTTTTCCTCAAGATCATTTGGGAAATTCTAGGTGTTTTCTGGTTCCAGATAAATGATTGTAGCTTTTTGTTCTATTCTCTTAAAGAAGCTTGGTGGACCTTTGATGGGTATTGAGTTAAATTTATATATGGCTCTGAGGAGAATATTCATTTTGATGATATTAATTCTTCCAATCCATGAGCATGGGATGTCTTTCCATTTCTTGGTATCATTTTCTATTTCCTTGAATAGGACTCATAGTTTTCAGTATACAGATTTTTCACTTCTTTGGTTAGGTTTATTCCTAGGTATTTTATTGACTTTGCTGCAACAGTGAATGGGAATGATTTCTGGATGTCTTCTTCTTCAGATTTAGTGTTTGCATAAAGAAATGCCACTGATGTTTTTACATTTCTTTTGTAGCCTGACACCCTGCTATATTACCTAATAACTTCCAGTAGGTTTCTGCTGGACTCTTTAGATTTTTCTATGTACACTATCATATCATCTGCAAATAGTGAGAGCTTGACTTCTTCCCTTCTAATCTGTATTCCTTTGATTTCATTCTCTTGCCTGATTGCTATGGCAAGAATTTCCAATACAATGTTGAAGAGTAATGATGATAGTGGACAGACCTATCTAGTCCCTGATCTGAGAGAGAATGCTTTCAGCTTCTGTCCATTGAATATGATATTGGCTATAAGTTTGCTATATATATGGACTCCACTATCTTGAGGAATTTCCCATCTATTCCCATTTTTTATAGTGTTTTGAGCATGAATAGGTATTGGATTTTGTCAAAGGCTTTCTCTGCATCTACTGAGATAATCATGTGGTTTTTGATTTTGCTTTTATTGATGTGGTGAATAACACTGATTGACTTATGTATGTTGAACCAGCATTGCATTCTTGGGATAAATCCCACTTGTTCGTGATGAACAATCTTTTTGATATACTGCTGTATCTGGTTTCCAGGATCTTGTTTAATACTTTGGCATCTGTGTTCATCAGAGATATTGGTCTGTAGTTTTGTAAAGCCATCTGGTTCAGGACTTTTGATGTTGGGAAGATTCTTAATAACTGTCTTGATTTCTTTGTCTGTGATTGGTGCATTTAGGCCCCAGACTATCTTTCCCCCGTGGGACAGAGCTCTGGAGAGGTGAGGTTCCAGGACACACTGGTGAAGTCATCTGCCCAGAGAATTCAGAACGGAATCATAGTACCATTTGCAACTTGATTTCTGGAAGGTGGCAGGACATAAATTGAGACAAAATGGTTAATGAACAGGAGCCAAAAAGTAGGAACAGAGCAGAAGAGATTAAGGATTTTTAGGGTATAGGAAACCTAGAAAGTCCATATTAGCATGTTCTTGGGGCCATACAATTATAGTAGTTTTGCTTGAGTTTGATAGCTAGCCTCAAGTTGGATAAAAATATTGTTTGAGAAAATGGTGTCAGAGCAGAGAAAAGGGCTAGAAAGTTAGATTAGGGCAGTGAGTAGCTCCCATTCTCGAAAAAAAATCCTGTGGATACAATTAACTATTTACTTCCATCTACCTGATCCAGGGTATATATATATAACCAGGTCCTGTGTAACCTCTAAGTCCCTATTGTTTTGCGATCTAGTGATTAAAAAATATATAATGAATTTAAAATAATGCCTATGGTTCTAACACATGGGACTACCTATGTCCACATCATTTAACTACATAACAGATACCAGATATAAGCTAGGGTTTAGGATACTAGATACAGGTATAACGTATCCACAAGCAAGGAACAATTATATAACTCAAAGTGTTCAATAATAGTTAAAATGCCTAAAGAAGGCATCTTAGCTAGGCAGCTGAGCAGAAAGGCCCAAAGAAGACAGATCCGAAAAACCTAATTCTAGTTGAGTTCAACAAATGACATTCAATGCTTAAGCAAGTCTAAGGTCATCAGAAAAAGGGGACTACAAAAGTTGGATCAGGGCAAGAGACTGGCCCACTTAATAATGGCCTATTTGGTCAATATCACACTACCTCATCATCTGGAGCCCTAATTAGGGAATCCTTAGATTCCCACACAGATATAATGGACCTAGACATCTACTGGATCCCTCTCTCCACCACCACTGTTCACTTACATCAGGAACATCATCATAATTCCTCTTGTGGGCCCTCCTAGGGCCTTGCTCTTACCATAAAGCAAGCAGTGATGGTAGGGATAGACCCAGTCTCCGAAGGGAGGTTAGGATATCCTGCCCTGCCACTCAAAGACTGGTTCTGAAATGAGTGCATCCTGCAGTGTTCCCAGCTGTGACCATGAGCTGTGAAAGTGTCCTGACATTTTTTCATATTCAAAGAGAGAGATGGAGGGAGAGAGAGAAAGACACTATATTATTGAAGGTTCCTCCAAGTGGTAAGCACTAGGCTAGAATCTGGTTCATGTACAAGACAAAAGAGTATATATCCAAGCCAGATCTTTTGCTGGCCCCAAATCCAGTGTCTTTATACCAAAATGTATGTTAAATTCTGTTGAGACCCAAGTGGTGAAGAGCAGGGAAAGGAACAGTCATTATGCCTCTAAGCACTTGATAATATTATTCCAATGAAACTTCTAAAGAACCCACAAAATTGATACTGTCCTCCCAAGTAGAGGAAGTTGTACCTCAGAGATGCTACTTGCCCAATTTCACATGGTTATGAAGTGAAGATGGGGCTACAACATATGAGAGTCCAGAAGATTCTGTTTATCAAATCCCAAAATGATTTATCAAACTACCCTTAAGGGTTGCTTTGAGGTAGAGTTCATGCCTTGGTCATTGTGGAATTACTGGCAGTAGGCTTAGGCAAGGAAAACAATCAGTATGATTTCAAAAAATGTGTAAATGGTGAATAAATAATGACTGGAGACTCAGTTTTTGAGGTCTTCTCAATGAAAGGCAGGGATCACATTTTCTACTTCTCTGATGCTCTATACTCATTAAGTGTTATATTAATATCCCATTGAGTTTAACAGTCCTGCTGCCTGAACTCTACTGGTAACAGCTGACAGCTTTGAAAGATAATTCCATGCTGATTCAGCAGAGTTGGAGCCTTTGTTCAACTCCAAACAAATACTCTACATTTTCTCTTCCTTCATCTGAGTCATCTTTCCTGCCTACAGAATTGAAAGACTACATAAGGTCACTTCGTTTTATTATTATCATTTAGTATTATATTTATTTATTTATTGGATAGAGACAGTCAGAAATCAAGAGGGAAGGAGTGATGGAGAGGGAGAAGACACCTGCAACATTGTTTCACCACTTGCAAAACTTTCCCCCTGCAGGTGGGGACTAGGGGCTCAAACCCAGGTCCTTGTGCATTGTAACATGTGCATGTAACTAGGTGTGCCACCACCCAGCCCCTACAAGGTCATTTCTAACTGCTTCTGGGACTTAGTGCCATTCCCTTCTTGAAAGCAATTTAAAACCTGTCTATTCAAACATACGTTTTCTACAAACAAGCTTATTTACTATATATAGAAAAATGCTGCCGGAGGACTAATTTATTGGTAACTTTGTTGATTACCTATTGTAATGAGGCTTATTACATAATTAAACTATTTTTTTCCTTAACTACATTTCACTACTAATTAACATTTTTACACATGCTGCCGTGGATACTTAGGGTTGAATCAGAGACATAATTATGTCATTTCTATGCAATGAACAGCTTTTGAATTATTAACTAATATGAAATCTGTTGATTAAAGGCTATGTAAACATATTATAGCTTAACATTCACTGCTCTCTATAAGCTTTCCTTTGTTATTGCTGCAGTCCCTAGTCCTTTGCTAAGTAGCAGGAACTAACAAATGACAAAAGCTAGCCATAGCACTTCCAAGGAACAAAGTAATTCATTTCAAAACTTTGAATTTCTAAGCATCAGTAAACTTTGTGCATTCTAGTTGCTCTTAGATTTGCGAAGTACATACAGGATGCAAACAGAACAGAAAATGAAAAAGCCCGTCATTCATTTATTTTTGTATATTTTCAGAAACTCTGAATTGAAGAGTTGTTCTCTGATTTTGCAGAAGCAGCTCTGTCCCCTAGGGCCACACCAGGCTGGGGTACACCAGGAAGCGAATCTCTTGTCATGTCTGGAGCACCTCTTCCCAGAAGAATTACTGGAACCCTGGCTAGCTTTCAACTGGGGAGCAATAAGCTCCCAAGTGCTCCTGAAAAATCACCTGGAGGCATCTCTGCTGCTCTATCTCCTTAGGTCCTCCCTTGTGCTCTGGGTCCCAGCTGTCATTACTTAGATGGTCACTTCACTGGTGATACCCGTGTGGGCTTTGAGCGCTGCTCCTCTCACAACTCAAACTGCACAGCTGTGGCCACCCTCCTCCCTAGCAGTAAACTGGAAACTGACAAGATAGATCTTCCTTAATCACACTTTACTTCCGGCCACAGTGCTGCCTTTACCTTGTATTCCTGGTTCCCAACACATCTCCACCAGGCCGCCTGCTATTTACTGGACACTTCCTTATTTGGGGGCATGTGTTCATGTTGGTAGCTTATTCCAAAATTCTGCTTTGTGCAGTTTATTTGAACAACAAACTTGTTTACATTAGTTCTATGGGAAATGTTTTGTAGGGAATACATACTTTGAGTATATATATATATATATATATATATATATATATATATATATATATGTTCTTTACATACAATCTTGATCCAGAGTTTTCAAAAATCTTAGAATTTCCTACGTGTTGAGTGTATGAAAGGTGTTGTGTTATGTGAATGGAGTGACTTTTTAGAATTTAAGTGTTGAATATATGAAAGGTTTTGTATTATGTGAATGGAGTGAGTTCTGGTAGTGGGAATTGTATGGGGTTTTACCCCTCTTATCCTAACTTTTGTTAGTGTTTACTTTTTATAAAATAAAATAAAATAGAAAGCAGCTGTGAGTATGGATCAACCTACCAATGCCCTCTTCCATTGAAGAAGCAATAACAGAAGCCAGAACTACTTTCTTTGCCCTCAAAACAACTCTGATTCACACTCCCAGAGGGGGGAGAAATGATAGGAGAAAGAATGTAAGAGTGCTCTGAACTCCAGCTCCATCAGCACTTAGAGAGAGGAGGAAAAGAAGAGGGATAAGGAGGTAGTAATGTTGTCATAAGTGTCTTAGAGGGGAAGAGAGGATTAAAAAGGAGACAGGAAGAAAAATTGGACAATTCGGGAGTCGGGCAGTAGCGCAGCAGGTTAAGCGCACATGGCGTGAAGCTCAAGGACTGGTGTAAAGATCCTGGTTCGAGCTCCCGGCTCCCCACCTGCAGGGGAGTTGCCTCACAAGGGTGAAGCAGGTCTTCAGTTGTCTATCTTTCTCGCCTCCTCTCTGTCTTCCCCTCCTCTCTCCATTTCTCTCTGTCCTATTCAACAAGGACGACATTAATAACAACAATAATAATAACTACAAGGGCAACAAAGGGGAATAAATAAATATTTTAAAAAAAGAAAAAGGGGACAATTATGTATAAATGTAGACAGTTACATAGATGATGGTTGGCCCATGACTACAACTGTGGGAGAACTGCAGTGGCTTGCAGTGGGAGACTGAAGATTCAGAACCCTGGTGGTAGCAATGGAGTGGATTTATACCCCTGTTGACATGTAATTTGTAAATCAATATTAAATCACTAATAAAATTTTTTTAAAAGAATAGCCTATGAAATTTAATTCAAACACTGAGTACAAAGAATGTAATGGGGGAAAGCTAACACCTCCCTCCAGGGGTGTTAGGACTTCTCTATCCTATCTTGGATACTACACATATTTTCTGTCGTACCTTCTGCTTCTAATTCCTGTTCCTGTCTCTCTACCTATTGCACCTCAGTCTGTGATCAGCTTTCTAATCCTAAATGTATCTCTGGCTTCAGTTTATTCCTCCACCTTGCAAACTCCCTAGTCCTGATTTTGGCTGTCCACCAGAACATCCACTCAGACCTGTTGAGATCAGCTCCATAAGGGTGCTATCTGGCTTTAACTCAGACTATTTTAACCCCATTCCTTGCCATTAGGGAGTAAAGAAAAATACAGTTCTGCAGACTGCAATGCTCCAGTGGAAGCAGGAAGTGCAAACCTGAATAAGTGTCCTGCCAGTCCTCAGGAAGGGTTGTAGAACTTTCAGGCTCACTTCCAAATGCTCAGTATAGCAACCGAGTGAAGGAGATCACATAGTATTAAGCACCTTTCTATATTTAGCAGCTCAAAGTGCCTGATTCACAGAGAGTGCTCAATACAAGTGAAATGTATAAATGCATGAACCTCATAGGCAGGCCATTGCAGGCAAGTCTATTCTGAAGCTGCTAACAGCCAGAACTTAGTCACTGAGATTAAGCAGACTTTTGAGACCCATTCTGCAAGGAGGCTGCCAGCTGTTACATTCTGTGGTTCTGAATAGGCATTGATCCATACTGGGGTGCCTGAGTTCATCCTGGCAAATGCCTGGAACCTAAACTGGAATGAGATGTGGTGTCGCAATGGGCATATTCCAGGATTTATCAGGGATCAGTCTAGGAAGAACTTGCCTAGACTGAAGTTTATAAGCATCAGTACAGAGATAGGCCAAAATATTCTGATGTGTGTTATGCCTGTACCATTTCTTCTATTTGTTCTTCTCACCCCCAAGATTTTGATTTTTGAAAAGACTACCATAAGCAGGGATAAGCTGGATGGATGGACGGGTAGGGGGTTGGGCGGATGGATGGATGGATGGATGGATGGATGGATGGATGGATGGATGGATGGATAGATGGTAAGACAGAGGTAGTGGGATGGAAGTTTTAAGGATAATACTGTTCCAAAAGTATGAATGTGTGAAAAGAGAGTATAAATCTTTGCAAAGGAGAAAACTTTATATAGAAATCCAAGGAGGAGTCCAAATTTGCCAGCTAAGAGCAAGAGCCAACCAAAACAGGCTGTGTGGCTTCGAATCACCAGGCTCTGCTTATACATGGTTTTATAGCCTTCATGAAATACATACATGCTAAGCCACAGTACAGCAAAAAATTCCTAAGCCACAGTACAGCAAATAATTCCCTGGATCTGCTACCTCATTATTGTCTAGTCATCTTTTTTTTAATATTTATTTTATTTATTCCCTTTTGTTGCCCTTGTTTTATTGTTGTAGTTATTGCTGTTGTCATTGTTGGAAATGACAGAAAGAAATGGAGAGAGGAGGGGAGACCGAGAGGGGGAAAGACAGACACCTGCAGACCTGCACTTTGCACCACCTGCACTTAACCTGCTGCGCTACAGCCCGACTACCTAGTCATCTTTTTATAAAGTGAATAATTGTCGAGCACTTTATACGTCAGTCCTTATTCTAAAGCTGATTATAGATATTAATTCATTTAATCCCTCATAATACTATATGGAGAGTGTAATATTATCCTGTTCTTTCTTTCTTATTTTTTTTAAAGTTCTACAAATGAAGGGGGAAAAATGGCACAGACAAATGCAGCAATTTGCTCAAAATCACTCATATAGTTTGTGGTGAAACCAGGATTCTTCTTGGACTCCCACCCTCAAAAAACAACTCATTATTTTGCTACACTCTTGTGTACCTCACATTTGGCTTATTTTGCAATATAGCTATTTGTGTGTTTTTTTATGAATATTATCTAGGATTCACCATCTATCAAGCACAGTGCTAAGTACAGAGCAGAAACAAAATTAAGTGAACTTTTGCTTCCTCAAGTACACCTGACAATGTCTAATGCATAAGGAAAAGGATACAACAGATCCTGCAACAAAGAATTATCTGACCTGAAATGTCAGCAATGAAGAAATGGAGAGGACTCATTTAAGACAGCACCTTGGTGGCGGGGGGGGGGGGGGGTTGTTTATCATATAGTTAGTATTGTATCTTCTATATCATCCAACACAGTGACTTGATACATTACTATGTATAAATATTTACTCCTAAGTATTTGTTGAAATAAAAATGGTACCCTTAGGATGGAGGAAAGGATAAGTTTTAATTAGGAAAAGCAATAAGAAATATTAGCTAATTTCAGAGGGGAAATCATAGTCTAAATTTCTTTGCTGTGAATGTGGTAAATTAAGTTAGTATTTTATGCACTATTGTATTTTCTTCATTAAAATATTTATCATATAAATCCACAAACTTACATAACTCATTGGGGAAGCAAGGGATTAATTAGGGAATTTCAAGATGCATAAATTCATTAAAATTAACAGAATATATATGCTGAAGAGAGATAAATCAAAGATAAGGTAGCAGAGTAAACATAGCAGTAGAAAACAGGATTACAGTATCTACGAATGTTTTTTCTATTTAATAATGTGACAGATTCCTAGCACAATCCTCCTATTTGTTATAGGCTATTAATTTCATCATATGCACCTTGTGTGAACCTGCTTTATTGAATTTGTGAGTATAATGTGAAGGGTCACTAGAGGTCACTGCCATGGCAATTACTTGGCAGCCACAGTTTTTGAAATGATTCTTGGGCACAGAGCAAAGACAAACATATGGCAAGGGACAGGACAACGGATGGGGCTCAGGATGTGCTAACACAACACACATTTCAGGGTGAAACTAATCAGTAGTTTCAGCCACATTGACTGCCTACTTTCCTTGCCAGTTGTCTACAGAAGATTTTGCTCAAAGGCATAAACCTTTCTCATTCTGACCATAGAACTGTATTGGGAGTAGATGTGATTGGGTTTATTCATTTTAACGAGTGAAACTGAGGCTGAGGAGCTGATGTGGATTGCCAAGGACAGAGTTGAGCTAGCAGAAGCTGTGCTAAGGAGAACCAATGATTCCACTAAATCTCACTGAATTAAAAAAAAAACATTTAAATCTGATAGGACAGAGAGAAATTGAGAAGAGGGAGGGAAGATAGAGAGGGAAAGAGAAAGCAATGCCTATAGCACTTATTCACTGCTCGAGAAGCTTCCCCCTACAGGTGGGGATTGAGGGCTTGAACCCAGTTCCTTGTGTGCTTTCAGCCCCTTGCACCACTGCCTGGCATCTCTCTACATTTTCTTAGCTTTGTATTCTTTAGATTTTAAGCACATGTCCCTCTATTGAATGGAGATTACATTTAATACACCTGTTGCCAGCCCTGTGCTCCCATATATTATGTTTTATACATAATACAATGTTTAGATACAATGTTTAGTTGAAAGAGGTTTTGTATACATGTTATTAACCAAATTGGGCTGGGTGGATGTATGGATTTTGTTTTTTGTCAGTATTTCACAACCAGTGTTTGCATAGTGGTCAAGGTCTAAGAAGGAAAATGGAACATACTTCAGGGGCCAGGTGGTGGCGCATCTAGTTGAGCGCTCACATTGCAATGTGAAAGGACCAGGGTTCAGGTCCCCAGTCCCCACCTACAAAGGGAAAGCTTCACAAGTGGTGAAGCAGTGCTGCAGGTGTCTCTCTGTCTCCCTATCATACTCTCTCTCTCCCCCCTTCCTCTCAGTTGTTGGCTGCCAATAAATAAATAAAGATAACTAAAAAAAGAAAATACTTCAAAGGGGGTTTGGTACAGATTAGTAGTTACACATGTAGTGGGGGTGGGGGCTTAGATGAAGATTCAAAAGCCAAAATGCAGAATTATTCAAAGGTAAAGAACTATACAAAGGAGCAGAGGTGAAGTGATGTCCCAGAGCTCAGATTCACTGCTACTGTCAGAATCTGGCTGCTGAGCAAAAACACTGGAGTTTGCTGCTCACTGACGCTGCTTATATGCTGCTACTGCTTTCCAGAGCTCAAAAATAAAATAGCAGCTCCCTTTAACCCACCTTTTAGCTTTCCATCAGCACCTCCCACCGGCATAGGCTAGTAAGCCACCTGTTCAAAACTGGGACATATAGACTTCCTGCCCTAGAGGTCAAGGCTTGGAAAGGGAAGGAAGGTATAGAGCTGAATGACCACAGGCAGAAATGAATATTAACCACCAAGTGAAAATCCTTTGTGTGTGTCTAATGTTTGCGTATCAAGTACAACCTGCACATGTGTTTCAATTTATATTAATTGTTCTAGGTTGGAGTCAGGTAAATAGCTCTGGGGTCAAGCTCCTGCTTAGCAGGGCTGGTGTCACTGGTTCTGTCAATGGGTCAGTAGCACCTAAGAAAACAGCAAAGAGAAAAACAAATGCAATTCTGGAGCTCCACAGTTTACTTGTTTACTTGTTCCACTTCTCTCCTCTTCTTTTTCTCTCTCTCCCTCTCTCTCTCTCTCTCTCCCTCTCTCTCTCCCTCTCTCTCTCTCCCTCTCTCTCTCCCTCTCTCTCTCTCTCTCCCATCCAAGTACTAACCAGGCCCAACCCTGCTCAGCTTCTGAGATCAGATGAGAGCGGGCATATTCAGGGTGGTATGGCCATAGACTCTCTCCCTCTCTCTCATTCTCTTTCTTTCTCTCCCTCTCTCTTTCTCTCCCTCTCTCTTTATCTCTCTCTCTCTTTTTCTCTCTCCCTCTCTCTCTTTCTCTCCCTCTCTCTCTCTCATATCTAACAGGCAATTAGTAATACATCTTATTTCACTCCTGTTTTCTTCTTTCACACATAAATATGCCACAAAATGCACTTGACACTGGTAACACAGAACTAAACATTGTTTGTACCACTATGAGTGTTATATTCTAAAGTAAGGTAAGACAAACAAACATTTGAGGCTCTACCTAGTTCTTTTTTTTCTTTTTCTTCTCTCTCTCTCTCTCTCTTTTTTTTTTTTTACTGTCCCATTCCCATCTTTCCTAGAATGGTGATTTCTTTATTTAAATGGAAAACTTGTGCTGCTTAACGTTGATACATTAGAATGCTGTTTAAACTTTGCAGCAAATGTACAAGCATCTGCCTACTGGGATGCTTGTCCAATATGAAGAAAGGATACTAGTTAATGTGATTTCCACATGTTTGAATTTCATCATCTTACCCTTCATAGCTGAGAATCAAATTCAGCCTAGGATTTCTGCATTTTTATTGTAGTACCTTTGAAGAAATAAGCAGTAAGCTTTGTCAAAACAACATCACAGTTTATAGATAATTTTATAACTCTTCCCCCAAAAGTGCATATAAAACATTTGTTTGTTTCTGGATGTATAGAGCCTGTTACCTGTGCAAACACAACTGAGATCTTGGGAAGAGTCCTGTAGGAAACCTACAGAGATAGTCCAACTGGTGCTGTGATATAGCAATCAGGCAAGAGAAGGGAATTAAAGAGATATAGGTTGGATGAGAAGTCAAACTGTCACTATTTGCAGACAATATGATTGTATGCATAGAAAATCCTAAAGAATCCATCAGGAATCTCCTGAAAATTATTAAGCAATATAGTAAGGAGGCAGTTTACAAAATTAATATGTAAAAATAAAGGCATTCCTCTACACAAACTCTTAGAAGAAGAAATTCAGAAGTTGATCACATTTATTGTAGCAGCAAAGACAATCAAATACCAAGAAGTGGAGATCACAAAACAAGTGAAAGACTTGTATACTGAAAATTATTAGTCACTATTGAAGGAAACAGAGAAAGACACAAAGAAATGTAAAGATATCCCATGTTTATGGATTGGCAGAACTAACATCATAAAAATGACTATTTTACTCAGAGCCATATACAGATTTAATGGAACCCTTTTTAAGTTCCACCAAATTTAATTAAGAGAAAAAAAACAAGTTTATCTAGAATCAGAAAATATCTAGGATTGCCAAAATAATCTTATGGGGGGAGGAGAGGCCAGAAGCAGCATCATCCTCCCAGATCTCAAATTATACTAAAAGTCTATTTTAATCAAAACTTCCTGATTCTGGAACAAAAATGAGTCATCAGTGGAATAGAATTGAGAGCCCCAACACAAGCCCCCACATCTTCAGATATCTAATTTTTTACAAGGGAACTCAAAACACTAAATATAGAAAGGAGAATCTTCTCAATAAATGGTGTTGGGAAAATTAGGTTGAAACATGCAGAAGAATGAAACATAACCACTTCATCTTACTACAAATAAAAGTAAACTCCAGATGGATAAAAGATTTGGATGTTAAACCAAAAGTCATCAAATACTTATAGGAAAATGTTGCCAAAAAAGAAGCTAATGGGACTACATCAAATAAAACGCTCTGGAGTGCAAAAGGAACCACCACCAAAACAGAAAAATTCCTTATGGAATGGGAAAAGAATGTTTTATGCCATATATAAATCACCAAACTCAACAACAACAACAAAAATAAACAAGCCCATTCAAAAGTAGGGAGAGAATATGGATAGAAAAGTCACCAAAGAAAAGATCCAAATGACCATCAGGCATGCAAAAATGCTCAAAGTCTAATTATAGGAGAAATGCAAATAAAAATGAGATACCATTTCACTCCTGTGGTGTTAGGAAATTGTGAGGATGTGGTTAAGCTTGGCAGGGCTTGAGTTGACGGGACATCCATCCTCTCATCTTATCAGATTTATCTACATAATCATTGTTTTGCCTGAATGATCCCCACTCATTCCATTCCTTTGATCTATCTTCTTTCTCCCTCAAGACCCTCCCTGTCTGTAGGGTAATATTATTAATCCTACCAATTAATACCCTCACAACAGTTGCTAAGGAAGTTTCTACTTTCCCTAGCCCCTTTTGCCTTTCTCCACCCCTTTCCAAACCATTTCAAGCCATTTCCATTTCCAACTTGCCACTTCCGGTCCGACCTATAAAAGCCTGGGCTCCCTGATCAATAAAGAATTGAATTGCCTCGCCACCACGAGTCTTTTCCTGAGTCATCTCTCTCGCGTTGCTGAGTGAGTAGTAACCCAGAATGGCTCAGGTCACATTCTCTCCAACCCAGAGACCTGAGTATGCTCCCTGGAAGAGGCACCCCCATGCTAGCCCAGCACTGTGGTAATGTTATATATCAAAAAAGGACAATAACATCAACTGTCAGAGGGGCTCTGAGGGGAAGACACTCTTTTACACTGCTGGTGAGAATATAAATTGGCCCCAATCCTGTGAAAAGCAGTTTGGAGAACTCTCAGAAGACTAGAAATGGACCTACCCTACCTACCTTCCTCTCTTGAGTATATATCCTAAGAAACCAAACACAACCATGCAAAAAGATATGTGTATCTTTGTATCTGTATGTTCATAGTTGCACAATTTGTAATAGCTAAAACCTCAAAGTAATCTAGGTGCCCAACAACAGATAAGTGGCTAAGAAAGTTGTGGTACATACAAACAATGGAATACTAGTCAGCTATTAAGATTGATGAAGTCACCTTCTCCACCTCATCTTGCATGGAGCTTGAAGGAATCATGCTAAATGAGATAAGTCAGAAAGAGAAGGATAAATATGGGAGTATCTCACTCCTGGGCAGAACTTAAAATACAAGAGCTGGAAGGGGAAACAAAGTAAAACTTGGACTAGTTTTATGTATTGCATCAAAGCAAATGACTGGGGAAGGGAGGATTTCAGGTCCAGGTACATGATGATGAAAAAGGACCTGGGGGCGGGAGGATTGAGAATGTTTTGTAGACACCTATCATGGAAAGATGAAAAATTGTAGGAAAGATGAAAAATTGTAGCCATGTGTAAGCCTTTAACTTCCCAATAAAAAAATGTTTTCAATTTAAAAAACTGTTTTTCATGGATTCAGTGAGGACTATAGATGATCAACAAAACAGGGTGATTGCGCTTATTAAAAGCACATGAAAGAAAACAAGTAAGAGTCTCAGTTTGGGGGAGGTGGGAGGGAGGACCAGGCAAATGGCCTAGTGGTGGTGGGCCAGGTTATAGAGTATCTAATGATGGTATAAGAAGACAGACAGGGACATCCAGGCCAGTCTTAGTGATCAAGAAATGTTCTAGGAGAAGTGAAACTTTAGATAAATTCAAAGTATGTATACAAGTCAAGAGAAAAGAAAAAGGAGAACCCCTTTAAACCCCAGGGCACATAGCAAGGGAGGCTCATTGCATAGGTATGAAAGAAGGGGTAGGAATGGTTGCTAATAAAGATGACTTAATGGTATCCATAGAAGTTGAGCTATGAGAAGGTCAAATTTTGATGCAAAAGATTTTATTCTGAAGACACACACACACGTACTACAACCACCACCAGCAGCAGCATTAGGAGAGAGAATGAGATCATTCTGAGAGCACTATGAAGGCAAACTGAAAAATTCCAGTGCTGATCTAGAGGGACCCTTTAGAAGACACTGCTGAGCTAGGTGAGAAATGACAAGGAAATAAGCTATGCAACTGAAGGACAAGGGTGAGAAATGAAGAGCAGAGGACAAGAACAGTATAAAGTAAACTGACAGAAACTAAACTGGTGATGAAATATAGTGAGAAGAAAAATGCAAGAACAGAAGAAAATCTGCAATGATTCCTAGGATGTTGATTTGGGTAACCGGTTGGCCAGTGTTCTAGTAACCACTGCAAAGAAGCACAGGAGTGCTTGGAGGATAGCAGTTTGGTAGAAGGGCAAAGAGGACTTTAATTATTAATATGCTGAGCTTCAAATACCTAAGAAACATCCCCAGTGTTTGGTGGGAACTTTGAAAATAGAGCTCAATAGGCAGGTCTGAGCAGTCAACAAAGTTTTGAGAGTTACCTGAAGAATCAGAGGCTATGGCTAAGTTGTTTGAGATTCACATAACCTAAGTGACTTAAAAAAAATAAAAGATCACCCCTCTCAAAAATAAATCTGGGAAAGAATCTGGGGAAAGAACTCTACAGGTTCTACTGGATCTCCTAAACTTGCATCTTTCAAGTTGCTTTTGTTGAGATCCAGGGGACTGTCCTTCCACTTCCTCTTCACTGAGTTCTAATAATTATATATTCAGATTATACTGCCAGTCTGTGTGGCACTCTACTAGACCTTTTTGGCATCTGGATCTTCTGCTCAAGCCTCCATCTACTTTCCTATGGACTATGTAATTACCCCTTATCACCTTGAATTTCTAATTTCTCTCACTAAACTGTGTATAAATAATATACCTATTTTATTCACACAATATAAATACACACACACATGTTTATATATACAAATAGATGATGGAATGGATGTAGCACTGTCAAAGGGTACAAGAATAGGGAAATTATTCTTTGCATTAGTCATTCTAGAAGATTCTGGTGACTGCTATTTTCCTAGAAAAGAGGAGAATCTTAGCAGTATGGTCTCTAATCCCATATGGTGTTAGGACCAATGATAATTCTTTATGCCTAGAGGTCACTTGCCTGCTTTTAAGCACAAGAGATGCAATCTTAAAGTTGGAATAAACCTCTAGATATTTTGGTTCCTGAGTGTGGAAAATTTTTGCTGTATGAACAAAGCTGTTCATTATATCCATTGTCCTATACTTTTAAGGAAATCAGAGCTTTAACAGTTTGAATCGTGAATCTTCTTTATCATTCTTTTTCAATGGAGTTACCATTCACTTTAGTGTCTTAATGGGACCCAGTATCAAAGTCCTTGAATACCTACTGTTCAATTTCCATGTCACTTCTTAGTGACTTTCCAGAAGTCAGATAAAGCTCTCCATGCCTCCTACATTCAGGCTAAATTAAGGCATAGTAGCTTTCACAGTGGAAAAATTGTCTCACAGGGTTGGTGTCTGCCAGACCATAACTGTACCTTTCTGCAACCTTTAAGAGTGAAAAAAAAAATCCCTAATAGAAGCATGAGTTAATTGCTGGAGTTGGGGGGGGGGGGAGAGGGAGAGAGAGAGAGAGAAAAAGAAAGAAAGAGAGAGAGAGAAATATTGGACTGATGAAGAGGAAAGGATGATACTTTGCTCAAAGATTCCAGCCTCATTAACTTGGCAGCACAGACCTAATGGGTGTCTTGAAGTGCTGGGAGGAACCTCCAGAGTCTCTGGACCTGAGGCAGACTCAGAATATGAGTAAACAAGTGTGGGCCTCAGAGTGGGAGCCTGCGTGTCCCGGCAAGAAATGCAGCCTATTTATTGCTCTGCTGTTGTTTCCCATATGGCTGTCCCTTGAAGGCACTGGTACTGGGCACAATTTTTCAGAGAGAAATTTTGTAATTCAATTGGCTTCTACCTGGGCCCTGTGGCAAGCATCCATAAAGCTTTGCTTCCCCTTCAAGAAGCCACATGGTAATAAATCAGCCTGCTGTCCCTGCCTCTGTTATAATACTCACCGCCGGCCCTGCTTGGCTATGACAACTTTGCAGGAGCACCTTGTAATAATCCTGTCGTCCCAAGCCTGTTCCAAGAGTGCAAGCACAGAGAGCCCAGTGGTGTTCCCAATACAGATTTCTTCCAGAGTTTTCTATCCTAGAAAAGCCCAAGTTCTAATTCAAACCCACACAAACTCCCATATATATATGACTCCCATATATAGGTGAAGTATAAGGAATTTATTCCTAAATTTGAAAGACTGAGAATAAGGCCAGTACACAGACTTACACAGATAAAGACGAGACAAATCCTAGCTAGGAGATCCCATGGGCCCTGTGGCTCTGAGATGTTGAGGCTGGAAATTTGTCCTCCTTTAAAGGGTCCCGAAGAGGAAGGCTCTGAAGAAGGTTAAATGAGTACATTTGATATTTTAACTTAAGGCAAAATTTTGCAACTAACATATGGCACCAGAGAGCAAGCAAGGATTTACAGAAGCAGAATGTGGGTTAATAGGTAATTCTTAAAGTACAAAGTTAGTGGGGTAAGGGGAACTTCAGTATCTCTTCTGCAAACATTCCAGTTGACCATATACTTATTCCTGCCCTTGATTAGGGCAATAGGGGAAATTCTTATATTTATTTTTTTATTTATAAAAAGGAAACATTGAATAAGTAATAGGATAAGAGGGTTACAACTTCACACAATTCCCACCACGAGAACTCTGTATCCCATCCCCTCCCCTGATAGCTTTCCAATTCTTTAACCCTCTGGGAGTATGGAACCAAGGTCATTGTGGGATGCTGAAGGTGGAAGGTCTGGTTTCTGTAATTGCTTCCCTGCTGAACATGGGTGTTGACAGGTCTATCCATACTCCCAGCCTGTCTCTCTCTTTCCCTAGTGGGGAAGGGCTCTGGGAAATCAGATTTCCAGGACACATTGGTGGGGTTGTCTGTCCAGGGAAGTCTGGTGGGCATCCTGCTAGCATCTGGAACCTGGTGGCTGAAAAGAAAGTTAACATACAAAGCCAAACAAAAGAACCAGTAATGGTTCTTTGTTGACCAATAATGGACCTAAAGGCTGGAATAGTGCAGGTGAAGAGTTGGAAGGGTTCTCTGTTTTGTAGATAGCTCATAGGCATATTTTAGTTATATTCCAAAGGGTCTGTAGCTATGCTATGTTTTTTGTTTGTTTGTTTGTTTTTTGCCTGAGCCTGAAATCTGATATGCAGGTGAATCCTAATTATTATCTGGGGAGATGATGTCATGGCTGGCAGAAGGACTAGAAAGCTGGATCAGGGAAGAAAGTAGCTCCCAAAAATGGGAAAGGCTTATTGTTGATTGTAAACCCCATTGATCTGATGTGATCTGGGGCCCATAATCAGCTTAGGAGCCTATGTGACCTCTGCATCCCTGCAGATCTGAGCTCACATTCTGTGGTCATAAGTAAGAACATTCCAAGCTGCCCCGATATCAGGATGCATCTTCCTCAGGTATAGGGAAATTCTTTTATTATCTAGTCTTCATAAAGGGTTACTTCTACCTATTATGTGGGGAATTTCTAATTGAATCGACTTGGGGGACTTATTCCTTCACACTCCCACTCAGCGGCCCTGAGAGGTAGGTAATTAGTCTTCCTACAACCACCACCAGAACAGCTGTGAAGGAAGCTCTACATGGAAAAGGGCCCAGGGAGAGAGAGCTCAAAGGAAGAGGTTGTTTTTGGTTTTGGTTTGTTTGTTTGATGGATTGATTGATTTTAAAAGTTTTGTTGTCATTATTGCTGCTGCTGTGTCTTGTTTTGCTTTTACCAGAGTGCTACTCAACTCAAGCCAGAGCTTCAGAGCCTCAGGCATTAAATTCTTTTTGCATAACCATTATGCTATCTCCCCAGCCAACACTGTCTTGCTTGTTAGAGGAATTTAACCAAGAAATGAGCTGAAGCCAGGTCTTTCCATCTTAATAGTTATCTGCTCTCCCTCAAATCTTAAGTTTACTCTGGATGCATTTTCTGGGACCTAAGAATTGTCATAGGAGAGTGGAAGAAGAGCCTGAGTCCTGGGCAGATGTCTACAAAGCAGCCCTGGACAGAAACAGCCAAAGAAAAGTGTGCCACTACCTGAGACCCCCTAGGACCAGGCTTCCTGAGTCAGGAAGCTTGGACCTTAGTGCAAGACAGTTTAATTGGTAACAACAAGCCAACCAGTAAACCAGAAGGAGCCTCCTCACTCCTTCTAGCTCCTCCCACCTCACTCCTAGGATACTTTCATCTTCTGTCTCCTGCCAAAGTCCTTTCTCTCTCAGATCCTGAATGCCTCAAAAACTACTCTGGAGCAGTATAGATGCCCCTCAGGTATGCTCTGTCACTCAGCCCTGATACATCCTGATGTATCAGAGCCTGATGTAAAAGATTGTAAAAGAAATGTGTTCAGGCTTCAGGCTCCACCTCCAGTCCCAGTAGAGATGGCTCCTGGGAATTTTAAATCTTTGTAAAGTGATGCTAATGATGTTGATGCAACCATCCACAGGCTAACTTTGAAACCACAGCCTTGTAAAGAGGAAATCTTCCAGACCAGGATTCAAATTCCTGCTCTGTTACAAGTTGATGACATATTGAAGCAAGCTATTTTAACATCACCTGGCCTTAATTTCCTCATTTTTGGTTACCTTCTAAGGCTGTTTTTTTTTTTCTTTTAACTTTAATGAAGGGGTCAGGGAAATGATTCAGTGATAGAGTGCATGCCTTACATTTGTGAAGCCCTAGACTCAATATAATAAAACGAGGGAGAAAATAGCATTGATGTAACATTGGTTTAAAACATTATGTGTTTCAGGTGTATAGCATTAGAATTCAACATCTATGTATTGTATATACTCCATTATGATCACTACCAAGAGACTAGTTTCTGTCTAAACATTTTATATGATGTTCAGTGTCCCAGAGAGGAAGCAGGTGGGGACTGAGGGTGGAGGGAAACTCCCCTTTTAATACATGGTTAGTCAGGGATGAAGATACTGGTCTTCACACTTGCAGAAACTTCTCACTTTCCAAGGTGTCTCTGGGTTGGGAGAATGATAAGTGTGTCTCATATGTCCCTATTCCTATTCCCATCACCACCACCCCCCATCTCCAACTACAGACTAAGATAAATTCACAGAAAGGAAGTTATCGCAGCTATTACTAAGATACATTTTCCTAAGGAGCAAAATACCTCCAGATAACAAGCGAAGACAATTTAAAATAGTGCTGCAGGGAACCTGGTGGTGGCATACCCAACAGAGTACACATGTTGCCATGCATAAAGATCTGGGGGCTTGAAGTCCTTGATCACCTGCAAGGGGGAGAGGGGTGGTATTCACAAGCAACAATACAAGGTTGTAGGTGTCTCTCTTTTTCTCTTCCTCTCTACCCACCCCTCTTCCCTCTCAGTTTCTCTGTCTCTGACAACAAAAGAAAAGAAAGAATGAATGAATAAAAGAAAGGAAGAAAGAACGAAAGAAACAGAAAGAAAGAAAGAAAAGAAGGAAGAAAGAAAGGAAGAAAGACAGAAGTCACCAACAGTAGTGGGTTGGTCATGCAGGCACCAAGCCCTAGCAATAGCCATGGTAGTAATAAAAGCTAATAAATTAAAAAAAAAAAAAAAAAGCAGTGTTGGTCTGGGAAGATAACAGAGTGTTCAAATACAGAACGTAAATGTTCCAGGCCCCAGGTTAAATCCTTGGCTCTGCATATGCCAGAGATGAGTGATACTCTGCTCTCTCATCCTCTATTTCTAAGTCTCATAAAAAATGAATAAGTATACAAAATAACAGTGTCTCCCAAGCCCATTTAAATTGCCCTAACAATTTTCCCATTTGTTTCACTGATATACATTTCCACACAATTATTTGTGTTGAATAATTAACCACAAAATATTTTATGTGTCTTTGATCAATTGTGCTTTAATTTTAAGGAGGATTTAGCCCATAACATATTTTCTAACAGAGTGTTGCAGTGACAAAAGAAATAAGCAATTTAAAATTTTCAATGTATATACATGTTTTTGTCGAAGAATGATAGGGTGATTAATAAAAGCCTTTCAAGCATAAAAATGTATCACATTAGAGTAAAGTTCTGCAGGAGAAGTGAAATGGAAATACAATCTCAAGATGGAAAAGAAGCATTATCAAACTCCCAACTGTTAAAACAAAAAAAGCTTGTTCAAGTGTTTTTTGAACCATGGGTATTAAATCACCATGACATTTAGCTTCCATCAGGTAAATTTCAAAGAGTAAACTAACAGGTTCATTCTGAAAGGTCAATATTTACTGTATGTCAGAAATTACTTCCTTTGTAATTATTTAATTTAGATGAAAAAAATAAAACTGATGTCAACTTGCAAACGAGGGTATCCCATTTATGTGACAGCACAAAGAGTCAGGAGCTCATCAGGTATCATAGGGTTCAGATATAAGATATCTTCACACAAGGTGACACAAGGGATGAAGTCACAGGCCTGTTCAGCCCTGAGGATCACAGCAAAAGAGAGATTAATCTGTACCTAGTATTCCAGACAGGTGGGCCAAGGCTATTCTCTGGAACCTCCATGGCTTGGAGGATCCAGAAGTTTCCATGGACCCCCAATACCAATGTGAAGATGCTGAATGATCACCTGATAGAGACCTAAGGATAGCACAGAGGACCAGACACTTGCTGTGGAGATATAAGCCATGTGGAAGATGACTTGGGTCCCTGATCACTTCACTGTGGAAAAGCCCAGAAATACACCCACCCCACCCCTGTGGGGGCCATGATGAGTGCTACAAACACACGAGAAAATCTTCAGCCAGAAGAAGGAAGATGAGTGCAGCAAGAGGCTAAAGCAAAATGAGTCATCCAAAAGAGGTTGATAAAAACAATTCTAATAGCACACTGAATGTAGAAATGCCTGACTATTGGCTGGGAGTATGGATCGACCTGTCAACGCCCATGTTCAGCAGGGAAAGAATTACAGAAGACAGACCTTCCACCTTCTGCATCCCATAATGACCTTGGGTCCATACTCCCAGAGGGTTAAAGAATAGGAAAGCTATCAGGGGAGGGGATGGAATACAGAGTTCTGGTGGTGGGAATTGTGAGGAGTTGTACCCCTCTTATCCTATGGGTTTTTCAATGTTTCTTTTTTATAAATAAAAAAAAGAGAGAGAAAGAAATGCCTGACTATTTAAATAGCAAAGAGGCTGTAAACCAGAAGATATTGGGGTGCTGTTAACAGGAAAAGCTCAGTTGTGTGCTGCCCAGCATGTGAGCACTTCTAAGAAGGGTTAAGTCAACTGGAGAAAATAGTCTCCACTGTCTTTGTGCAGTGAGCACTAGCAAACAAATCTGCCACCACACTGCACCTGCAAAGTGGGGGTTGACCTTGCAGAATGTCTGAAAGAATCAAAGAATCCAGAGGAGATGTCAATTCACTCCGCATGCATGTGCCCCCACGGAAGGCAACTGTCACTGTGATGAGTCAAGTCTGTCCGCATATGGGCAATGAGTAGTCTGTAGGGTCCCACTGTCCCCACCACTGTGTGATGCAGGCACTTTCTGAGCATCTAAGAGGCAGAGCTTGCTACTTCCCCCCCCCCTCATATTTTTTAAGACAGAGAGAAGTTAAAAGAGAAATGGGGAGATAGAAGTAGAGCCACCTGCAGCACTGCTCTCTCCCACCCCGCCCTCTACCCCCTGCAACTGGGGACCAGGAGCCTGAACCCCAGTCTTTGTGAATGGTAATGTATGAACTACAACAAGTGCAACACCACCCAGTCCCACCACATCCTATTCTTTACTGTTGGGTACTGGGACTGCAAAGTTTTACAAAGTCTGAAAGAAAACAGCCAAGAAAAAGACTCATGCTTTCCTCAGAATCCATCCTCTCATAGCCCAGGAATGGTCATGGTCCTGGGAACACATGTGTTCCCAGGAGTGACACAGTGCCAGGCAGACTGACTCCCACTGGACTCACTCAGGAGACTCTGATAGTGCTGACCCCAGAGGGTCCAGAGTACCCACACCCGGAATAGATTAACTGTCATACTGCACAGTCAGGTTCCTTCTGAGACACTGTAGAACTTCACCCTTCTCTCTCTCTCTCCTTCTCTCTCTCTCCTTCTCTCTCTCTCTCCTCCCCCCATCTCCCTTCCCAGGACCACTCAGATTATCAAAAGTTCCAGCTCCACAGAACCCAGCTCTACTCTATCCAGACTTTATTCTTACTCTTTCCTGGGGATTGAGAGAAAGAACCAAGCCCCACATACTGCTATTATAAGAAAACCCTAAGTACGCCTGTAAGGAAAGTACCTTCGTAGGTGGAAAAGCTCTTTCAAGTTAGAATTTCTCGTTAAGTTCTTTCAGATCACAAATTCATTGATCAAATATTAATTAAGCACCCACCAAGTGCAGGCACCAAACAGGTGCTCCCAGCCAGTGCTAGTAAAAGTTTATGGTCAAGGAAGACCTTACGAAATTTACCTGAGTAATCTGCATACCCCACCCCCAGGGTGGATTTCCAGTGGAGTGGAGTCAGTTCATGATGCCTTCCTCTATCAGCTCCAAAAGATTAACCAAGAGGTTAAACCCTGGCACAGCAAGAAATGGAGAGCTCAGGAGGGTTAATATTTTAATAGTATCCCTCTTTCCAACTACTGTGTTTCCACCAGGTTCCTTCAATTCTATCATTCCTTTTTCAAGAGCAGGAAGTAGGGAGACCCAGGAGTCACAAGCATTCTGACCATGGTGCGAGCTACACAGAATGAGTTTGGACAGCCCATGGAATGTTCTCCACCAGGCTTAGCTGTATGTAGGTAGACTGTCTCTAAAGCCTGATTCTAAACAGAAGGTTTACTGGGAGGTCAAATTATTTTTTTTTATTTATTTTAAATATATATTTATCTAGTCTCTTTTGTTGCCCTTATTGTTTTATTGTTTTAGTTATTGTTGTCGTCACTGTTGGATATGACAGAGAGAAATGGAGAGAGGAGGGGAAGACGAAGGGGGGAGAGAAAGACAGACACCTACAGACCTACTTTACCACTTCAAGTGGCTCCCCAGCAGGTGGGGAGCCAGGGACTCAAAATAGGATCTGTCTTTGTGAGTCACACCACCTGTGATTAATCCACTGCACTACCACCCGACTCCCAATTCTTTTTTATTTTTAAGGTCCTTGTTTTACATTAAAACACTAATTTAAAGGGACATGTGCACTCTTATGTTCATAAGTACATTATCCACAATAGCTAGAGATAGAAGCCACTAAAATGCCTATTAGCACATGACTGGGTAAAGAAATTATGGGATATACACTATTCAGCAATTAAAACATATGATATTGTGTTGTTTGGGACAAAATGGATGGAACTGGAGGATATTATGCCTAGTGAAGTAAGGAAGGAAGTAAAGGACAGCTACCAAATGATTTCACTCATGTGGAATACAAAAAATGGAAGCACATAGACAAGAGAAAAAAGAATAAATAAATCCATATCTAAGACCTGGGGGGAACTATAGTGGCTACGGTTTTGGTTTTTTTTTTTGAAGGGGGGTAGGAGGAACATAGAGCCTTGGTGGTGGGAGTGGTCTGGAACTATATCCCTATTATTGTATAATCTTGTAAATCATTATTAAATCACTAATAAAAAGATAATATTTTAAAAATAAATGTTCTTGTTTTATTTTATACTTTCTTTTTGATGAGGGAGACTGAGAGAGGAGGGGGAGATAGAAAGGGAGGGGGGAACTAGGGAAGGAGGGAAATAGAGAGAGAGATCTGCAGCACAGCTCCACTACTCATGAAGCTTCCCCCCACCACCACCGCGGGTGGGGACTGGGAGTTTGAACCCATGCCCTTGCACATGCTAACATGCACTCTATCAGTATACCACTACCTGGAAGTATTGTTCTAAAGATAGGATTCATCTGAACAGTTTTCACTAAATACATTTCAAATATGCTTCCATTCATAGTAATAATGTATGCAGCCATTCAGGAACATGTCCATCAGGTAAACTAAGTTCAGTCAAGCCTTCAAACATCGAACACAAATTTATCAAGTATTTGCTACTTGACAAGCACTGTTCTAGGTGCTAGGGAGACAAATCAGTGAATAAAATCAGCAATAATGATTTTTTTTTTTGTGGGGCTGCCATTCTGGTGAGGACAGACAAACCAGTAGTAAATATGCAACCTCTTAGGCTGAGACAAAGTATACATAGCAAAGCAGAGTGAAGGGAGGACATCAGAGTACATGGTTAGGGAGGAGATTCCTTTATGGGAAAGACCACCCTGCTAGGTGTCTAAGCTGAGGAGATGTGGACAGAGAAAAGTGAAGGGTGAATGCCTTGGTGTCAGCACATGCCTGGTGTATTTGAAAAGCTGACCTGAGCCTGGTGTAACTGGAGAAGAGCCAGGGGAGGGGAACATGATAGGTAGGTTGTGAAATTGGAGGAGCCAGGATTTAATGCCTGAACAGCCTATAGCAAGCCTTTGTTCACAGAATCTCTCAGTATGCAGAGAAAACAGCCAGGACCCTGATTTTCTCTCTCTGATTCTCCCGGAAAATCTGATCATAAAATGCTAAACCAAGTTTCGGGAACTTAAACACATTTTAGATTAAAAAACAATTTCCTCCCAGTATCCTGTAACTGTACCCAAGGATCTCCATGGTGAGCTAGACAGGGCACACAATGATTTCTTCTTTCGGAATAGATGTGCTAGGGCCAAGAGAGAAGAGGATGGTGTACTCACATACTTAATTCCACTCTGCTTTTGATTAGATCTTTGTGTTGTACCAGCAACTCCCAGGAGGCTCGTTGGTACACCAGCTGATGACAGCTTGGTATGTAATATTCATTAGAAAGGCTATGCTCTGACGCTGACCTCCAAATTCCCAATCATAAACGTGAATGTGCTAGGAAGCAAACTAAGCCCAACACAGTGTCAACCCTTACCCAGAGAACAGTGTTCTTTGAAGGCTCACCAATTCCTTGACTAACTTACTCAGACTTTATCCTCTACTGAAAGAAATCAGATCAATGTGGTATTCATAAGGTATTTGTCCTCCTTCCTGTCTCCAAAGAATCTAATTAGTATCATGTGGGGAAGACTAATGCCTCAGGTCTCCAAAGAGTGTCTGCCACTGTAACATCAAGGAAACCCCACTTCACACAGGGATCTTAAAGGTCATACAGCATGAACTTTAGGAATCAGGTAGCATCTCAGCAAGAGATAAAAACTGTTTGTAGAAATTTTTCAGCTAGGGCGTTGAGCATACTAATTGAGCACACATCTTACCAAGACCCAGGTCCAAGTCCCCTGTTCCCTATGAGCAAGAAGCCTTATAAGTGATTAAGTGTTGTATTTGTCTCTCTGGCTCTCTTCCTCTCTTATACCCCCATCGCTCTCAATTTCTCTCTGTCCTATCATTAAATACATAAACAACTATAATGGAAGCTGTTCAGCTAGATGATCGATCTCTCAAAATAATGTATTTTGGTATACTATTTTAGTAATAGCATAATCTGAAGAGTTGATAGTAAATAATGGCCCAACACCCAACAGTTACCTACAAGTCTTTGTTGTTTGTCTTATGTAAACTTAGTTTCCATAAAAAAAAACTTATTCATTGTAGAAATATTTTTAAACAATTCAGAAAAGTATGGAGGAGAAATTGGGAAAAGATACATGTGCTATCATCATACAGAGAAAATTCATGTTAGGGAGGCCAGGGTGATGCATCTGGTTAAGGGCACATAAAGCACAGGGACCAGGTGGGGACCACTTAACAAGTGATGAAGCAGGTCTACAGGTATATATCTCTCTCAGTCCCTATCGTCCCACTCCAGATTTCTCTCTGTTCTAAGAAGAAGAAAAGAAGGAAAGAAAGAAAGAAAGAAAGAAAGAAAGAAAGAAAGAAAGAAAGAAAGAAAGAGAAAGGAAAGAAATGGAAAAAAAAAGTTCACCAAGAGTGGTAGATTTGTAGTGCTGGCACCCCAGTGATAACCCTAGTAGCAAAAGAGAGAGAGAGAGAGAGAAAGAGAGAGGGAGAAGAAAAGGAAGAAAGGGAGGGGGAGGAAGAGAGGGAGGCAGGGAGGGAGGGAAGAAGAAGGAAAGAAAGAAAGAAAAGAAAAAGTTAAAAGTCACATTAGTATTTTAATGATTTAAACACTTTTTAAAAACTTTTTATGCATGACTTTTCATGCAATTTTATATGTAAACTCAAAGCATACTTAAAGCTTTGTCACCAGCTTTTCTCACTAATATGTTATATTGTTTTCTAAATTATTAAACCTAAACTTAACTCATTTTATTTTAAGTAGATGTATAATTAATATATTACATAAATTGTATGGGGTAGGAAAAAATTACTTAGTTACACCTATACATAGGAAGAAAATTTTTTTTCTTGCCTCCAGGGTTATTGCTGGGGCTCAGTGCCTGCACCACAAATCCACTGCTCCTGGAGGCCATTTTTTCCCTTTTTGTTGCCCTTGTTGTTTTTTATCATTGTTGTGGTTATTATTATTATTGTGGTTGCTGCTGTCATTGGATAGGACAGAGAGAAATTGAGAAAAGAGGGGAGACAGAGAGGGGCGGAGAAAGATAGACACTTGCAGACCTGCTTCACTGCCTGTGAAACGACTCCCCTGCAGGTGGGGAGCAGGGGGGTTGAGCCGGGATCCGTACACTAGTCCTTGCCTTCATGCCATGTGCGCTTAACCCGCTGTGATACCGCCCGACTCCCAGGAAGATTTTTTTTTTCCAGTACTGGGTAATGATCCCAGGAACCCATAATATCACCACTGAGTGGCATTCAGGGTAATTTTTCATTCTTTATTGCAGGGAGAGAGGAGGGAAGAGACAGAGAGGGGGAAAAGAGACCACAACAATGCTCTACCATCTGGAGAGATCCCCTCCCCTGCCCAGTGGTGTCCATGGTGCCCCAACGTGATATCAGGGCTAAAACCCAGGTCTCCTGCATGATAAGGTAGACAATGTACCAGGTGAGGTATCTCCTGACCCCAAGAAAAAATCTTTATGGATTACAAATGAATCCACTTGCCAGCTACTGCACAAAAAAAAAAAAAAAAAAGTTTAGTCCAATCATGTAATTTTAGTTCAGTCTCTTAGTGTGAACCACCCTGAGGGTATTTGAGTATCCTATCATCTGCCCGATGGAGTCTGGAGGTCCCCATGTGACACATTTTATGTCATTTGCTCTGCTCTGTGGTCCCATTTCATGTCACTGAGCCCTACAAGCTCCACAGTAATAAAGAATCCATCTGTTGCGTTCACTTGAGTTTATGCTGCCCCACACAGGGCGTAATACATTAGAGATGCCCAGAACACATATGAGGAATAGACAGGCAAAAGACTGCATGAATGACTATGTAAATGAGGTTCCTAATGTGGCCCAGATGGGGCATTTATAGTCTGGAACTTTACTGCTATCATACTGGGGGATGTGGTTTCTGTGTTCTCGTTCTGTTAGAACCCAGGTGGGATGCCTGGATAGAATCTAATTTCTTCTCTGAAAGAAGCTTCAATGTCTCTGGACTCCACACTCCCATTACTAAAGAGCAGATGTGAGGAAGGCTAGGTATTTATTAATGTGTTTTCTAATGTCTGGAGAGAGAGAAAGAGAGAGGCAGAGAGAGAGAGAGAGAGAGGACTGCTGTCTGCAGCCCTGCCCCACCCCATCTTTGCCCCACTCTCACATCACCATGTTGTACACTTATTAAGAGGTGAGACTCTCTCCTTCATGATTTATCAAACAACTCTAATAAGTACATTTTATGGTCTAGGTCATATCTTTTCATGAGCCTCATTATTTCAAACCAGTTTTATAGCAATAAAAAAATGAAATGTCCCATAAATTAAAATGCTTTTCACTTTCAATTAGCAGTTCTATTTAAGAGTTGCATATAAATCCAAAGGAAGAAAATTGTTTGTACTAACTGACATGTTACATCATAGGGTAAGTGTCATAAAGATAAGTACATGTTAATTTTACTCTTTGGAGATAAACTATAAAGTCTTTATTTTCATTTTTAAAATACAGAAGTCAACTTTTGAAAAAATGTCATTTCTGAAATTTTGTTGTCATGGCTTGTTCCCCTGATTTCAAAAGCAAAAAGTTACTGATGTTCACTGAGAGTTTAAAAATGTAAAAAAGATGTTTTCTCTGGTCTACCAATAAACTCTGGAAGTAAATTAGAAATTTTATATGAATAAGTCACATAGGAAAGTGTGCTGACGATTTTGCTTTATGACAATGTTCTCTACCCAGAAGGCATTTATTGAGAATCCATTAAACTACCTCATGGACATTCTTCTAATGTAAAAATGTGATTTATTTCTAGCATTTTGCTTGAATAAAATACTGCCATCTGTTTTGCTGGATAGAGATGGGGAGATGCCATCCTGCCAGGTTGTTCTCTCAGACTGGGCAATTCTGTGCAAACAGTATTCTGAGAACCATGGCCCTCATTCAGCCTGTGGTCTTCATTCATTTGAGCTGACTCAGCCCAAGAGGCTCACGGGTATAGTCCCCAAGCTGTCTGCCTCACTTCCTCCTAGGTAACACCTTTAAAGCAGTCTCCACAGAAAATCCTGTGCTGCAGGTAACCATCTCTTCCATTTGATTGTCCTACACTCTTGCTTTAATACAATTCTTTCTGGAGATACACCATTCATACCTAACATACTGTATTGCAAGCTATAAGAATTGCTAAGAGAGTAGATATTAGTCCTTTACACAAAGACAAAATGATAATAATAATAGGAATGAAAGGAAATGTTGGGAGGTTATGGCTGGATCAATGACCTAGAAGATGGTGAAAAGCTCACAGCTGTACATTTATGCCCAAACTTGTGTACCTTAAAAATATACAGCTTTGAGGACTTCCAAAGGCAGGGCTACAGAGCAGCAGCAACTGTGTTTCTCTCCAACCCTCTCCTCTCCTCTCCTGGGTCAACTAGGAATACCAAAGTAGATGACTTAGGATGGCAACAAGACAGGACTAGAATGACTTCAGGAACCCACCAAAACACCAGTGACTGCAAATATGTGTGGATTGTGGACATATAGGAGCCATAGGAGAGACTGAGAAGCTAGTAACAGTCTGGCAGTTTATTGGTTGAGGCACCACCTCCAGTCTGTTTTGCCAGCAAAAAGACTGCTGAAGGGAGGAGAGGACTCCCAAAGGACTCACCAAATGGAACTGTGAATCTCCTTTGCTACTGCCCTCAGGGGCCAGAGCAGCAGGGGGGAAGGCCCTGTGCTGACATCTGGGGACAGAGAACTAACTAAGAAACTCAAGAGAAGATCTACACCCCGGTACCCTAGCAATGGGGCTGTATAGTGGGAGCCTATCCACATTGTTTTCCTGATGACAACTATAAACAAGGCTTGTTTAGAAACTAACAGGGCCCAACAGTGCTGCCCGGCTTGGCAGAGAAGCTGAATTGAGCCTGGAGTCTGGATCCTTGGAGTGTGTGAGTCTCTTTGTATAACTACTGTAGTAATGCTCCCCCTACCCAACTTTATCTCTTGGTCAGGAGTGAGTGATTAAGAAGCCTAATTATACTTTAAAAGCCCTCAGGCTCCCATGCCAAGAAGAAAAAGAACAAAAGAGATTTTAACAGCCTCTGTGCTCCAACTCAAGGACTGAAATAATATTGAAACAAAAGTTAATTTCCACAATTTTGAACTCTTTAAGCACCTTACTTAGATACAAGTCAATCCAGGCAAGACTCATCAGTAATTTGAAAAGTATTGAGAGAGGGACCTCATTACATAGTATATAGAATAATTAAACCAATAAGAAGAAATATTGGAGATATGAACCAGGAAAAAAGTCCAGCTAAAAGCCCCCAAGATTGATGCACATGAGGTCAACATCCAAATGCTAGTTAAGGAAATGGGCACAGGAATGAGTAAACAGTTTGAATGAATTGTCATCAGCAATGCAGAAACAACAAATGAGACTCTAGAAGAAAACACTAATTATTTCAAGGTCATTAGAGATCTGAATGCTGAAATAGCTGAAGTAAAAACACAACTAGCTGAACAAGCTAAAACGGTATCAGAACAGGGTAACAATGTAGATGTACTCCAGAAAACAGTAGAGGGGAGAGAGAAGACAGGTCATATTTGGAGTGGAAAGGAATAGGGATAAAGAAAGGATCCTGAAGGCTGCAAGAGAAAAACAGAGTCACCTACAGAGGAAAACCCCTAAGATTAGCAGCAGACTTCTCCACACAAACAATACAGGCCAGAAGAGAACGGCAAGATATCTATTGAGGGCTCAATGAGAAAGGCTTTCAACCAAGACTACTGTATCCTGCTGGACTGTCATTCAGACTAGATAGCAAGAAAACTTTTCCAGACAAGCAACATCAACTATCACCAAGCCTGCCCTGAAAGAAGTTCTGAAAGTTCTCCTAAAAAGCAGACCACCATGAATATGCCCTATATCAGAACACTCTACAAGAATGACATTAAAATATCATCAATCTTTGATATCAATAAATGTCAATAGCCTGAATTCACATATTAAAAGGCACAGAGTAGGAGATGAGTCAGAAAACACAAACCAACAATATGCTGTCTACAGGAAACCAACCTAACTCAACAAGACAAAAACAGACTCAAAGTGAAAGGATGGAAAACTATATACAAGTCAATGGCCCACAAAAAAAGGGCAGGAACAGCTTTTCTCATATCTGACACAATAGACTTAAAATAAATATAATTTAAAAAGACAGATATGGATATTAATGCTCAGAGGATCAGTCAATCAAGAGGACCTAACAATTATTAACATCTATGCACCCAGTGAGAATCCATCTAAATAAGTCAAACATCTACTGAAAGAGCTACAGCAATATATTAACAGCAACAAAGTCATAGTAGGGGACTTCAACACCCCACTCTCTCTACTTGACAGATCACCCAGGCAGAAAATCAATAAAGACATGAGGGAGCTAAATGTGGGGATAGATAAACTAGAACTATTGTACATTTTCAGTCATTCACCCCAAGAAACTGGAATACACATTCTACTCAAGTCCACATGGGTCATTCTCAAGGATAGAAAATATGTTAGGCTACAAAGACAGTATCAGCAAATTCAAGAGCATTGAAATCATCCCAAGCATCTTCTCATACCACAGTGGAATTAAACTAACACTTAACAAAAACCAAAACATTAGTAATAGTCACAAAATGTACTCATCTGTACACTACTTAACAACTACTGGTCAAAGAGGAAATAAAGGAAGAATCAAAATGTTTCGCGAGTTCAATGAAAATGAAGACATATGCTATCAAAATATTTGGGACACAGCTAAGGCAGTACTGAGAGGGAAGTTCATAGCCATACAAGCACACATTAGGAAATAAGAAAAAACACATATAAACAGCCTGATTGCACATCTTAAAGACCTAGAAAAAGAAGAACAAAGGAACCCTAAAGCAACCAGAAGGACAGAAATAACTAAAGTTAGAGCACAAATAAATAACATTGAAAATAAGAAAACCATACAAAAGCTCAATGAAAGTAAATGTTGGTTTTTCAAAATCAACAAATCCTTAGCCAGACTCACAAAAAAAGGGGAGAAGACCCAAATAAATCGGATCATAAATGAAAGAGGAGTGAGTTATCAGAGCAGACACCACAGAAATTCAACATATCATGAGAGATTTCTATGACCAAGCTAGAGAACATGGAAGAAATGGACAGTTTCCTAGATACCTATGGACTTCCAGAATTAATTAAAGAGGAACTAGGTAATATGAACATTCCTACCACAGTTAATGAAATTGAAACAGTTATCAAAAACCTTCCCAAGAACAAAAGTCCTGGACCAGATGGTTTTACAAAAGAATTCTACAAAACCTTCAAGGAAGAACTAAGACCTGTACTTTTAAAAGTTTTCCAGGAGATTGAAGACACTGGAATACTCCCTTCCTGCTTCTATGAAGCCAACATCACTCTGATACCAAAAGCAGACAGGGACACAACCAAAAAAGAAAACTACAGACCAATATCTCTGATGAACATAGATACTAAAACATTGAACAAAATTCTAGCCAACCAGATACAGCAGTATATTTAAAAGATTGTTCAACACGACCAAGTGGGGTTTATCTCAGGGATGTAAGATTGGTTTAATATACGTAAATCAATCAACGTGATCCACCACAACAATAAAAGCAAGATAAAAAAAACACATGGTTATATCAATATATGCAGAGAAAGCCTTTCACAAAATCCAAAAACCTTCATGATAAAAACACTACAAAACATGGGAATAGATGGAAAATTCCTGAAGATAGTGAAATCTATCTATAGCAATCCTACAGCCAACGTCATACGCAATGGTGAAAAACTGGAAGCATGGGAGTCAGGCGGTAGCGCAGCAGGTTAAGCGCAGGTGGCGCAAAGCGCAAGGACCGGCATAAGGATCCCGGTTCGAGCCCCCGGCTCCCCACCTGCAGGGGAGTTGCTTCACAGGCGGTGAAGCAGGTCTGCAGATGTCTATCTTTCTCTCCCCCCCTCTCTCTGTCTTCCCCTCCTCTCTCCATGTCTCTCTGTCCTATCCAACAACGACAACAACAATAACTACAACAATAAAACAACAAGGGCAACAAAAGGGAATAAATAAATAAAATAAATATTAAAAAAAAAACTGGAAGCATTTCCCCTCAGTTCAGGTACTAGTCAGGGCTGCCCACTATCTCCACTACTATTCAACATAATGATGGAAGTCTTTCCATAGCAATCAAGCAGGAAAAAGGAATTAAAGGCATACAGATTGGAGGAAAAGAAATCAAACTCTCCCTATTTGCAATTACTGAATCCAGACCTTCAACCTTCTGCATCCCACAATGACCTGGGGTCCATACTCCCAGAGGGTTAAAGAATAGGAAAGCTATCAGGGGAGGGGATGGGATACATAGTTCTGGTGGTGGGAATTGTGCGAAGTTGTTTACCCCTCTGATCCTATGGTTTTGTCAATGTTTCCTTTTTATAAATAAAAAAATTAAAAAAAAAGAAACCTTTGGGACTACATCAAATTAAAAAGCTTCTGCACAGCAAAAAGAAACCACTACCCAAACCAAGAGACCCCTCACAGACTGGGAGAAGATCTTTACATGCCATACATCAGACACGATTTTAATAACCAAAATATATAAAGAGCTTACTAAACCCAACAATAAGAAAACAAATGACCCTATCCAAAAATGGGGAGAGGACATGGACTGAATATTTACCACAGAAGAAACCCGAAAGGCCTAGAATGCTCCTAGCTACAACCACAGAATTCAAGCTCAGACCTACAGGGATACTGAGGTTACAAAGGCTCCTGAGCTGAATATGGACCCCAGAGAAAATAGGGTTAACAGTTGATATTTTTATAGTTTTCCCACATTTGAGAGCTACTCTCTTCCCTGATCCAGCTTTCTAGTCCTATTTCCAACTCTGGCACCACCTCCCCAGACAATACCTTTAACTTACCTGCATTTTAGTTGTAAGGCTCAGAAAAAAATTTGTAAAGTCGTGGGCCCCTTGGAATATACCTAAAACAGACCTACTAGCTTTTTCCAAAATGGAGACCTAAAAACTCATCTGTTCTATTCTTTCCTTCAGGTTCCTCATTATTATTTGTTCTGCTTTTTATCTTAATGCTTTTTCTTTTTTTTTTTTTATTTTCCCTTTTGTTGCCCTTGTTTTTATTGTTGTTGCAGTTATTATTGTTGTAGTTGTTAGATGGGACAGAGAGAAATGGAGAGAGATGGAGAAGACAGAGAGGGAGAGAGAAAGACAGACACCTGCAGACCTGCTTCACCACCTGTGAAGGGACTCCCCTGCAGGTGGGGAGCCGGGGCTCGAACCGAGATCCTTATGCTGTTGGTCCCTGCGCTTTGCGCCACGTGTGCTTAACCCTCTGTGCTACCGCCCGCCTCCAGTCTTAATGCTTTTTCAGTCACCAAATTGAAGATGCTACCATGACACCAACCTGACTTCCCTGGGCAGACAACCTCACCTGTGTGTCCTAGAACCCCACCTTTCCAGAGCCCGGCCACAATAGGGAGAGACAGAGATAGGCTGGGAGTATGAATGAAACTGCCAATGCCTATGTTCAGCAGAGAAGCAATTACAGAAGCCAGACCTTCCATCTTCTGTACCCCATAATGATGCTGGGTCCATGCATTCAGAGGGATAAAGAATAGGAAAGCTTTTGGGAGGCCGGGGGGTAATGGAACTCTTGTGGCAGGTATTGTGTGGAATTACACCCCTCTTATCCTATGGTCTTGTCGATATTTTTATTTTATAAGTAAAAGAAAAAAATTAACATGTTACCTTTTAACAAATATGTACAACATATAGTTAGTATTTACAATGTGCCAGTTACTATTCTAAGACCTTTTCAAATAACACATTTAGCCCTCATAACAAGTCTCTGCAGTAAGCACTATAGTTACTAAGTGAAGAAAATGATACACAGAAATCAAGTAATCTGTCCAAAGTTACACAGATACTAAATATCAAAGTCAGAATTTGAACTCAGATAACCTGGTTTCATAGTCTGTGCTCTGTCCTTGCCCTTTGTCAGTTACTGCTCTCATAGTAAATGAAGAAAATCTATGAGTCAGATGCTCACATAAATGGAAAATCAGGATTTCCTTTTTCAGAGATATATGGTTGATGACAGCCACCATACAGAAAGGATGGTGTAGCAAGTACTAGAAGTGCTTACGTAACAATTTGGGGTCATGTAGTTTAAACAGGATGTCAGATTCCCAATTCTAACCTCTACGGCCTTAACATAATTTAATCTCTCTGGATATACATGGCATCTGTACTATTCCAGGCTTTAGGTTCATGATTAGTCAACAATTTGTTTGGCTTTATATGTTAAGTCTCTTTTCAGCCACCAGGTTCCAGATGCTACCATCATGCCGACCAGACTTCCCTGGACATATAACCCCACCAATGTGTC
The DNA here is from genome assembly GCF_950295315.1 of Erinaceus europaeus. NCBI lineage: Eukaryota > Metazoa > Chordata > Mammalia > Eulipotyphla > Erinaceidae > Erinaceus > Erinaceus europaeus. The sequence goes on from NC_080177.1 coordinate 38,887,892, forward strand.
CTGGAGCGCCACTTCCCCAGAACCCCACCCCACTTGGGAAAGAGAAAAGGAAGGTTAGGAGTATGGATCAACCTGTCAACACCCATGTTCAGCAGGGAAGCATTTATAGAAGCCAGACCTTCCACCTTCTGCATCCTACAATGACCATACTCCCAGAGGGTTAAAGAGTATGAAAGTTATCAGGGGAGGGGATGGGATATGGAGTTCTGGTGGTGGGAATTGTGTGGTGTTGTACCCCTCTTATCCTATAGTTTTGTCAGTGTTTCCTTTTAATAAATAATATATATGTATACATATGTTATTAAAAGTACTTTCTTTTCAGACTTATTAAGAAAGTTATTAAAGATAAGCTTCTTATTAAAAGGTTATTAAAATAAGGTAGTGCAGTAGAGTTACTCAGTGAATATGTGTTTCCTTTCTCCTTAATATTTAAAATGCTGTTTTTAAATAAGGCACAGCACATTTAGATGATCACATCAAAATACATGTTTTGTAATAAATGGGGCATCTCCTGACTATCACCAGCAAAATTAAATGGATGCATAGTATCTAAGTGATTTAATGTGCATCTCTACAACATAACCCAAATTTCCTGGAAAATGCAAATGACAGTAGTAGTATCTCAGTGGTCCCTTATGGAGCTTGAATGTCCAGAATGAATAAGTAGGTGAATTTTGGTAACACTATTTACCCGATAAATTCAGCAAACACTATAAAACATCCACTGGCAGTCTTAGTCTAGCAACACCAAAAGCTAATATACACAGTCCACTATTTATGAGAACCACTGCATCAACATACAATACCAATATAACAATAAGGTTAAAGTGGTACTAGGATATACTACCTGGAACAAAACATGGGAATGCTGATCAAATCAAAGTCAACATCTGAACTAGATCCTAAACAGTAGTGTGTCATTACTTTTAGCTGGGAAAGGTCATCAGGGAACCTTTTTTTTTTAAATGCAGAGACAGAGAGGAAAAGTATAAGAGAATGAGAGAGAGCATATAGCATCAAAACCTCTTTCAACGTAGCAGGGGTCATATTCAAGCCTGAGTCATGCCCATAGCAAAGTAGCCCAGAATGCAAGTAAGCTATTTCACCAGGCCTATGAGATTCTTTACTGAACTTTGTGATCTGTGAGTTTTCTGGACTTTGAAGGAATAACGTTAAGTGAAATAAGCCAGAAAGAGGAGGATGAATATGGAATAATCTCACTCATAGACCAAAGTTGAGAAATAAGAACAGAAAGGGAAATCACAAAGTAGAACCTGGATTAGGTTTGATGTATTAAATGAAAGTAAAGGACTCTGGGGGGAGGAATGAAGATATTCTCACAAGGTAAGGTGTTTTTCTGTTTTTGTGATGGTCTCTTTTGTTGTAACAAGATTTTCAGTTCTGTTGGTTTTTTTTCCCCCTACTTTTTTACTTTTATTTTCCTTGTTGTTGGACTTGAATCTGTAAAGACTTCTGAAGCAGGTGTCAAGTATTCTGCCAATATCTTCTGGTTTCTATTCTAATATGCATTTTATCTATTTAGAGTTAACTTTCTATGTGTGGTGATATGCAATGGTCCTATTTCAACCTTCTGCATGTTTCAACCCAGTTTCCCAACAAAATTTGTGAAAAAGACTCTCCATCCTCCATTTAGAGTTTCAGACCTTATTGTCAAAAATTAGTTGTCTCTTAGGAAGAATATTCTTTACAATGATGGTATTAAAATAATTGGACACTTGGGAGTCGGGCGGTAGCGCAGCGGCTTAAGCATACATGGCACAAAGCAGAAGGACCAGCAGAAGGATCCCGGTTCGAGCCCCTGGCTCCCCACCTGCAGAGGAGTCGCTACACAAGCGGTGAAGTAGTCTGCAAGTGTCTATCTTTCTCTCCTCCTCTCTGTCTTCCCCTCTTCTCTCCATTTCTCTCCATTTCTCTCCGTCCTATCCAACAACAAAGACAGACAACAATAATAATTACAACAGTAAAGCAACAAGGGCAACAAAAGGGAATAAATAAATTAATTAATTTTTAAAAAATAATAATTGGACACTCTTATGAAGAAATATGAATTTCAACCTTAACCTCATAATGCATGCAAAAATTTAATGTAAAGATAAAGTACTCTGGACTGGGTAGTGAGTGACACACCTGGCTGAGTACATATATTACCATATATTACCATGAGCAAGGACTAGGATTCAAGCCCCCAATCCCCACCTGTTGGCAGTGAGGGAGAGGGGGTGCTTCATTAGCTGTGAAGCAGGTTTGAAGATGTTGGTCTTTCTCCCTATCACTCCCCTCCCCTCTCAATTCCTCTCAGTCCTAGCAAATAAAGTAGAAGGAAAAAAAGGCTGCTGCAAGCAGTGGATCCAAGCCCCAACAATAACCTTGGTGGCAATAAAAGAAGAGAAAGAAAGAGAAATTCTCAAACTTTTAGAAAAGAACTTTTGCAACCTAAGGTTGTCAGAGAGTTTCTTATACAGAAGGCACATCTAAAACTGATATAGAAAAAATGAACTTTGTCAAAATTATCCCCTTTTTTTTCTTCAAGGGTTGTCACTTGGGGCTCAATGTCAGCACTACAAATCCATGCTCCTGGTGGCCATATTTTCCATTTTACTAGATAGGACAGAGAAAAATTGAGAGGGCTAGGGAAGACAGAGAGGCAGAAAGAAAGACAGACACCTACAGACCTGTTTCAACGCTTGTGAAGCAATTCCCCTGCAGATGGGGAGTCAGGTCTCTAACCAGTATCCTTGCATGGGTCCTTGCACTTCGTACTATGTGCCATCACTGCCCGCCCCCCTCCTTTTCTTCTATGGAAGATGTTCCTAAGAGAAGAGGACTTAGTGGGGGTTGAATTTTTATGTGGAAAACTTGGAAATGTTACGCATGTACTAACTACTGTATTTACTGTATTTACTTTCCAATAAATAAATTGGAAAAGGGAGATATTGCTAAAAAAGATAACCTATTAAGTGGTGTTCCCAGTTTGATGACATGTGCCATATGTATCAGTCATGCACTAGTTCTCCTCTTTCTTCCTCTCTCCTTCTCTCTCTGCTTTATATGAAACTCCCTGTGTCTCATATGCAATAAATAATCCTCTAAAGAATGTGAACACTATACATATAACAGATATAACAGAGTGACTAAAATTTAAAAATACTGATAGTATTGTGTTGACAAGGCTATTGAATAACTAAAACATTCACTTCTGTGAGAGTACAAAATGGCATAGCTTTTCTGAAAAACATCTTGGCAGTTTCTTATGAAGTTAAATATATATTTATCATACTTTCCAGAAACCCCATTCCTAAGTGTTTACAATAACAAAATAAGGACTCTTGGTCACACACACACACACACACACACACACACACACACACACACACACACACTGTCCACAAATGTTAACAATAACTATGTATCTAGTGACCTGAATTGCCCAAGGATCCCTCAATGGATGAAAGAACAAACAAGCTGCAACACAATCACTCAAGAGAATATGAATCATAAATAAGAAAGAACTACTGGTGCATGTAATAAATTGAATGAATCTCAAGGGAATTATACTAAGTGAAAGGAACTAGTGTCAAAAGGTTATGTTCTGTATGATTCTAATTATACAACATCTCAATATAACAAAAGTACAGTGACTGAGAACATATCAGTGGTTGTCATGAGTGAGGAAAGGAGAGAGTGTGACTAAAAAGGAGTAACACAACATAACTGGACAGGAGTGCCACCATTTGTACCCCCATTGTAGAGTTGTTACAATATTTTTTTACATGTGTAAAAGTCATGAAACTGTACATATCAAAAAGTCAATTGTACTGAATAGTAATTGAAGAAATAATGTTAAAAACAGGAGGACTTTAAACTGGCAGCATCATTTTTGACTTTGCTAACTGTAATAACAAGGACAATAGTGAAAGTTCAAAATTAAATTCAGGTTTGTCTACAACATAATAATGTGTACATGAACTTGACTGCAGTGTATCTGCAGACCTAGAATTAATTTTTACTTAGTCCTTGTTTGTCTTAAGATTTTACAGTAGAAGTCTAATATGCTATAAGTAAGACTGGCTGTCTACAGACATTCACAAGGCTATTCCTTGATAATAAGACTGGCTAAATCAAATTGAATTTTAGAATCAATATTCTTCATAATGTAGAGACTGAAGCCAAGTTGGCTAAAAGAGTCAGTCTTGCTCAATCTACTAAATTTTATATACTATGTCTTGTTCTCCAAGAACTGCCTGTTTATTAATAGACATCTATAATACAAATGGTCAGAAACTCCTTGTCTAGATATCAACTACAACAGACTATCTCGATTAGTACTTTTACTGTGCCAGAATTTAATTGGACTTGAGAGGTTATGTTTGCCAATTTTTTTCTAAATATAGTTCTTTCAAGCTTTATACAGAATATCATACTTGGGCACTTAATACATTCCTGTGCTTGTTTGGAAATCAGTGACAGATGAGGAAGAAAAACCTCTGAGCAGGATAAAAGCAAACTGATGTCAAAGAGACTCCAGAATAGCATCATCTCCAGACATACTCACTTTTTCACTTATTCAAAATTAACAGAGTACCAACATTCTGCTGGCGAGTAGCACAAGGTTCATGCTTGTAGAAGTTGCAGATCTATGGAGAAAAGGGAGAGACCAAAACAGCCAAGTAAATAGCTAAATACACAAAGAACCTTCAGATCACAATAGACATTAGGGAGAAAAGGTCAAGTGAGCAGATATAGGGTCAGAGGGGAGGCTGCATAGAAGAAATGAACAGAAAAGCATAAGATTTAGGTCAATAGAGAAGTTTCAACTAAACTAAAATATTAGAATTTTTTATCCATAGAAGGATTCCTTTAATAGTTTTAAATAAAAATAAAGAATTATTACTAGGGGGTTGGGGGTGCAGATCTTTGGTGGTTGGAGTGGTATGGAATTATAACTCTATTATCTTATAATCTTGTAAATCACTAGTAAATAACTAATAAAATATTTTTAAAGAAACAAAAGATTTAGGTCAAAATCTAAAGGATGAGAATGAGGTGCCTATGTGGAAATAAAGAATTGGAATTCCTAAATGAGGAACTTGAATGCCTAAAGAGGAGAAGACTCTTATGTATGTGAGTAACAGAATGATCAATGTGATCAGGGAGCAGCAAGTGTGAATGAAGCAAATGTGTAGTTGTCCAATCAGGCATAATCTCATTGATCAAGGTTAAGAGTTCTTTATTCTAGTAGGAAGCTAGGGGTCACCTACTTGAATTCACACGTTACCAAGCTCAAGGACCCAGTTCAAGCTCCTAGTCCCCATGTGCAGTGTGGAAGCTTCACAAGCAGTGAAACAAAGCTGCAGATGTCTCTCTTTTTATGTTTATCTTCCCCTCCAATCTTCCCTTCAATTTCTCTCAGTCCTATCAAAAGAAAGGAAGGAGGAAAGAAAAGAGAAGAAGAGAAAAGAAAAGAAAAGAAGAGAAAAAGGAAAAACAATGGAAGGAGTAAGAATGGAAGGGAGGAAGGAAGAAAGGAAGGAAACAAAAGGAAAAACTGCCCTTTGGGAGTGATGAGTTTGCTGTGCAGGCACCAAACCCCAGTGATAAGTCCTAGTGGCAACAATGATGATGATAATAATAATAAAATCTAAAGGGAAGCTACTAAAATTTTTAAAGCAGGGAAGTGATATGTGTGAATTATGTTACTTTTAAGTACCTCTGGTGTGCATAAATAATGAATTAAAAAGGGTCAATGAAGTAGCTCATTTTGACATTTGCATGACCCAGGTTCAGACCTATCCCCCACTACATTGAAGAAAGTTTCGGTCTTGTGGTTTCTCACTCTTTCTATCTCTATTTAAAAAAAAAGAGTTAAAAAGGAGGCCAGGTGGTTGCACACTTGCACACATATTAGTGGGAAAGGACCAGAGTTCAAAGCCCCTGGTTACCATCTGCAGGGGGGAAACGTTCACAAGTGGTGAACCAGGGCTGCAGGTGTCTCTGTCTCTTTCCCTCTATCTACCCCTTACCTCTCAATTTTTCTCTATCTCTATCCAATAATAAATAAATTATATAAGTAAAAGATAAAAAAATAGAAACAAACAAACAAACAAAAAAGATGAGTTAGAAAGAGGCAGTAAGACACATAGCAGTAATGCACAGGTCTTGCATGTGAAAGGTTCTAGGTCTAACCCCTGGAGAATTCTCTAGTCAAAACTGGAGGAGAAAGATAAATAAGAGACAATTGTGGGCCCATGGACACCAGACAAGAAACAAGGGTAGAAAGTCAAAGAGAAAACAATAATAAATTGGGTCTAAGTGGTAGGTAATAGTGCAGATGGGAAGAAAGTGTACAAACTTTAAATCTGTTTTAGATGGATAATCAATATTTTCAAACTGATTGGACTCTGGGAGGATAAAAGGAAAGTGTAAAATCAAGCATACTTTTTGGTATCAACAACTGAGAATTTGATTATGTTGTTTATTAAGAAAGCTAAAGGAAGATTAGATTTGTGAGAGAGGAAAAAAAAACCTCTCCACTTGAATTCATGAAATTTAAGAGGTCAAATACTTAAGTGGGAACAAATGGTAGGTAACTGGATATGTGAGTAGCAAGCTCAGAGGGGAGATGAAAACTAGCCTTATGCAACTAGTTACTAAAACATTTAGAAAGAGTGCAGGTGGAGAAAGATTTTTTTTAATCTCAAGGCTAAAAGCCAAGGTGTGCCAAAATCTGGAAATTAGACAGAGGAGAGTAACAAAGAAGAATAAAAAATAGTCAGCAATGTTGGAGGAAAGCCAAGAGGATTCAGTACTATGGGGGTATGGATTGACCAACCAAAGTCCATGCCCAGCAGAGAAGTAATTACAGAAACCAGAACTCCTTTATGCACCCCTAAAAAATTCTGGTCCATACTCCCAGAGAGGGAAATGTTAGCAGATAACCAGAGGGTTCTGAACCCCAGTTCCACTGGGACCCAGAGCTTTTACAACCAGGAACTTTTTACTTTTATCATTGAGATGAGAGACATTTTGGAGAACACTTGAGCAGTCAGGCCCTGTTTCCCTTACCTGAGAGGGAAGAAGAAAGCACACTTAGAAATTAAAATATCATGAACCCGAGGGTGGCACACTGGGTTAAGCACACATAGTGTGAATTACAAGGACCAGCTCAAGGATCCCGATTCAAGCCCCTGGCTCCCCACCTGCAGAGGGGGTTGCTTCGCAAGCTGTAAAGCAGGTCTGCAGGTGCCTTTCTTTCTCTCACACTCTCTGTCTTCCCCTTCTCTCTCAATTTCTCTCTATTCTATCCAACAATAACAGCAGCAGCAACAATAACAATAACAGCAATAGACAACAGTGGACAAATACAATAACAAAATGGGAAAAAATGGCCGCCAGGAGCAGTGGTTTTGTAATGCGGGCACTGAGCCCAAGCAATAACCCTGGAGGCAAAAAAAAAAAAAAAAGAGAGAGAGATTATAATATTAATAGATGTGCCTGTGGCTTAGAAAGGAAGTAAAAGTAGGGCCTTAGAAGTAAGTAAAAATGGGTATCAGCTTCCACATGGGATCATCTATCTTTGCCTGAATGGCCCACATGCACCTGCATATCAGATCTCAGGCTCAGGAGAAAAAAAAACTAGTATAGCCACAGGCCCACTGGAATATAAATAAAATATGCCTACTATCTAGAAATATCTAGAAAATGGAGACACCCCCCCCCCACTCTTGATCTGCACTACTCCAGCCTATAGGTTCATGATTAGTCTGCAACTTGTTTGGCTTTATATGTTAACTCTTTTTTCAGTCACAAGGTTCCAGACACTACTATGATGCCAACCAGACTTTCCTGGACATATAACCCCACCAATGTATCCTGGAGCTCTGATTCCCTAGAGCCCCGCCCCACTAGGGAAAGAGAGAGGCAGGCTAGGAGGATGGATCGACCTGTCAACACCCTGAAGCAGGGAAGCAATTACAGAAGCCAGACCTTCTACCTTCTGCATCCCACAATGACCTTGAGTCCATATTCCCAGAGGGTTAAAGAATAGGAAAGCTATCAAGGATGGGGATCGGATATAGAGTTCTGGTGGTGGGAACTGTGTGGAGTTGCACCCCTCTTATCCTATAGTTTTGTCAATGTTTCCTTTTTTATAAATAAAATAATAATAATAGGTATCATCTTCCACATTCGTCTTTGCCTGAATGGCCCACACGTTTCTATGGTGTGTGCCTTTTCATTTTCCTAGTAAAATTAAATAAATAAATACCACCTATGGGGAATATTTAGAGTAAGAAAGGAAAAACAATGGAATAAAAAAAAATCACTCATTTGAGTCTTATAAATACAAAAAATAGAAGTCATGGGACATGTACTCAATGGAGTATTACTCAACAGTTAAAAAAGACAAAATTAATGGAAGTAGAAATGAATTTGCTCAGTGAAGCAAGTGAGAAAGTGATAAACAAGTACCAGATGACTTCACCCATATGTGGAAGATTGAGAATTGAAGCACATTAACTTGAAAAAAAGAAGTGTATGTATAGCCAAGGCATATCTGTGACCTTGGGAAAACTCTATGGTAGTTACTACTGGAAGGGGGTGGGGGGCACAGTACTTTGGTGGTAGGAGTGGTATAGAATGACACCCTTATTATCTTATAATCTTGCAAATTACTATAAATAACTAATAAATATCATAAAATTATTAGTAAAACTGAAATAAATGCTATTAGCTTTGTCTAAATTTAGCCCTTAGAAAAGTGAGACATTCCCAAGCCTTAGATAGAGACAGTGTTAAGATAAGATGGCCAATGGGTTATAGAACATGGAACGAGCAGAGATCTGAATATCAATATCTTAAACTAAACCCAGAAATGAGATGACTCAAGTAGCAAGCTCTCAGTAACAGAATAGCATTTGTGACAGAAAGGGGAACAAATTCAGAAGAGAGAAAGGAAATAAAGACTGGGGAGAAGTCACAAGGCACAAATGGAGGCATACGTTTAGGGTGGCAAGAAACTAGTAGCCATGAATGAGGAGTAGGTTGTCATAGGCACAAAACCCTGGTCTACCTCTTCAGTGATAAAGCCTGTTGTTGTGACCTTGCCAAGGACTTTCAGGGCCTTGGAACATGAAATGCCACCCACACGTACTATGACACCCTTGGAACCATATTCTAGTAAGCCAAGAGTAAGACAGGATCTGAGTGGACACACATACAAATGTGCCACACATGCTCACACCACTCATAATCCCATGAGTGCCATGAAACCACAAAAAAAAAAAAAAAAAGAGGAGGAAAAAGATCTTTGAACCAAGAACTGAAAAGTTTCCCACAATATGGCATGCACATGAGAACTTAATGAGTCACAATTCCAGTGGGTATTTTTTCCCTCAATTTTCCTATTTGTTCCATTTTGCAAATATTTGTACTCAGATGATAATGTGACTTTTGTTGTACGGTCACACTGACTCCCTCATGAAGAGCTTTATTTTGAGTCAGAAGACATCTGCTAAATTGAGATTTACAAAGAACTCAATAAATACAAGCATAAATAGATGAGCGCTGAATATTATATTCTGAGCATTCACTTCCTTATATACTTGCAAATTACACACCAGCATGCAGAGCATCTCAAAAGAGAGATGCATAAATCTCTTCAGAATCTTTTCCTTCTGAGCACCTAGGAGATGTTCTTTCATCCAAAGTCATTAATTAGGGAAGTTAAACACTGACTCTTTCATATGCAAGCTTTTGTCTCTGCAAGCTAGTGATGCAGAATGTGGGAGAAGACAGTGCAAGTACATTGGGGGATTATGGCAATTGATGACTGACATCAAGGGTCCATAATGCATTCTAGACTTAGATTTCATTCAGTCCAGTAGAACCATGAACAGGACATAGGACAGTATAAGCCAAAGTCCTTGAGAATATAACATTCCTGGGAAGCAGGGTGTTTTGTGGCTTCCAGGCTTATAAGTGAATCTGAATTGGCCTTGTTGCTTTACTTTTGAAATTGTTACTTGGCAGCATCAGTGGACCAAAGTGCAATCAACTATTACGCATCCCAACTGTCAAACAGGTCTCCATTCTGATGAGACAAGGAACTGAGTTTAAACAAAGCGTTTCTTTGCAGGATTTAAACATTTTAGAAAATACACAAATTCCCTGTCATCGATGTAAATTTTTTATAAAATGATATAAATGAGACATTGAAGATGTTTCAGACTTCCCCTAAAATTGTGTAATGTATTTCTTTTAAATTCTTCCACTCACTTTATTAATGAAATACATCAGGATTGCATATAATATTTTTATCATTTTATTAACTATAATATTTTAATAATATTGATAATTTTGAAAGGTAGAGAGGGCCAGAAAGGTTTCTACAACCTTTGCTTAAAAAAAAAAAACTTTTTGCATTATACCATTTTAGTGTCCCTTGATTTCTGATGGAATATTATTTGGCTCTCCAAAACTGATAGTATATCCTTGAGATAAAGCCATAATATGGAAAACGGTGTACTTCTTACCCTTCTCTTAGAAATTCAAATTCTAGCAAGAGCAAAGACATTTGTTTCACCATCTATCTGCAAGTGCATGACTATGATAATAAATTTCTCGACATTCAACAAGAGTGCTTCATGAATTCAGAAGAACCAAGGTATCAGATGTAAATGAAGTAAGTGTCCAGTGGCTCCATTCCCTGCCTGCCCTATGACTCCCAGATGACTCCCAATCACCTGCAGTAAAACTCTAGTAGTTTTCTGAATGAGCAGTAACAGCATGGAAATTTCTCCCCATAATAAACTGACTTCTACAATGACAGTAGGTCCTGGTCATTGTAGGCCTTTGGCTTTGCATCAAAGAATAAACATATTTAAATAGCGTTCTAGACAGAATGTTTGCATTAAAGGCCCTAATTGATGGCTTCCATATATCCATGATCTTTGTCCTATCACTTTGTAAGCAAGATCCATCCACTTTGACTCAAGTGATTCCTAAGGTCAATGCAACACAAGCAAATCTGACTCTGATTGAGGCATTACAGAGTTTGACCATGTCAACATCTCTTGTTTCCTGGGGATTGTCCTGAGGACATGTGCAAATCAGTCTGAAAAACAGCTTTTATAGTCTGCCTGGGGGACACACAATCATGTGCCCATGACAGACCATGAAGGAGAGAGTTCACAGCACCAGCTCTAGTCACCCCACATCAGAAAGTCCTCATTTGATGCACCAGCTGAACAGATGTTCTGAGTCCACCTATGAGCAGGCAAGACCAGCCAGCTCAGCAGAGTTGCCATGCTAATCCATAGACTCATGGGATATAATCAGTGGTTATTTATTTGAAAGCTACTAATTTGAGGGTGTTGTTACACAACATTATGTTAACACTTAAGTAGCTTCAAAAGGGTCAGAATTAAATCTGGGGCCAACAGAGAATTCAGATGTCATCATCAGACATCCTGTTTCTCTACTCTTCCCCAGGCAGTCTCCTTAAATGTTGAAGAAAACATTAAAGTGCCAGAGAGCTATCTCAGCAAGCAAACTCATGCCTTGCCATGGGTGCAGTCTAGGTTTGAGCTCTAGCACCAAATGGGAAGTGCTATAATACCCCATGAAGCTCTAGTTGGTGATATCTCTTGCTCTTCCTGTCCCTGTCTGCCTCTCTATCTGAATTAAAAAGCAACCCAGAGAAGTGAAGTTACAAGAGTGGGAAGGCCCAGCTCTTCAAAATAAATATTAATTAAACAATCATTTCAAAAGAATACTGACTAATGAGCTATTCAAAATACCAGATTTGGGGCATGGGTGGGAGAGAGACATCCCAGATAAGAGGTGAAGTGAGAACTCAGAAATTAGAATTAGGTAATTGTAAATAGGTCCAGTTTACAGTTTACAGACTGCGAGATAGGTGGGACTTAAGAGCCCAGGTTACAGGCATGTCAAAAAGCTTGGTGCCCAACACGTTTTTGGCCCTGTGGCTATCTTGGGAAGCTGAAAGGCACAGCTATTTCTTTCCCATTATTCTTGAAAGAAACTTTAAAGAATCAAAGAAGGCATCCTTAAGGTCATCTATTATGTGCACTTCTCTGATACTTGATAAATGTGAGTTGTCACCTTGCCTGATTTGTTATAAGCCAAATAAATGACTGTTTGGGAGTGGCATTAAATGACTGACGATCACTGGGAACATTTAGACAGGTCTCAGAATTAGAAAAGGTCTCAGTGAAATCAGATCTCCGGCCTCGACCCCCTCTTGGTTCTGCTAGGAGGAGCACAATGGTCCATGTGTTCAACTCAAAATCTGGGGATATAGGGAGCATAGGTTGGGAGAACTTGAATTCATGAGCTCTGGGTTTGATCCTCAGCATTGTGTAGACCAGAGTGACTGTTTTTTTCTCTCTCTTTCTTTTTCTCTTTCTCTCTAACAAATATTTTGGGGGAGAAAAACAGAGCAATCAGTGTAGGCTATTGGTAGCTCCAGGACCTGCCACAATGGGTGCCCAATATTGTCTGTTGTATGAATTTGGAAAAAAGGTCAACAGACAACAGAAAAAGGGTAAAATTAAAAAAGTAGACTAATTTAATTAATTGGCAAAAAAGGAGCACTTTAAATGCCAGGGACAATAAGTGTCAGAGTGCAGGGGGGACTCTTCTTTTTAATTTTTTAAATTTTACTCAATTCATTTACTATTGAATAGAGACAGAGAAAAAAATGAGAAGGTAAGGGAAAAAAGAGGGAAAGAGACAGAAAGACACCTACAGCTCTACTTCACCACTTGTGAAGCTTTCCCCCTTGTCGTATGCTTTACATTGGTTTGTTCTAGCCCTCCCCCGCCAAGAGAATTAGATCAGTCCAGTTAGTTTTCACGGGCCCGCTTGGCCCCACTCCGAAGGAACCCCACCAGAGTTCCAGAGTGACAGAGTTCAGAGGGTTCCTGAGTTCCAGAGTAAGAGAGAGTGCTTGCGCCGCCGCAAAGAGACAGCAGAGTTCTGTTTGGTGATTAGTTTGTCTTAGTTTATGAATCGTTGTTCCTGAATAAAGAAATACAGCTTCCCTGCCCAGCCGTTGTCTCCGCGTCTCTGTTACCCGCCCGTGAAGCTAGCCCGGCTGGCAAGAGCCGACGAAAATCTTAACAACACCCCCTGCAAGTGGGAACCATGGGCTTGAATTTGGCTGGGTACACTGTACTGTGTGCCACCACCTGGCTGCCTGAAGGGAAAAAAAAAAACCTCCATCATGAAAAGATGTCTTCACCCATAAAATGAGGAATCAGAGTGGATGACCTCAAAAGGTTGCTGCACTTCTCATCACCATAGCACTAGTATGTGTGTCTCTTTGATTTATGATTGCTTTCTCCATTTCAATTTTAATTTCTTACATGGGTTCACCTAGTCACTGGCTTATTTTTTACAACAGTACTGTTATTTTGAATGTTTCATGGTCTTACAGAATTCTATGCCAGTGTTAAGCCAAAAATTCCTTACAAATGGAATAACATAAAGTTTTGGTATTTTGTTTTGTTCCTACTCCCTCCACCCCATAACATGAAGTTTTTAAGAGAACTTTTCAGCTTGTAGTAAGTTCAAACCAGACCTAAGTTGCTTCATGTTGGGCATTACGACAGCTCCCCTGCATTGCTTGATGCTGTGGTCTATTTACATAATCATCGTTTTGCCTGAGACCTGCCCTGCCTGTAGGGTATTGGTTAATCCCACTCATTAGAACCTTCGCAACAGTTGCTATGGAAGCTTTCTACCTTCCCAAAGTGCCTTGTTTTCTCCACCCCCTTTCCTATCCAATCCTGTTCCCTACTTGCCACTTCTGTTTTTACCCTATAAAGCCTACTGCTGTTCCTGGTTTTGCTCTCTTTCTCTTCCACATCCTGACCTGGAGAAAACCTGGAGAAGGGCTGGTGTGCACAGCGGAAGGCAGCCATTTTGCTAGCTCCATGTGGCTTAAACCCGCTGTGCTCACATGAATAAAGAATTACCACATGAATAAAGAATTGTATTACCACGCCGCCACAAGTTCCTCGTCTCTATCTCAGGTGAAGCTAGCCTGCCATTTTGGCGTACCAACGTGGGACCTAACCCACTCAGCCCCCAGATAAGTATACGCCGCTTGGCTCTCTGCAGCCTCATGTTTAACGAAGGCACTACAGTTCCTTTTCTCCCTCTTCTTATTTTTTTGAGAACCCTCCACCATGGGCAACCCTCATCCTTATGAAGAGGTTTCCCAAACCCTCTACTCTTTTTTTCATGAGACAGGTTTTCTATCTCTGGGACATTTTGCTCTGGGCCACACCTTGGATCCTCTTGACCATGGTCACAGCTTTCAGGAGATATGCAGGGTCCCCTCCCAAAAGTCTAAGGGACCTTGAGGCTGCAATCCAATATTTAAGGGAACAGGTCATTCTACTTACCCAGCACCATATACGCTTTCTAGAGAAAGCAAAGCCTGACCCACCCTAAGCACTCTGCATTTCACCCAGAGGCTTCCATTTCAGCAGACATGTCTCTGTCTGCTGCTGCTGCTTCTGCAGCTTCTCCTACTTCCTCTCCACCCAACACCGCTATGCCACTATCGGACACAGAATACCTTTGCCAGCTTCGCAAAAGAGCTTTTCCTCTGGAGCAAGTCCACACATTGCTGGTAAACATTGCCTCCAATAGACAGAGACCTCAGGCATGGTACCCATATTCCTCCACTTCGCCAGGCGATTAAGGAGGATGGAGTTCATGTTCTATGGACCAGATCCATTTTACAAGACCTTCTCCAGAACATTAATAGCCCCCCAAGACTGGAGGGCCATAGCTCATGCTACACTCCCATGCCCACTCTTCCTTCAATGGGAAGCATTTTTCAGAGATGAATCTTTACAGCAATCCTGGAGAAATAGCCATAACCAGTCTGAGTGGGATTTTGAGGCTCTGTTTGGAATGGGTCATTTGGGAACAAGAATTCAACAGACAGAGGCCAAGTTTCCACCCAGTTATTTTGATCAGGTATGCCTCTACACATTACAAGCTTGGGAGAGCTTAACACCCCCACAGGAGCAGCCTCAGCCCCCATTCTCTCCCTTCGCCAAGAACCTGATGAATTCCTAGCTAAATTCATTACCAGGGTCCAATCAGGTTTGGAGAGAAAGATTTATGATCCTGACTCCCATTTGCTCCACCTGAGTTCTATTGTCTGGGATGGCATGCTTCTTGACTTCTGCCAGGCATGCCTCAGTCTTAAAAATTAACACCCAGACACTTGGATTTTAGTGACACAGGAGACTGGATCAAGCTCATATCAGGAAACCATTATGACACAGGCCTTTGCAGCTGCCCTAGATAAACAAAAGGGGGCTTGCTTCCAGTGCAAAGGCATTAGTGTAACCAATGTTCAGATAATAAAACGTGACCTCACTTCCAGTCAGGTAACCAGAGGCCCCGAATGCCTGTACTAAATGTACTAAATGCCAGAAAAGTTTTCATTCGAGGAAATATTGTTGGTCTAAGTTCCATAAAAATGGCACACCCCTCCCGAATTTAGATTTAAACAGGGATTTAAATTAGGTATGGGGCATCCCTCAGCCCTGCCTTCAAGAGGGAGTCAAGTGGGTCACCCACTCAGCACTGCATCTTTCTTCCGTAAACAAGAGCCCAGCCTGGGACCCAACCCGTAGCTTCGCCCACCACTCCATGTAACAATAGCAGAGGGTAAGTGGGAGGAGGAGTGTGCGGCATGTGGGAAGTCCCAGCGTAAAAATAGCCAGCTGGAGCAAGTTAATGGTGCAGATTCAGAGCCTGAGGTTTTGTGGACCACCTGTTTTAGAAAGGGATCACTCTACTATGACAGTAAGGATTGGTAAAATTCCTTTTTAAGTGTTTGATACCAGAGCGGGCAAGACAATTTTAAGGCAAGCAGATGTTCCCAAGAGTTGGGAACTCCTTCCAGGACCACGTCTACATGGTGTTGGAGAATTGACACAAGATTTCCTCACACGAGATTCACTTGTGTGGGAATACCTGGAAGGGACTACAAGATGCTTTTGTCCTTTGATAGCTGATGTTAGCACCAATTTATTGGGCAGAGACTTGCTGGAATCTTTTGATGTGGTAATATCCTCAGACGCCTCTGCAGGGGCATCACACTCACTGCCGTGAGACTTCTAGATCCGACCAGTACCCCCAATACTAACTGCCACTGTTCATAACAGAACTCCCCACTTAGATTGGCTTTCTAATGAGCCTGTCTGGGTGGAGCAGTGGCTTTTGCCTAGGGAGAAGCTAGAAATTTTAAAAGAGCTCGTCTAAGAGCAGTTGTCCTTGGGCACATTCGCCATTCCCAGAGTCCATGGTATACTCCTGTCTTTGAGACTAAAAAGCGTGGGGGAAAATGGCACCTCCTCCAAGATCTCCATGCAGTTAATAAAACCATGCAGGTTTGGGGCTCCCCCCAAAGGGGTTTGCCTCTTGATTCTGCAATTCCCATGGGAATTCCAATCCTAGCTATCGATATACAGGATTATTTTTTCTCTATTCCCTTGCACCCACAAGATTGTAAACATTTTGCTTTCTCTTTTCCTTCTACTAATAAAGCCAGCCCTGCCAGTAGATTTGAACAGGTGGTACTGCCCCAGGGCATGGCCAGTAGTCCTACAATTTGTCAAAAGTCTGTTAAATCTGCCCTTTTTCCATATTTTCATAAGGGCCTTAAGGTTTTTCATTATATGGATGACATCTTAATATGGGGAAATTAGATACAGATCTCTCTGCCCTACGTGATTTTCTTATCCCCGCCTTAAAGAAAAACAGCCTTAATGTAGCCCCTTAGAAGGTACAGCTAATTCCTCCAATATCTTTCTTAGGCTCAGATATTTCTCTAATGAGATTCGTCCCTTAAAACCTTGTTACTTTTCCTTCTAATCTCACTCTTGCTTCTTTACAATGTTTTCTTGGAAATTTAAATTGGCTTAGGCAGTATCTTTATCTCCCCACTAGTTGCCTCCAACTGCTTTTTGATCTGTTAAAAGGAAACAAACAGCCCTCCTCAAAGTGTACGTTAACCCCCGAAGCCTCCTTGGCACTGGAAATGGTTAGCCAGGCTCTCCAGGACATGGACCTAGTTCGAATCTCCCCCTCCTCTCCAGTAAAGCTTTTGATCTTTAACTCCTCCCCTACCATGGTGGGGGCTATATACCAGAGTCATGGTGTTCTCAAATGGCTTCATACACCAGTAGGGGGAGCTCCAAGACTTCTTACTGAGGTTGATGTCTTAGCATCTATGATTCACCAAGGAAGAAACAGATAAATTCAGGTCTTAGCAAGAGAACCAGATTCAATTATTCTTCCTTTTTCTCTCACAGATACAGAGTGGCTCATACACCGCCATTCCTGTTTTGCCATAAGTTTAATGGGTTTTCCAGGACAATTAGATAATCATTTTCCTTCTAATAAATTGACAGCTTCTTTACCTCATTTGCCTCCACTAGTACCTAAACTTTTCTCTCTTGATCCCATCCCCTCTGCTCCTACAGTCTTTACTGATTGTGGGAAATAGGGAGCTGATGCCCTTATATATTATCCAGACAAGCAATATCCCAAATCTCTTTTTACTGAGCTTCTTGATAGTTCCCCTCAGTACAAAGAACTTTATGCTGTTTTCCTTGCATTAAAAGCTGTACCAGAATCCTTCAACCTTTTTTTCTGACAGTGTGTATACTGTTAACCTACTTTCATGCTTGCTAGTCTTTATGTGAGAATTGATGACAATTCACTTTCTTATCTCGTAATTCAAATTGCCTCTATTCTCTGTTCTCAAACCCAACCACTGTATGTTCAACACCTTTGTTCCCACAGCCCTCTTCCTGGTCCCCTGTCCAAAGGGTATGCTGCAGCTGACCACCTCGCCTCCACAGGAATTCTCCTAGCCTCTGTCTCTAATCCTGCTGACTTTCATTCCTTAACCCATGTTAATCTTAAAGGCCTTTGAGCTCAATTTCCTGATATTCCTCTGGCACAGTTGAAACGCATTCTTGCTACATGCTCCTCCTGTGAAGGTCTACTCAAGACATATACTGTTCAAACTCTTGGGATTAACCCCCAAGGCTTAAAATCCAATGATCTTTGGCAAATTGATGTCACCCACTTACCAAACTTTGGCAAAGAAAAATATGTGTTCTTCTTCTAGCGTTTGCCCTTCTTCCATAGCCAGTCAACAGCGTCAGGTTGAGCCTGATGTAAAGTTTCAAGACCTCCTTTGAATCTGGAGAGGTGGCAGTCGTTGACTGTGTGGGTCATAGTCTGTAGCCGCAGGGGCAGTTCGGGTCGTCTCTGGCTCCCCAGCAATGGAACATAGCGGTGCACCGGCCATGACCTGTTCCATAGCGATTGAGGAGAGCCCAATCATAACGTGCTAGGTCAAAGCCGGGTTGACGCTTGCAGGGGTCTGTGATGAGGTGTTTGTTCTTTACCTCAGCTGACTGCCAACTCTGTTTCCAAGAGTCTGGAACAGAGAAGTTCAGTGTAAGCATAGGGGACCAGATTGGATGACGAGACATCAAGCGTTGGACAGGGTGGGCGAAGATATCAGCGTATATTGGCAGGTCCGGTCGAGCGTAGACGTAGGAAATGAACTTAGATGATGCCGCATCCCGACGAATATCTGGCGGGGCGATGTTGCTAAGAACTGGCAGCCATGGAACCTGGGTGGAATGGATGGTTCTAGAAATTATCCTCATGGAGGAATATAATTTGGAATTGACCAAGTGGACATGTGGGCTATAGAACCATACTGGGGCACAGTATTCTGCAGTGGAATAGCATAATGCCAGAGATGATGATCATAGTGTGGAAGTGCTCGCACCCCATGAGGAGCTCGCCAGTCTTGCAATGATGTTATTCCTCGCGCCCACCTTTGCTGCAGTTTTTATGAGATGTTTGTGAAATGACAGAGTACGATCGAGAGTAATGCCAAGATAGACTGGCTGGGCTTCATGCCAGATTCTCGTATCGCCAAGCTGCACATTAAGCTCACGTGAGGCCGAGGCATGGTGTAGATGGAAAACAGATGATACCGTTTTTGCAGTGCTAGGGATTAGTCTCCATTTTTTACAGTAATCAGATATCAGAGACATGTCTTTCGTGAGTGTTTCCTCGAGGATGTCAAACTTGGATGCCTGAGTTGCACAGCAAATGTCATCGGCGTAGATGAACTTCCTTGAAGAAGTTTCTGGAAGGTCATTGATGTAAATATTAAATATCGTAGGAGCCAGAACAGAGCCCTGGGGGAGGCCACTTGAGACAAGTCTCCATCTGCTAGACTTGTCACCCAGATGCACCCGGAATCTTCTGTTTTGGAGAAGAAACGATATAGTGTTGGCCACCCATGGAGGCAGGCATCTTGAGATCTTGACTAGGAGACCACGGTGCCAGACCATGTCATAGGCTGCTGTGAGATCAACAAAGACAGCACCCGTCTTTAAATTCTTCTGGAATCCATTTTCAATGTAAGTTGAGAGGGCCAGGACTTGTTCGCAGGTAGATCTTCCTGGGCGGAAACCAGCTTGGGCAGGTGATAGGAATTTCTCTGTAAGAGGAGAAATTCGTGACAGAAGCAGCCTCTCAAGGAGTTTGTAACACACGGAGAGGAGAGAAATTGGTCTATAGTTGGCGGCCAGTGTTGGGTCTTTCTTTGGTTTCAAAACTGCTATTATCTTCGCACGACGCCAAATTTTGGGCATAGATTCAGATTCCAAGATGTGGGACAGGAATGTAGTGAGCCACTTCTTTGCCGCGGGGCCCAAGTTAAGTAAGAGTTCTGGGGTGCTGTTATCATAGCCAGCAGCCGTTCCTGGTTTAACCCTCTTCAAAGCGTCTTCCAGTTCAGACAGTGTAAAATATGTGTTTGTCTCAATTGATACCTTTTCTAAATTTATGTGGGCAACAGCTCAGACTGAAGAAAGCTCAAAGAAGCTTACAAACCATATGCTCTCCTGTTTTGTTGTAATGGGCATACCACTTCAAATTAAAATGGACAATGGGAATGCTTTTACCAGCAAACAATTTAAAGACTTTTGTTCCATCTGAAACATTACTCATACTACAGGCATTCCCTATAATCCACAGGGAAAAGGCATTGTCAAGAGGGCAAATCAAACCCTTAAGGCTCAATTAAATAAAGAAAAAGGGGGAATATACCCCCTAATATCCAGCTGGTAAAACCTTAACTACATAAATCTCTTTAATATTCACAAAAATTCGAACCAACCTTCTATTATTCTTCATTGGCAAACACCATCCACCCTCCCAGCTACTAAGGTCAAATGGAAAGACCCACTAGATAAAATTTGGAAAGGGCCTGAACCCCTATTGACCATGGGCAGGGGTTTTGCATGTGTGTTTCCACAGGATTAATCAAAACTGTCTGGCTTCCTGCCCACCATGTTCGGCAGTACCCGCATGATGGTGCTCCTATCCCTGAGGAACAAGAAACATTGCAAGAGGACTGGTTGTAGGACGCACCCCAGGACCCATAATACGACATGGTGGGATCTGAAAAATCTGGTTCACAGAGCCCTCTCATCCCCCTCTTCTCTGAATATCTTATGCTATGACTGGCCAGTTGTGTTTTGTGAGTTGAATGACCAAAAATTTTTTGTACAACCCATTTTGTTCAGAGTACTCTGAAACTTAATTGACTTTATATAAAAATGCTGGACACAGCCATAGTTTCTTGAGATGTCCAAAAACAGTCCCAAAAATTTGTTTTTTCCTCTTTTGATTTTTTTTAGTCTTGGTATAAATGTGAAACATTTAGTCTTAAACTGTGTGAGTAGAAATGGTTCCAGTAGGACACTATAGATCTAAATTTGTATTTTAAATGATATCTCTTCATAACAAAAGTTTTTCTCCTCTTGTGTGTTAAAGACTACATGTTTATGTGTGTGTTTGAAGTTTGGTAAACATTAACTTTAATGTTAAAAGTGTAACTTTGGAGCTACATCCTTACCAGGAAGAGTTAAATGAAGACGTTTTCAACACGACTCTCATAATAGTTAAATTAACTTGTTAAAGTAACTGAGTATTTAAGGTAAAAGTCTAAATATTTAACATGACAATTCATCTCCAAAATTAAAATACAAATTCTCTATACAGGACATTTTTGAAGGGCCCCCAAAAGTGCCGTGTAAACTAATATTGTGGAAATTAATACACAACAAATCTGGCATCAATCTGACATTGTAAATGTTCTAAAAAAAATAGTCACTAATGTATTAACTCTCTAAGTAACCTGAGTTTGTTTAAAGTCCAAAGTAAAAAGTAGTTAAAAATAAATATATTTTAACTAAATTTGGTCTGAAGATCCTGCTGTACAGAGACTGCTACACGAGGTCACATAAGATGACCTTTAAACAAAATTATAAAGATACTTAAACCAATTATAATCATTGAGTTATCAATTATAGTAAACTTCTAACTTGTTAAAAGTTTTTTTTTTCTTCACAAGTAATTGATTACAACTATGTCAAAGCCTTCACATGAAGAAGCATCTGCTCATATGGTAAGATATTAAACTATATAAGAAGTTCCCCCATATACAACTTATGTAAATTAACAACCTCATTCACATATTTTTCTACACTTAACTGGTGTATCTCATTTTGCTACTATAGGCCTGCCTTTGTCAGCCAACAATTTAAAGACTTTTTTTTCCTTATAACATCACCCATGCCACAGACATCCCTTACAACCCCCAAAGACAAACCGTTGTTGAGAAGGCCCGCCAAACACCTAGGCCCAATTAAAGAAAAAAAGGGGGATACATCCCCCCAATATTCAGTTGGCTAATGCACCAACTACATTAAACCTCTTTTAATATCTATAAAAATTCAAACCAGACTCCCTGCTAACCACAGGAAGCAGATTTGTTTGTGTTTCTTTCACAGGAAACCCCAGAAAATCATCTGGACCCCTGCACACTCTGACATCACCCACTAGATGGCACGACTACAGCATCCCCCCTGAAACCAATGATGTGACCTGAGATAATCTGAAGAACCTGATTCACAGACTTCAAGGACAGAACTTTCTTACTGCCTTTCTCTCACCCATCGCTGTCTGCCCTTCCTGCTTCTGTTTCACCTGTCACGTTTTGGCGGTTCCAGCTTACTCTACTCTCTACAGAGTAGCAAAGTCCCAGTGGCTGACCTCCCCCATCGAGATAGACATGTGGCATTTCTTCCCCTGGTCATTGGCACTGGACTGATGCTTCTATCAGACTTGCTGGTACACCTATGGACATTCCCTTTACACTGCTGGACTTATCGAGGACTGACTGTAGCAGTCCATGGACTTTGTAGCCAGCTGTCTTGGGACTCTTCAACACCAGATCACCCCTCTCACCCCTCAGCCTGTCAGGCTCCCACTCCTCTGCCTATCAGGCAGTGCCCCCTTTCTGCACATCAGGCAGCCCCTCTCTGCCTACGAGGCCTCTCTTCAGTCTCACGCTGTCCCTTGCTACTCTTAGTTATCACTCCCTGTCTTATTCCAGTTATTTTAAAAATGCTTGCACAATATCATTCAGGTTTCTGCCCAACAGGTTTCGGTTCACCCCTACACTGCTATTCCTCTGACAGAAATGGAGTCTTTTACATACCTTGACCCATTTATATATGGCCATTTAGAAAGAAGGAGATGTCAGGAAATTGTGAAGATGTGGTTGAGATTGGCAGGGCTTGAACCTGAGGAATTTGTCAATCCTGTTAGTCTCTTTCTCTACTGAGAGGTTGAGCAAGGAGGGACAGTAGTAACCCCAAAGGTGCCTCGTCCTATCAGACTCCTTGCCTCACAAAGCACCCCACATTCCTGATATTATGGCCATTAGATAAAAAGAAAGGAGGAAATGTTAGGCATTATGCCTGCTCCCCTGCATTGCTTTATGCTGTGGTCTATTTACATAATCATTGTTTTGCCTGAGACCCGCCCTGCTTGTAGGGTATTGGTTAATCCTGTTGGGACTATGTGTAAGCCTGATAGAGCTTAGAGAGAACCACCCCCATCCTTGGATGGAGGTCTGAGAAGATAACCTCTTGGTAAGTCTCTCTCAACCGAGGTGAGCAAGAGGGGAGAAACTCAGACTTAGTTCTTTCCTTCTCGACTCTCAGGCCCACAGAAACCCCAATACTTCCCTCCATTAACTGCAGACCACATGGCCGCAGATTCACTTATTCAAAGTCACCCTGATCACAGAAGAACACACCTTAACACACACTCCATCATACACCTGAGACCCCAGACAAGAGAAATTCCAAACTATATGGCTTTTTGATATCTACCTTCTCTCTGACACTCTTCTGGTTTAACCCCTATGCTTCTCTCAGATACCTTTGGATAATTAAGTTGCTTGCATCATGGAGAATAACTGTCTTGTATCTCATCAATTCCTGTCATACCAGCCCCCTACCTTAGGGGCATGCTGACCATTAAGAAACCTGTAATTTCTGACATATTTCAATGATAATTCCCTTTGGTTTTCTATTTAACTCATGTCCACCTTGCTAATAAAGGAGTTCTGAGTTCTGAGCATGCTGGAGAGCTCCCTGGTGTCTTTTACTTTGTGTCACCCCTGTTATGAGTGAGAAAGAACTGGTCCATTACCTTTCCCCTGGAGATCACCCCACCAGAGACCCCAACATAATGCCACTCATTAGAACCTTCACAACAGTTGCTATGGAAGCTTTCTACCTTCCCAAAGTGCCTTGTTTTCTCCACCCCCTTTCCTAGCCAATCCAGTTCCCTACTTGCCACTTCCGTTTTTTCCTATAAAGCCCACTGATGTTCCTGGTTTTGCTCTCATTCTATTCCGCATCCCTACCTGGAAAAGACCTGGAGAAGGGCTGGTGTGCACAGAGGGAGGCGGCCATTTTGCTAGCTCCATGTGGCCTAAACTCGCTGTGCTCACACCCTCGACTCTGGGGCATTCCCGCATGAATAAAGAATTGTATTACCACACTGCCACGAGTTCCTCATCTCTCTCTCTCTCTAGCTAAGCTAGCCCAGCAGCTTCAGTATATGTGTGGTGTACAAAGATCAAGTTAACGTTTTTCTTAGGAATTCTATTCTCAGTGAAGTTAATGGAGTGACATGGGGGTAGGGAGGATGATAACGAAACCCTCTGATACAGTGCATGCAGAGAATTAGCTGTGGCAGCTAAAAATCTCTTCATAAGTGACTTGCATTTATAAGTAACTTAGAAATGTGTGTGTGTGTGTGTGTGTGTGTGCATGTGTGTTTCTCTGAAATTTTCCAAGATGTGCTTTGAAAAATACTTTGCCTATCACTTTTTCTTAAATGTGTTCAGTTTTCACTCCTAGTTTCTGGCTTGTTTCATTGTATATATGACTCTTACCACATCTCATGTCACTTTTTTAAATGCATATAAGGGACATATAGTGGTAGAGCAATGCTTTTTCTGTCTCTAAAATTACTATTGCTATTTTATTTGGGGAGTGGGAGACTGTTGGGCATCAAACCTAAGGTCTCATACATGCAGGCCTGATGCTCACCAATGCAGCACCAGACTTAAAGGCAGGAGGTTCCAGGTTCGATCCCTATCACTGAGGATGCCAGAACTGAGTGGTGCTCCAATATCTATCTGATCTCTCTCTCTCTCCCTCTCTCTCTCTCCCTCTCCCTCTTCTCCCTCTCCCACTCCTTCTCCCTTTCCCTCACACTCTCTCAGAAGTAAATAGTAAATTCAAGCAATAAAAATAAATTGATTAAATGTATAGAAGGGCTGAAGTCAAGAGCCACTTATATTTCAGTCCACTAAGGTGGAGGGCAGTGTTCTGAATAGTGCTAGCAATTGGGACAGAAGCTATGTGCTTTGCAGGCAGAACTGGCCTACAGGCTTGAGACACATACCCATTAATTATTCCACTCCCAGGAGTGTCACCCTGCTCTAGAAGACAGTGCCTCCAGCTGGAAACTTCAGACTGGGGTTTACTGCAGGGGCTGTCATTGAGCAGACCTGGGCGAGACGTCATCCTAGGTAATAAAATTAAGCTATTGAGCAATCATGATGGAGACTATGCTTATTAGAAGATAATTGTACACTCAGGAAGATATTAGCAGCAAGGCTCACCCAGAGAGCCTGAAGTCTCCCAGGAAGATAATTCATAATAAAGACACTCACTAGAACAATCCTTGCCTTGGAAATTCCTTTAAAAAATAACCATTTTTATTGTTGAGAAGGATGGTAAGTGGGGGGGGGGGCTTCTGAATGACAATTTCAGATGGTAAGCACTCAGATTAATGGGCTTTGCTAAGCTGTTCCATTGGTACCCAATGCCCCATTAATCTGACTGTTTTTACAGTAAAAATAGAAGGTGTTCAAGGTAAGTTTAGTATATAAATATGCATGCCAAAAGCTTGTCTTGGAGGGGTTTAGTATGGGAATGAGGGAGACAAAAGATTCACCTGGCCTAATAGCATATGGCCAGTTTGAATGTTTCCCTTTTATTTGCACTTTCTGAAAAGTGCACAGGGAAAACATATAATAGATTTTCCCCTCTGGAGTCAACAAGCATATTGATTCATCTGCCAATTGCACATCAAAGAGAATGTTGTTAGCTTCCAGGAGGATATGTGATACATGAGTGTGTGATCCACCCATCTGAGTCTGGGTGGCTATCACTGGTATCTCTCTCTACTCCATACCTCCAGAGGCTTCTCAGACAACAAAATGATGCAAAAGTAACAATCCACAGGCTCCCAAATATTATTTTTCTCCCACATGAAAGCTGACACTCTGCACAATAGCACAGCTGAACAACTGCTGCCAAGATCACCTGTTTCTATTAATGTCTGTGAACCTACATTAGAATTGGATGCTAACTACATAAAGCAAGTAATTTAGGTGAAGGGAGCAACCCCCCAGGGAGGAAGTCCTCCCATTTCTCCCTTTTCTATTGGGGCATTAATAGTCAACACTAAATACAGTTGTTCGTATATGTGTAAAGTTTCTCAGTTTCCTTCAAAATATTCTCATCCCCAACCTAGGTACTCCTCCACCAGGACCTGAAAACACACACACACACACACACACACACACACCTCTCACCAGAGTCCTTTACTTTGGGCAATATACCAACCCAGTTCATATTCCCTTCTGTTCTTATTTCTCAACTTCTGTCTATGAGTGGGATCATCCTATATTCACCTTTCTCTTTCTGACTTATTCCACTTAACAATATTCCTTCAAGTTCCATCCAAGATGAGGTGAAGAAAGTGACTTCACCATTCTTAATAGCTGAACAGTATTCCATTTCCCCCTTTTTTAAATATTTATTTGGATACCACTTTGGGTATCCTGTGATATAAGAGTTGCTTGCCAGTCTTTTATAACTCTCATGAATCCAGCCATTGCCTCGCATCACTGTAGCCACTAGTTTAGTTCCAGTTACCACAATTTCTCATCTGTACTATTATCAAAGCCTTGAAAAACCTGTCCTTCTAATCATGCCTCCATATTGAAACCTGGACTTATCTTTCCTGAGTTAAAATGCACAAAATACAAAATTTACCTCTTCCGGATATTACATGTAGATGTAATTGTGAAATTGTCTTTCTGTGTCCTTCACTAAATAGTGTTTTAAGATTCACCTATGTTGGAGCAAGTATTTCTACTTCACTTTTGTTGTGGTTGTGTAATATTCTACTATATGCACAAATCAGAATTTGCTTATCCATTCATCCTTTGATGGACATTTGGTGGTTCCTATTTTGAGATAGTGTAAGTAATGTTGCTATGAACACCTGTGTATAAATTCAGAATGATATCTCCTGCTCTTTCTATCTCAATTCCTCCACCACCACCCACCGGTGCCACCCCACCCCCACACACCTGATCATGATTTCATTCCATTAACAGAAGATGGGGAAAACTAGAAATACCAAAAAGGTCTGCAGTTAAAATAGACTTGATTCAGTTCTAGGGGTGGCAGAAA
The DNA here is from genome assembly GCF_950295315.1 of Erinaceus europaeus. NCBI lineage: Eukaryota > Metazoa > Chordata > Mammalia > Eulipotyphla > Erinaceidae > Erinaceus > Erinaceus europaeus. Next base: position 38,914,918 of record NC_080177.1, read on the forward strand.
TTAGTCCAAGCAACTCTACATATGAAAATTAAGTTCTTATTTATAAATAACCCTCTGAAGCTCACAGAAGTCTGACCAAATGAAAGAAAATAGGCCTTGCATTTCAAGAAGGAGGGAAGAGATAGACTTAGTGCTCTGAAAACTAGGTTTTCCAACTAAGGACCCCGTGAGCTGACACTTTACAGACACTGGGGATTTCCCTTTTTTACTCTTCAGGGCCCTCACAAATCAAACCAATATAAATCAACCAAAAATACAAGGTCAAACATTGGTCTTTAATCAGACGGGTTTCTGCTTTCAGACTTGTCATGATACCTAGAAGCTGCATAACAAACCAAAATGGAAAATGAACTCGGTTTCAACGAATTTTTTAAAGGCAAATTTATCCAGCTTTCTGACTGTATGCCAATGTGATAAACACTTTTATGCTAATATCTGACCAGACTAGTTGCACACATGTTGTTCATTAAAAAGCATCATTTTTCAACTCTTATCAGTATGTAAATTAGATTTTGACTCTCTGGCAGGCTGTTCCAAAGGCACAAATCTACCCCCACCCCCAAATTCAATTAACAGAATTTTCATTCCAGTGTGACATTTCAGGAGCAGAGGGCTGGGCAAGGCCCCCCAAAGCTGAGGCTGGGATGGGTTCCTCCACTGTAGGAAATAAGTCTCCTGAGGTAATGGCCACTAGAAATCTAATCAGATTGTGCATGTAAACAACTTTATGGAAGTTCTTTAGAAATTATGAATGCTAATCCCTTTAATTTTTTTTCTTTCTTTCTATCTTTCTCTCTTCTCCTCCTCCTCCTCCTTCTTTTTCTTTTTCTTTTATCATCATAGGGCTTTACCACTCCAAATCAACTTTTTCAGATAGACAGAAGCAGAGATAGAGAAACAAAGACAAATAAATGCATCACAACACTGAAGCTTCCTCCAGTGCTGTGGGAGCCCAACACAAACCCAGATCACATCCATGACAAAGCAAGTGCACTATCCAAGTAAATCAGTTATCTTACCAAGCCTGCCAATGGCCTTCTTTGACAAATTAAGATGGTGGGTCCAAGGCTGCATAGAAGGGAGAATTCCGATACAGGTGGTCAGCATGTGCTATCTAAACAGTGGGCTACAGCCTAGAGAGACATCAGAATCAGCTTCCAGCTTAGGACCAACTGTAAAATAAATTTGCTTTCAAGCAAATCTTGGACTGGAGTTGGTGTACTGCACCAACTTAAAAGACTCTGCTAGGGAAAGAAAGAGGCAGACTGGGAGTATGGACTGACCAGTCAACGCCCATGTTCAGAGGGGAAGCAATTACAGAAGCCAGACCTTCCATCCTCTGCAACCCACAACGACCCTGGATCCATACTCCCAGAGAGATAGAGAATGGGAAGGCTATCAGGGGAGGGGATGGGATATGGAGATCAGGTTATGGGAATTGTGCGGAATTGTACCCCTCTTATTCTATGGTTTTGTTAATGTCTCCTTTCTTAAATAAAATTAAACACACACACACATACACACACAGACTCTGTTGTGGGAGGGAGGGTTCAGGTGCTGGAACATGATGGCAGAGGAGGACCTAGAGGGGGTTAGAGTGTTATGTGGAAACCTGAGAAATGTTAGACATGTACAAACTACTATATTTTACTGTCAAATGTAAACCATTAATCCCTCCAATAAAGAAAAAAGGGAAAAAAATAGAGATGTGTTTTCTCCTTTTTTCAATACACATAATCATTTGATGAAGTTTAAGCATTGGGTCTAGTTTGGCTTTATTTCAGACCAGGAAAAAAATAAGTTAACTAGGGGGTTGGAAGAGATATATTTTCTATGTATACTTCCTGTCTGCATCTGAACCTGCCTCACCTCATCTGTCCCCAAAAGTTAAAGCAGGATCGAGCATAGCTAGATCATGGAGGGGAAATTATACTTCCTTTCCTTCCTCCCACCTCTCCCCAGCTTTTCCTTCTCCTTCTCTTCATTCTCCTTCTTCACTCTATGCCATCACTGGTTTACTTGAATGACCTATTTAACAGAGTGAACTTCCCCCCAAAAATGATTTTTCAGTGTTAAAGTTCTCAGACTTCCAGAAGCCTGAGCCACTATCCCAACTGAGAGTTGATACTGTTGGCCTTAGTCAGAAATTTTAAATTGAGCATCAGAAAAGACAGCCAAACCTAAATTTTCCATAAACCAGTAGCAAAAAAGTCCCTTTTTTAATTAATTTTTTAATTTTAATTTTACTTTATATATAAAAAGGATATACTGACAGAACCATAGGATAGGAGGGGTACAACTCCACACAGTTCCCACCACCAGAACTCCATATCCCATTCCCTCCCTTTCAGCTTTCCTGTTCTTTAACCCTCTGGGAGTACGGACTCAAGGTCATTGTGGTGTGCAGAAGGTGAAAGGTCTGGCTTCTGTAATTGCTTCCCAGCTGAACATGGGCATTGACAGGTCGGTCCACACTCCTAGCCTGCCTCTCTCTTTCCCTAGTGGAGCGAGGTTCTGGGGACTCAGAGCTCCATGACACATTGGTGGGGTTATCTTTCCAGGGAAGTCTGGTTGGCATTGTGATAGAGTCTGGAACCTGGTGGCTGAAAAGAGAGTTAACATACAAAGCCAAATAGTTGACTAATCATGAACCTAAAGGCTGGAATAGTGCAGATGAAGAGTGGGGAAGGGATCCTTTGTTTTGTAGGTAGCTAGTAGGCATATTTTAGTTATATTCCAAAGGACCTATGGCTATACTAGTTTTTTTTCTTTTATTTTTCCCCTGAGCCTGAAATCTGATATGCAAAGAAGTTCTTAATGGAGAGCTGTGGTCTCAAATGGGCAGGTGGTGGAGGAGGGGAATGTGGTCACATGAGGGTGGAGATTGTAAGGAATTTGGTCCCCTAACTCAAATCACATGGTTTGTTGTGACTCAGTCAGGATGGCACAACCTCAGAGCCTAGAGGCTGACTGAGGAATCCCAAGTAAATATCTCTGTAAGAAACTGTGATGTGGACATTGTCCCCATTCTCATCATCAGCTAAACAGGATTATTCATACATTCAGAGACTACTCTAATGTTGGACACTTGTATGTGCTTGGAATACATACATTCCATAAATAAAGACAAATGATAAATATAAATAAGCAAATTAGATGTTTGTTAAAAGATGATAAGAGAAATGAAAAGGGAAGTGAAACAGAGTAAGAGGCATAGGAACTTTAGCGGCAGCAATAATGGCATATTGCAGGGACACAAAAGAAGGCAGAAAAATACCTCCTTAAGATAGTGAGCTTGAGAGGCCATAGAGATAGCATAATGATGATGGCAAAAGACTTTCATGACTGAGACTCCAAGGTACCAGGTTCAAATCCCCAGAACTACCATAAGCCAGAGCTGAACAGTGCTCTGTGTATAACTATTGAAAAAAAAATTAAATAGTGAGTTTTGGACTAGTGAAATGCCTACAGGGTTAGTGGTCTCCTTTACACAAACCAGGTTTGAGCTTAGCCCCCACTGCACTGGAGGGACATTTGATTCTGTGATATATTTCCCTCTCTCTGTTTTAGCTTCTTTCAGTTAGAAAAATAAAAAAAAAAATCAACCTGGAAAAGAAAAAAAATCAACCTGGAACAGTGAAACCTTGGGATTTCAAAAATAAAATTAAATGCTGGAAAGAAAGAAAGGAAGGAAAAGAAAGGGAAAAGGAAGGCAGATGGGTATTTATTTATTTATTTATTTACTAATGAGAGGGATAGGAGAGAGAGAGAAAGAACCAGACATTACTCTGGTACATGTGCTGCTGGGGATTAAACTCACAGCCTCATGCCTGAGAGACCAATGCTTTATCCATTGCGCCACCTCCTGGACCACAGGATGGGTTTTAAAATGAAGTTTGCAGATTTGTTTTAATCACAGGCTTCCATAATAACAAAGGCAACAACACTACATGAAGCCACGTGCTTCTTTGGGTTTCTTCAACAAAATTAACTAGGACAAAGAATGAGATTAAAGGTCCAAGTAAAGCAGGCAGGAGGATTGTGAGTGTTCCCCTGCTCCCACTCACCTGAAGGCTCTGAATATGCACATTGAGTTGGGTAAAGGGAGCTCAAATGCAGACAGACACACTTTACCGCTTAATGACAGCGAGTTCTGGAATAGGTCCACAGTCTTTAGATAGACTGTCTCAACCCATTTAGGGAAGTAAATTCCTTTGTGTCTCATTCAACTTTATATTCACTAGGCAATATGAAATTGAACCTATCTCCAAAGGCTATTGTGGGAAATATCCTTTAAAAGTATTAGTAAGTCTTTGTCTCCGAAATTCCTTTTCAATTTGCTTCAACCAGCCAGCTCTGTCCAGTCTTCTGGATGTAATATTGAGGGTATTCTGTTTGTTTTTTTTTTTTTCTTGTGCACAGAAGGGAGAGACAAGCGACACCCTGCAAATGTTTTAGAAGCTTTCTCCCAAAACAGACACTTTTTTATGAGACATTTTCTATCTACTTCATTCAGTTCATCTAAAGACTGAGTTTTAAATAAAGCTGGAATCTCTTTGAGTTTTGAATGGAAGTTTTGATACCTGTATTATTAGTAGTTACTATCCTAATGGATAGCTACTGTTTTGCCTTCTGAGGAATGTACATTTCACTAAGCTCCAACTATGATAAAATGTCATTTTCTACACCCAGCCTCTGTGGTCTCAGCAACTATTTAGAGATGACATGTGATCCAAGTGGGAACAATCATGGCAATTCACCCCCGGGTCATAATGAAGAGTCTCAAGTAAGGAGCTGGGTAGTGATGCACTCAGGTGAGTGCTCGTATTACCATGCTCAAGGATCTGGGTGCAAGCACCGCATCCCTACCTGTAGTAGGGGAAGCTTACTGAGTAGTGAATCAGGTCTACAGGTGTCTCTCTGTCTCACCCTCTCCTCTCAATTTACCTTTGTCTTATCAAATAAAAAGAGGAGCAGGCGAAAGAGAGTGCAAGTATGGTGAGCACTACATTTCAGAAAAGTCTTAAAAATGAAAGAATTCACTAGAAGCATAGTGTTCAAGGTTAGGTTGTTATATATGTTGCAGTTATTTTTTCCATAATGTTACTTGACTTTATTTGTGTTCCTCTTCCCAGCAGAAAATGCTAATTTCCCTTGCTACCAATCTATCAGTTTTTCCTTTTTGCTTTGGGGCTTCCAGGTCAACTCCCTTAACATTCTTAAGGTGAGAAAGTATGTGCTTTCTTTTGTCTAATTTTGTATCCATTTGGGATGAAAGTGATGTGTAGAAATATAGCTTATGTTTTCTCCAGATGGTTGGCCAATTGTTCTAACATCACTTAATGACAAATAGAGCTTAGCATCATCAATTAGAAATGTCACCTCTACCATGTATTAAACTCCCATATGCATTTGGTACTAGGTTTGTACCCTTTATTGCTTCTGTCAACTCATTCATTTATGCCGAACTCTTTTATTGTTGTTATTTTGTAATCAATTTAAAAACGTGGTAGAATTAGTTCTTATTTGGGAAATTTGTGGTTCATCTCATACATTTATTTTATTTCTTTAAAAAGTTTAATTGGTGATTTAATATTGATTTACAAAATTATAAGCTAACAGGGGTATTATTTCACACCTTCCCCATCACAAGAGTTCTGTATCTCCATTCCTTCCACTGGAAATTGCATTAGTTCTCCCAAGGTCACAGATAATGTTTTAACTATTATTTCTATAACTCTGTGTCTATACACACACACACACAAACACACACACACAACACACACACACAGTGTGTGTGTGTTGTGTGTGTGTGTATATATACCCTTTTTTTCCTGTGGTACTGACTTTTCTTAATTTCTAAGTCTCACATACTCACCTACAACTTATGAGTGTCCTTCCGTATTTTTTTTCTTCTTCTTTCTCAGGGTCCTGAAGGAATTGAGCTCAGAGCCCTCTGGTTATCTCACCCTAACATTTATTCCTCTGATATGGACCAAAAAATTTTTATGGGGGTACAAAAGGTGGAAGGTCTAGCTTCTGTAATTGCTTCTCTGCTAGACATGGGCATTGGCAGGCTAATCTATACTCCAGCCTGTTTCTATATCTCCACATGCATTTATTTTTAATGTGTGGCTTCATTTAGTTAAGTTTGAGTGATCTAGTCTCAATTTAAATTGGTTTTTCATGGGAGTATCATGAACAGGAGATGCTTCAGTAGTAGAGCAGTGTTGTGGTGCCTCTCTTCTCTGTGGATTGCCCCCCATCTTCATTCTCCATCTGGAAAAGAAAAATGTTCATTTTTTAATCACATAGCATGAAAGTTATTCTTCTCTTTAGGAACCTAATTTTCACATAGTTAAAGATAACCTGCTTTATTTCTCACATGGTTACAGATCACCCAATTTTTTTTTTTTTACTATTTCTTTTTTTAACACAATAGTCTGTAAATGCATAACATTTTTCAATTTTCTATATAACAATACAACCCCCACTAGGTCCTCTGTCATCCTTCTTGGACAACCTTCTGTATTCTCCCCCCACCCATCCCAGATTTACTTTGGTGTAATACACAAATACTAGTTCAGGTTCTAATTGTGTTTTCTCTTCTGATCTTGTTTTTCAACTTCTGCCTGAGAGTGAGAACATCCCATATTCATTCTTCTGTTTGTGACTTATTTCACTAACAGGAATTTGTCAAGGTCCATCCACGACTGGCTGAAAATGGTGAAGTCACCATTTCTAATAGCTGAGTAGTATTCCATAGTGTATATATACCACAATTTGCTCAGCCACTCATCTGTTGTTGGACACCTGGGTTGCTTCCAGGTTTTGGCTATTATAAATTGTGCTGATAAGAATATTATGTGTACACAGATCTTTTTGTATGTGTGTGTTGGGTTCCTTAGGGTATATCCCCAGGAGAGGAATTGCAGGATCATAGACTAGAGCCTTCTGAGAGTTCTCCAGACTGCTCTCCACAGAGGTTGGACCAATTGACATTCGTGGCCACCAGCAGTGTAGGAGGGTTCCTTTGACCCCACACAATCTCCAGCATTTGCTGCTGCTACCTTTTCTGATGTATGACATTCTCACAGGAGTGAAGTGGTATCTCATTGTTGTCTTTATTTGCATTTCTCTGACAATCAGAGACTTGGAGAATTTTTTCATGTGTTTCTCAGCCTTTTGGATCTCTGCTGTGGTGAATATTATCTCTGTGTCCTCCCCCCTATTTGGATGGTGTTATTTGTTTTCTTGTTGTTGACTTTGGCAAGCTCTTTATATATTCTGTTTATTAGCCTCTTGTCTGATGTATGGCATGTAAAGATCTTCCATTCTATGGGGGGTCGCTTGGTTTGGATAGTGGTTTCTATTGCTGTGCAGAACCTTTTTAATTTGATGTAGTCCCATAGGTTTAAGTTGCCCTCATCTTCTTTGTAATTGGATTTGTTTCATTGAAGATGTCTTTAAAATTTATGCAGAAAAGAGTTCTGCAATATTTTCATCTAAGTATCTGATAGTTTTGGGTATAACATTCAAGTCCTTGATCCACTTGGAATTTACTTTTGTATTTGGTGAAATATAGTAGTTCAGTTTCATTCTTCTGCATGTTTCAACCGATTGTTTCCAACACCATTTGATGAGGAGACTGTTTTCCCCATTTAGTAGTCTGAGCACCTTTGTCAAAGATTAGATATCCATAGGTGTGGGGGTTTACTTCTGGGGTCTCAATTCTATGCCACTGGTCAGTGTGTCTATTTATGTTCCAGCACCATGCAGTTTTGATGACAATGGCCGTATAATACAATTTGAGATCTGGGAGTGTGATGCCTCTGGTTCTGTTTTTTCCTCTCAAGATTGTTTTTGCAATTCAAGGTCTTTTTTGGTCCCAGGTAAACAATTGTAGCATTGGTTCTACTCTCCTAAAAAATGTGGTTGGGATCTTGATGGGTATATCATTAAATTTGTAGATGTCTCTGGGCATTATATTCATTTTGATGATGTTAATTCTTCTAATCCATAAACATGGAATATCTTTCCACTTCTTTGTGTCTTTTTCAATTTCCTTGAGTAGTGACTCATAATTTTTAGTATACAAGTCTTCACTTCTTTGTTTAGGTTTATTCCTAGATATTTTATTGTTTTTGTTGCTATAGCAAAAGGAATTGATTTCTGGATTTCATCTTCTAACAGTGTGTGCATAGAGGAACGCCACTGACTTTTGAATGTTAATTTTGTAGCCTGACACCTTACTATATTGCCTGATGATTTCCAAACTTTTCTTGCTGGATTCCTTAGGTTTTCTATGTATACTATCATATCATCTGCAAATAGGGATAGTTTGACATCTTCTATTCCAATCTGTATGCCTTTAATTCCTTGATCCTACCTGACTGCTATGGCAAGGACTTCCTACACTATGTTGAATAGTAATGGTGATAGTGGGCAGCCCTGTCTAGTACCTGACCTGAGGGGAAATGCTTCCAGTTTTTCACCATTGAGTATGATGTTGGCTGTAGGTTTGCTACACATAGACTTCACTATCTTTAGGAATTTTCCATCTATTCCCATTTTTGTAGTGTTTTGATCATAAAGGGATGTTGTATTTTTGTCAAAGGCTTTCTCTACATCTATTGATATGACCATATAGTTTTTGGTCTTACTTTTGTTGATGTGGTGGATCATGTTGATTGATTTACATATATTAAACCAACCCTCCATCCCTGGGATAAACCCCATTTGGTCATGATAAACACTCTTTTTAATATTCTGCTGTATCCAGTTGGCTAGAATTTTGTTCAATATTTTAGCATCTATATTCATCAGAGATATTGGTCTGTAGTTTTCTTTTTTGGTTGTGTCCCTCTCTGCTTTTGGTATCAAAGTGATGTTGGCTTCGTGGAAGCTGAAAGGGAGTATTCCAGTGTCTTCAATCTTGTGGAAGACTTTTAAAAGTAGAGGTATTAGTTCTTCTTTGAAGGTTTTGTAGAATTCATTTGTAAAATCAACTGGTCCAGGGCTTTTCTTCTTGGGAAGGTTTTTGATAACTGTTTCAATTTCATTAGCTGTGATGGGCCTCTTCCTGTTATTTAGTTCCTCTTTACTTAATTTTGTAAGTTCGTAGTTATCTAGGAAATCGTCCATTTCTTCCAGGTGCTCTAGCTTGGTGGCATATACTTGTTCATAGAAGCCTCACATGATATGTTGAGTTTCTGTGGTATCTGTTAAGATATCTCCTCTTTATTTCTGATCCAATTTATTTGGGTCTCCTCCCTTTTTGTTTTGTGAGTCTGGCTAAAGGTTTGTTGATTTTGTTCACTCTTTCAAAGAACCAGCATCTAATTTCATTGATCTTTTTTCTGGTTTTCTTATTTTCAATGTTATTTATTTCTGCCCTAACTTTAGTGATTTCTGTCCTTCTGGTTGCTTTAGGCTTCCTTTGTTCTTCTTTTTCTAGGTCTTTAAGATGTGCAATCAGGCCACTTATTTGTGCTTTTTCTTGTTTCCTAATGTGTGCTTGTATGGCTACGAACTTCCCTCTCAGTACTGCCTTAGCTGTGTCCTAAATATTTTGATAGTTTGTGTCTTTGTTTCCCAAATATTTTGATAGCTTATATCTTCAATTTAATTATACATTTGAAACATTTTGATATCTTCCTCTTTGACACAGTAGTTGTTAAGTAGTGTACTGTTGAGCTTCCACATTTTAGGACTATTACTAATCTTTTGTTGATTGTTAAGTGTTGGCTTAATTCCACTGTGGTCTGAGAAGCTGCTTGGGATGATTTCAATGCTCTTGAATTTGCTGAGGCTGTCTTTGTGATCTAACATATGGTCTGTCCTTGAGAATGATCCATGTAGACTTGAGTAAAATGTTTATTCCCATTTTGTGAGGTGAATGACTCTAAAAATGTCCAATAGTTCTAGTTTATCAATCTCCTCATTTAGCTCCCTCATTTCTTTATTGATTTTCTGCCTGGGTGATCTGTCAAGTTGAGAGAGTGGGGTGTTGAAGTCCAATACTATGACTTTGTTGCTATTAATATATTGCTGTAATTCTTTCAGTAGATGTTTGATGTATTTAGATGGCTTCTCACTGGGTGCATAGATGTTAATAATTATTAAGTCCTCTTGATTGACTTATCCATTGAGCATTAACAGTGGCCATCCCTATCTTTTTTAATTTTATTTATTTTAAAGTCTATCATGTCAGATATGAGAATATCTGTTCCTGCCCTTTTTTGTGGGCCATTGGCTTGTATGATAGTTTTCCATCCTTTAACTTTGAGTCTGTGTTTACCTTGTTGAGTTAGATGGGTTTCCTGTATACTGTGGTTTGTGTTTTCTGATCCATCTTCCTACTCTGTGTCTTTTAGTAGGTGAATTCAGGCCATTGACATTTATTGATATCAAAGATTGAAGATATTTTAACGCCATTCTTGTAGAGTTTGAGTGTTCTGATATATGTCCTATTTATGATGGTCTGTTTATAGAAGACCTTTCCGAACTTCTTTCAGGACACGCTTGGTTATAGTTGATTCCTTCAACTGTTGTTTGTCTGAAAGGTTTTGATGCTTCCATCTAGTCTGAATGACAGTCTAGCAGGATATAGTATTCTTGGTTGAAAGCCTTTCTCATTGAGCACTCGGTAGATTTCTTGCCATTCTCTTCTGTCCTATAATGTTTGTGTGGAGAAGTCTACTGCTAATCTTATGGGTTTTCCTCTGTAGGTGACTCTTTGTTTTTCTCTTGCAGCCTTCAGGATCCTTTCTTTAGGATTCCTTTCCATTCTCAATATGATGTGTCTTGGTGTCTTTAAGTATGGGTTAATTCTGTTTGGGGCCCTATGGTCTTCTTGAACCTATATGTCTTTGATGTTGTCTAGACTAGAGAAGTTTTCAGCTATTATGTCCTGAAGAATGTTTTCTTTCCCTCCCTCACTTTCTTCCTCTGGTAAGCAAATAATGCATATATTATTTCTTTTGAAGTCATGCCATAGGTCTCTGTTCTTGTTTTCAGTATCTCTTAATCTCTTTTTGAGATCTTTTTCTTCTTCTCTAGTTGTCTCTAATTTGTCCTTGATCTTGCTTATTCTGTCTTCAACCTCATTGATTCTATTCTATCTCCCCTCTGCTGTTTTCTGTAGTTCATCTATTTTGTTACCCTGTTCTGATACTGTTTTAGCTTGTTCAGCTAGTTGTGTTCTTAGCTCAGCTATTTCAGGCTTCAGCTCTCTAATAACTTTGAGATAATTAGTGTTTTCTTCTGGAGTCTCATTCATTGTTTCTGCATTTCTGATAACAATTCTTTCCAACTCTTTACTCACTCCTGTGATTATTACCTTAGTGTTTGGATGTTGACCTCATTATTTTGTGCTCAACCTTTGGGGGGCTTTTAGCTGGACTCTTGTTCTGGTTCATTTCTCCAATATTTCTTCTTATTGGTTTAACCATTTTTTATAATATGTTATGAAGTCCCTCTCTCAGTACTTTTCAAATTACTGACCACTCTTGCCTGGTTTGACTTGTGTCTAAGAAAGGTAATTAAAGGGTTCACATTGTGGAAATTGACAATTGTTTCAATAGTATTTTAATCTCTGATTTGGAGCTCAGTGGCTAAAAAGCCTCTTTTGTTCTTTTTCTTCCCTGTAGGCTATGGGAGCCTGAGGGCTTTTAAACTATAAGTTTAAAAAGCTTCTTAGCTTAATCGCTGACTCCTGAGCAAGAGATAAAGCAGGTTGGGGCAGAGATAATCCAGTGGTTATGCAAAGAGACTTTCACAGCCCCACCACTAAGCCCACAGAGGTATAGATCTCCTGAGTTTCCCGGTTAGTTCACTGTCCCCTGGTGTCAGCACTGGGCCTCCCTATTGCTGCTCCAGATTCTGAGGGCAGTAGCAATCGGAGACTCACAATTGCATTTGGTGAGTCTTAGGGGAGTTCTCACTTCCCTTCTTTTTGTTGGTGAAACAGACTGGAGGTGGTGTCTCAACTGGTAAACTGCCAGAGTGTTGCCAGCAACTTAATCTCTCCCTAGACTCCTCTCTGTGGAGAGCCACAGGTGTTTGCACTCACTGGTGATTTGGTGGGTTCATAAAATCATTCTAGTCCTGTCTTGTTGCTGTCCCAGGTGGTCTTTTCTGGTATTCCTAGTTGACCCGGGAGAGGAGAGGAGAGGAGAGAAACACAGCTGCTGCTGCTCCATAGCCCTGCCTCCAAAAGTTGATCACCCTATTTTTGGTTCCCCACTATTGCTCAATATTCCTTCCAACCCATTCAAAAACATTTGTGTATACCTATATTCATAGCAACACAACTTATAATAGCCAAGACCTGGAAGCAACCCAGGTGTCCAACAAGAGATTAGTGGCTGAATAACTTGTGGAATATATACACAATGAAATACTACTCAGCTCCTAAAAATGGTGATTTCACTGTTTTCAGCCCCTTTTAGATAGAGTTTGAAGAAATCCTGTTAAGTAAAATAAGTCAGAAATATAAGGATGAATATAGGATGCTATCACTTACAGGCAGAAGTTGAAAAAAAAAAGATCGGAAGAGAAAACATTAAGCATAATTCAGACTGGAGTTATTGTATTGCAACAAAGTAAAAGTCTCTGGGGTAGGTGGAGGGGAGGGTGGGTCAGGTCCTGGAATATGATAGCAGAGGACCTAGTGGGGGTTGTATTGTTATGTGGAAAACTGGGAAATGTTATTCATGTACATACTATTATATTTACTGTCGACTGTAAAACATTAATCCCCCAATAAATAAATTTTTTAAATAAACATATTCCTTCCTATTGTTTATTGGAATGGAAATGCTTAGTAGAGGTGGCGAGTCCATAAATTGAGGACTGGAATAATGGCCTCGGGGCAAATGTAAGTGTTATTGGAACAAATGAAACATTAATCAGAGCACAGTTGCCTACAAATTGTCTGTTCATTTCAAAATCAATGAGACTGTGTGAGTGTGATGAGGGAGACTGAGAGAGGACTCTAAGGTTATAACCATAGCAAAAAAGAGAAACATTCTTACGATAACTGGATGAGATATGGAGGTAATTGTTTCCTGCCTCTTGAAACTCTTTCATTATTCTTTCTATGTATAGAATTTGATTAGCAATGAAACAAATAGATTTCAAGAAACTTGATACTAAGACTTGCTATGGCACAGCCTCTGCTGTAGTCATAGCTGCTTAGTAATTGCAGCTATCTGTAATTCTTTCTCCATCATCTGCTTATTTCACTTGGGAATATTTCTCTCTGACTTTCCTATAACTCACAAAAATTCCACTTGTTGCCTGTTTATGTATCTTCAATCATATCATTCTTAATAACTCTCTTTCCTTACAGCTGATAGCTTGTGATTCCTCTGAATGCATCCTTTTAAAGTCAGATAGCTATCATCCATGGCATGTCTTGCATGAACTCATAAGAGATCATTTAATTTATCCTCCAACTTATTCCTTGATGGCAAGGATCACTTGATAACATTCTTCTTGGACACTTAGGAGAATGAAAACAAATGCTGAAAATAATTGCTGGTGATTAATTTATCAAAATCATTAATCAGTACTACCTGTGCAAGTCAAAATGTATAGTCATTCTACTCAGACACTTATAGAACTCATTCCATGGGGTTAGCTCAGGGTATAGAAAGGGAAATTACTTATAAAGCATTCAAATTTCTTTATGACTTCACTGGCAAACATATAGAGGATAGTTGTGAGTAAAAATATGGATGACTAATACAGCCAAATTTAAATGGGTAGTCAAGTCATTATACTCCTTATCTAATCCCACATATAGGCAGGGGGTTTTCATTTAAATTCATCTGCTTTTCCAGTAAGTCTAAGAAAACTTACCTTCTCCAGGCACAAAAGCAGAAATACTTCTCGCTGGTGTTCTGTCACTACTGCAATTCTGTGATGGCCTTTATATCTCTTACTAGTTCCAGATCCATACATAACAAACCAGAATGAATATGTTTAGCAGTTGCTATACTATGGTGTTTTTCTGGGTCAAGATACTTCCATTTTACATGAATCAGAGTAGAATTAACAAAATAAAATAACAAGCAAGTCTCCCTGAATTTAGAAAGGATAATCCATAGTACTGCAACATATGAGTGAAGTGAGGGCTTAATTCAACTTCACACCCTGGGGCTTTGAAAACCTTCTCTTCTTCAGATTTCCAGGTGTTTTAACTGGACAGGTAGAGCATATCAACAAATAGTACTCGGTGTTGATTCTAGGCTGAGCCCCTAAACCAGCTACCATGGATCAGAGCAGTCATGCCAGTAAGGACAAAATCATTTGGCCTCTAGGTACTCTTTACCGTTAAGGGCCACAAGTAGAGCTGTGACTCCAGCCTTAGCCATTTATAAACTTCTCTCCATCTCAAGAATGACTCTAATCAGGTAACTGGAGAAGAAATAGAGGAACATAGGCCAGACCTCACCTTCCTTGTGTGTTTGTTTATTATTTGGTTTGTGGAAGGCAGACATTTCTCCATATTTGGAAGATTCATGTCAAAGGTATTCTCTTGTTGGCTCCTGATTATAGGAAATTTTAAGCTTGAAAGTTTTCCAGGATGAATTTCTTTAATTAATTTATTTATTTATTTATTATTTATTTATTTATGTGGGCGTGGGATGGGGAGAGACCAGAGCACTACTCAGCTCTAGTATATGGCAGCACTGGGAATTAAACCTGTGACCCCAAACATGGAGACTTATGTTCTAATGCTGAGCTATCTTCCTAGCCCAGAATTAATTTCTTGTTCTATTACCTTCTTCCAATTCTCTATCTTGAATAATAGAACCAAAAAATCTTAACTCTTAAGGAAGGGCCCACTTAGGTCATTCATGCTTAAAAGAGCCTGTCTATGAAAGAATAAGAAACATCAGCAGCAGTTAAACCCTCAGCATCTATTAGAGAAGATACTTCCACAGTATTGAAGCTTTGTGTGCCCTCAAATATCCCACTGATGCTGTCTCCTTCACCAAGGGCACCATAACTTCACTAGAAGGACAGAACTTTTTTTCACGTTTGTGCTAGACCCTCACTTGATAAAATAATTTTTAAAAAGGACAACCTTATCCTGAACAGAAAGTGAATAAATGAAGCACTGCTAATTTTACAGCTTTTGGAAAACATTGATCCTCTAAGGTGTTCCCAAAGCTGTATACATCTGGGAAATTCTGCTCACCACAACCATTTATGGGTGGATCGTTATACAGATAGTAAATGCTGTGAGAAATCTTAAAGCTTACAGTTAACTTTGAATTTCCCAAGCTTATTTTTACCACCAGACCCTTGGTTTGCACATCATCTGCCTATAGTTTTGGAGTTTCTCTCCCCTACTCTTATCTCCTACCCAAGAGATCAGCTTTCCCAGAAGACTTCTGGAGTATTGTTTTAAAGAAAAATAAGAAGAAAGTGGAGTTTCAGACAAGGAAAAGCTGAGAAACCTTTTTCTTGATGACAAGGTCTCACCTGATAATATCCTTCTGGGAAGTGAAAATAGGTATGCTACTAGAAGAATACATTGTTTTTCTTTTTTTGAATAGTTATTTAATTTGATAAAACAGAGATGTTGAGAGTGAGAGAGGAAATAGAAAGGGAGAAAGACACCTGTAGTCCTACTTTACCACTCGTTAAGGTTCCCTTCTTCAGGTGAGGACAGGGGGCCTGAGCTTGGGTCCTTGTGCATGGTGATATGTATGCTCAACTAAGTACACCACCATCCAATCTCCTAAAATCCATTCTTTCAATATGATCTTCTTTGGGTTGACACAGGGCCCCAGAGTACATAGTTTTGACTATGAAGCTGGTTGATTTTTAGCTAAGCACCTTTGTGTAGGGTCCAATTGGTGCAACTAGCTGACCTTATGCCAACAAACAGTGATACTGATATTTCAGTTCCTTCCCTATCACCAAGAACACAGAAACTGTCTGCCCCACTTAAACCCCTGTCCCTGCCCAAGTTTCAATGATGCCTACAGAATTTAAGACTTGGTGGAGCTCCAGTGGAGCAGTTAGTGTGCGGTACTTATACGGAATGTAAGACTTGAGCATAAAGGACAAAGTAAGCTTCAACTAGGACAGGTTCACAGAATTCTCTGGTCATGCTTCAAAAGTACCTGAGGGAGGTTAAGGGAGGCAGCTCAGTGGGAGATCACAGGGTTTGCATGCCTGAGGGGGAAGGTTCAATTCTCAGCATCACATATACCAGAGCTGAGCCGTGTTCTTTTCTCTTTCTCTGTCCCATAAAAATAAGCACATAAATCTTAAATGCTAATTAGTTCTGAAGTACCAATTTAGTAATCAATGTTGCAGACAGAAAGGAACTGTGGGGGGTCAGGCGGTAGCACAGCGGGTTAAGTGCATATGTATGATGCCAAGGGGAGGACTGGTGTAAGGATCCCAGTTCAAGCCCCTGGCTCCCCACCTGCAGGGGGGGGTCACAAGCGGTGAAGCAGGTCTGCAAGTGTTTATCTTCCTTTCCCTCTCTCTGTCTCCCCCTCCTCTCTCCATTTCTCTGTCCTATCCAACAACAATGACAGCAATAACAACAATAATAATAACCACAACAACAATTTTTTTTTAAAAAAGGAACTCTGTTATACTGTTGGTGAGTGAGAATCCAAATTGGTGCAGCCCTTTTGGAAAAGTGTGTGAAGAACGTTAAAACAAAAAAAGATGGAAAAGTCTTGCTATAAAGGAATACCATTCTTAGGAATTTGTCCTAAGAACATACAAACACCAAGTCAAAGGGACATATGTACCCTATGTTCATAGCTGCATTATTTGTAGTAGCCAAAGAGTGAAAGCAGCCTAAATATCCATTGACAGATGACTGGATGAAGAAGCTTTGAGATATATATACTCCATGAAATACTATGATATTGTGTCCTCTGGGACAAAAATGGATGGAACTGGAGGTGATCATGTTTAGTGAAATAAGTAAAAAAAAAAGTGAAAGACAGCTATTAGATGTTTTCACTCCTACATGGAATCTAGAAAACTGAAACATGGACTTTCAAAGGGAAAAAAAAAAAAGAAGCAAAAAAGCTGTCTCCAAGACTTTATGAGAACTCTGGTGGTTATCTTTGAGAGTTGGGAGGGTGGGAACACGGAACTTCAGTGGTGGGTGCAGAGTGGAAATATACCATGCTTACAATCTTGTTAACCACTATTAGTGACAAATTAAAAAATTCCCTGAAAAAATTATTCAAGTACCAATTCAATAACTCTTCATTCCAAAACAAAGACACCTCTCTCTCAGTGTCTTCTAGGATAGTTGTTTTATCTGAACATCCCATGACATAATAGACAAGATGTCACACATCCTCAGCCTGTACAAAACAAAACTCTCCCTCAGGACCTCTGAAGTGAGCTTTGCTTTGGCCACACAATCTATACACACTGCTTCTTCTTCTAGCGATTGCCCTTCTTCCGTAGCCAGTCAACAGCGTCAGGTTGAGCCTGATGTAAAGTTTCGAGACCTCCTTTGAATCTGGAGAGGTGGCAGTCGTTGACTATGTGGGTCATAGTCTGTCTGTAGCTGCAGGGGCAGTTCGGGTCGACACTGGCTCCCCAGTGATGGAACATAGCGGCGCACTGGCCATGGCCTGTTGGATAGCGATTGAGGAGGGCCCAATCATAACATGCTAGGTCAAAGCTGGGTTGACGCTTGCAGGGGTCTGTGATGAGGTGTTTGTTCTTTACCTCAGCTGATTGCCAACTCTGTTTCCAAGATTCTGGAACAGAGAAGTTCAGTGTAGGCATAGGGGACCAGATTGGGTGATGAGACGTCAAGCGTTGGACAGGGTGGGCGAAGATATCAGCATATATTGGCAGGTCCGGTCGAGCGTAGACGTAGGAAATGAACTTAGATGATGCCGCATCCTGACAAATATCTGGCGGGGCGATGTTGCTAAGAACCGGCAGCCATGGAACCTGGGTGGAACGGATGGTTCCAGAAATTATCCTCATGGAGGAATATAATTTGGAATTGACCAAGTGAACATGTGGGCTACGGAACCACACTGGGGCACAGTATTCTGCAGTGGAATAGCATAATGCCAGAGATGATGATCGTAGTGTGGAAGCGCTCGCACCCCATGAGGAGCTGGCCAGTCTTGCAATGATGTTATTCCTCGTGCCCACCTTTGCTGCAGTTTTTATGAGATGTTCGTGAAATGACAGAGTGCGATCGAGAGTAATGCCAAGATAGACTGGCTGGGCTTCATGCCGGATTCTCGTATCGCCAAGCTGCACATTAAGCTCACGCGAGGCCGAGGAATGGTGTAGATGGAAAACAGATGATACTATTTTTGCAGTGCTAGGGATTAGTCTCCATTTTTTACAGTAATCAGATGTCAGAGACATGTCTTTCGTGAGTGTTTCCTCGAGGATGTCAAACTTTGATGCCTGAGTTGCACAGCAGATGTCATCAGCGTAGATGAACTTCCTTGAAGAAGTTTCTGGGAGGTCATTGATGTAAATATTAAATATCGTAGGAGCCAGAACAGAGCCCTGGGGGAGGCCACTTGAGATAAGTCTCCATCTGCTAGACTTGTCACCCAGATACACCCGGAATCATCTGTTTTGGAGAAGAAACGATATAGTGTTGGCCACCCATGGAGGCAGGCATATTGAGATCTTGACTAGGAGACCACGGTGCCAGACCGTGTCACTGCTGAGAATAGCTTTTAAGAAAAGAAAAGTTTTATTTTGTTTTTAATTTGATAATACAGAGAGGAATTGAAAAGAGAAGGGGGAATAGAGAGATTTGCAGCACTACTTCACTGCTCATCATGCTTCCCTCCTGCAGGTGGGAACAGGGGCTTGAACTCAGGCCCCTGAGCACGAAAATGTGTACCAGAGGTATGCAACTGCTCGACGCTGGGAATAACTTTCTCTACGTGTGAATGTATATTTTGCTTGTAGGCAGCTGAAAATCCTCTCCGTCCAGCTGCTCAACCCTCTGTGACTAGCACCACGCAGTTCAGAAGGTCAGTCCCAGGAACCACAGGGAGGGGATGGGTTAGAAATGAAAAGCAGCAAGACATGTGTTAGGAGGAATTCATCCAAAACCATCCAGCTGTCTGCTAAGCACAGTCTAGGAGTCCTCTCTCTTTCTATTTCTCCCTCCCTCCTACCTGGAGGATTAATGCGCCCTTCTGTTCCTGTTATTTGTTCAGGGGGATTTTCCCTTTACTAGAACATCTGGCAGGATCACTTTGTACTCTGGGGTTTCCTGGAAACTCTCTCAGAGCAGAAATGGATCTTTCACTACTAGAACTACCTGACCTGAAATGTTGTGTGTGGTCATCTTTGCCCACGTCACTGCTTTCACCCTTGTTTCCTCTGCAAAACATTCACCCTCTGTGTTTCTATGAGAGGTGTTGGCATCAAGCCCAGAGGCAGTGGCACAGGCTGTTTCCTGCAGGGAGTCGAGATAGTACAGGCCTGGCATGTCAACAGCCCTACCACCACTTCTCAGGGTGGCTCCCACCCTGTACTTCCCTCAGGCTTCCTGAATGAGGTCAGAATGCCCCCAGCAGGGGAGCAGACACGTATGTACCTGCTCTTGCCTGGTCCTCATCATATGAGTCTTCTGAGTTGTGGAAAACTTTGATTAAATGAAGAAAGCTAATGGGAATGTTCCACAAAAGGGGTCATTACCCCTCCTCTCCTAGAGTTTCTCTCCCTTTCTGCTCTTACCTTGATTAGTCTGATGCTATTTTTCTGTAGGACTTCTCCTCCCTACCTCCAACCTTGGAGTATAGTTCCTTGTCCTTCATATTTCAGTTTAAATGCCACCTTCTCCAGGAATCACTCACTGTCCTCCCAGATTAAATTGGGCGGGTATTTGGCTCCACCACCTCAGCCTACTTCATTTATTTAACTCAGCTCTGATTTATAGTGGTGCCAGGAATTGAATCTGGGAATTCTGAGCCTAAGGTATGGAAGTCTGTTGTGTTCTTTTTTTTATATATATATATATATATATATATATAAAAAGGAAACACTGACAAAACCATAGGATAAGAGGGGTACAACTCCACACAATCCCCACCATCAGCACTCCATATCCCATCCTCTCTTCCAATAGCTTTCCTATTCTTTAACCCTCTGGGAGTATGAACCCAAGGTCATTGTGGGTTGCAGAAGGTGGAAGGTCTGGCTTCTGTAATTGCTTCCCTGATGAACATGGGCATTGACAGGTTGATCCATACTCCCAGTCTGCCTCTCTCTTTCCCTAGTGGGGCAGGGTTCTGGGGAAGCAGGGCTCCAGGACACATTGGTGGGGTTGTCTGTCCAGGGAAGACTGGTCAATATCATGGTAGCATCTGGAACCTGGTGGCTGAAAAGAGAGTTAACATATAAAACCAAACAAATTGTTGACTAATCATGAACCTAAAGGCTGGAATAGTGCAGATGAAGAGTAGGGGGGCGGTTCTCTGTTTTGTAGATAGCTAGTAGGCATATTTTATTTATATTCCAATGGGCCTGTGGCTATACTAGTTTTTTTTTTTCCCTGAACCTGAAATCTGATATGTATGTGAATCCAAGTTATTGTCTGGGGAGACAATGTCATGGCTGGCAGAGGATCAGGAAGCTGAATCAGGGAAGAGAGTAGCTCCAAAATATGGGTAAAGTGTATAAATACTGTTGACTGTAAACCCCATTGATATGATGTGATCTGGGGCCCATTTCAGCTTAGGAGCCTATGTGACCTCTGTATCTCTATAGATCCAAGTTCACATTCTGTGGTCATGAGTAGGAACGTTCCAAGCTGCCCCAATATCAGGACCAATCTTCCTCAGATGTAGTATAAAGTGTATTGTCCATTCTCCCTTTGGAGGATGGAGCATTCTCTACCATTGTTTATCCAAGTTGAGGGCAAGGTCCTATGGGGGCCCACAAAAGGGTCTATTTTGTTGTTCCTGATAGCGATGACCGTAAACCTCTATTCTATCTCCCCAGCTCCCACATCAGCCTACTTTAATTCTGTACATGATACTAATCACTGAAAACTGGGACAGATTTTCTTCTTAGATTTTGGCCTAGCTTCACGTACTAGAAGGGGATCAGAGACAGCATCTGCCTTGTTTACTTAGAACAAGTATGTGGCTTTTAATAAATGCTGAACAAATATTTATTAGAACATGAAGTTTGTATTGTAGCCCCATGACTATATGATCTTGGAAAAGTAATTTAACCTCTCTGTGTCTTGGCTATATATCTGAGATTAGAAACAGATAAGATAATTCTTATACAGTCCTTAGTGGAGCACTTAGCACAGAATCAGCACTCAGCAAACAGTAGCTGTGATCATAATTGATATGTTAACCCATTAGCATTTGGACACCTCCCAAGAGACATTAATTTCTCATCTTCACTGGGTCCTGACAGAATGAAGAGAATCCCCAAATATGGAGAAAGACAATCATAGGACAGTGCTTCTGGGGACAAAATGTCACAGAAAAGTTTATGGAATTAGGCTAAAAGCATAGCACCTTCTCAAATAAGAACTTCTCTTGGGCCAGAGAGATAGTTCAGTGGGTACTGCATATTCCTTGAATGCAAACAACCCAGTTTCAGACCCTGGCACTACTTAAGAGTGCTCTTCTTCTTCTTCTAGCATTTGCCCTTCTTCCGTAGCCAGTCAACAGCATCAGGTTGAGCCCGATGTAAAGCCTCGAGACCTCCTTTGAATCTAGAGAGGTGGCAGTCGTTGACTAGCTCCAGGAAACTTCAATTAAGAACTCCTTTCTGAAGGAGTGTTTCTTTCCCTCCACAACCCATCCTTTTATCTCCTGTCCCAATGTAGTTCCAATACTGTGCTTAGTCTTTTCCTTGTCACAAAGTAGCAGGAACCAGAGGGCAAACTGATATCTGCTGACAGGACAGCTTAACACCCAAGCCAAGGGCCTTTCCTCAGCTAAAGTTGAGGGACAGTTGACAGTTAATGCCTTCTAGGTACAAGGCAGGAAAAGTGTCCAAGAAGTCACACAATCTGACCTCAAATGTTCCAAGCAAAGGATAAAAGTCAGTCCTTTCTGATTATAACCACCACCTCTCCTGGGTTCACTAGGAGACTGGCATGGAGACTGTCGCCATGCTCAACTCAAGGCTAAAAGGTCCCTGTACTTTGGAGTAAGCATTTCCCAAGAGGTGGTTTAGGAATGAGGACCCCTATTTCCACAAGCAGAGGGAGTCATATTCCCCTCCAGACATGACATAATCTCTGTCATAATATCCCTTTCCCCCTGCCCCACCCAAGAGAGGACATTCCCTACACTCCACCTCCTCAAATCAAGCAGATACCCTGAACTAAAACTCATGGGTGCCCCCAACGCTGTGCTCCACAAAGACCACTCACTCCTGACGTGTGTGGTGGGAAGCTTGCTCAGTTGCCCTGAGGTCAAATGTTAGTCCTCTAGCTCTGCCAATGTCAATGCTGTGTTCAGTATGAAGTTAGTCTTCCCATTAATTTGTTCTATTTATAATCATGGCACTGTCCTCTTCCACAGAAAAGATGTCCCTCAGGGATGGGTGTCGGCGCACCTGATTAAGAGCACACATTACAATGCAGAAGGACCCGTGTTCAAGCCTCCCTCCACTCCACTACTGTTGGGTAGTATGCCACCTCCCCCTGGCTTCTGCTTAACCATATGCCTATATAGGGATTTACTGATCCAAAGCTTTGGTCTATTTACATAAATCACTTTTACATAAAGCACTCCAGGGCATTGGTGGTTCAGTGATAGGATTCTCGCCTGTTCCGCCCCCTCCTTGTCACACTCTGATTTTCACCAGTCACTTTTCTCTCCACCCTCTCTATATAACATCCTGTTTCCACCCTACTTGGAGAGTATAAAAACAGCTGCTCTTCTGATTAAAGACACCTGGAAATTGCTTTCCGGCTCCGAGAGTTCCAGAGTGTATCTCCTGCGGAAGTTAGTGCGGCACGAGTTCCTGATCCCTCTCCCACGCAGCAGTCTAGATCGGCTCCAGTTGAGTTCTCTCCAAGCCAGAGAGCACTAGCTCGGAAAGAAGTACCCTCAGGCTATCCCGGCACACTACCACCATCCACCTCGCCCCACAGGGTAAAAGCTGTTCGAGTGGTGAAGCAGTGTTTCAGATGTCTCCCTGTCTTCCTTCTTCTCTATCTCGCCCATCCTTCTTGATTTCTTTTGTTTTATTTATTATTTTATTTATAAAAATAAAACACTGACAAAACCATAGGATATGAAGGGTACAATTCCACACAATTCCCACCACCAGAATTCCATATCCCATCCCCTCCCTTGATAGCTTTCCTATTCTTTAACCCTCTGGAAATATGGACCCAAGGTCATTGTGGAGTGGAGGTATTTATTTATTTATTTATTTATAAAAATGAAACACTGACAAAACCATAGGATAAGAGGGGTACAACTCCACACAATCCCCGTCATCAGCACTCCATATCCCATCCTCTCTTCCAATAGCTTTCCTATTCTTTAACCTTCTGGGAGTATGAACCCAAGGTCATTGTGGGTTGCAGAAGGTGGAAGGTCTGGCTTCTGTAATTGCTTTCCCGCTGAACAATGGGCATTGATATGTCGATCCATACTCCCAGTATGCCTCTCTCTTTCCCTAGTGGGGCAGGGTTCTGGGGAAGCAGGGCTCTAGGACACATTGGTGGGGTTGTCTGTCCAGGGAAGTCTGGTTGGCATCATGCTAGCATCTGGAACCTGGTGGCTGAAAAGAGAGTTAACATACAAAGCCAAACAAATTGTTGATTAATCATGAACCTAAAGGCTGGAATAGTACAGATGAAGAGCCAGGGGCTTGGGGGTGTCTCCATTTTGTAGATAGTTAGTATGCATATTTTAGTTATATTCCAAAGGGTCTGTGGCTATACTAGTTTTTTTTTTTTTCCCTGAGCCTGAAATCTGATATGCAAGTAGATCCAAGTTATTTTCTGGGTAGATGTTGTCATGGCTGGAAAAAGGACCAGAAAGCTGGATCAGGGAAGAGACTAGCTCTCTAATATGGGAAAGGTATATAAACATTATTGACTGTAAACCCCATTGATTTGATCTGGGGCCCATATCCAGCTTAGGAGCCTATGTCACCTTTGCATTCTTGTAGGTCTGAGCTCACATTCTGTAGTCATGAGTAGAAACTTTCCAAGCTGCCCCAATATCAGGACCCATCTTCCTCAGGTGGTAGGTAGAGTATGTTATCAAGTCTCTGCTCAGAGAATGGAACATTCCCTACCATTGTTGATACAAGTTGAGTGCAAGGTCTTATGTGGACCCACAAAGGGGTCTATTTTGTTGTTCCTGATAGAGATTACTGGTAACAATGGAGAGAGGGATTCATTTGAGGTCTATGCCCATCTGTGTTTGGGAAGCTCAGGAATCCCCGACTAGGGCCCCAGCTGGCCTGATAGTGACTAAAGAATCATGGTAAAAGTATGCCAGTCTCTTGTCCTTATTCAGCTTTTGCAGTCTTTGCTTTGATAAGGTTAGCTTTGGAGTGAGAGAGGGAAGTGTAATAGGAAGTAGGTGAGGAGGTCATCTAAGTCTAACTAGTCCTATTTCATTATGAACTTCATACTCACTATAGACTATTGTGTACTTTTGTTTTACTTCTTGATTTCTGTCTCTATCCAATAATTTTTTTTTTAAATGGGGTGACAACATGGACAGGACTTTCACCAAAAGAAATATCCAGAGAGCCAATAGACATATGAGAAAGTACTCAAAGTCACTGATTAACAGAGAAGTACAAATAAAGATAACAGTGAGATCCACTTTACACCCATGAGAATGTCATATACTAGAAAGGACAGAAACAACGAATGTTGGCCCAGGATGTGGAAAAAAATGGAATGCTTCTACACTGCTGGCAGAAATCTAAATTGGTCCAACTCCTGTGGAAAATAGTCTGGAGGTTCCTCAGAATATTAGAAATGGATATATCATATAGTCTATCAATTTATATCCTAGGGATTTATCCAAAGGAAGCAAAAGCATCTATCTCAAGAGACCAATGTATACTTATATTCACAGAAGTACAATTTGTAGTAGCCCAGACTTGGAATCAACCCAGGTGAACAACAGATGAGTGGCTAAGAAAGTTGTGGTATGAAATACTACTCAATTGCTAAAAATTGTGGAGTCATCCCATTTGCCTCATCTTGGATGAAACTTAAAGGAATCATTTGAAGTGGGATAATCTTAAGAGAGGACAAATGCCATATGATTTCACTTATAAGTGGAGCTTAAGAAACAAGGACAGAAAGGGAAAGCACAAAGTAAATTTTGGACTGAGTGTGATGTATTGTAGCCCACCAAAGGGATCTGAAAGAGAAAGAGAAGGCATGTGATATAGAGAGCTGGGGCCCTGTTATATGATGGTAGAAAGGGGCCTAAATTTGAAGTGACCACGTTTATCAAAGGGAGGTGAGAAACAGTACCCATGTGTCAATAATTGTACTATAAGCCATTAAGCCCAATAAAATGATAAGTATAAAGTTTAGAAGAGAGAGAGAAGACTCCCCTCCCTCCCCTACTTCCCTCTAATACACACTAGAGGACTATCTCTACCAACTAAAGAAAGAGGAGTGAGTTCTCTGGGTCTGGCTGCCACTGTAGCCAGGCCTGCTACCTCCAAAGCTATCCTCACCCTTCTCCCTCTCCCCCCTCCACCTTCCAGACACTCAAATTCTTGTTGCAAAAGCCCCACTAGCCTATCAGGTCTTGTTTGAAATTTCCACACCAGCAACAGGTGAAGACCCATGCGCAAGCATTTCCTTGGAGGTGGAAATTTTGGCAGGGAAGGGTGATTAGTCAATTACGGGGAGCACAGCTGAGAAATTTAGAGCAGCTAGGGCTCACTTACTCACTGAGGTCCTCCAGGAGGCTGCATGGAACCCAGATCAGAATCTACAGCTGTGGCAGGGAAGCTGGGGTCTTATTCCACCAAACCCACAGACTGTGAGTTGTCACTGGTGCTAACTCTCCAGCAAGTCAAGTACATCTCCAGGATAGACTGTCTGAAGAGTTTCTCAGTCTCAACACCCTGGAATCCTCTGGGTGTGCACAGGGATATGTGTATATATATATCCGTTATTCATTTATTTATCAGATAGCAACAGAAAAATCGAGAGGAAAAGTAGAAACACAGAGACAGACATTTCACCACTTCCTTTCTGCAGGTTGAGATCAGGAGCTTGAACTTGGGTCATTACACATAACGTGTGCTGAGGTGGGTGCCACCATTGCCAGCCTGTTCATATTGGGCCATGAAGATTTGAGTTTTCCTCAACTACTCAATCTAATAATCTAATAAAATTTCTTCTTTTTGTTTCTTTCTTCCTTCCTTCCTTTTTTCCTAATTTCTTTCCTTTCCTTCTTTCCTTCCATCTCTCTCTCTTCCTTTCTTTTCATTTTGTCATCACTCATCATCAGGACTTCACCACTACAAGATGACCTTTTCAGGAAGAAAGAGAGAGATACCACAACAACAAAGCTTCCTTCATTGAGGTGTGGACCAGGCTCGAACCTGAGTCACATACAAGGCAGAGCATCACACTACCCAGGTGAGATATTTTGCCAGTCCCTCCTCAAACTTCCCAAAGTTTCAACATGAGCTTCTTAGAACAATGCCCCATGGAGAAAAGGATTTCTTTTTTTCCTTCTTTCCATTCCTTTCCTTGCCATTCCTTCCTCTTTTTTTTTTTTTTTATTGCCACCAGGATTATCACTGAGGCTCAATATTGGCACTTTGAAGTACCACTCACAGTAACCTTTTTTCCCTTTTTTTCTATTTTATTTGATAGGACAGAGAGATTTTTGAAAGGGTAGGAGGAGCTAGAGAGGAAGAGAAAGAGAGAGCTAGACACCTGCAGACATGCTTCGCTACTCATGAAACTTCCCCAATAGATATGGATCAATCTGCCAATGCCCATGTCCAGCAGAGATGCAATTACAGAAGCCAGAACTCCCACCTTCTGCACCCCAAGAATAATTTTGGTCAGTACTTCCAGAGGGGGAGAAATGATGGGGGGAAGATGAGCACAGGACTCTGAACTCCAACTCTATGAGGACCCAGAAAGAGAAGAGGAAAAGAAGGACAATAAAAGTATTAATACATGTCAGTGTGACTTGGAAAGGAAGAGAAGGCAGGATCATAGGGGAAAAAAGAGCAAATATACAAACATAGATAGTGATAGATAATCAGCCCACATCTGCGCCCTTGGAAGAACTACTGCATCTTCCAATGGAGGGAATAGACATACAGAACTCTGGTGGTAGGAACGGTGCAGAATTATACCCGTTATTTTATAATTTTGTAAATAAATATTAAGTTACTAATAAAAGTTAAAAAGAAAAGAAACCCCCCCAAAGTTGTGGACCATGGTCTTGAACCCAGGTCCTTGTGCATGACAGCATGCACTGGTCTTCTGGGTGCACCACTGTCCAGCTCTGAGAAAGGTGTTTCAACACATCTATTTCTGATTTGCCTCAATTTCATAGAAATGCTGTCCACTACACCTCTATACATATGGTTATAGAAATCATCCTTCTCTATGGAGCGATTAAGAACAATGAACCCTACCCAGCCTGAAAACAGAGTGTTGTTCTTAAAAGATTCATTTTGTGGGAGTCCGGCGGTAGCACAGTGGGTTAAGCGCACATGGCGCAAAGCGCAGGGACTGGCGTAAGGATCCCAGTTCGAACCCCCAGCTCCCCCCTTGCAGGGGTGTTGCTTCACAAGTGGTGAAGCAGGTCTGCAGGTGTCTTTCTCTCCCCTTCTCTGTCTTCCCTTCCTCTTTCCATTTCTTTCTGTCCTACCCAACAATGACGAGAATAATAATAACTGCAACAACAACAACAAAAAAAAAACAGCAAGGGCAACAAAAGAGAATAAATAAATAAATATATTTTTTAAATTAAATGTTTAAAAAAAAGATTCATTTTTGGGACAGGTGGTGGTGCATCTGGTTGAATGCACATGTTACAGTGCACAAGGACCTGGTTTGAGCCCCAGTCCCCACCTGCAGAGAGAGAAGCAAGGCTGCAGGTCTCTATCTCTCTCTGTGTGTCTTTCTCTCTCTCTCTCTCTCTCCTTCTCTATCTCCCTGTTCCTCCCAATTTCTGGCTTTCTCTATCTAATAAAAATAAAGATAGTAAAAAAATTTTTAAGAATAAAAAAAATTAAAAAGAACAATGAACCCACCTTCTCTGACCCATCTTGGATGGAGCTAGAAGGAATTATGCTAAGTGAGCTAAGTCAGAAAGACAAAGACGAGTATGGGATGATCTCACTCATAAACTGAAGTTGAGAAAGGAGAACAGAAAGGGAAACTCAAAGCAGGAGTTGACTGAATTTGGAGTAGGGCACCAAAGTAAAAATCTCTGGGTTGAGAGTAAGGGCGGAAGTTCAGCTTCACTGGGGGTGGGGAGGAAGAAGGATGGGGTGAGACACAGTCTTTTGGTGGTGGGAATGGTGTTTATGTACACTCCTATTAATTTGTAGTCATATAAATCACTAATTAATCTGAGGTGGGGAAAATTGATTGAATATCTCAAACTTTTTAACGCACAGACTGAGTCTCTGATATGTTGACTCTCTTAAAAGCTTAGACCAGGAAGAACAGACAACTGGTGGCACAGCTATATATGAATAATGTCAAAGGACACAAATTATGGTTATGCTGTGTATGATACAGCAAATCCTAACAAAGGGATTTTTCAAAGTTAACCCAACTGCCAAATAATATGATTATAGCAATAATCTTTGCCTTCTTAAACCCTAAGACAGCAGGAACCTCCCACTTCCTCTATAGAGCCTATATTTCCCCAAGTCCTAGAATATATAGGGTGAGGCTCACTTTCCTGCACGCTTCTCTCAAGTCATACCATGCATCTGCTGATACCAACCTAATCAATGCAATGTGTACCACCTCAGCATGCTTCACTTCAGACAGTGTCCAGAGACATCAAGCTTCGAATGTCAACCCTTCAGCCTCATTACTCTGATGAGACCTTTCCTTTCATAGAATTCTCTAATTCCATTCCAAGTTGTTCACTTCCTAACAAAGTCCCAAATCCTAGATATAGACCAGGTCCCATGAGATAAAGCATGTGTTCACATATACCCATAAATTAGGGCAAAATATATACCCCAAAGCAAAAGTACACAATAGTCTACAGTGAGTCAGTATGAAGTTCACAATGAAATAGGTCTAGTTAGACTTAGATACCCTCCTCACCTACTTCCTATTGCACTTTCCTCGCTCACTCCAAAGCTAACCTTGTCAAAGCAAAGACTGCAAAAGCTGAATAAGGACAAGAGACTGGCATACTTTTACCATGACTCTTTAGTCACTATCAGGCCACCCCATTAGTTGGGGCCCTAGTCAGGGATTCCTGAGCTTCCCAAACACACATGATGGGCCTAGACCTCAAATAAATCCCTCTCTCCATTGTTACCAGTAATCTCTATCAGGAACAACAAAATAGACCCCTTTGTGGGCCCACATAAGACCTTGCCCTCAACTTGTATCAACAATGGTAGGGAATGTTCCATTCTCTGAGCGGAGACTTGATAACACACTCTACCTACCACCTGAGGAAGATGGGTCCTGATATTGGGGCAGCTTGGAACGTTTCTACTCATGACCACAGAATGTGAGCTCAGACCTACAAGAATGCAAAGGTGACATAGGCTCCTAAGCTGGATATGGGCCCCAGATCAAATCAATGGGGTTTATAGTCAATAATGTTTATATACCTTTCCCATATTAGAGAGCTAGTCTCTTCCCTGATCCAGCTTTCTGGTCCTTTTTCCAGCCATGACATCATCTCCCCAGACAATAACATGGATCCATCTGCATATCAGATTTCAGGCTCAGGGAGAAAAAAAAAAACTAGTCATAAGCACCTTGGAATATAACTAAAATATGCTTACTACATACAAAACAGAGAAACCCTCCCCCCAACTCTTCATCTGCACTATTCCAGCCTTTAGGTTCATGATTAGTCAACAAATTTTTTGGCTTTGTATGTTAACTCTCTTTTCAGCCACCAGGTTCCAGATGCTAGCATGATGCCAACCAGACTTCCCTGGACAGACAACCCCACCAATGTGTCCTGGAGCCCCACCTCCCCGGAGCCCTGCCCCACTAGAGAAAGAAAGAGGCAGGTTGGGAGTATGGATCAACCCTGTCAATGCCAATGTTTGGCAGGGAAGCAATTACAGAAGCCAGACCTTCTACCTTCTGCATCCCATAATGACCTTGGGTCCATATTCCCAGAGGGTTAAAGAACAGGAAAGCTATCAGGGGAGGGGATGGGATGTGGAGTTCTGATGGTGGGAATTGTGTGGAGTTGCACCCCTCTTATCCTATGGTTTTGTCAGTGTTTCCTTTTTATAAATAAAAAATAAAAAGAAGAAATCAGCCTTCTACCATTACTCTGAAATATTTTTGGCAAAGCCTTCCCCACCAGGAGCCAGGGGGGATGTGGAATCTTACCAGCTTTCTCTGGGGACAAAGCAGGAAAAGAGATAGAAGAGTCTGCTTGGCTAAACTTTGAAGTTCAGATTAAAAGCACAGTAGGGAGAGGTGCACACCCCCCCATAGGGAAAAAGGGAGATCAGGAGCTAGTAGTGTAAACTGGATCCTAATGAGAAAAAAATAATCTCTTCTCCCCAGTGCCTCTCCACCCACCCATGTGGACCTGCCTGTGCTTGTGAATCCTGGGAAGGCACAGCAAGGATTTTTCCTGGAATTCAGCCATGGAAAAAATCCACCCTACTCCTATCTGATCCCTTACTCCATGGAGCTCCCACCCAGGCCCTCAGGAAGTCTACAACCCCTAGAGGGGTTTGGATAATACCCTGCTTTGATTAACACTGCACTGATCTTTGCCAGCAAAGATGAATGTGCCACAGGCATTGCTGCCCCTGTTACATAATCAAAAGTGGCAGGTGATTCAGCAACTAGAGTTTCCAGAAAAAAGGCATAGTCTCCTTACTCCTGGGCTGCAGTCCCAGCTGAAGGTCATTTTGTTGTTGTTGTTTGTTTGTTTTGTTTTCAAAGTGATAGCAGAAGGACAAATATTTTTCTACAGAAAAGTACTAACACTCAGCTCAGACAGGTGCTGGTGAGAGGGTTTGGCTAGGAGTCCAGTGCTCTGCTTGGCTATATATGAACTGGTTTTGTGACCTTGGATGAATCATCTCATCTGTCTAGGTCTGGAAAATGATAAGTTAGGCAGAGATAGCAAATCGAGTCCTAGTGGTGGTGCCCCCTGTAAGTGCACACATTACCACATGCAAGGATTGATTCAAACTCTTGCGCCCCTCCTGCAGGGGGAAAGCTTCACAAGCCACGAAGCCGGTCTTCAGGTGTCTCTCTTCCTCTCTCCATCTGTCTCCACCTCTCCTCTCAATTTCTCTCTGTTCTATCAATTTTTTTTAAAAAAAACTTTAAAAAATACCCATCAGGAGTGGTGGTTTTGTCATGCAGGCACCAAGCAAGCCCAAGAGATAATCCTGGTGGCAATAAATAAAAATAAATTTAAAAAACAGAGCCTTAGCACCTAGAATAGAGATTCAGCAAGAGGTGTCCTATTTCAAACTGCATCTCAATGGTATTTGTCAGTCGAGTGAATGGATGTGGAGAGCATGCCACTGCTGGTGACATCTGAGCCTTTGGCAGGTCTTGCTAGTCAGTTGTGGCCATTTTTTCATAATGTAACCAGATACAATATTAGCATTCTTCTCAGCACAGTCTGTAGCAAGACATAACCAATCCACTGAAGTTCACAGGGGAAATGATGTCTGCTCCCCTACCCTGACAGACCATAAGATTCTTCCTCACTCCACTACTTGTCACTCAAAGAAGAGAACTTTGGAGAAGGGTATAGTAACTTACATTGACCATGTATGTTCATGAAATTATGTCTGTAGCAAGACATAACCAATCCACTGAAGTTCACAGGGGAAATGATGTCTGCTCCCCTACCCTGACAGACCATAAGATTCTTCCTCACTCCACTACTTGTCACTCAAAGAAGAGAACTTTGGTGAAGGGTATAGTAACTTACATTGACCATGTATGTTCATGAAATTATGTCCCTGAAATCTGTAGGTTGTTCTTAATAAACTACTACCCCTCTTTTTAATTTATAATTTTTGTTTGTGATTTAATGGTGATATAGTATAAGATACTAGGAATATAGTTTCTCACCACTCCCACCACCAAATTTCCATGTCCCTAACCCATCCCCACCCATGGGATAATCAATTCTCTCAACATCCAGAGATGACTTGGCTAATTTTTAAATTTTGTTTTGTACAAGTTCATATGTTTCAATTATTTGTATTCCACAGATGAGTGAAAACATGTGGTAGTTGTTTTTCACTTCCTTACTTACTTTACTAAATAAAAACACCTCAGATTTCATCTATTTTGCCCTGAAGAAAACAACATTATCTCTTTAAATTGCTGAGGAATACTCCATTGAGTATATGTTCCATAGCTTCTTTAAATAGTCATTTAAGTTGCTATCATACTTTTCATATATTTCATATTTTTCATATATTTTATATTTTTCATATTTTGGCTATTGCGAGTAATGCTATGAAAATGGGGCTGCATATGTCCCTTCAAAATAGTATTTTCATGTCTTCTGAATAAATACCTAGTAGTGGTATTGCTGGAGCATAAGGTTTTCCCATTTTTTATTTGTGTCTGGATTCACCATACTGTAACTCACGAGTGCTCTAGAATAGAAGAGGATGAACCTCAGCCCCATTATCACTTCCATGGCATACTACACCCCAACCCATGCTGTAACATCGAATGCATCCCCAAATAAAAATTACTTACGTTGATCAACATTGATTTGCCTTCTAGGAAGGGATCCTGTTTGTAACCTACCACCCACAAGGAAATGGGACTGTCCTTCTGAAGGAGTGGAATTTGACTCATTTGAGTTTGCACAGATTCTGTTTGTAAGACTGCCAATTCACCAGACACCTTTGCTTTTCTCCTTAATATGCATATTGTAATCCTTGGACATTAACTGTATGACTTTGACCTTGTCAGACATGCATGCACTCAGCTCCCTCTGGCTACAAGTAATAGTGTCTGAGGCTGTCTGTGTAATATGAATATGCTATCTTCAGTTCAACTTCACATGTGGCCAAAAACTATGTCTCCCAATCAGGCTTCCCTTGGACTCTTAGCCATACCCTTCTCCAACTGGCCAACAAATTCTTCTGCAGATTCCCAACACCAGCTTCCAGCTCAAAGTTTTGTGGCTTACACAGAGTTCTCAGGAGGCAGATGGCGCGGCAGAGGCAACATGCTATGACAATTCATGTAAGGAAGCCCCTTCCTTCCTAAGTACATCTAGAAGCTGCCTCAAAGAGCAGTGATATTTTGTGAAACCCATAAAGGTAATGATGTGCTGGAACCCATTCCCACACAATGAGAGAATCAGTTGGACACCTATATTCCCTTATATATCATTATAGCTTGGCATGACCTCCAGTGAAAGTATTTACACCAGGGGAATGGCACATGATACAAATATGGAGTCCCAGAAAACTGACTGTCAAATATGTTCAGAACAGCCCAACAGGTGAGATTTGGTGGAAGAAGTTCTGCCTGGCTGTCTCTTTCCTTCTCCAGCACACAGCACCCATCTCAGAGCAGTGTCTGGCATCCTCGGTGACATTTGGACAGCCTTTGTTTCTAGCCTTGCTAAGGAAGGAGCCATTGCTTGGCAAATAGTAATAGAGCAATATGAATACAACAGACAGGAGACATATGGGCTTTAAGAGGCAGATGCATGGCTCTGGATACCTCCAAATAATCCTAGCTCATTAATCAAATTCTAACTATAAGCACAGCCATTCACCTGGCCACTGGGCAGGTCTTCCAAGGAAGTGGGAGGGAGAGGGGAGGATTAAGCTCATTATCAGGCTGTCAGACCCAGTGTGGAGCTTTTCACACAGATTAATGCAATTGACCTTCACCTCCTCCTATGTCTTAGCTGTCACTTTTCAAAGAAGGGAAATAAGGTCCCGGGAAGTCAGAATAGTCGCTTTCCTAAGATCAGAGCTTGGTGAGGAGTCTGGCCACATGTCTAGGTGCACCTACTTCTGATGTCCACACCATCTACAACACACCACAATGCCAACAACACCTCCTTGGGGGTCTATGAGACTGCAGCCACCCCAGTCTTGTGGGGAACTAATAACAAATCTGTATTTTTTAGATAACAACTTTGTTGAGACTTAATTGGGTGGCCTCGGAGGAGGTACAGTGGCTAGAATATCAGACTTAAAAGCATAACCCACACAAATTAAAGAACTCTGGGAAAGGAGAAAAAGGGATAGTATGGGGGATGCTGGGGTCCTGGTATACTATGGGGGAAAGGGATTTAGGTTAGGGGGGTGAGTGTCTTGCAGACACCTAGATACACATCTTGGGGAGATGAGATGTTTGTTGTACCAACAACTATACAATAAACTTTTAACCCTCCAATAAAAATAAATATATATACATTCATATATATATATATATATATACATATATTTTAAAGTATAAAGTCCCTAGTTTGATCTCTAGCATTGCATGTGCTAGAATGATGCTCTGGTTCTTCTCTCTCTCTCTTTCTCTCTGTCTCTGTCTCTCTCTCTCTTCCTCTCCCTCTCTCTCACTAATAAACAATTCTTTAAATTTTTATTAGTGATTACAAACTTACAAAATAACAGGGATACAATTCCACACCATTCCCACCACAAGAGTTCTATATCTCCATTCCCTCCATTGAAAGCCTTAACAGTTCTCCCAAGATCACAGATAGGGAATAACTGCTGCAACCAGATACAATATCAGCATTCTTCTCAGCACAATTCCTTAGCGAGACAACCAGTCCACTGGAGTTCACAGGGGAAATGATGTCTGCTCCCCTACCCTGACAAACCATAAGATTCTTCCTCACTCCACTACTTGTCACTCAAAGAAGGTAACTGACAGGCATAGCAGAGAATTTTGGTGGAGGGTGTGGTAACTTACACTGACCATGTATGTTCATGAAATTATGTCCCTGAAATCTGTAGGTTGTTCTAAGTAACATTCTGCAGCTTTTTAAATTTATAATTTCTATAACTATTTATATATATTTGCCCAGTTTTTCTATGGTCCTGACTTCTTTTCTAAGTCACACATATACCTTTTACTGCTTCGGAATGTCCTTCTTTTTTTCCTTTCCTTTCTCCGGGTCCTGATGGTTATTGTCCCCTAACATTTCTCCCCCTGTGGAAGTATGCATGAACCAAAATTCTTTTTTATATATACTTATTATTTATTTATTTATTTATTTTGCCTCCAAGCTTATCACTGGGGCTTAATGGCAGCACTATGAATCCACTGCTTCTGGAGGACATTTTTTTTCCATTTTATTTGATAGAGAGAAATTGAGAGGGGAGGGAAAATAGAGAGGGAGAAAGATAGACACCTGCAAATCTGCTTCACTGTTTGTGAAGCATCCCCCATGCAAGTGGGAGGTGGGAGCTTAAATCCTTGTGCTTAATACTATGTGTAGTTAACCAGGTGTGCCACTACCCAGCACCGACCAAAATTCTTTATGAGGTGCAGAAGGTGGGAATTCTGGCTTCTGTAATTGCTTCTCTGCTGGACTTGCATGTTGGTAGGTAAATCCATATTCCCAGCCTGTTTCTATCTTTACCTAGCCTGGTAGGGCTATGGAGAGGTGAAATTCTGGGGCACATTGGTGAGGTTGTATGTCTATGGAATTCAGGACAGAATCATAGTAGCATCTGCAACTTGCTATCTAAAAGACAATAAATTATGAGGCAGAAAAAAATGTTTAATAGGAACCAGAAAGTAGGAATAGAGCACATGAGATAAACAAAACTTTTTTAAAGTGTACAACTTGGTAGTTTTATTATATTCACAGAGCTATGCAGCCATCACATTATCTAATTCCAGAAATTTCCATCACCCAGAAAAACAACTGCTAGCAGTCACTTCCTCCCCCTGCCGCCCCTGGCAGCTTCTAATCTGCTTTCTGTCACTATGGATGTATCTATGCTGGACATTTCATATAAACAGAGTCCCACAATCGGTGGCCTTTTGTATTTGGCTTCTTCCACTTAGCATAATATTGACAGATCTGTTTTAAAGCTCATGGAGTTCTACAGATGAAATTCACTAGGTTGAAAGGCAAATATGAGTTTTTATTTAAATAGCAGTAAGTCAGAGAGTTTTTAAATTGGATCCTACTGCATTTATTAAGTGCCTATGACAGGTCAGACACAAAACAGACAAAATTTCTGGCCTCACAGAACTAATACTATGGTGAGGAGAAACAGACAAAAGTAATGAAATGATACTGGTAACATTAAAATGTGTAAGTACCTACCATCTGTGAAAATGGTAGTGTGGATTTGCGGTGTTGCAGATGCTGGAGGAATCCTTCTGAAGAGATTCCAAGATAAATTTTTATATTTGTTCTTTCTTTTTTTCCTCTCTAATTGTAATTTATTTATAGGAGGGAAGGCACACGGCACAGTATAGTGTGGGACATCTCTTAGGGTAAGCTGCTATGTGTCTAAACTGTGAAATTACTGAGTACACAGTCGGTATTTTAAAAGAAGATTAAGAAAGGATTTAAGAGGAAACTTACTAGAAATGGAGGGCCAAGAGTATCTGAGGGAAACATCTTCCTACCTTTCTTCCTTCCCTCCTCCCTCTCTTTCTCCTCCTCCTCTTTCTTCATCTTCTCCTTCTCCTCCTCCACCTCTTCCTCCTTCTTCTCTTTCTCCTTGTCCTTCTCTTTCTCCTTCTTCTTTTCCTTCCTTTCTTTCTCTATCCCCCCCTCTCTCCTCCCTGCTTTCCTCCCTCCCTTTCTGGCTCTCTGGGTGCAGGTGCTATCACTTACTGTCCTCTGTATTTCCAGATGCCTGACAGGAGGAAGAACCATGGTCCCCATGCCATTGTCCACCTCTGAAACCTGGTGCCATTTCACCATGGGCAATAAACCAGCAGATAACAGTCCTCACTCAGCTTCTTCCAGCTCAGACTCCCTCTTTAAAATCCTAAGTTGAGAAAAAGTTCATCCTTCTCCCCTTTAAATTTCACTGCTTAAGAGTCTTTCCAGAGCAGCAATGAAAACTCTGCTTTACCCCCAGTGCTACCTCTCCCCTCTCTCCCCTTCACCCCCCTCTCCCCTCCCAGGCACACCCACATTTGGAGGCATCTCAGTGTGACCTGAAGGTATACCTGCCAGATTTTTTTATGACATAATGTTTGCCTTGATCTAAGCTTTTAAATGTAACGAGAAACACTCCAACTTTTCCTCCCAGGTAATTTTACCATCTTAAACACCAAGAGTCACTAAGAAACTACACTAAGAGTACACATCTATGGGTGCTGGGGAGGTAACTCAGACTGAGAGGCCTCCCTGAATGTGTCAATCCCTGACATGGAGTCAATCCCTTACATTACATGAGAGCAATAACAACAACACAAGTACATCTCCATGGATGGTGGAACTGTGCTTTGCATATATATTCACTCTTATGTAAATAAAATAAGCAACTGGGCCAGGGAATGTGGCTCTGGAGTAGAGCACATGTGTGAGACTCTGAGTTCCATCTCCTGTATGGTATTTAAAAGACCCCCACAACTTTGAGTATAGGTAGTGCCTCAAGGAAATCCCTATTTTGTTTTGTATTTATTGTGAAAGGAAGGAGTAGCACATGTTTACACAAAAGACTTTTTTTCTTATTTTTTTATTTATAAAAAAGAAACATCTACAAAACCATAGGATAAGAGGGGTACAACTTCACACAATTCCCACCATCAAAACTCTGCATCTCATCGCTTCCGCTGATAGCTTTCCTATTCTTTATCCCTCTGGGAGTATGGACCCAAGGTCAGTATGGGGTGCAGAAGGTGGAAGGTCTGGCTTCTGTAATTGCTTCCCCGCTGAGCATGGGCCTTGACAGGTCAACCCATACTCCCAGCCTGTCTCTCTCTTTCCCTAGTGGGGCAGGGCTCTGGGGAAACAGGGCTCCAGGACACATTGGTGGGTTGTCTGTCCAGGGAAATCTGGTTGGCATCTGGAACTTGGTGGCTGAAAAGCGAGTTAACATATAAAGCCAAGCAAGTCTTCATGAACCTAAAGGCTACAATAGTGAAGATAAAGAGTTGGGGAGGTCTCTGTTTTATAGATAGCTAATAGGCATATTTTAGTTATATTCCAAAGGGTCTGTGGCTATACTAGTTTTTGTTTGTTTTTCCCTGAGCCTGAAATCTGATATGTAGGTGGATCCAAGTTATTGTCTGGGGAGATGATGTCATGGCTGGAAAAGGGACCAGAAAGCAGGTTCAGGGAAGAGAGTTGCTTCTCAATATGGGAAAGACATATAAATATTGTTGGCTATAAACCCCACTGATTTGATGTAATATTAGGGCCCATATTCTCTATGCATCCCTGTAGATCTGAGCTCGCATTCTGTGGTCATGAGTAGAAACATTCCAGGCTGCCCCAATATCAGGACCCATCTTCCTTGGGTGGAACACAGAGTATATTGTCCATCCTTCCTTCAGAAAATGGAACATTCACTACCGCTGTTGGTCCAAGTTGAGGACAAGGTCCTATGGGGGTCCACAAAGGGGTCTATTCTGTTGTTCCTGATAGAGATGACCAGTAATATTAGGGAGAGGGATTTATTCGAGGTCTAGGCCCATCATGTGTGTTTGGGAATCTCAGGACTCCCCGACTAAGGCCTCAGATGCAAAAGACTTTCATGCTTGAGGCTCCAAGGTCTCAAATTTTCAGGCTCAAGCTCCAAGTCCTCCCTTGAAGGGAGGAAGCAGCACAAGTGGTGAAGGTGTCTCTCTTTATCACCTCCTCCGCTCTCAATTTTTCCCTGTGCTATCAAATTAGTGAAGTAAGTAAATAAAGTATTGAGAAAACACACACACACAAAGGAGGAAAGTAAATTTGCTCCTCTAGTGAGTGATCTCTAAGAGATCCCCTCAACCCCCCACCAGACCCATGTCTTTGTGAACCCTCTCTTTGCCAATGGGCTGGACTTCCTTCTAAAGAACAGATTATAGAAAAAGTCATGGTAGACTGGGAGATAGCAAAACAGTGATGCAAAAGACTTTCATGCCTGAGGCTCCAAAATCTCAGGGTTATTCCTCAGCACCACCATAAGCCAAAACTGAGCAGTGTACTGGTCTCTCTCTCTCTCTCTCTCTCTCTGTGTGTGTGTGTGTGTGTGTGTGTGTGTGTGTGTGTGTGTGTGTGTTTGTGTGTGTGATTAAAACAAAATATTGGTGGGCTGGATGGTGGCACACCCAGTTAAACACACATAGTATGAAGCACAGGGATCCAGGTTCAAGCCCCTGGCTGCCCACCTACAGTGGGGGATGTTTCACAATTGATGAAGCAGGTTTATAGGTTTCTCTCTTTATCTCTTTCTCTCTATCTCCTCCTCCCCTCTCAATTTCTCTCTGTCCTAGCCAATAAAATGGAAAAAATGGCCACCAAGAGTAGTGGACTCATAGTGCTGGCACTGAGCCCCAGCAATAACATTACCCTGGAGCCAAAAAAAGAGACATATTTCAAGACATATAAACTATAACATATTATTAAAATAACAATAAAATATTTTTTAAAAAAAGAAGATGAAAAGGTCCTGGCTGTCCTCCTTAAACACTCTTGCTACAAGTTTGTTCCTGGGCTGGCATCTGGAGATTTGGATTTCTGAAGGAAAAGCTGCCACCTTCTTTAAGAAGGGCTCACTGAGCATAAATGCTGTGTACAAAGCATGTGGCTTATGCCAGCTTTTATTGGAAAGTTTAAGGGTCTGATACGTTTGGCTGAAGTTGTCTATGTGAGAAGCCTCCAATAAAAACTGTGAACACTGATTCTTTAATAACATTTCACATATTCACATACTTTGCACAGCTAAAGAAACACAGTGTTTTCTGTGTGACTACACTGGGAAGGGATCTCTGGATTGGAAGCTCATGCCTAGTTTCCTTCAGACATTCTCTCTCCCCTGTCTTCCCCTCTACCAGCACACACCCCATTCTCCTATTTCCTTGCTAGTTTTGCTGTGTCTCCTTTCATGATCATAAATCAGAGTCCAAGTGCTGTGACTGCAGAGAATAAGACAGTGTGCTGAGGCCTATGGGCCTTCTAAGCCACTCATTAAACCTGGGGCTCAATGTGCATGTGTGAATGTGTATGTGTGTGTGTGGAGGGGCGTCAACACATCAGACTTCTGAAAAACTGATTCTTTCTCATTCTTTCTCTCTTTCCCTCACCCTTTACCACCACTACCACTAGCTAGTTAATCTTGAGATGACAAAGACCCAACTACCACTGTGAGCTGGAGTATACCCAACTAATTCAGGTTATTGGGTTTTGTGTTTTTTTGCTTGTTTTAGATAAAAGGAGAGGCAGAGAGTGAAAGAGACCACAACACCAAAGGTTCCTTCAATGCAACGAGAGCCAGGCTCAGACCTGGGTCTCACACATGGAAATAGCAACACACTATTCAGGTGAACTATTTTGCAGACCCTGTCTTTGTTTTCAGAGTGATTCTTTGTTATTTGTTGTTATTTCTTGCAAGGATTTATTTATGTTACAAGAGAGAATCAGACTAGCACTAGCATATGTTGAACAGGAGTGTGTAAGTCCTGCACTGTAGTCACAAAGTGAACACAATGGTTATTGTTTTATGCTGCCAAGATTTCAGATAGTTTGCTACATAACAGTAAACAACTGATATGCCCTTCGTGCAGAAATAGTTGCTGTTAATTTATATTATGACATGTATTTCTTCAAGGATTTTCTATGCTCACATATACAGTCTACAGAATCAGTGTTCTGGGCCAAAGAGCTAGCTGGCTAGGTAGGGATCCCGCCTTACCATGCGCACAGCCTAGGTTTGAGCCCCAGCACCACATGAGAACACCACTATGGTAATGGTGTGATGTGGTGTCATAGTTTCTATCTTCCTGACCCTGTCAAAATGAAAAAAAAAAAAAAAAAAAAAGGTACCCAGAAGCCATGAAATCACCATTGGCAAGATCCTGGTTCTGCCAAAAATAATAGCAATAATAAACTAATAAGTATTCTAATTAAAACTGAGTTCTTATTTCATATACTATTATAAAAGAAGAAAGAGGATGAGGAGAAAAAAGAAGGACAAGGAAAAGGAAGAGGATGGGGAGGAAGAGAAGGAATAAACTATTGTGCAGTGGTGCACCTGACTGAATGTATACATTACTAAGTACAAGGACCTGGGTTCAAGCCCTCACTCCTCACCTGCAAGAGGTCCCTTCCCAGGTGTCTCTTTTTCTTCTCCCTCTCTATCTCCCCCTTTCCTCTCAATTTTTCTGTCTTATCAAATAAAAAATAGAGGGGTGTGAGAGGGGAAATGGCTGCCAGAAGCAGTGAATTTGTGGTGCCAATACCTTGGTGGCAATTAAAAATAACAATAAAGGAGAAAGTATTAGGCAGAAGTACGATATTTCCTTTCATTATTAAGAATTTTTTGTATTCCAGAATAACAGTCATTTTTTTTCAGTCAAGTTATCCCTCTGTCCTGAGAAGTCAGGGATGTGTAGGGGAGGATCTCTTTATTTGTCTTTCACTGTTGTGGTTAACTGACCCCATTCTGCAATGAGACTCTTCATTCACTTCAGGTAGGTCACTCAGCAGTATAATGTACATGTATTACCCTCCATGTGGGTAGAACTTATTTCTTTTTTTAATATTTTATTTTTTATTTTATTCATCTATTTTGGTTAGAGACAAACAGAAACTGAGAGGAGAGAGGGAGAGAGAAGGAGAAACTTGCAGCACTACTTAGCTGTTCATGAAGCTTCCCCCTCTAGGTGGAGACCAAGAACTTGAACCTGGGTCCTTGTGCATTGTAACGTATGAGCACCACTGCATGGAACCTCAGAATTAATTTCTACAGAATATGTTTCCTTTTAGAAAAGCTATGGTTCCCTCTTTGAAGTCTCAAGCAGGGTCTGGGCTAGAGCCATTGGGTGGGAATAGTAAAGGCAAATGGAGCCTTCCAGGCTAGAGGAAACTCAGTGTGAAAGCTGCATGCACATTGATTTTGAACAACAAAATTCAGTCAAACTGAACTCACTACTAAACATACTGCTATAGACCATTTAATTCAGTCTACAACATATTGTTTCTTAAATTTTGTTCTACAGTGTGGTTTCCATTGGCAGCTAAGTATTCCACATCATGTAAATTCCATAATTGTCTTTATCAAGTTCCCACTATCAATAGGCAGATCATTTCCAAATGTTCATCACTATTACAAACAATGGTTTAAAGAGCATTCCTGCACCAAAAGCTCTGTCCAAGACTATATGAATATCTTTAGATGAATTTACTAGGAATAGAACTGTGAGATCAAAAGGATGTGCTCATTTTATGAGTTCTTGATACTTTTTTTCCAAACTCCTTTCCAGAAAAATC
Source organism: Erinaceus europaeus (assembly GCF_950295315.1). Lineage (NCBI taxonomy): Eukaryota > Metazoa > Chordata > Mammalia > Eulipotyphla > Erinaceidae > Erinaceus > Erinaceus europaeus. The sequence continues at coordinate 38,957,508 of NC_080177.1, forward strand.
ATACCAATTCAGACTCCTGCCAAAAGGATATCTAAGAATGTATGTTGTCCCACCACATAGCCAAAATCAGATCTTATCTTTTTATGACTTTTACAACGTGATGCATATGTACTTTCTTATATAGTACTCACTTGAACTCACTACAATAGATTGCCAAAAGTTCTCTTTGTGTTTGATGCTTATGCTCAGCCTGAGTATGAACACTGAGTGGCATTCTGGATGGGCCTGACACCTGCTTTATCACACACCACTCTCCTCATTATGTAACTGCAGGTTACATCAACTATGAAAACTCAGTTTATTTGTACTTAATATGTACAACTTATCCATACCAAAAGAAGCATTGCTTATGCCAGAAACTGGTGCTAAAAATGGGCAAAACATACATACATACATACAAAACATACATCGGAGATCTAAAAGAAAATACTTTTTTAACTGGAGGAGTGGTTACTACTACTGGCAGGCAGGAAAACTTTTTTTTTTAAATAAAACCTGGTTTTTGTAACAAAAGGACCAGAATGGAAAGGGTTCCATCTTTATCTCATTGTTCAATCTAAGATTGTGTTCTCTACACTTTGCTGTGTTCAATCACTGTAAGAACTTACCCAATGAGAGGCTTGGGGTCAGGGAAAGGAGAGTGGTAGGTCCTAGATAAGAAACAGTGTCAGGATTACTGGGCTTTTTTCATACCTTTATTTGCTAGTAATCCCCTTCCTTCGTCTATAAAATGTAGCCTGTGAGTAAGTACAAAAGTGCATTAAAAACAAAAGTGTATTAAAGAAACTAAGTATATCATTTCTGCAAAACCACATGGAACAAATAACTACATTCCTTGCTGAATAGAAAAAAGGTGACAGCGAATGTGGAAGTCACAGGCCCCATTCTCAAGAAGCTTCCCACCTCATACAGCATATGTATATACAGGGGAATTTGGTGCTAGCACAGCCGGTTAAGCGCATATGACGCAAAACACAAGGACTGGCCCAAGGATCCCAGTTCAATCCTCCAGCTCCCCACCTGAAGGGGAGTCACTTCAAGGCGGTGAAGCAGGTTTGCAGGTGTCTATCTTTCTCTCCCCATCTCTGTCTTCCCCTCCTCTCTCCATTTCTCTCTGTTCTATCCAACAACGACAATATCAACAACAATAATAACAATAAAACAACAACGGCAACAAAAAGGAATAAATAAATAAATATTTTTTCAAAAAGAATATGTATATACACACACTGGCTCGAACACGCTCACAGGTACACATGCACACATGTATAAATGTGCATATAATACATATACACCCATCCACACAATACACATGTGTCATACATATCATACAATACATACGCACCATCCACAAGACACATGTATAAATATAAACAGGCACATATTATACTATATACACACTAAGTGTGCATCCATTTGTATGTGTTTACAGTTATATGCTCACATGCATATTCACGCGTGCACACACATACAGATAGCCACGGTAATACCTGCTGTGTAGAAAAACAAAACAGAATAGGGTAACTCTACTTTGTGAGGGACAGCAGAGGGGCTCAAGCAGCAACTGAAAATAAAGACAGACTCAGAAAGGAGATGGGTACATTAAGTACCCATCAAGGATAAAGTCATCAAGGATAGAGTGTGTAAGTGGACATGGGACACAGGATCCACTAGCAGAGAGGGCTGGAGTGGAGACAAGATTGAAAAGAAGGCTGAAGACTATACCCTGTGGTGCCAGCTCTATGACATTCTGGAAAAGGTAGAACTACAGGAACAAAAGGATTGATGTGGCCATCATCGAGATAGCTCACCTGGGAGGGCACCTGCTTTGTCCTGCACATGACCCAGATTCGAGCTTCTGCTACACCACATGGGAGGACTATAGCTTTGAGGGGAGCTTGAGTGCTTCAGTGCCTTTATCTATCTATCTATCTATCTATCTCTCCCTTTGTCTTTTTCCATCTGAAAAAATCATCTAGAGCAGAGAAGCCCTGGTGATAAAAAAAAAAAAAGGGGGGGGGGTTCCCGGAAGATGGTGGACTGAGAAGCTCCTAGTGGCTTGAGCTCTGACCACATCTTCTGGAAATGGTAGGATTTTCTGCCTTTAGTAGGCCAGTCAATAAGGGGTCCTAGCAGTGACACCAAGGAGGTGACTATAACTTAATTTGGGTTAAGAAATACAGTAGGAAAAAAGGGAACAAAAAACTTTTTTCCTTTTAATTATTAAGCACACCGCCTCCGCCCCCCCATAACCAGTCCCTGGGGACCAGGTCCTAGCAGGCTCCCCTGCTGAGCTTCTGTCTTTACCAAATTCCTGTCCCACCAGGGAGTATAATTCATTCTAAGTCTATACCCTCCTGAAACCTCTGGCCTTTTTTCTTTCTAAGTAGCCAACCCCCCCACCCCACCCTGCATAGCTAATTAAATAATTAAAAATAAATAAACAAAATCTTTCCTTTCACCGCTCTTTTAAGACTGTTCTTTTTCTTATCTTTTTCTTTTTTCTCTCTTTTTTTATTCTTTTTCTCATTCTTGTCATCCTTTCATCCTTAATCCTACCGCTAACAAAGCCAAAGGCCGCAGCCCCTACACCACCAAACAGTGTGCTTCTTTGAATTTACTGATACACATTTGGGAATTATTTTGGGGAAGAATTCTGACTCAGTGTGGACTCCCACTGTGAGTGTCTCTGCTCAACTTCCCTTCCTCCTTTAGCCACCCCTAGAATATACAGTGGATGGTTCTTCTTCTAGCTTTTGCCCTACTTCCGTAGCCAGTCAACAGCGTCAGGTTGAGCCTGATGTAAAGTTTCAAGACCTCCTTTGAGTCTGGAGAGGTGGCAGTCATTGACTGTGTGGGTCATAGTCTGTCTGTAGCCACAGGGACAGTTCGGGTCGTCTCTGGCTCCCCAGTGATGGAACATAGCGGCGCACCGGCCATGGCCTGTTCAATAGCGATTGAGGAGGGCCCAATCATAACATGCTAGGTCAAAGCCGGGTTGACGCTTGCAGGGGTCTGTGATGAGGTGTTTGTTCTTTACCTCAGCTGACTGCCAACTCTGTTTCCAAGATTCTGGAACAGAGAAGTTCATTGTAGGCGTAGGGGACCAGACTGGGTGACGAGACGTCAAGCGTTGGACAGGGTGGGCGAAGATATCAGCATATATTGGCAGGTCCGGTCGAGTGTAGATGAGGGAAATGAACTTAGATGATGCCGCATCCCAATGAATATCTGGCGGGGCGATGTTGCTAAGAACTGGCAGCCATGGAACCGGGGTGGAACCGATGGTTCCAGAAATTATCCTCATGGAGGAATATAATTTGGAATCGACCAAGTGGACATGGGGGCTACGGAACCATACTGGGGCACAGTATTCTGCAGTGGAATAGCATATGCCAGAGATGATGATCGTAGTGTGGAAGCTCTCACGCCCCATGAGGAGCTCGCCAGTCTTGCAATGATGTTATTCCTCGCGCCCACCTTTGCTGCAGTTTTTATGAGATGTTCGTGAAATGACAGAGTGCGATCGAGAGTAACGCCAAGATAGACTGGCTGGGCTTCATGCCGGATTCTCGTATCACCAAGCTGCAAATTAAGCTCACGCGAGGCCGAGGCATGGTGTAGATGGAAAACAGATGATACTGTTTTTGCAGTGCTAGGGATTAGTCTCCATTTTTTACAGTAATCAGATATCAGAGACATGTCTTTCGTGAGTGTTTCCTCGAGGATATCGAACTTTGATGCCTGAGTTGCACAGCAGATGTCATCGGTGTAGATGAACTTCCTTGAAGAAGTTTCTGGGAGGTCATTGGTGTAAATATTAAATAGTGTAGGAGCCAGAACAGAGCCCTGTGGGAGGCCACTTGAGACAAGTCTCCATCTGCTAGACTTGTCACCCAGATACACCCGGAATCTTCTGTTTTGGAGAAGAAACGATATAGTGTTGTTGGCCACCCATGGAGGCAGGCATCTTGAGATCTTGACTAGGAGACCACGGTGCCAGACCATGTCATAGGCTGCTGTGAGATCAACAAAAACAGCACCCGTCTTTAAATTCTTCTGGAATCCATTTTCAATGTAAGTTGAGAGGGCCAGGGCTTGTTCGCAGGTAGATCTTCCTGGGCGGAAACCAGCTTGGGCAGGTGATAGGAATTTCTCTGTAAGATGAGAAATACGTGACAGAAGCAGCCTCTCAAGGAGTTTGTAACACATGGAGAGAAGAGAAATTGGTCTATAGCTGGCAGCCATTGTTGGGTCTTTCTTTGGTTTCAAAACCGCTATAATCTTCACACGACACCAAACTTAGGGCATAGACTCAGATTCCGAGATGTGGGACAGGAATGAAGCGAGCCACTTCTTTGCCACGTGACCCAGGTTAAGAATGAGTTCTGGGGTGATGTTATCTTAGCCAGCAGCTGTTCCCAGTTTAACCCTCTTCAAAGTGTCTTCCAGTTCAGACAGTGTAAAGGGAGAGAGTTTTGGAGATGGACAGGATAACCGGAAGTGGGATGACCATTCATGGGAAATTTCTCTTTTCCAGACTGGGTCGATCTTAGCAAGTCCAACTTGAGTTAGGTGACTGGCCACTGAGTTTGGAGATACGGGAGGATGGGAGATGGGAGGGCGTTGGCTACCGGCACCCAGTCTGTGAAGAAGCTTCCAGGCCTTCCAACTTGAGTGGGTGAAGTTCAGACTTTCTGTGAGTTGTTGCCAGCAGGCTTGGCGTGCTGCATCCAGGGAGGCAATGAGATGGTCAGCCACATCTGGGTCGCCCGACTCATCATACTGCTTTAGCAGTTGCTCGCATTCAGCATCAAGACAAGGCGTATAGTTAGCACGTCTCCTACGAGGAATGGCTTGTGGATGGTAGATTTGCATAACTGTCTACTCTTGCTATCCCTTCTTTCTTTTCTCTTTCTTCTTCACTGGGATTTGGTTACTATTTTTTCACGGACTGGAGAAATTGTTTGGCTAACTGGTAGTGATTAAACTGCTTCAATACTTGCTTCAGTTGTTACTGTAATTCCTGAGGTTGGTGAGTGTAATTGTCATAAAGGTATTTAGTACAGTGTTGCTTGTACTCAAGACACAACAACTGAGGAACAACAGAGCATAAAAAAAGAAACACATAAATAAAAAAAATGGGTAGATCAAAAACAAATAAAACTGATACTCCAATGAATGAAGACAAGAGACCAGAAGAAGGTACAAATCAGCCAGAAGTAACCATAGATAAGAAAAGTATGCAAGCAATAATAAACTTATTAATCACAGAAATGAAAACAACATTGGAGGAAAGGAATGGCAGTATTAGGGAAACAACAGTTGAGACCCCCAAGGAAAATACTGATTATCTTGAGGCAATTAGAGAACTGAAAGCTGAAATAGCTGTAATGAAGAAAGAAGCTGAGGCAAGGGAAAGCAGACTAACAGAAGCAGAAAACAGAATTAGTCAGACAGAGGATGAGTTAGAGAAAACAAAGAAAGAGGTGAAAGAGCTTAAAAAGAGATTGAGAGACACTGAAAACAACAACAGAGACATATGGGATGATCTCAAAAGAAGTAACATTCGCATAATTGGCCTGCCAGAGGAAGAAAGAGTGGAAGGGGAAGCAAACATTCTAGAGGAAATAATAGAAGAAAACGTCCCAGACCTGAATAACAGAAAGGACATCAAGATTCAAGAGGCCCAGAGAGTACCAAACAGAATCAACACAGACCTGAAGACACCAAGACACATCATAGTCAAAATGAGAAGAAGTAAGGATAAAGAAAGGATCCTAAAGGCTGCAAGAGAGAAACAAAAAGTCACATACAAGGGAAAACCCATAAGATTATCTGTAGACTTCTCCACTCAAACTCTAAAAGCCAGAAGAGAATGGCAAGATATCTATCAAGCCCTGAATGAAAAAGGGTTTCAACCAAGGATAATATATCCTGCTAGACTTTCATTCAAACTAGATGGAGGGATCAAAACCTTAGACAAACAACAATTAAAGGAGGCAACCATCACCAAACCAGCCCTGAAAGATGTTCTGAAAGACCTCTTATAAGCAAGAACATCACTACAATACTGGCAATATATCAGAGCAAACAAAAAAAAAATTTTTTTTGAATAATGGCACTACAATACATTAAATGAATAATATCAATAAATGTCAATGGCTTAAATTCACCCATCAAAAGGCACAGAGTGGGGGGATGGATCAGAAAACATAATCCAACCATATGCTGCTTGCAAGAATCCCATCTGTCACAAGATAAACACAGACTTAAAGTGAAAGGATGGAAAACTATCATACAGGCTAACAGACCACAAAAAAGGGGAGGAACAGCCATTCTCATCTCAGACACGATAGATTTTAAATTAAATAAAGTAATAAAAGATAGGCAAGGACATTACATAATGATTAGAGGATCAATCAGCCAAGAAGACTTAACAATCATTAACATCTATGCACCCAATGAGGGACCATCTAAATACGTTAAGCACTTACTGAAAGCATTTCAAAAATACATCAATAGTAATACAATAATATTGGGAGACTTCAATACCCCACTCTCACACTTAGACAGATCAACAAAGCAGAGAACCAATAAAGATACAAGAGAATTGAATGAAGAGATTGACAGACTAGACCTCTTGGACATTTTCAGAGTCCTTCACCCCAGAAAACTGGAATACACCTTCTTTTCAAATCCACATAACACATACTCAAGGATAGACCAAATTTTAGGCCACAAAGACAGCATCAATAAATTCAAGAACATTGAAATCAACCCAAGTATCTTCTCAGACCACAGTGGAGTAAAACTAACATTTAGCAACAGACAATTATTAAAAGTCACAGAATTTGGAAACTAAACAACATACTCCTTAAGAACCACTGGGTCAGAGATTCACTCAAGCAAGAAATTCAAATGTTCCTGGAAACTAATGAAAATGAAGACACAACCTATAAAAATATTTGAGACACAGCTAAAGCAGTACTGAGAGGGAAACTTATAGCCATACAATCACATATTAAACACCAAGAAGAAGCTCAAATGAATGACTTTACAGCACACCTCAAGGACTTAGAGGAAGAGAAACAAAGGAACCCTAAAGCATCCAGAAGGACAGAAATCACTAAAGTTAGAGCAGAAATAAACAACATAGAAAAAATAAAAGAACCATACAAAAGATCAATGAAGCCAAATGTTGGTTCTTTGAAAGATTAAACAAAATTGACAACCCCCTAGCCAGACTCACCAAACAAAAAAGAGAGAAGACTCAAATTAATAGAATTGTAAACGATGGAAGAGATATCACAACTGACACCACAGAAATCCAGAGAATCCTGCAAAACTTCTATAAAGAACTATACGCCACCAAGCTAGAGAATCTGGAAGAAATGGAACAATTCCTAGAAGCATATGCCCTTCCAAAACTGAACCAGGAAGAACTACAAAATCTAAATGCACCAATCACAGACAAAGAAATTGAAACCATTATTAAGAACCTCCCCAACAACAAAAGTCCTGGACCAGATGGCTTCACAAACGAATTCTACAAAACTTTCAGGAAACAGTTAGTACCCATACTTCTTAAGCTTTTCCATAAGATTGAAGAAGCAGGAATATTCCCTTCCGCCTTCTATGAAGCCAACATCACCCTGATTCCAAAAGCTGATAGGGACAGAAGAAAAAAGGAAAACTACAGACCAATATCTCTGATGAACATAGATGCCAAAATACTAAACAAGATCTTGGCCAACCAGATACAGCAACATATCAAAAAGATTGTTCATCACGACCAAGTGGGATTCATCCCAGGAATGCAAGGCTGGTTCAACATCCATAAGTCAATCAATGTCATTCACCACATCAATAAAAGCAAAGCCAAAAACCACATGATTATCTCAATACATGCAGAGAAAGCCTTTGACAAAATCCAACACCCATTCATGCTCATAACTCTACAAAATATGGAATAGATGGGAAATTCCTCAAGATAGTGGAGTCTATATATAGAAAACCTACAGCCAACATCATACTCAATGGACAGAAGCTGAAAGCATTCCCCCTCAGATCGGGGACTAGACAGGGCTGTCCACTGTCACTGTTACTCTTCAACATAGTACTGGAAGTTCTTGCCATAGCAATCAGGCAAGAGAAAGGAATCAAAGGAATACAGATTGGAAGGGAAGAAGTCGAGCTCTCGCTATTTGCAGATGATATGATAGTATACATAGAAAAACCTAAAGAATCCAGCAGAAAACTACTGGATGTTATTAGGCAATATAGCAAGGTATCAGGCTACAAAATCAGTGTACAAAAATCAGTGGCATTTCTTTATGAAAACACTAAATCTGAAGAAGAAGACATCCAGAAATCACTCCCCTTTACTGTTTCAGCAAAATCAATCAAATACCTAGGAATAAAGTTGACCAAAGAAAGTGAAAGACTTGTATACTGAAAACTATGAGTCGCTACTCAAGGAAATAGAAACTGATACCAAGAAATGGAAAGATATCCCATGCTCATGGATTGGAAGAATAAATATCATCAAAATGAATATTCTCCCCAGAGCCATATGCAAATTTAATACAATAACCATACAAGTTCCACCAAGCTTCTTTAAGAGAATAGAACAAACACTACAATCATTTATCTGGAACCTGAAAACACCTAGAATTGCCAAAACAATCTTGATGAAAAGAAACAGAAATGGAGGCATCACACTCCCAGACCGTAAACTATATTATAAAGCCATCATCATCAAAACAGCATGGTACTGGAACAAAAATAGGCACACAGACCAGTGGAACAGAATTGAAAGACCAGAAATAAATCCCCACACCTATGGACATCTAATCTTTGATAACGGTGCCCGAAGGATTAAATGGAAGAAGGAGGCACTCTTCAATAAATGGTGCTGGGAAAACTGGGTTTTAACATGCAGAAGAATGAAATTGAACCACTTTATCTCACCAGAAACAAAATTCAACTCCAAATGGATCAAAGACCTAGATGTCAGACCAGAAACAATCAAATACTTAGAGGAAAACATTGGTAAAACAGTTTCCCACCTACACCTCAAGGACATCTTTGATGAATCAAGCCCAATTGCAAGGAAGACTAAAGCAGAAACAAACCAATGGGACTACATCAAATTGAAAAGCTTCTGCACATCCAAAGAAACTATTAAACAAACAAAGAGACCCCTCACAGAATGGGAGAAGATCTTCACATGCCATACATCAGACAAGAAACTAATCACCAAAATATATAAAGAGCTCAGCAAACTTAGCACCAAAAAAGCAAATGACCCCATCCAAAAATGGGCAGAGGATATGAACAAAACATTCACCTCAGAGAAGATCCAAAAGGCTAACAAACATATGAAGAACTGCTCTAGGTCACTGATTGTCAGAGAAATGCAAATTAAGACAACACTAAGATACCACCTCACTCCTGTAAGAATGGCATACATCAAAAAGGACAGCAGCAACAAATGCTGGAGAGGCTGTGGGGACAGAGGAAACCTTTTGCATTGCTGGTGGGAATGTAAATTGGTACAGCCTCTGTGGAGAGCAGTCTGGAAAACTCTCAGAAGGCTAGACATGGACCTTCTATATGATCCAGTAATTCCTCTCCTGGGGTTATACCCCAAGGACTCCATAACACCCAACCAAAAAGAGGTGTGTACTCCTATGTTCATAGCAGCACAATTCATAATAGCTAAAACCTGGAAGCAACCCAGGTGCCCAGGTATATATACACAATGGAATACTATGCAGCTATCAAGAACAATGAACCCACCTTCTCTTGGACAGAGCTAGAAGGCATTATGTTAAGTGAGCTAAGTCAGAAAGATAAAGATGAGTATGGGATGATCCCACTCATCAACAGAAGTTGAGTAAGAAGATCTGAAAGGGAATCTAAAAGCAGGACCTGATCAAATTGTAAGTAGGGCACCAAAGTAAAAACCCTGTGGTGAGGGGTAGACATGCAGCTTCCTGGGCCAGTGGGGAGTGGGAGTGGGTGGGAGGGATGGGTCACAGTCTTTTGGTGGTGGTAATGGTGTTTATGTACACTCCTAGTAAAATGTAGTCATATAAATCACTAGTTAATTAATATGAGAGGGGGATAATTAATTGTATGTCTCGAAGTTTTTCAAAACACAAACTGAATCTTTTCAATATATAGGCTGTGTAATTGATATGCAGACTCTCTCAAAAGCCTAGACCAAGTAGATCAGAAGCAACCAATAGCACAGCTATATAGATACTGGGTACTATACAGCAAACCCTAACAAAAGGACTTTTCAAAGTTAACCCAATTACCAAATAATGTGATGATAACATTAACTATCGATTGTCTTTTTGAACCCTAAGACAGCAGGAACTTCACATCTCCACTATAGAGCCTCTACGTCCCCAATTCCTGGAACCATTGGATAGGGCCCACTTTCTCGTATGCCTCTCCCAATTCATATAAAATAATATTGCATCTGCCAATCACAACCTAACCAACACAATGACTGCCACCTCAACATGCTTCACTTCAGACTGTGTCCAGAGACTTCACCTGTGGAATGACAACCCTTCAGCTTCATTACTTGGGTGAGACCTTTCCTTTCATAGTATACTCTAATTCCATCTCAGGTGGTTCACTTTCTAACAAAGTCCCGAAACCTAGATATACACCAGTTTCTGTGAGAGAGAGCATATGTTCATACGTATCCACAAACTACTGCAAAATATATACCTGAAAGCAGAAGCACACTAGAGTTTGCAGTGAGTACCCCCCTAACACTTCCTCTCCATATTCCAAGCTTTGGGTCCATGATTGCTCAACAATTTGTTTGGCTTCGTATGTTAACTCTCTTTTCAGTCACCAGGTTCCAGATGTCATCAGGATGCCGGCCAGGCTTTCCTGGACTGAAGACCCCACCAATGCGTCCTGGAGCTCAACTTCCCCAGAGATCCACCCTACTAGAGAAAGAGAGAGGCAGACTGGGAGTATGGACCGACCAGTGTACGCCCATGTTCAGCGGGGAAGCAATTACAGAAGCCAGACTTTCTACCTTCTGCAACCCACAATGACCCTGGGTCCATGCTCCCAGAGGGATAGAGAATGGGAAAGCTATCAAGAGAGGGGGTGGGATATGGAGATTGGGTGGTGGGAATTGTGTGTAATTGTACCCCTCCTACCTTATGGTTTTGTTAATTAATACTTTCTTAATTAAAATAAAAAAAAAAGATTGAGTGGGGAAAGGGATAACTAAGCAAAACCCCAGGGATTTTTAGAGCAGTTTCACTGCTCTGAGATATTTTGGTGGTGGATATATGTCATTATACATTTATCCAAGCCTGTAGAATGAGGAGTCCTAAGGTCACCAAGATGAGTCCTAAGGTCAGCTCTCAGTTATTACCATATGTCCTTATAGATGACATACATATCACGGTGATGTAGGATACTGACAATGAGATTAGCTATGTATAAGGATACCTGTGGGAATTCTCTATACCTTCTTCTTGCTTTCTCTTTTTCTATTTTCTTTTTCTTTCTCTCTGTATAAGTGGTCCTTTTCTCTATTGTTTACATTTTTGTATTGAGCAAATAAGATTTTCTTCAAAAATAACATTTTTAACTACAATCTATTTATCAACACCTCCTACTCCCTGGTTAGTTATTTCTTCACTTAGCTCAGCACCCTCAAATGGACAAGCAAATTAAATCTCATCTTTGTCCTTAGTACTTTCCTCTGTTAATACTTCTGGGTTATTCCAAAAGGACCCAAGCAGAGCAAAAGAGATATCCTGATAACACAAGCACATTCAGGATGCTGTCATTCTCACTAAAGAGCATCCTAAGATGACATGACCTGAAACTCCACGGGAAAGACCAAAAAAAAAAAAAAAGTATCCTACATCCTACCTCTCATTCTTTGGGTCACTATTCCACTTAACCTCCTTTCTCTCTATACTGCTTTGAAGTATTTGTCTCCTACTCACCTAGAGGACAAGCAAATTCTACATTTTCTGCAATTTGTTTACTTTTTTTACTGGCAAATCTCACACACATATTTATACATGTCTTTGTTCCACCATATTCACTTCTTTTTATTACACTCAATGTTTTCCTAAAGAAAACTGCTTAACAGTAATGCCAGGGATTGCCCCAGTCTCCAATGGCAGGCTAAGTCATCCTGCTCTGCCACTTGAGGAAGACTATTCCTGAAAACATCTGCAATGTTCCCAGCCATGACCATGAACTGCAAACTCAGACCATTAAGGACTTAGAGGTTACACAGGTTCTTGTGCTAAATATAAATGCACATATATGGTCCCTGAAGCAGGCAAATGAAATAAACAGTTAATGTTACCCATAATTTTTTTTCAAGAATGGGAACTACTCTCTGCCCTAATCCAACTTTCTAGTCCTTTTCTCTACTCTGACACCATCTTCTCAGACAATATCTTTTTTATTTTTTTATTTACAAAATGGAGATACTGACAAGACCATAGGATAAGAGGAATATAATTCCACACAGTTCCTACCACCAGAACTCCCTATCCCATCCCCTTCCTTGAAAGCTTTCCTATTTTTTTAACCGTCTGGGAGTATGGACCCAAGGCCATTATGGGATGCAGAAGGTGGAAGGTTTGGCTTCTATAATTGCTTCCCCACTGAACATGGGCATTGACAGGTTGACAGGCATACTCCCAGTCTCTCTCTCTCTTTCCCTGTTGGGGTAGGGCTCTGGGGTGATGGGGTCCCAGGACACATTGGTGGGGTCGTCTAGCCAGAGAAGTCAGGTAGGCATCATGGTCACATCTGGAACCTGGTGGCTGAAAAAGAGTTAAGATATAAACAGAACAAGTTGTTGACTAATCATGAACCTAAAGGCAAGAATATTGCATGAAAATTTGGGGATCTCCATTTTGGAAAAAGACAGTAGGTCCTTTAAGATATATTTTAGGTATATTCCAAGAGTTCCATGGCTTTACTAATTTTTGCCTGAGTCTGAGAGCTAACATGCAGGTGGACTCAAGGTATTGTCAAAAGAGATGGTGTCATAGTTGGAAAAAAGACTAGGAAGCTGGATCAGGGAAGAGAGTAGCTCCCAACTCAGACAATATTTTTGCTCAACTCTAGGTCAGCTATCAAACTCAAGCAAAAAATAAGATAGTCATGAGCCCCTAAAAACACCTAGAATGGACTTCCTAGTTTCTTTCCACTCTAAAAATCACTATTTTCATATGCTCTACTCCTACTTTTTGTTTCCTGTTTATTAATCATTTTGCCCTGCTTTGTATCTTGCCACACTTCTGCCACCAAGTGCAGATGCTGTCATGATTCCATCCTGACCTCATGGGCAAACAAGCTCACCAATGTGTCCTGGAAACTTACCACTTCAGAGCCCGGCCCCACTAGGGAAAGATGGAAACAGACTGGGAGTATGGATCAACCTGCCAATGCCCATGTGCAATGGAGAAGTAATTACAGAAGCCAAACTCCCACCTTCTGCAACCCCCAAAATATTAATCAATACTCCCAGTGAAGGAGAAATGATAGGGGAGAAATGAGCAGAGGACTCTGAACTCCAACTTCATCAGAAACTAGAAAGAGAGGAGAAAGAGGGGAAGAGACATTTGGATGTAATAATAGGTGTTTGTGTGACTTGGAAAGGAGAGGATGAGGAAAAAAAAACCCACAAAAAAAGTCAAACATATACAAATATATACAGAATATTATAGAAATAATAGTTGATCCATATCAGCAACCTTGGGAGAACTGCTGTAGCTTACTTTAAAGGACCTGAATATCCAGAACTCTGGTGGTGGGAACAATGCCTGTTGTATCCGTTACCTTGTAATTTGTAAATCAATATTAAATCACTATATATATATAACTGCTTAACTAGAGGCAGAAGCCATATTTTTATTGTTTTCTGAACATATTTTCTTTTATTATTATTATTATTATTATTATTATTATTAAAGGAGACATTAACAAAACCATAGAATAAGAGTACAGTTCCACACAATTCCCATAACCCGATCTCCATATCCTATCCCCTCCCCTGATAGCCTTCCCATTTTCTATGTCTCTGGGAGCATGGATCCAGGGTCCTTGTGGGTTGCAAAGGGTGGAAGGTCTGGCTTCTGTAATTGCTTCCCCACTGAATATGAGCGTTGACTGGTCGATCCATACTCCCAGTCTGCCTCTCTCTTTCCCTAGTAGGGTGGGGCTCTGGGGAAGTGGAGCTCCAGGACACATTGATGGGGTCGTCTGTCCAGGGAAGTCTGGTCAGCATCTTGCAGGCATCAGGAACCTGGTGACTGAAAAGAGAGTTAACATACAAAGCCAAATAAATTGTTGAACAATCAAAGACTGGAATAGTGCAGATGAAGTGTTTGGGGGTATTCCCTGCAAACTATTGTGTACTTTTACTTTCAGGTATATATTTTTCCCTAGTTTATGAGCACATGTGAACCTATGCTCTATCTCAGGGGAGGTGGACTATATCTAGGTTTGGGGACTTTATTGGGGAGTGGAACACCTGGAATGGAATTAGAGAATACTATGAAAAGGAAAGGTCTCACCCGAGTGATGAAGCTGAAGGGTTGTCATTCCACACCTGAAGTCTCTGGTCACAGTCTGAAGTGAAGCATGTTGAGGTGGCACTCGTTGCATTGTCTGAACATATTTTCATATGATATTATACAAACTTTCCCAGAACACTTGTTATCGGCGAAGGGAGACCCATATACTAGGTGTGAAAAAGCTTGTGTAGGAGCAGACACAGCATCAGAAAGGTGATGGGCATAGCAGAGCAGGGTCCTCACTGGGTGCAAGCTCAAGATAGAGATTCACCTCATCTTCTGCTATTGCAAAAAAGTGCTTGCTAGTAGGGGACAAGGTGGTGACATACACGTTGCAATGTGTAAGGACTTGGGTTTAAGACCCCAGTCCCTACCTGCGGGGGGAGTTTCATAGGTGGTGAAGCATTGCTGCAAGTGCCTTTCTGTGTCTCTTTCTCTCTATCTTTCCTTTCCCTCTCAATTTCTTTTTGTTTCTATCCAATAACTAAATTAAATACTAAAAAAGTAAAAATTAATTCTAAAATTCTAAGTGTTAAACAGGCTGTATTTTTTTTTCTAAAATGCTTTTTTGGGGAGGGAATAAGTCCAAATTTCTAACCCTGAGCTACTACCAATAATGCCCAGGAAAAAAAGATCTCTTGTAATTTTGTCAAAAATGAATAACCTGGGGCTCAGAAGTAGCTCACCAGATAAAGCATACACTTTACTTTCCATGTGTGAAAACCCCTGGCACCTTATAGGACCACCAAGCACAGCTCCAGAGGAAGCTTCATGAATGGTAGAGTGGTCCTGTGATATCTCTCTCCTCTCTCTCTCTCTCCCTCTCCCGCCCTTTTCTCCTTCCCTTCTCTGTTTGTACTTAAAATTTTTTAAGAAAAGTAAATATCCCCCCAGAAACAGTGGAACCATCCAGGCATAAAGCCTCAATGCAAAAATAATAATAATAACCTGAATTTAACAAAGTAAATCCTACAGCCTGGAATGTGGTGCAGTGGTAGTGCTTTAAATTTAGAAGTATGAAATCCCAGGTAGAATCCCTGGGCCCTATTTATGCTAAAGTGCTGCTATGGCCTCTAATTCCTCCGCCTTTATTACTATCTGTAGAAGAAATAAAATATATCACTTTTTAAAATCAGACGAATCCAAACTGGTAGACATTCTACAAAACTATCAGCTAGCAACTTTTTGAAAACATTAATTATAAAATACAAAGATAGGACCAGGTGGTAGGGTACCCAGCTGAGCACACATATTGCCATACTTAAGGAAACAGGTTCAAGCACCCTGCAGGGGAAAACTTCATGGGTAGTGAAGCAGTGATGCAAGTATCTCTCACTCTCTCTTCTCGTTTCCCTCTCAATTTCTCTCTGCCTATATGCAATAAAATATTTTTTTAAAAATGCAGAGGCAAACTGTGACTGTTTGGACTCAAGAGACTGAAGAAATTTGATAACTAAGTAAAGTGTATCATTGACTCTAGTGTGAGTATTGGATCAGAAACAAAGGGACATTAGTGGAAAAACTGGCAAAAGTTGAACCATTTGCTGTGAGTTTTGTTTTGAATAGAATTCTCAGGAACAAATATGAAGATCAATTAAAATATTGATTTCCTGGCTCTGATTGTTGTACTTCTGTTTCTAAAAAGTTCTCTTTTTTTAATTTTTATTAATGATTTGATAATAATGATTAACAAGATTTTAAGATAACAGGGGTACAATTCCACATAATTCTACCAGCAGAGTTTTGTATCCCAGTCCCTCCAATGGAAGTTTTCCTATTCTTTATCCTTCTGGGAGTATGAACCCAGGATCATTATGGGGTGCAGAAAGTGGAAGGTCTGGCTTCTATGATTGCTTCTCCACTGGACATGGGCATTGGCAAGTCTATTCATATCCCTAGCCTGTTTCTATCTTTCCCTGGTGGAGCAGCATTCTGGACAGGTAGGGTTCCAGGACACACTGGTGAGGTGTCTGCCCAGGGAAATCAGGTTGGCATCATGGTAGCATCTGCAACTTGGTGGATGAAAAGCACTAAGAGATACAAAGCAGAACAAATTGATTAATAATCAGGAAACTAAAGGTAAAAATACTGCATATGAGATTTGAGTTCTCCATTTTTGGAAAAGTTAGGAAGTTTATTTTAGGTATATTCCAAGGGGCACATGACTTTATACTGATTCTTGCTTGAGCCCGACAGCTAACATGCAGATGCGCTAAAGGTATCATCTGGGGTGACTGTGTCAAGGTTGGGAATAAGACTAGAAAGCTGGATCATGGCAAAGAGTAGCTCCCAAATATGGGGAAAGTATATAAATACCATTAACTGTAATTCCCATCAATCTGATCTGGGACCCATATTCAACACAGGAGCCTGTGTAACTTCTGGATCCCTATATGTCTGAGCTCATATTCTGTGGTCATAACTAGGTACATTCTAGGCTTCTCTCATTATAGCACCAATCTTCTTCAAGTTGGACCAAAATTCCTTATGAGGTACAGAAGGTGGAAGGTGGAAGGTTTCTGTTAGTGCTTCTCTGCTGGACATGGATGTTGGCAGATTGATCCATACCCCCAGCATATTTCATTCCCTAGTTGAAAAAGGGGCTCTGGAGAGGTGAGGTTCCAGGACATATTGATGAGGTTATCTGCCTGGGGAAGTCAGGATAGCATCATAGTAGAGTCTGCAACTTGGTAGCTGAAACGCAGTATGATGGAAAGCAGGACAAATTGTTTAATAAACAGAAACCCAAAGGTAGGAATAGAGCAGATGAAGCTAGGGGTCTTAGTGTGGGAAGAAGCTGGAAAGTCTATTTTAAGTACATTCCAAGGGGGGCATAACTTTAATAATTTTTGCCTGAGCCCAATAGCTGACATGTAGGTAAACTAAAAGTACTGTCTGGGAATATGGTGTCAGATTTAAGAATAGGACTAGAGAGCTGGATTAGGGCAGAGAGTAGCTCCCAAATATGAGGAAAGTATATACATACCATTAACTGTTAATTGCACTAATCTGCCCATATCTATTCATATTAAGCACAGAAGCCTGTGTAACCATCCCTGTCAGTCTGAGCTCACAGACCATGGACATAGTTAGGAACATTCCAGGCTGTGCTCACTGCATGACCCAATCTTTTTTGAGAGTGGGGCAGTTCTTATTTTAAGGAGCTGAGCAAAAAGCACTAATTTTGCAACTTCTTTTGTAAGTCTGAAATTATTTCAAAATGAAAAGAAAAAAAAGAGTGATGTCAAGATGTACTGAATGACTAAATGAGGTGTGATTCTTCCTCCATCGCTCCCTTCTTCCTCACCTGCCCCCTCCCTATCCTACCCCCACCCCACCACCCATTTCTCAGGGCTGACACCTTCTCAGGTGTCCCCAGAGGAATTCCTGGGTTTAAACCATCCTCCAAAATCTTTAAATCTTCTTCCAAAGCAAAGGAATCTTTGCCGAGTCCTATAACTTCAGTGACCTGTAAGGTTGACAGAGTTGATCTGATAAACCACTCTGCCCTGGGGTGTTATCAGCTAAACTTTTGAAATAATTCCAGGGAACTTCACTAATTTTGTAGCAGCAGAAGAGCAAGTTAGAACAGAAGGGTAGGCAACACCCAGTTCCAACCCCATAAGAGGCCACAAATAGAATTTTCAAAGATAGCCCAGGGCAGAAAAGTCCACACCTTGCTTCAAATTAGAATCAGTTGATGAGCTTTTCAAACTTGGCCAGTATTTAGTTTCTGGCACACTGAGTCAGAGCGTCTTCAGTGAATTTGGGAATCTATGCTTTCACAATTCTCTTAAAAACTCTGAACAGTAGTTCTAATTAGACAAGGCTGCAGATCCACAGGCCCAAGACATCTCAAGAAACCCTCCAAACAGAGCAAAACTTTACTAAAAAAAAAAAAAAAAAAAAAAAAAAAAGCAAGAAAAACCAATAAAGAAAGATTTTAAGAAATTTTTAGTTCCACATCTTGTTTTGAGTGCCCCTGTGAGCCACACCTGTGAAACATTCTGTGCTGGGCTCAGGAGAGCCTCATAAAGTCTTGGAGGTGGGGAAAGTGAAAGGATCCTATGCCCATTAGGACCTAGTGGTCTTCAGCAACTTGTTCAGATTTAAAGGTTGGAGGCTTTTTTTTTTCACTTGGCCTCTTTAAGAGTAGTGAAAACATCTCAATCTGTTAAAACACCCCATAATGACAGGGATAAAGAATAGGAAAGCTATCAATGGAGAGAATGGGATTTGGAGTTCTCGTGGTGGGGATTATGTGGAATTGTACCCCTCTTATCCAATGGTTTTGTCAGTGTTTCCATTTTTTTTTTTTTTTTTTTTTTTTACCAGAGCACTGATCAGCTCTGGTTTACAGTGGTGCAGGGGATTGAACCTGGGACTTTGAAGCCTCAGGCATGACAATCTGTTTGCATAACCATTATGCTATCTACCCCTGCCCAGTGTTTCCATTTTATAAATAAAAATAAAAATAAAAAACAAGACTTGCATGTCTGAAGCCCCAGATCATAGGTTTAATCGCCAGCACCTCCATAACCCAAAACTAAATGATACTCTGATCTCTCTCTCTCTCTCTCTTTCCCTCTCCCTCTCTCCCTCTCTCTCTCTCTCCCTCCCTTCCTCCCTCCATCTTTTTCTTCCTTCCTTTCATAAAAAAAAACTAGGGGGCAGGGGAGATAGCATAATGGTTACACAAAAGACTTTCATGCTTAAGTCTCTGATGTCCCAAATTCAATCCTTAGCACTACCATAAACCTAAGCTGAGGGAGTCGGGCAGAGTGCAGCAGATTAAGGACACATAGCACAAAGTGCAAGGACTAGCGTAAGGATCCTGATTCGAGCCCCCGGCTCCCCACCTGCAGGGGAGTCGCTTCACAGGCAGTGAAGCAGGTCTGCAGGTGTCTATCTTTCTCTTCCTTCTCTGTCTTCCCCTCTTCTCTCCATTTCTCTCTGTCCTAGCCAGCAATGACAACATCAATAACAACAACAAGAAAACAACAAGGGCAACAAAAGGGAATAAATAAATAAATAAATATTTTTTTAAAACCTAAGCTGAACTCTGATCTCTCTCTCTCTGTGTGTGTGTGTGTGTGTGTTTCTGTGTTTCTGTGTGTGTGTGTGTGTGTGTGTTTCTGTGTGTGTGTGTGTGTGTGTTTCTCTCACTAAAACAAGCAAACAAACAGAAAAGTTAATTAGGGTGAGGGAAATAGCTCAGTCTGCTAAAGCACTGATTTGGATGCCTGAGACTCCAGAGGTCACAAATTCAGTCCTTTCAATCCTTTGGTACCACCTTAGCCAGAGATGAACAATGTTCTGGTCCTCCTCCCTCCCTTCATTCTCTCTGTTTCTCTTATAATAAATAAATAATTTCTTTAAGTGTTCATTTACAAAAATTAGTAAGAAGCCAATAGAGTGCACATTTTGCCTGGGTCCTAACCTGGGTTCTAGGACCTGGATTCTAGCACTACATGAGAATACCATACCACACAAAAGTTAAACTTCACAAGAAGTGGAGCAGCCCC
The DNA here is from genome assembly GCF_950295315.1 of Erinaceus europaeus. Classification (NCBI taxonomy): domain Eukaryota; kingdom Metazoa; phylum Chordata; class Mammalia; order Eulipotyphla; family Erinaceidae; genus Erinaceus; species Erinaceus europaeus. Next base: position 38,977,630 of record NC_080177.1, read on the forward strand.
TCTCTCTCTTTCTCTCTCTCTCTTCCCCTCTCTATCTTATATCTGAAAAAGAAAATTTAAACAGGGTTCACTGTGAGCATCATGCAGAAATGAAGGCCAATCAAAATTCTGGTAGAGAGAGAGGGAGAGAGGGAGTTCATAAGAATACATGCTTTAATACTGTTGGGATGAGGAAATAGCATAATGGTCATGCAAAAAGACTTTCCTGCCTGAGGCTCTGAGTCCCAGGTTCTATCCCCAGTACCACTATAAGCCAGAGCTATGCAGTGCTCTTGTCTTCCTCTCTTTAATAAACAAACTATTTTTGTTTATTAAATGCTTTAGAGATGCTTCCCCTACCCTCTAAGACAGAATAGGGTAGACTGGGGGATTGCCCCCACAGTCTCAGACATTTTTCTGGCTCCAGCAACCCAGAAGCCCCAGTGGACCTTCAATCTGTAGCACTCTCTGTTCCAGCTGAGTACCTGATTTTATGTCCCTGCTTCCTTACCTCTGAGGAGCCCAGCTCAACCTTAATAAGAACTTATTCAGCACCCTGAACCTGGGTGGCACGAGCTGAGACTGCGCCTCCAACAGCTAGTCTTCCAGTTTCTGGGTCTCCAGACTTTATAATTGGAATGGCAGAAAGGAAGCCTCCCCAGGGCAAGATGCAAACCCCTCACCACACACATGGCCTGTTATGTTAGTTAATTCATTGTTACTTATTTATTTTATATAGAGTGAATGAGATTACAAAACAGAAGTTTGCTTCAGTGTGGTGGGGGCCTAGCTCGAACTTGGGTCGTGAAAATGGCAAAACGGTGCACTATTCATCTGAGCAGTTTTGCCAGTTCAAAACATGACCTGATGTTAAAAATAGTCCCTTGCCCCCAGCCTCAACCCCCACCCCCTGGAGATCGTGGTAGAAAAAGAACTAAGTTGGGAGTAAGAGTGTTTTATAGACACCTATCACTGGAAGATGAGAAATTGTCAACATGGTCAACAACTGCACTGTACCCAAATACCCCCTTACCCAAATAAAATTATAACAACAACACCCCTCTTGCCAGTCCTCTCTTCACATAACCAGGGGTGGGATCACTATTCACTTCCATCAGGAATATCAGCCCTCTCCTGGGCCACTCCAGGAAGTTGTCCTCCTTATAAAGTAGCAATGATAGGTTCCTCACCCTCCAAAGAGAGGATGGGTCATCCTACTCTGCCACTCAAAGAAGACTGGTCCTGAAAATGAGTGCAGCCTAGAATGTGACCAGCTGTGACCATGAACTGCAAGTTCAGACTGACAGAGACTCAGAGGTTACACAGGCTTCTATGCTAAAGATGAATATATATGGGCCCTGGGTCAGGTTGATGGGGTAAGTAGTTAATTGTATTCATAGATTTTCTTCAAGTTTGAGAGCTACTCTCTGCCCTAATCCAACTTTCTAGCCTTATTCTCAACTCTGACACCATCTTCCTAGATGTTGAGCTGTGCCATGGAGAAGAGAGAGAGGAGATCCGGAGTGAAGAGGGAACAAAAATCTTTATTTGCGCTGGCACCTCAGAATTGGGTGAGAGAGAAGCAGCTTGGGCCACGTGGAGGTAGCAAAAATGGCCGCCTCACACAGCAACCTTTCCTGCGTCTAACCACCGAAGTGAAGGGCCAGCAAGAGAGAGAGGTGTGGAAGAAGAAGGGATTTTATGGGAGTAGCTCTTGTGAGAATGGGAAGGGGGAGGAGTAACCATAGCACTCCAGGGTAGGATAATAACTCTCATGAGAATGGGAAGGAGGAGGAGTAACCAAAGCACTGCAACTATTGTGGGGAACAGACAATGCCCAGAGGGCACAACATGGCAGAATAGGTGCTCGAAGAATGTCCCAACTCTCACGGGAATTAGCAATAGCCTGAGGGGACAATATGGCAGATGTGACTGCATCTGCACAATTTCCCAGCATAGTAAGTTTGTCCACCTCCATGTTAGCTATTAAACTCAAGCAAAAACTTCTAAAGACATGGGCCCCTAGAAACACATCTAAAATAAACATCCCCCAGCTTCTTTCCACTCTAAGATCCCTATTCTCATCTGCTCTATTCCTACTTTCTGGTTCTTGCTCAATAATCTTTTGTTCTGCTTTATATCTTACCACCTTTCAGCAACCAAGTTGCAGACACTATCATGATTCCATGCTGATTTCCCTGAGCAGATGACTTCACCAATGTGTTCTGGAAGTTCACCTCCCCAGAGCTCTACCCCACAAGGGAAAAATAGAAACAGACTGGGGATATGTATCAACCTGCCAATGCCCATGTCCACTGGAGAAGCGATTTGCCAGAACTCCCATCTTCTGCACCCCAAAAAATAATTTTGATCCATACTCCCAGAGGGGGATAAATGATAAGGGAAGATGACCAGAAGACTCTGAACTCTAATTTCATCAGGAGAGGGGGAAAGGAAGGACATTCCACAGTAGTAGTTAGTTTAGGTGTGAGTTCAGAAAGTAAAAGAAAGCAGGTCTATAGGGGGAAAATGAGTAAATATATGCAAATACAAATAGATATGTATAGAAATAATAGTCTACCCATATCTAAAACCTTGGGAGAACTACTGTATCTTCCAGTGAATTGGGATGGGCATACAGAACTTTGGTGGTGGGAACAGTGCAGAATTATACCCTTGTTATGTTAAAATTTTGTAAGTGAATATTAAGTCACTAATAAAATTTTTTAAAAATAAATTAAACAAAATAACCTGGAGTGGGGACTGGGCAAGGTTCATGAGTAAGGCCTCTTCCTGACTGCTTATTTTTTGTTTTTGTTTTGTTTTGTTTTTTATTTTGTTGTGCCACAGGGTTGTCATTGGAACTGGCTCCACCATTCCCAGTGATATTTTTCTTTCTTTTTTTTTTTTTGTTTTTGTTTTTCATTTCTTTATTGGGGGATTAATGTTTTGCAGTCTACAGTAAATACAATAGTTTGTACATGCCTAACATTTCCCAATATGAAACAGAGAAAAATAGAGAGGGAGAGAGGGGCAGAAAGAAGAAAGAAATACCTGCAGTACTGCCCCATTGAAGTTTCCCCCCTGCAAGGGATCCCATGTAGTGGTTTAGTGACCTGAATGTGTGTGTGTGTGTGTGTGTGTGTGTGTGTGTGTGTGTGTGTATGTGTGTGTGTGTGTGTGCTCTACCAGGTGAGCTGCCACCCAGACCCCCTCCTCTTTTGATTTATTTGTTTATTTATTTTGGATAGAGACAGAGAGAAGTTTAGAGAGAAAGGAGAGGATGAGAGAAAGAGAGAGAGAGAGACCTGCTTCACTACTCATGAAGCTTTCCTTCTGCAGGTGGTATCTGGGGGATTGAGCCTAATCTTTGCCTGTGTACCAAGCAGGTGCACCACCACCCCACCCCATCCCTTTCTTGACACCCCTTTCTGTCCTGGAGTGTTGGGCTAAGTCCTCCTGACTCAGTGCTCAGCTTCTTTCAAAAAAAGATCAGAGCATGAGTTCCATCACAGATGGCATCAAACTAAACTGGCTTGAAAACCTGGCTTCTCTATTTACTCTGTCAGTTAGCTTTCCTAACTAGAAATCACCATCTCTTCTCTGTTGGTTTCTAGGACACAGAGCCAAATGCGTGACCACCTCTAAGTGTTCTACCAGAGTGCTATGTCTCTGGGCGGCTTGTCATCTGTGCCTGCTTTTCCTTCACTCTGGCTCTTTATATTGAGTTTCTATTTTTATTTGCTTTCATTCTGAATCCTAAGCATTTTTGTTAACTACCTCAGATCCTTCACAGAACAGCAGGGAGCAAAAGAAATACACTTCTTTGAGACTGTGCTTCCTCATCTAGGAAAGATGGTCGTGATCATTCCAGCCTCACAAGATCTTTAGGAGGCTAAAAAAAAAATCTGTCTGCAAGATGACTTGTGGAGGGTGGGCCAAGGGTTGGGGCTGCTCCCAGGGTCTGACCCCTTCTCACCTATATAACTTAATTCACGCCAAGTCTAAGCAACTTCATCTTCCAGCACAAGCCTAAGGCACAGATCATATTTCACAACCAAATATCTCACACTAACAGCTTCTGTTCAGAACAGAGCACCAGGGGCCAGCCAAATAGCTCACTGCTCTGCCTTATGTGAGACCCAGCTTTGAGTATGACCCCCACAACACTGAAAGAAGTTTTGGTGCTGTGGTCTGTTTTACTTTCTCTGCCTTTCTGTCTTCTCTGTCTCTATCTAAAATAAACAAATGCTGGGGGCCTGGTTGCCGGGATATCCTGAGGGTGCTTCTTCCCGAGCTAATGCTCTCTGGGTTGGAGAGAACTCAACTGGAGCCGATCTAGGCTGCTGCGTGGGAGAGGGATCAGGAACTCGTGCCGCACTAACTTCGCAGGAGATACACTCTGGAACCCTTGGAGCAGGAAAGCAATTTCCAAGTGAAGAGCAGCTGTTTTTATACTCTCCAAGTAGGGTGGAAACAGGATGTGACATAGAGAGGGTGGAGTGAAAAGTGACTGGTGGAAGATCAGGGTGTGACAAGGAGAGGGGGCGGAGCAGGTGAGAATTTTACCACTAAACCACTAATGCCCTGGAGGGAGTGTGGTGCTTTATGTAAATGTAAAAGTGATTTATGTAAATAGATCGCTGCTTTGAATGGGATCAAATTAATCTCATACAGACATACCAGTGCTTGGTTAAGCAGAAGCCAGGGGGAGCTGGCATACTACCCAACACCTGGTGGTGGTGCACCTGGCTGAGCGCATATATCACAGTGTACAAGGACCCAGGTTCAAGTCTCCAGTCCCCACCTGTAGGGGAAAAGCTTTGCAAGTGGTGAAGCAGGGCTACAGGTGTTTCTCTGTCTCTCTCTTTCTCTGTCTCCCCTTCCCTCTCAATTTCTAGCTGTCTTTATCCAAATAAATAAATAAATATAATAAAAAATTTTAAGTAAAATAAACCAATGGTATAGGGAGAGGTAGCATAATGATTCTGCAAAGAGACTGTCATGCCTGAGGCTCCACATTCATGGGTTCAGTCCTCTGCACCATCACAAGCCAGTACTCTGGTAAAAAATAATTAATTAATTAATTAAAACAATTTTAAAAAACAGAGCATAAAGGTGTGAGTTTATTGGGGAAAAGAAAATAATGCTTGCACTATGAAGCCAGGATAGGCCCATGTGACTAATTTCCCTGTATGGCTCTCACCATTTAATCATGCTACAAAAGCAATCACAAGCCTCACTTCACTTCCTCCTCTTTATGACAGGGTCCCCACCCTGTTTTCAATACTCATTAACCTTTCTGTCATCAGCCATTGGGCACAAGGCCCAAAATTCCTTCCTCCACAGGCCATAAGGGAGGAGACACTATAAAGCTTGTCCTGAAATTCTCCCAGCTGACCTCCATGCTCTTCATGTGGTATTGAGCTGCATGGAAGGAGGTGGTGGGGAAGCATTGCTTTAGGGGTTTGCTATGAACAAAGTGGTGGGGGGGAGTGCTGGTAGGGAGGGGCAGGAAGAAGAGAGGGAGACAGAAAGCCACCTCCAGCATTATGTTCACAGTGCAGCTTGGGAGCTAGACATTTCTCCCTTGTTCCTTTCCTCATAAAGCTACACAATGAAAGCACCCCTCCCTGCCCCCAGAATAGAGATAATGGGGACTGTCCCTAATCACAGTGGCCCAGACACCACCCATAAAGTCCTCCATCTCACCCCATGATAGCAGCCACTCCCACTTCAGGAAATGCCTGAGCAAACAGGTGCATGAAGCCTCCTGGCAACAGGAATGTTTACAGGATTCTGAACCATTAGGCAAGTCTAGGTGAGGAGGCCTCTGGCTCAGTTTTCTTCCACCCTGAATGAAGCAAAGGTGACTCTCTGCAGTGTGATCTCCGGAGGCTGCAGCGCTGCAAGTACAGACTAGATGGGGTGTCAGAGTGAGAGCCACAGGAAGTCAGTGAGACTCCCAAAGATTCAATGTAGCCAGTGTAGTTTCCCCACATGTCACTAAAGTCTGTCTGGGCCTCCTGTTAGAAAAACACTCTGCACTTTTAAAGAATGATCACTTAATCATGTCAGGAGACTGGAACTTTTTTTTTTTTAAGATCTTTTATTATTCTCATTTTTTGGCTACCATATTTATTTATTTATTTATTTAAATTTTTTATTTAAGAAAGGATTAATGAACAAAACCATAAGGTAGGAGGGGTACAAATCCACACAATTCCCACCACCCAATCTCCATAACCCAACCCCTCCCATGATAGCTTTCCCATTCTCTAGCCCTCTGGGAGCATGGACCCAGGGTCATTGAGGGTTGCAGAAGGTAGAAGGTCTGGCTTCTGTAATTGCTTCCCCACTGAAGTGCATACTCCCAGTCTGCCTCTCTCTTTCCCTAGTAAGGTGTGTCTCTGGGGAAGCTGAGCTCCAGGACACAATGGTGGGGTCTTCAATCCAGGGAAGCCTGGCCAGCATACTGGTGGCATCTGGAACCCAAGTAATGAAGCTGAAGGGTTGTCATTCCACATGTGAAGTCTCTGGACACAGTCTGAGGTGAAGCATGTTGAGGTGGCAATCGTTGCGTTGGTTAGGTTGTGATCGGCGGATACAATATTATTTGGTATGGATTGGGAGAGGCATACGGGAAAGTGGGCCTTATCCAAGGGTTCCAGGACTGGGGGAAGTAGGGGCACTATAGTGGAGATGTGAGGTTCCTGCTGTCTTAGGGTTCCAAAAGACAATCGATAGTTAACGTTATCATCACATTATTTGGTAATTGGGTTAACTTTGAAAAGTCCTTTTGTTAGGGTTTGCTGTACAGTACGCAGTATCTTGTATATAGCTGTGCTATTGGATGCTTCTAATCTTCTTGGTCTAGGCTTTTGAGAGAGTCCACATATCAAATACACAGCCTATATATTAAAAAGATTCAGTTTGTGTTTTGAGAAACTTTGAGACATACAACTGATTTTCCCCCTCTCATATTAATTAACTACTGATTTATATGTCTACATTTTGCTAGGAGTGTACATAAACACCATTCCCACCACCAAAAGACTGCGACCCATCCCTCCCACCCACTCCCACCCCCCACTGGACCAGGAAGCTACATGTCTACCCCTCACCACAGGGTTTTTACTTTGGTGCCCTACTTACAATTTGATCAGGTCCTGATTTAGTTTCCCTTTCAGATCTTCTTACTCAACTTCTGTTGATGAGTGGGATCATCCCATACTCATCTTTATCTTTCTGACTTAGCTCACTTAACATAATTCCTTCTAGCTCTGTCCAAGTTGGGTCAGAGAAGGTGGGTTCATTGTTCTTGATAGCTGCATAGTATTCCATTGTGTATATATACCACACTTTTCTCAGCCACTCATCTATTGTTGAGCACCTGGGTTGCTTCCAGGTTTTAGCTATTATGAATTGTGCTGCTATGAACATAGGAGTACACACCTCTTTTTGGTTGGGTGTTATGGAGTCCTTGGGGTATAACCCCAGGAGAGGAATTACTGGATCATATGGAAGGTCCATGTCTAGCCTTCTGAGAGTTTTCCAGACTGCTCTCCACAGAGGCTGTACCAATTTACATTCCCACCAGCAATGTAAAAGGGGTCCTCTGTCCCCACATCCTCTCCAGCATTTGTTGCTGCTGTCCTTTTTGATGTATGCCATTCTCACAGGAGTGAGGTGGTATCTTAGTGTTGTCTTAATTTGCATTTCTCTGACAATCAGTGACCTAGAGCAGTTTTTCATATGTTTGTTAGCCTTTTGGATCTCCTCTGAGGTGAATGTTTTGTTCATATCCTCTGCCCATTTTTGGATGGGGTCATTTGCTTTTTTGGTGCTAAGTTTGCTGAGCTCTTTATATATTTTGGTGATTAGTTTCTTGTCTGATGTATGGCATGTGAAGATCTTCTCCCATTCTGTGAGGGGTCTCTCTGTTTGTTTAATAGTTTCTTTGGCTGTGCAGAAGCTTTTCAATTTGATGTAGTCCCATTGGTTTGTTTCTGCTTTGAGACTGGAACTTTAACAATGTTGCAGGGTCACTTTGGCTTGATCCTAAAATGTCTTGACATGGAAAAAAAGCCAAAACACATGTGAACCCTAAGGGCTGCCCTTTTTTTAAAAAACTTTTTTTAAATATTTATTTATTTATTTATCAAAAAGAAACAGCCAGAAATCAAGAGGGAAGGGGTGATAGAGAAAGCTAAAGACAGAGACATCTGCATCCCTGCTTCACCACTCACAAAGTTTTCCCCATGCAGGTGGGGTCTGCGCCGCCCCGTCACGACCACCAGAGAGACTGACAAAGTCATCTCCTCTGGACCTGCATTCAGACTTCAAAGAAGCTGGGCAGAAGGATGGGAATGGGTCGACGCATTCTCCCCCCATTATTGCTACAAACAATTATAGTGTCACAATTGATTAATAACGCTTTGGCAGTGCCTGGTGGGAATGGAGAGTCAGAAGCACCCCCTCTCCCTTACACAGGAGCAAATTTGAAAGTTACATTATGAAAGTGGAGAAGTGGTCAACATAGACGGACAAAACAAGTCATGTTATGACTTGCCCCTCATAGAAACAATACAGAGATTGAGGCCTACCAGGTACAAGTTGACATATTGAAACAAAGAAAGATTAATAGTTAAACTGTACCAGACCTAGATGAGCAGTGGTCCAAGACTAGGCAAAGATCTGTATGCCCCCATAGAAGATTAATGGTAGAGATAGCCCTCAGCAAAAGTCTAAAACAATTCTGGGTATGACCTCCCCTGGGAACAGAACGATACAAAGTATTGTACCCATTCTTTACAGTTATGGGGGAATAACATGTAGCTTGCCAAAGCCACAAGACTATTGTTTCTTTATGAGCTGGTTGCTTAGGCAACCTGAATGTAACCTGAAAAAAGTATAAAAGCTAATGCAGTTTCACTATTAAAACGAGTCCAGATTCACCCTCCAATAGAGTGTGGTGTCTATCTGTTCTCCCTCGCCGACTCCTGACCCACCTGGGAGGTTGCCTTCAAGACCCCTGACCCTCCTGCTGCTCATCCACTGAGTGGTCCGCGGCAGGGGACCAGGGGCTCAAACCTGAGTCCTTGCACATTGCAAAATGTGCGTTCAACCAGTTGTGCCACTGCCCACCACCTTTTTTTAACTAGCCCCCTTTTTTGTTCTTCCATCCCTTCCTTTCTTCATTCTCTTTTTCTTTCTTTCACTCTACTTTCTTTCTTTCATTCTACTTTCTTTCTTTCTTTCTTATTTGACAAGACAAAGAGAAATCAAGAGGGAAGGGGATAAAGTGGAGAGAGAGGCTTGCAGCACTGTTTCACCACCTCTCAAGTTTTGCCCCTGCATGTGGGGACCAGAAGCTTGAACCTGGGTCTTTGAGCATGGTAACATGAGTGCTCAACAAGGTGAACTGCCACCCAGCCCTAGGGACTGTAACTAACCAAGGAAAATACTTGGGCAGATTTGGGCTATAACAGTCAACCAAGGTTCTAGTAACATTATAAAAATTAAAGGGGGGGTGGAGTCGGGCTGTAGTGCAGCGGGTTAAGCGCATGTGGTGCGAAGTGCAAGGACCAGCATAAAGATCCCGGTTCGAGCCTCTGGGTCCACATCTGCAGGGGAGCCGCTTCACAGGCGATGAAAGAGGTCTGCAGGTATCTATCTTTCTTCCCCCCCCCCGTCTTCCCCTCCTCTCTCCATTTCTCTCTGTCCTATCCAACAATGATGACATCAATAACAACAACAATAAAATAACTACAGCAATTAAACAACAAGGATAACAAAAAGGAATAAATATTTAAATACATACAACAAAAAAGGCAACTAAAAGTAAAATAAATAAATATTAAAAAAATTAAAGGGGACTGGTCATTGGTGCACCCAGCTGAGCGCACAATTTACCATGTACAAGGACCAGGGTTTAAGCTTTCAATCCCCACCTTCAAGGGGGAAGATTTATGAGCAGTGAAGCAGTTCTGCTGGTGTCTCTCTCTCTCCCTTCTGTCTCCGCTTCCCATCTCAATTTCTTTGTGTCTCTATCCAATAATAATAATAATAATAAAATCAATTGAAGCTCAAACAGCCTGTGGAGTCAGTAGCCAAGCTAGGAATTCTAACCTGTCATTCAAAATTGAGCAGCTTGGTGGCTTACTCTTGCCCTTTGTCATGGGGACCCCAATAACTATAGGGGTTTTAAATCACACTGGCATTCTGTTAATGAGTGGGATCATCCCATACTCATCGTTTGACATCATCTCCCAAGAAAATACTTTTGGCCCACTTGCATGTTAGCTGTTGGAAGCAGGCAAAAATTAGTAAAGCAATAGGCCTCTTAAAATATACCTAAAATAGAATTACTAGCTTTTCCCAAAATGGAGACAGCTAATCTCATGTTATATTCTTTCCTTTAGGTTCCTGATTATTAAAAAATTTATTCTTGGGAGTCTGGTGGTAGTACAGCGGGTTAAGTGCACATGGTGCAAAGCGCAAGGACTGGCATAAAGATCCTGGTTTGAACCAGGATCCCAACCTGTAGAGGAGTCACTTCACAGGTGGTGAAGCAGGTCTGCAGGTGTCTCTCTTTCTCTCCCCCTCTCTGTCTTCCCCTCCTCTTTCCATTTCTCTCTGTCCTAACCAACAATGATGACATCAATAACAATAATAGCTACAACAACAATAATGACAGGGGCAACAAAAGGAAAAATGAATAAATATTTTAAAATTTTTAAAATTTATTCTTGTTTATATCTTAATGCTTTTTCAGACACCAAGTTGAAGATGCTACCATGATGCCAACTTGACTTCCCTGGGTAGATGACCTCACCAATGTGTCCTGGAGCCCCACCTTCCCAGTGCCCTATACCAATAAGGAAAGGTAGAAACAGGCTGGGGGTATGGATCAACCTGCCAAAGACTATGTCCAATGGTGAAGCAATTGCAAAAGCCAGAGCTTCCACCTCCTGCACCCCATAATGATCCTGGATCCATACTCCCAGAGATAATGGATAGGAAAGCTTTCAAGGGAGTGGATGAGATATGGAACTATGGTGGTGGCAATTGTACCCTTCTTATCCTATGGTCTTGTCCACATTTTTTATTTTATAAATAAATTTTTAAAAATCATGCTCTCCTAGACCTTTCATTTTACTCATAACTTTTTTTTAGCAAGTGCAATTTCTAAGAGCATAAAGCAGTCTAGCAATTTCATGGGCACTGCTTTTAAATGAGGGGAAAGCTAATGCCAAAAAGAGCCCATCACTTTTTGGGCTTCTGGGTCTCGTTTCCTGGACTAGGAGAGCTCTGTGTCCTTGGAGAAACCACAGCAATGAAAATAAGCAAAAGGGAAGATTAAGGACTTCTGGAGGTGGGGCTATGGAGCAGCATCACCTGTGTTTCTCTCCTCTCCTCTACCGGGTCAACTAGGAATATCAAAGGAGACCATCTGGGACCACAACAAGACAGGAATAGAACACTTTAGGAACCCACCAAATCACCTGTGAGTGCAAACACGTGTGGCTCATGGACAGAGAGGAGCCTAGGGAGAGATTAAGTGGCTGGTAACAGTCCAGCAGTTTACCAGTTGAGACACCAACTTGAGTCTGTATCACCAACAAGGGGGACAGCTGAAGAGAGGAGATGAGTCACCAAGTGCAACTGTGAGTCTCCATTGCTACTGCCCTCAGAATCTGGAGCAGTGGCAGGAAGGCCCTGTGCTGACACCTGGGGACAGAGAACTAAACAGGAAACTCAGGAGAAGATCTATACCTCTGTGGCCTAGTGGTGGAGCTATGAAGGTCTCTTTGCATAACGACTGGATAATCTCTGCCCCACCCTGCTTTATCTCTTGTTCAGGAGTCAGTCATTAATCTAAGAAGCCTAATTATAGTTTAAAAGCCCTCAGGCTCCCATAGCATACAGAGAAGAAAAAGAACAAAAGAGGCTTATAAACCACTGAGTTCCAACTCAGGGATTAAAATACTGTTGAAACAACTGTCAATTTCCACAATGTGAACCCTTTAATTACCTTTCTTAGACACAATTCAATCCAGGCAAGAGTGATCAGTAAATTGAAAAGTACTGAGAGAGGGACCTCAGAACATACTATATAAAATGGTTAAGCCAACAAGAAGAAATATTAGAAAATGAACCAGGACAAGAGTCCAGCTAAAAGTCCCCCAAAGGCTGAAGGACAAAATAAAGAGATCAACATCCACACACTAGTTAGGAAATAATCACAAGAGTGAGTAAAGAGTTTGAAAGAATTGTCATCAGAAATGCAGAAACAATGAATGAGACTCCAGAAGAAAACACTAATTATCTCAAGGTTATTAGAGAGCTGAAGACTGAAATAGCTGAGCTAAGAACACAACTAGCTGAACAAGCTAAAACAGTATCAGAACAGGGTAACAAAGTAGATGAGCTCAGAAAACAGTAGAGGAGAGAGAGAATAGAATCAATGAGGCTGAAGACAGAATTAGCATGATTGAGGATGAATTAGAGACAACTAAAAAAGAAGTAAGAGATCTCCAGGGGCCAGGTGGTGGTGCACCTGGTTGAGCACATATGTTACAGTGTGCAAGGACCCAGATTCGAGCCCCCAGCCCTCACCTGCAGGGGAAAGCTTCACAAGTGTTAAAATTATGTTGCAGGTGTGTCTCTCTGTCTCTCACCCTCTCTACCTCTCCCTTCCCACTTGATATGTGACTGTCTCTATCAAATAAATAATTAATAAAAAATAAGTAAGAAATCACAAAAGATATTAAGAGATACTGAAAACAACAACAGAGACATGGAATGACTTCAAAAGAAATAATATATACATTATTGGATTACCAGAGGAAGAAAGAAAGGAAGGGGAAGAAAGCTAAGAACGTCCTTAATATAATTAACATAATTAACTCAGACTTAAAGATACATCATATTTAGAATGGAAAGGAATAAGGGTAAATAAAGGATCCTGAAGGTTACAAGAGAAAAAAAAAAGAGTCACCTACAGACGAAAACCCATAACATTAGCTGCAGACTTCTCCAAACAAACACTATAGGCCAGAAGAGAATGGCAAGATATCTACCAAGTGCTCAATGAGAAAGGCTTTCAACCAAGACTACTGTATCCTGCTAGACTGTCATTCAGACCAGATGGAGGCATCAAAATCTTCTCAGACAAGCAACAGTTGAAAGAATCAACTATCACCAAGGCTGCCCTGAAAGAAGTTTTGAAAGGTCACCTATAAACAGACCACTATAAATATGCCCTATATCAGAACACTCTAAAAATCTACAAGAATGTCATTACTTCAATCTTTGATATCAATAAATGTCAATGGCCTGAATTCACCTATTAAAAGACAAAGAGTAGGAAGATGGATCAGAAAACACAACCCAACAATATGCTATCTTCAGGAAACCTACCTAACAACGCAAACACAGACTCAAAGTGAAAGGATGAAAAACTATCATACAAGCCAATGGCCCACAAAAAAGGGAAGGAACAGCTATTCTCATATCTAAAATGATAGACTTTAAAATAGATAAGATTAAAAAAGATAGGAATGGACACTACTTAATGCTCAGAGGATCAGTCAATCAAGAGGACTTAACAATTATTAATATCTATGCACCCAATGAGAAGCCGTCTAAATACATCAAACTTCTACTGAAAGAGCTACAGCAATATATTAACAGTAACACAATCATAGTAGGGGACTTCAACACCCCACTATCTCAACTTGACAGATCATCCAGGCAGAAAAATCAATAAATAAATAAGGGAGCTAAATGAGGAGATAGATAAACTAGAACTATTGGACATTTACAGAGTCATTCATCCCAAGAAACGGGAATACACATTTTACTCAAGTCCACATGGGTCATTTTCAAGGATAGACCATATGTTAGATCACAAAGCCTCAGCATTTCAAGAGCGTTGAAATCATCCCAAGCATCTTCTCAGAACACAGTGGAATTAAACTGACACTTAACAATCAACAAAAGATTAGTAATAGTCCTAAAATGTGGAAGCTCAACAGTATACTATTTAACAAGTACTGGGTCAAAGAGGAAATCAAGGAAGAAATCAAAATGTTTCAAATGTATAATGAAAATGAATATCTAAGCTATCAAAATATTTGGGACATAGCTAAGGCAGTACTGAGAGGGAAATTCATAGCCATATAAGCAAACATTAGGAAACAAGAAAAAGCACAAATAAAGAGCCTGATTAAACATCTTAAAGACCTAGAAGAAGAACAACAAAGGAACCCAAAAGCAACCAGAAGGACAGAAATAACTAAAGTTTGGGCAAAAATAAATAACATTGAAAATAACAGAGCCATACAAAAGATCACCAAAAGTAAATATTGGTTCTTCAAAAGACTGAACAAAATATACAAACCTTTAGCCAGACTCACAAAACAAAAAATGGAGAAGACCCAAATAAATCAGATAATATATGAAAGAGGAGATAACACAACAGACATCACAGATATTCAGCATATCATCAAGACTTCTATGAACAACTATATGCCACCAAGCTAGAGAACCTGGAAGAAATGGGTGATTTCCTAGATACCTACAAACTTCCAATATTAAGTAAGAGGAACTAGATAACATGAACAGGCTCATCACAGCTAATGAAATTGAAACAGTTATCAAAAACCTTCCCAAGAACAAAAGTCCTGGACCTGTTGATTTTACAAATGAATTCTACAAAACCTTTAAAGAAGAACAAATACCTCTACTTTTAAAAGTCTTCCAGAAGACTGAAGACACTGGAATACTCCCCTTCAGCTTCCATGAAGCCAGCATCACTTTGATACCAAAAGCATAAAGGGACACAACCAAAAAAGAAAACTGCAGACCAATATCTCTGATGAACATAGATGCTAAAATATTGAACAGACTTCTAGCCAACAGGATACAGCAGAATATTAAAAAGAGTGTTCATGACCAAGAGGGGTTTATCCCAGGAATGGAAGGTTGGTTTAATATATGTAAGTCAATCAACATGATTCACCACATCAACAAAAGTAAGTCCAAAAGCCATATGGTCATATCAATAGATGCAGAGAAAGCCTTTGACAAAATACAACATCCCTTTATGATCAAAACACTATAAAATAATGGGAACAGATGGAAAATTCCTGAAGATAGTGGAGTCTATATAGAGCATACCTACAGCCAACATCATACTCAATGGCGAAAAACTGGAAGCATTTCCACTCAGATCAGGTATTATTAGACAGGGCTGCCCACTATCACCATTATTACTCAACATACAACAGTTGGAAGTTCTTGCCATAGCAATCAGGCAGGAGCAAGGAATTAAAGGCATACAGATTGAAAGAGAAGGAGTCAAACTCTCCCTATTAGCAGATGACATGATAGTATACACAGAAAAACCTAAGGAATCCAGCAAGAAGCTTTTGGAAATTATCAGGCAATACAGTAAGGTGTCAGGCTACAAAATTAACATTCAAAAGTCAGTGGCATTCCTCTATGCAAACACTAAGTTAGAAGAAGCTGAAATCCAGAAATCAATTGGTGGGAATGTCAATTGGTCCAACAACTGTGGAGAACAGTCTGGAGAACTCTCAGAAGGCTAGAAATGGACCTACCCTATGATCTTGCAATTCCTCTCCTGGGGATATATCCTAAAGAACTCAACACACCTATCCAAAAAGATCTGTGCACACATATGTTCTTGGCAATGCAATTTGTAATAGCCAAAACCTGAAAGCAACCCAGGTGTCCAACAACAGATGAGTGGCTGAGCAAGTTGTGGCATATATACACAATGAAATACTACTCAGCAATAAAAAATGGTGACTTCACCGTTTTCAGCTGATCTTGGATGGAGCTTGAAAAAATTGTGTTACCCCATCCAAAAATGGGCAGAGGATATGAACAAAACATTCACCTCAGAGGAGATCTAAAAGGCTAACAAACATATGAAAAACTGCTCTAGGTCACTGATTATCAGAGAAATGCAAATTAAGACACTAAGATACCACCTCACTCCTGTAAGAATGGCATACATCAAAAAGGACAGCAGCAACAAATGCTGGAGAGGATGTGGGGACAGAGGAACCCTTTTACATTGCTGGTGGGAATGTAAATTGGTACAGCCTCTGTGGAGAGCAGTCTGGAAAACTCTCAGAAGGCTAGACATGGACCTTCCATATGATCCAGTAATTCCTCTCCTGGGGTTATACCCCAAGGACTCCATAACACCCAACCAAAAAGAGGTGTGTACTCCTATGTTCATAGCAGCACAATTCATAATAGCTAAAACCTGGAGGCAATCCAGGTGCCCAACAATAGATGAGTGGCTGAGAAAGCTGTGGTATATATACACAATAGAATACTATGCATCTATCAAGAACAATGAACCCACCTTCTCTGACCCAACTTGGACAGAGCTAGAAGGAATTATGTTAAATGAGCTAAGTCAGAAAGATAAAAGATGAGTATGGGATGACCCCATTCATAAACAGAAGTTGACTAAGAAGATCTGAAAGGGAAACTAAATCAGGACCTGATCAAATTGTAAGTAGGGCACCAAAGTAAAAACCCTGTGGTGAGGGGTAGACATGTAGCTTCCTGGGCCAGTGGGGGGTGGGAGTGGGTGGGAGGGATGGGTCACAGTCTTTTGGTGGTGGGAATGGTGTTTATGTACACTCCTAGCAAAATGTAGATATATAAATCAGTAGTTAATTAATATGAGAGGAGGAAAATCAATTGTATGTCTCAAAGTTTTTCAAAACACAAACTGAATCTTTTTAATATATAGGCTGTGTATTTGATATGCGGACTCTCTCAAAAGCCTAGACCAAGTAGATTAGAAGCATACAAGATACTGGATACTGTACAGCAAACCCTAACAAAAGGACTTTTCAAAGTTAACCCAATTACCAAATAATGTGATGATAACATTAACTATCAATTGTCTTTTTGAACCCTAAGACAGCAGGAACCTCACATCTCCACTACTTCCCCCAGTCCTGGAACCCTTGGATAGGGCCCACTTTCCCGTATGCCTCTCCCAATCCATACCAAATAATATTGCATCCGCCGATCACAACCTAACCAATGCAACAATTGCCACCTCAACATGCTTCACCTCAGACTGTGTCCAGAGACTTCACCTGTGGAATGACAACCCTTCAGCTTCATTACTCGGGTGAGACCTTTCCTTTTATAGTACACTCTAATTCCATCTCAGGTGGTTCACTTTCTAACAAAGTCCCATAACCTAGATATACACCAGTTTCTGTGAGAGAGAGCTTATGTTCACACGTATCCATAAACTACTGCAAAATATATACCTGAAAGCAGAAGTACACTAGAGTTTGCAGTGAGTACCTCCCTAACACTTCCTCTCCACTATTCCAAGCTTTGGGTCCATGATTGCTCAACAATTTGTTTGGCTTCGTATGTTAACTCTCTTTTCAATCACGAGGTTCCAGATGCCATCAGGATGCTGGCCAGGCTTGCCTGGATTGAAGACCCCACCAATGTGTCCTGGAGCTCAGCTTCCCCAGAGACACACCCTACTAGGGAAAGAGAGAGGCAGACTGGGAGTATGGACCGACCAGTCAACGCCCATGTTCAGCGGGGAAGCAATTACAGAAGCCAGACCTTCTACCTTCTGCAACCCTCAATGACCCTGGGTCCATGCTCCCAGAGGGATAGAGAATGGGAAAGCTATCATGGGAGGGGGTGGGATATGGAGATTGGGTGGTGGGAATTGTGTGGAGTTGTACCCCTCCTACCCTATGGTTTTGTTAATCCTTTCTTAAATATAAAAAAATAAATAAATAAATAAATTTTTTTTTAAATTATGTTAATTGAAGTAAGTCAGAAACAGAAGGATGAATATGGGATGATCTCACTCTCAGGCAGAAGTTGAAAAATAAGATCAGAGGAGAAAACACAAATAGAATAGCTGAACTGGAATTGGCATGTTGCACCAAAGTAAAAGACTCTGTGGTGGATGGGCTGCTGGGGGAAGAATACAGGTCCAAAAAGGATGATAGAGGACTTAGTGGGGGTTATATTGTTATGTAGAAAACTGGGAAATGTTATGCATGTACAAACTTTTGTATTTACTGTCGAATATAAAACATTAATTCCCCAATAAAGAAATTTTTTAAAAAAGGGAAACTTAGAAAAATCACCCTTAAAGCTAACAGTGTCTGACAATGACAGTCAGAAAACTGTGAAGACAGAAATAAGCAAACATACAAGTACCATCTCAGTATGCTTCACCTCAGACTGTGTACAGAGACATCAGGCATGGATTGCCAATCCTTCACCCTCATTACTCAGGTGAGACCTTTCCTTTCATGGTACTCTCTAATTCCATTCCAGAAGGTTCACCTTCTAACAAAGTCCCAAAACCTAGATATAGACCAGGTCCCATAAGATAAAGCATATGTTCACATGTATCCATAAATTAGGGCAAAATATATACCTGAAAGCAAAAAATACACAATAGTCTGTAGTGAGTCAGTATAAAGTTCATAATGAAATAGTGTCCACTTAGACTTAGATACCCTCCTCACCTACTTCCTATTACAGTTATCTCACTCACTCCAAAGCTAACCCTGCAAAAGCTGAATAAGGGCAAGAGACTGGCATACTTTCATGATGACTCTTTAGTCACTATCAGGCCATTCCACCAGCTGGGGCCCTAATCAGGGAGTCCTGAGTCTCCCAAACAAACCTGATGAGTCTAGACCTCAAATAAATCCCTCTCTCCATTGTTTCCAGTCATCTCTATCAGGAACAACAAAATAGACCCCTTTGTGGGCCCCCATAGGACCTTGCCCTCAACTTGGATTAACAATGGTAGAGAATGTTCCATCCTCCAAAGGGAGGATGGACAACATACTCTATGCTACACCTGAGGAAGATGGGTTGATACTGGGGCAGCACGGAATGTTCCTACTCATGACCACAGAATGTGAGCTCAGATCTAGAGGGATGTAGAGGTTACACAGGCTCCTAAGCTAATTATGGGCCCCAGATCACATGAAATTGATGAGGTTTACATTAATATTTATACCCCTTTCTCACATTAAGGAACTATTCTCTTCCCTGATCCAGCTTTCTTGTCCTTTTCTCAGCCTTTGCGTTATCTCCCCAGACTATAATTAGGATTCAATGCATATCAGATTTCAGGCTCAGGCAAAACAAAACAAAACAAAATAAAACAAACAAACAAAAAATGCTAGTATAGCTACAGGCCCTTCGAAATATAACTAAAATATGTCTTCTAGCTATCTACAAAATGGAGGAACCCCCCCCCCAAACGCTTCACCTGCACTATTCCAGCCTTTAGGCCCATGATTGTCCAACAATTTGTTTGGCTTTGTATATTAACTCTCTTTTCAGCCACCAGGTTCCAGATGCTAGCAGGAATCAACCAGACTTCCCTGGACAGACAACCCACCAATGTGTCCTGGCATTCCACTTCCCCAGAGCCCTTCCCCACTAGGGAAAGAGAGAGACAGGCTGGGAGTATGGATCGACCTGTCAATGCCCATGTTCAGCGGGGAAGCAATTACAGAAGCCAGACCTTCCACCTTCTGCATCCCACAGTGACCTTGGGTCCATACTCCCAGAGGGTTAAAGAGTAGGAAAGCTATCAGGGGAGGGGTTGGTATACGGAGGTCTGGTGGTGGGAACTGTACAAAGCTGTACCTCTCTTATTCTATGGTTTTATTAATGTTTCCTTTTTATAAATAAAAAATTAAAAAATAAAGTTTGAAAAATCAAAAAAATGAAATACTAATACAAACATTATAATGTGAAATGAACCTTGGGTAAAAATAAATGTCATATGTAAGAAACCAACTAAAGCTATACAGGGGCAGAAGAGACAGCATAAAGGTTATGCAAATGACTTGCATGCCTGAGGCTTCCAGGTCTCAGGTTCAATCCCCTGCACCACCCTACCAAAACTGAGCAGTACTCTGATCTCTCTCCAAATCTTCCTCTCATAATAAAATAGGTGTATATTATGTGAACTTCACCTTAATTTTATTTTATTTTTCTTAAATTTGAAGGGACAGAGAGAAATTGGGAGGGAAGAGGGAAGTAGAGAGGGAGCTAGACAGAGAGAGAGATACCTATAGCACTGCTTCACTGCTTGTGAAGCTTGCCTCCTGCAGTTGGGGACTAGAAGCTTGAACCCAGGTTCTTGCACATGGAAATATGTGTTGACTGCTGGGGTGAAGGAGGTAGGTAGATAGCATAATAGTTATGCAAAGAGACTCTTATGCGTGTGGCTCCAAAGTTCCAGATTCAGTCCCCCTGTTCCAGAGCTGTGCAGTGCTTTAGTAAAAAAGAAGGAGGGGGAGGAGGAGGAGAAGGGAGAGAAAGGAAGGAAGGAAGGAAGGAAGGAAGGAAGGAAGGAAGGAAGGAAGGAAGGAAGGAAGAAAGAAAGAGACTCTAATTGCACACTACCCAGCCCCCTCACCTTAATTTTAAAAAGGTTCATATGTACACTCTCTGTGCTCATGTAACTTTATAGCAAATGAGGGAGATGTGATAGAAGCCAGAGAACTGAAATCACTGATGACACTTATGCATTGATTACAAGAAGAGGTGTTAAAAAGAATTAGCTGTAACAATCAACACACAGGGTCACTGGGCAGAGAAATGATTCAGTACAAATTCCCAGGCTCTGCAATCCAGAAGTAGGTTCTGAGCTTATCCACCAAAAGATTTTCAGCAGATCTGCCCTGACTGAGCAAGAACTGGAGAAAGACCACATATTGTGTGGTTTTACTTATATGAAAGATCCTGAGTAGATAAATCACTGGAGACAGAAACCAGATGAGTGCCTGCCAGGGCCTGGGGAGGTGGGGAAGTGAGGGAAGATGTCATTGCCAAAGCCTGTATCTTCTCTTGGCATTTTGCTTAAAGAAGGTATGGCCCTGGCTGTCAGTCACCTTGAACAGCTTTGCAGAGAGTTTATTTGCATAACATCACTGAGGACCTAGAGAGCAAGCACAGAGAACAGAGCCAAAGAGCTTCATGTGGCTTCAGTCCTCTTCTGCGGAATCATCAAATGCATGATGTGCAGGGCAAAACACCACCTGCACTGGGCTTCCCCCCATGTGCAGAATACAAAATGCAACAGAGCCAGCCTCCTCCCAGTTCACCACAAGTCCTCCCTTCCAGGGTCAGGTACAGGCCACAAGCCACATGCAGCTGCCTCCCCCTCCTCCTTCCCACCCTGCCTTCTTCTCCTCTTCCTCCTTCTCATCTGCCATGGGAGCCAAAAGCACCCACTGGAAAGTACCAGATAACAGTGGAAGTGACTGACAAATTATTGCATTAGATTCAAAATAATCCCAACCCAGGCTTTTTGTGATCTTCATTTAACACGTTAATCAGTTTTTAAAGATTTTAGGTAGAAAATGACATTATTTTGGGATTTCATAAAAATAAAAAAAGTTTGAGTGTGGGTGGGCAAAACAACCCACTCGGATAATGTTCTATATTGCCACGTGGTGTGTGACCCAGGTTTGAGCCCAGCTCCCATAGTATTAAAAAGCTTTGGTGCTGTGGTCTCTCTCTCTCTCTCTCTCTTTCTCTCTCTTTCTTCCATCTCTAAAAAGAAAGTGCAAAAAAATGTTATCACTTTGGGGGAAACAGATCACTTCCAGAGCTTCACCTCTCTAGGCAGAGACAAAGAGGCAGAGAGAGAGAGACACCACAGCACTGAAGCTTCCTTCAGTTCAGTGGAAGCCAGTCTCCAACCTGGGTCACATACACAGGAAAATAGTACACTACCCAGGTGAGCTAGACTACTACTTTAAAAAAAGAATGTTGTGTAACAGTGGTGTAAAAGGTAGTTTGGATATTTATACATTTTGACATATGTGTAGACCCCTAAATGTCTGAAATGAATAAACACACTTCTCTGTGTTTTCCACAGCCAAATCCGGGAGGAAAACATTTAAATAATGAATATAAATGTTTGCAAAATCAATTTTATGACTCTACTAGACTAAATTTCATAAATGATTAAGAGTTATTTAACGATCCTCATGAGCATGGAGCTTGTTTCTTAGCTCTCTGTCTGAGGGCTTCTCTATGATTTCCCAGCTAAGTGCCTGTGGTTTATTGTTCTTATAGCAAGGAAACAGGGAGACGTATACATAGATGTATTGATGGTGATGATGATGACAGTGATGGCATTTTAAATTTTTACATGTTATGAAATTGCTGGTTCCTGCCTTTTTCCTATTACCTTTTATAAAATTAACTAGGATTCAAAAAAACATTTAGACTGCATTAAATGCTAAATATGAACAAGGAAGTAGAGTAAATGACGTCTGATCATATCAATACAGTTACTCTACCTTTTGTGGCAGATACTGCTATTGTGGAATGAATTGTGTGTCTCCCTGCCCCCATTTCTTTCTTTCTTTTTTTTCTTCATTACTGCCATGTCTATTCTTGGCAGTGGTCTAGAACTAAGATCTGCATACATATGAAAAGACAAGTGATCTTCAGTAGGCAGTTAGATGTTCTCTTTTTTAAATTAATGGTATATTTTTAATCAACCATATCTTTTTTTACATTTTTATTGATTTAATAATGATTGGCAATACCCTAGGATAAGGGGAGTACAATTCCACACAAATCCTACCACCAGAGTTCCACATTCCATCCCCTTAACTGGAAACTTTCCTATTCTTTATCCCTTTGGGAGTATGGACCCAGTATCATTATGGGTGCAGAAAGTGGATGGTCTGGCTTCTGTAATTGTTTCTCTCTGCTGGGCATAGGCATTGGTAGGTCAATCCATACCCCTAGCTTATTTCTATTTTTCCCTAGTAGGGCAGAGTTCTGGAAAAGTGGAATTCCAGGAAACATGGTGAGGTCATCAGCCCAGGAAAGTCAGGTCCCTCCCCCCCATTTCTATCCTGAAGGCCTAGGCCTGAGTATCAGAATGTGACCTCAGGGGCTGGATGGTGGCACAGCTAGTTATAAGCACATATTACCATGCACAAGGACAAGTGTTCAAAGTGCCATACACACATCTGTAAGGAGGAAGCTTCACAACTGGTGAAGCAGGGCTGCAGGTTTTTTTTTTTTCTCACTCCCTCTCTATCTTCCCCTCTTGTCTCAAATTTTCTCTTTCCTATCAAACAAAAAGAAAGGAAATGGAGAGAAATGGCTGTCAGAAGCAATGACTTTGTCATGTAGGCACCAAGCCCCAACAACAAACCTCATGGCAAAAAAGAAGAAGGAGGAGGAGGAGGAGAAGGAGGGGAAGGAGAAGGGGAAGGGGAAGGGGAAGGGGAAGGGGAAGGGGAAGGAGAAGAAGGAGAAGAATGTAATCTCCCTATAATTGAAATAGTTGTCAAGAGACCATATTGTAATAGAATGGGCCCCTAATCCACTATGACTAGTGGCCTTATAGAAGGGGAAGATTTGGACAAAAATACATATAGGGAGAATGCCAGTTGAAGAAAGTGAAAACAGACATTAACATGATATTCTAATATTCAAAGAAATTCCAGGTATTTTTTATGACTTACCAGAAGCAAGGGGGTAGGAGTATAGCTGATTCTTCCCCACAAATCTATGAAGGATCAAACCTTGCCATTATCTTGGTATCTTAGACTTCTAGCCTCCAAAATTACAAGTACATTTCTATTATTTAAGTTATCCAGTTAATGATATGTTGTTACAACAACCTTAAAAACCTAACATGACTACCTCTGACAGTCATTCCTCTCTTCTTAGCTTATAGAAACTTTACTTCATTCATTTAGCCATAGGATGACAAAAGAGAGCTACTCTGTAGATCCATGAAAGGTGTCATGATAGACAGATCTAAACCAAGATGGTAAGCCTGTGGACATTGGCTAGTGATTGTTTTGGAGGTAGCTACATGACTTGATTCTAGTCAAAGAGAGAGAAAATTCTTGGGAGCTTTTGAGAATTTTTCTCCTGGTTGAGACAGGGAAACAGAGAAGACAGAAAGAAAAAAGAAAGGAAGGAAGAGAGAAAATAAGGGGGAAATGAAAAAAAAGGACAGAAAGGAAGAAGCCTATACAGAACAAAGGAAACCATTGACAAAATGCAAAGGTCACCTACCAAATGAAAACAAGATTTGAAAATCATATCAGAGTTTAATGTTCAACATACATAAAGGGATCACACAATTCAATAACAAATCAAATAACTCGATTTTTTTAAAGAATGGAATATGTGGATAGACGTTTTCCAGAGGAGACATACAAATAGCAAATATCTACATGAAGAGGTGATCAACATCACCAAATATCAGGAAAATACTAATCAAAACCTACAATAAGATAACACCTCACACCTGTTAGAACACTTATTCTCTGAAAGACAAGAGACAAGTATTGGTGCAGATGTGTAGAAAAGGAACCTCTCTTGGGTAAATGGAAATTATTATAAATACTGGAAAAACACATGGAGTTACCTCAAAGATCCAGCTATTAAATTCTGGGCATTTACCACAAAATACCTTTAAAGGTATCTGCACTCTTAAACTTATTTATTTACAATGAGTAAAACATGGAAACAATTTTAAATGTTCATTAGTAAATGAATGGATAAAGAAATTGTGATAATATTTTTTCAGTCATTAAAAGAAGGAAATAAATCTTGTCATTACAACAATCTGGACAAACCTTGAGAGTAGTATGCAAATTGATTAAGTCAGAGTAAAGTTTGTTTTTTGCCAGAGACAAGGATCAGGGGATAGGAAAGGAGTTTGAAAGAAATGAACTTCCACTTAAAAAGTCAGTTAAATCATAAGCATGTAACAAACAGCAGAGTGACAATAGGGGAGACAGAAAGAGAGCAAGAGAGAAGAGGTAGCATGGAGCAAAGGGAGAAAGAAGAGAAATTTCTTGGAGCCCAGTTAGGTGAAAGAAAGCCTCAGATCCTTGATGAACAATTGGTAATCTCAAGATGAAGAATTAAAGGCTCTCCCACCCAAAACCTACTGAACAAACTCTGGGACTGTAAAGAACTAGCTCCTATTAGAGTCACTTTTCCTTTGCTTTAAGTCACTCTTAGTCAAGGTGGCTGGTGACTTGCCAATGGTCCATTGCACCATGCTTCCCATAGACTTTGAAGGACATCCCATGGCTTCTCTTCTTTTCTTCTTTATACCGCCAAATGTCTTAAGGAACCAGAGAATTGAAACTGGCAAAACTAGATAGAATTCTCCTGTTCTCAAATGCATATGTTTATGCTACTATAGAGTCACTCTCAGTTAATGAAACCTAACAAAATATGCCTGTTACTAACTGCCTTCTGTGTTCCTGCAGTGATGGGAGGCATGGAGGAGTTTTCTTTGCATCTTTGGCTTTTGGGCATGAAGATAACATTGCCCTGCTAAATGTATTGTATTTGAGAGGCTTTTGTGCAAAGTTGCTTCCTGCATGGTTTTATCCTCATGCTTCTTCACGGCAGGCATCAGTGCTGCTGAACTTGATCACTTGATCACTGAGGCCTTGCTATTTAGTTATTTTATGATTCTGTCAGATTTCTGTGCAACTTCCTTTTTATTTTATTTATTTAATTTGGATAGGGACAGAGAAATTTAAAATGAAGGTGGAGATAGAATGGAAGAGAGGAGAGACACCTACAACACTGTGAAGTTTTCCCCCTGTAGATGAGGACTGGGGCTTTGAACCTAGGTCCTTGAATATTATAATTTGTTTGCTCTACCAGTGCAACGTCTTTCTAAGTGAAGTCAGCTCTGGCACTAGCTCTTTGGATATCTAATTTCATTCAGCGTCTCCCAAGAATGAAACATAGTCTTACTTCTCAAGGGGTTTATAACTTATACAGGGAAAAAATTCCCACTGTAGGGAGCCTATGTTATATATTCTGAACTGTGCTAAGAAGTTTAGCCAAATCCACTGATATAGCTCCATGGTAACACACATGCCTTGTATATGTGAGGTCTTGGATTGAACCCCTGGCACCACATAAATAAACAATAACAAGTTCAAATGTACCATCTCATGTATACACTGAACCTCACTCAGTGCCTTGTGTTCCACACACAGCACAGATGCCAAGAAAGTTCACTTAGGCTAGACTAATGGGTATAAAGCATTTTGACCACTCAGCATATGTCACAATTCCAAAGTCAAGGCATACAATCAGGTGAGGTCATTCTTAGGTGGCTCTAGCAGCAGTCAGACCCACAGCCAAGTAGACTTAGCTCAGAAGGAGGGCAGCTAGGAGTAGAGAGGTAGCCAGCAACAATAAGATGATGTGGGAGGGAAGGAGTCATGAAGAGTGAGTGGGCTCCCAGGCAAGGCTGGGAGCATAAAGGCAAAGGAGAAAGAGATTCAGATGGTTTGTACAAACTTCCCCCTACAGTTCTGAAATGCCACATCCTCTGGGCCAGTTTCTTTCCAAATGTGTGAAGGTAAAATGTCACCTACATGAAATCCATCAGGATATTTACTAGTATATGAACTCTCATACCCTCTCTCTGACCCATTAACTCATGACTTGTAGCTGGGAATGACTATTATCAAGCTATCATGGCTGAACCTCATGTAGGCTCGATTGAGAACCATTGCCCTCGATGATGGCTAAAGCATGAAAGCAAACATTTATTTATTCAACAAACACTGACTGTATATCTCCCTGTGCTTGGCCCAGCACTGGGAGATGAGTAAGGCAAACTTCCATCCCTAACATGAGCAATAAGGAAAAGAATGGTGTATATATTTAATTCTGGAATATTCTTTCAGGGTCACCAAAGTATAGGAAAAGTACCCTTCTAATAATTATGTATGCCTTAACTGACTAAAAGAAAGGCTGGGAGGCTCATGGGCTCTAATTTGAACACTAAAAGGGTCTGAAAAAGTGAAAGATTCCCCTCACTGCAAAGAGTTCTGTCTCTTTTTCTCTTCTGTGAAAGTGTGAAAAGAAAGAAATATTAAGGAAAGGCAACTGGGGTGGGAGGGGACAGTTTTTAATTCATTTGAAGAAATGGACACAAACAAAAGAAATTCAGTGACCCCTCACCTGCCCCTGTCTTCTAAATCCCTATGCATTTGCTTTCTGATTTTGTCCTCAAAAGTAAGATTACAAGGTAAGGACAGAACCAGCCTCCCTGTGGTGGGTCTGGTGTCAGCCCTGGTGAACACTCCAGCAGGCAAGAAGCATTCAGGCAGGAACAAATGAATCCCAGGAGGCAGTCTGCACAGTTGGGAACACGTCTGACTAATCTAGTAAAAAGAAATATCTAACCCAAAACATATGCATTTAGATATAACTCTATAAAGCCAGCGCTAATTAACCCTCCTGCTCATATAAAATGGCAAAGGAATTAGCACTAGTGCCAAGTCTCAAAAAGTCTTTTAATTGTGCTGAAATTCTTTCCAAGCATCAGGCAGTGGAGCCATATGTGGCCACATACCCTACGCCAGTGCAGATCCACCCTGTGTGCAAAGCTCTTGGCACTTGGCCTCACTACAAAGCTGTGCTAAAACCCCAACATGTTCCCCCCACAAACTGCTCAGAAACCAGCAAGGGTTAGATTTGTCTGCCTTGTCAATGATCAACTATAGAGCATTGAAGATACCCAAAGAAATTTTTCAGGGTCCTCTCTGGCCCTCACTTTCCTGGGAAGTTGTATGTGTTTATTTGTCTGTTTGTTGTGCTGGGAAAAGAACTGATTGAATTTAAAATTGTGGGATAAGAGCAACTTGTGTTTCTTGTGGAAGAGACTATGAAACACATTCTTAATCTCGGACTTTCCTTTTGATTCTAAAACTGCAGAGGGAAAGTAAGGCTCCCCTTGAAGACACAAATTTCAGGACAGAACACAGACATAACAAACACATAATACTGTGGAGTGCACAGACCTCTGCTACTCAGGGTGAAGATGGGTTCTGGGTAGTCCCATTACTGTTTGCAGCAGAGGCAAAAATCCAACACATGGAAATACAGCAAACTGAGAAGTTTCTGAACAACCAAAAAAAAAAAAAAGAAAGAAAGAAAAGAAAAACACTTTGACAAAATAAAAGGGCAGCCTATAGAATAGGAAAGAAATATTTGTGAGCCATATATCCGAAGGGTTAATATATAAAGAATTCATACAACCCAATATGAAAAACATCTGATAAAAAATGGGTGAGACATCACTCAGGGTTCTAGAGAAGAATCCTTATATTTCATATAAATAATATGAAACTAGACCTTGAATAGATCCCTCTCTCTACCATCACTGATTACACCCATTGGAAAATCATCATAAGCCCTTTTGTAGGCTATTTCAGGACCATACCCTCACTATGAACTAGCAATGGTAGGGGTTGTCCCACTCTCAGAAGGGAGGCTGGGTCATTCTACTCTGCCACTTGAGGAAGACTGGTTCTGAAGTGAGTCAATTAGCCTAGAGTAACAAGGACTCAGAGCTTATATGGGCCCCACTGCTAAATATGAATAAATATGGGCACCGGGATAGAGCACTATGGTAAAAAGTTCATTGCAGTTACAGATTTTCATTCCATTTTACACTCCTCATTGAGGCTCCCTGGAACCTCACATCTCCAGAGCCTGACCCCATTAGGGAAAGATAGAAATTGCCTGGGAATATGGATAGACCTGCCAATACCCAAGTCCAGCAGAGAAGAAATCACAAAAATAAGAACTCCCACCTTCTACACCCCAAAAAGAGTTTTGGTCCATATCCTCAGAGGGATAAACAATAGGGAAGTTTCCAGTGAAAGGGATGGGACACAGAACTCTGATAGTGGGAACTGTACAGACTTATACCCCTATTATCTTACAACCTTGTAAAAATATATTAAATCACTAATAAAAGATTAAAAAAGAATTGGTGGAAGAATTGAATAGTTATTTTTCCAAAGAAGACATACAAATGGCCAACAGATACAAGAAAAGATTCCCCAAATCAATAATCATCAGAGAAATGCAAATTAGAAACCACAGTGATATATCACCTAACACCTGTCAGAATAGTTATCATTAAGAAGATGAGAAATAATAAGTGTTGGCATGACCAGGTGGTGGTGCACCAGGTTGAACACACGTGTCACCATATGCCAGGATCGGAGTTCAAGCATCCGGTCCCCACCTACATGGGGAAAGCTTCACAGTGCTGCATTAAGTGTCTTTCCATTGTGCAAGCACTGAACTCCAGCAATAATCCTGAGGACAATAAAATAGTAATCATTTTTAAAAGTGTTAGTAAGGATATGAAAAATAAGCAACCCTTGTTTGGCTTTGTGTGTTAACTCTCTTTTCAGCCACCAGGTTCCAGAGGCTAGCAAGATGCGACCAGACTTCCCCAGACAGACAACCCTACCAACATGCCTTGGAGCTCCGCTTCCCCAGAGCCCTTCCCTCCTAGGGAAAGAGAGAGACAAGTTGGGAGTATGGATCGACCTGTCAATGCCCATGTTCAGCGGGGAAGCAATTACAGAAGCCAGACCTTCAACCTTCTGTGGGATCATTGTGATCCCACAATGATCTTGGGTCCATACTCCCAGAGGGGTAAAGAATAGGAAAGCTATCAGGGGAGGGGATGGGATACGGAGGTCTTATGGTGGGAATTGTACGAAGTTGTACCCCCCTTAGCCTATGGTTTTGTCAATGTTCCCTTTTTATAAATAAATAAAAATTTTTTAGAAATAAAAATAAGCAACCCAGGATCCAGGCAGTGGCACACCAAGTTAAGCAGACACATCACAGTGTGCAAAAGATGCAGGTTCAAGCTCCTAGTCCTCACCTGCAGGGTGAAGCTTTATGAGCGGTGAAGCAGTGCTGCAGGTATCTCCCTGTCCAGAGGCTGACCTTCCTCATGCAGCATTTCATCCCCTGCCATTTCTCCCCCTAGTCGCCTACTTTGGACTGAGACTTCTATCGGACTTGCTGGTATACCCTTTGGACACTTTAGACAATTTTACAGCAGCTTCCTTCCCTTCACGTTGCTGGTTTTTCATAGACTGACCCTGAGTAGTTCATAGACTTTATACACTGTTGCCCTGGGCATTAGATAAAAGGAAAGGGGGAGATGCTGGGAAATTGTGCTGATGCAGTCACATCTGCCATGTTGTCCCCTCAGGCTACTGCTAGTTCCCGCGAGAGTTGGGACATTCTTGGAGTGCCTGTTCAGCCATGTTGTGCCCTCAGGGCATTGTCTATATCCCCGTGATATTTGGAGTGCTTTGGTTACTCCTCCCCCCTCCCATTCTCACAAGAGTTATTATCCTATCCTGGAGTGCTATGGTTACTCCTCCCCCTTCCCATTCTCACGAAAGCTACTCCTATAAAAGCCCTTCTTCCGCACCTCGCTCTCTTGCCAGCGCTTCACTCAGGTGTTCAGATGCAGGAAAGGTTACTGCGTGAGGTGGCCATTTTCACTACCTCCACGTGGCCCAACCTGCCTCTCTAGCACCCAACTCTGAGGTGCCAGTGCAAATAAAGATTTGTGTTTCCTTTTTGCTCCGGACCCATTCTCTCTCTTCTCCGCAGCCCGTGCACAACAACATCCCTGTTCCCCCCTCCCCTTTCAATTTCTCTCTGTCTTTATCCAATAATAAATACACACACACACACACACACACACACACACACACATATATATGTATACTTAAAAAGAATAAGCAACCCTTATGCACTGTTGGTAGAAATGTAAATTGCTATAGTCACTATGAGAAAAAGTAGAGGCTGCTCCAAAAAATTAAAAGTAAAACTAACTTTTTATTCAGAAATCCCATGTCTAGGTGTATAGCCAAAGGATACCAATGCAGACTATCAAAATATATGTTATTTTATCAAAAATATATGATCTTTTTGTGGTCTGGGGGGTGGTGCCATGGATAAAGCATCGGACTCTCAAGCATGAGGTCCTGAGTTCAATCCCCGGCAACACATGTACCAGAGTGATGTCTGGCTCTTTCTCTCTCTTCCTATGTTTCTCATTAATAAATAAATAAAATCTTTTAAAAAGTTATTTGAAAAAAGATATGGTTTTAAAAAACATTTTAAATTTACTTATTCTACTATTTTCACCTGATAAGACAGAGAAATTGAGGGAGAAGACAGAGACACCTGCAGACCTGCTTCATGGTTTGTGAAGCTTCCTCCCTGCAGGTGTGGACTAGGACTTGAACTCAAGTCTTTGTACTCAGTAATGTGTGCAGCCTCAGCCTGGTGTATCACCACTGGCCCAAGATTTATGCTTTTAACAAAGATATGTACTGTGTTATTTGCAGCATGATTCACAATAGCCATGATATGGAAAACAGCCTAAGTGTGTTTGGTATCAGATGTAATGGATAAAAAAAAAATTAGAATAGGCAGATAAATAGACAGGAATATTGGTCAGCTGTGAGAAAGAAAGAAACCTTGTTTTTTCTGTCAACTGGACAGATCTTGAGGGCATAATGAAAAGTCAGACAAAGAAATACAAATACTATGAATCACTTAAATATGAAATCTAACATAAATGTAACTCAGGGAACAGGTAGAGTGGAGGTTACCAGGAACTTATGTGGGTGAGCTGCGGAGAAGCTGCTTAAAGGCACAAACTTGAAACTGGTAGATAAATAAGTCCTGGAGATCTAATGCACATTATCATGGTTATAGCCAACATTAACATTGTAAACTTCAAAGTTGCTGAGAGACTCAATCTTAATTGTTCTCACCACAGGAAAAAGAAGTGATAATTATGTGACATGATAGAAGTGTTGTCTAACACCTTTATATATTCAGTAAATAAATACATCAAGTCAGCATATTGTGGACTGGAGAAACAGCTCCCTTGGGTAGTGTATAACTCTGCCATGTGCATGGCCCAGGTTCAAGCCCAGCCCTCACTGCATTTAAGGAAGTTTTGGAACTGTTTATTCTATCTATCTATCTACCTATCTAAAACAAATTTAGCACATTATAAAATTTAAACTTACATTTTGTTACATAGTTTATCTTATTTTTTGTAAAAAAAAAAATATATATATATATATATATATATATACATACACACCAAAAAAAAGGAATAAGAAACTCAAAAAGTCAGAAAGACTGCATCAGTCAAAGCCATACAAGCAATACAAATAGCTTATCTAGGGAAAGAAGGGACATTTTCTGGGCCACACTCCACCCCATACCTACATTACACACCCAACTCTATATTCCCATTGTCTTCACTTGTGTGAAGTACTTATCCTCCTGTACTACAAATACAATTTTTTTTCTCCATCCTTTCAATTCCTATAGATTTGGGATTCATTGCTGGCTTTTCTCTTTTCCTCATCCTACAAATAACCCATCAGTAAATCCTACTAATTTTATTTTCAGTGTATGTTCCAAATACAAACATGTACCTGACTATAGTCATCCTAGTTCAAGTCACTATCACTGCTTGTCTGGGCTGATATAGTACCTTCTGAAATAGTGTCCTTGAGTCCACACTTAGTCCTCTTTATTCTCCACACACTAGAGTGGAATTTTGGCACTGTTCATTCCTTCTATCTATCTATCTATCTATCTATTTATAATTGCTATTAAGTCTGTACTCAAAGTTGACCAAGGCTCAGCATTGAAAGTAATTTTTTTCCTTTTTTTTTAAATTATTTTTTTTACCACTCCCAACACCAAAGGCCTGTGTCCTCAACCCCATAGATAACCACTATAGTTCTCCTAGTCTTGAAAATAAGTTATTTTGGGTTTTCTTCACATTTATATATTTAATTCTCTATATTCCACATATGAGTGAAACCATTCTGTAGTTATCCTTCACTTCCTTACTTGCTTCACAGAACATAATCTTCTCCAAGAAAGTAAATTTCAGGACCTCACCAGTCTCACTCTCTAGTCCAACCATGCTAGTCTTGTTGCCTGGAGTCTAGAACCCTCTTCTGCCATTTATCCTCCTCTTCAGTTTGCGTGAATTTCTACTCAGACTCATCCTCCAGGAGGAGGTACCTGAGCAGATTATTTAAAAAGGTAACTTCTGTAAGTAAAGGGATAAAAGATATATTAGATAGCTTCACTCATAAGTGGAATCTAGAGAACTGACACACATGAACTTGAAGAAACAAAACAAACAAGCAAACTATTTCTGGAGTCAAATGCACTACTATTGCACCACAAGGCCTCCACCAAACTATTTCTAAGACTTGTGAGAACAATGGTGGTTATCCTTGGCAATTGGGAGGGTGGGAACACAGAACTTTGGTGATGGGTGTGATGTGGAACTATATACAGTAATCTTACAATCTTGTAACCCACTATGAATCACAAAAAAATTTAAAAATACAAAAATAATAAAGTAAAAAGGCAATTTCTTATCTTCCCACCCCTTTTACTGCTTCATCTTCTTCCAAATGCTGATCTAGAGTTTGTTTACTGTCTATCTCCTACCACTAGAATGTAAATCATTAAGACAAACTGCCTTTTCCCAATAATAACTGTCAGGAGGTAAGAGATCTAGGGCCACAGGCCTAAGAAAGCTCTATTAATACCTCTGTCTTTTTGAATTTGGAAAAGTGGCTTACCCTTTGCTTCAATGTTTGTTTCCTGGAAAGCAGATAAGACAAAATGTATTTTATAAAATGAAACAAGAAAGCTCTGTCTTCCTGGCTTTACTATTTAAGGTCTAGCATAGCCTCCACTGTTATTTCTTTTTTCTAAAAGACTTATGAAAATACACTTTAGAGTTTAAAAGTTTGTCTACATTCATACCACCCTGAACACATCCAATCTCATCTGAGCTTAAAGTTTTCTTTTCATCCTTCGCTTTTTTCAATGTGGATTTTTTTAATTCACCATTTGAATTTCTCATTTTATGAAATATCTACTCATACTTTTTTTGCCCTTGTATCAAATTTTGTTATCTGTCTTGTTTTACATCAAGATACACTTCTTCATTTATCTGGACTGTCTTTCCTGGCACCAACACTTTTTTTTATTATTATCTTTATTTATTGGATAGAGACAGTCAGAAATCAAGACAGTAGGGGGAGATCGAGAGGGAGACAGAGAGATACCTGCAGCCCTGCTTCACCACTTGCAAAGCTTTCCCCCTGCAGGTGGGGACCAGGGGCTCGAACCCGGGTCCTTGTGCATTGTAACATGTGCACTCAACCATGTGTGCCACCACCTGGCTCCAGGCCCAAAATTTTTTGTCAATATTTTAAATTTAAATTCTAGCTTGGGACAGAGCATCAGCATAATCATCACCACTTGATTAAAAGAAAGACTGTACACAATTGGCCAAGAGATATACTGGCAAAAAACTATATATCTAGTAAAGGGCAATTATTGTCCCTATAACAAACTTTATTAGAATCATCAAACAAGTAATTGCAGAAAAACTTGAGGTTAACTTAGACCCCACTAAAATCCTAAGTCTATTTCCTCCCTAACTTGAGGTCAGATACCATAAACCCAATAACAGTCTGAATACACAAATGGGAGAAAGTCTAAACTCATCAGGTAAAGAAGGGACTACAAAAGTTGGAAAAAGGCAAGAGACTGTCTCAATGATGACCTTGGCTACTATCAGGCCAGCTCATCAACTAGTGTCCTAGTCATGGATTTTTGGCTTTCCTCCACAGATACAATAGGCCTAGACCTCCAACATATCCCTCTCTCTACTATCACTGGCTAGTTCCATCAGGAATGTCATCTTAAGCCATTTTGCAGGCCTTTCCAGGATATTACCTTCATATAAAATAGCAATGGTAGGTACTGACCTACTCTCCGAAGGGAGGCTGCCGCTCAAATAAGACTAGTCCTGGAATGAGTGCAACCTAGAACATTTCCAGCTATGACAGGGGACTGTGAGCTTATCCTGACAGGCTCCTGTGCTAAATATGAACGTGTGTGTGTGTGTGTGTGTGTGTGTGTGTGTGTGTGTGTGTGTGTGTGTGTGTATACCCATGCCCAGGTCAGATCACTATGATAAACAGTTTATTGCATTTATAGATTTTCTTCACATTTGGGAGCTACTCTCTGCCCTAAGCCAGCTTTCTTGTCCTATTCTTACCTCTAACACCATCTTCCCAGACATTTCTAGTCCACCTCCATATTAGGTATCTAGCTCAAACAATGATTACTAAAGATATAGATCCCTAGGAACATACCTAGAATAGACTTCTTATTTTCTTACCACCCTAAGATCCCTATTCTCATTGACTCTATTACTACTTTTTGGCTCCTATTTATTAAACATTTTGTTCTGTTTTATATATAATTGTCTTTCAGTCACCAAGTTGCAGATGCTACTATGATTCCATTCTGACCTTCTTGGGCAGATGACCTCACCAATGTGTCATGGAACCTCACCTTTCCTCCCAACTAGGGAAAGACAGAAACAGTCTGGGATGGATCAACTTGCCAACATCCATGCCCAGTGGAGAAGTAATTACAGAAGACAGAACTCCCACATTTTGTACCCCAAAAAGAACTTTGGTCCATACTCCCAAAGGTGTAAAGGATAGGGGAAGAAGATCAAAGAGCTCTGAATCCCAGTTCCACCAGGACGCAAAGTGTTTATCATCAGGAACCTTGTTTTTGTACCATCACAGAAAGGAAAGTGAATCTAGAAAACACCAAAGGAAGCCAGGCACTATCTTCCTTATCTGAGAGAAGAAGAAATAGGGATGAACACGGGAGTCGGGTGGTAGCCCAGCGGGTTAAGCGCACGTGCTGCAAAGCACAAGGACCTGCGCAAGGACCAGTTTAAGGATCCTGGTTCGAGCCCTGGCTCCTAACCTGCAGGGGAGTCGCTTCACAAGCGGTGAAGCAGGTCTGCAGGTGTCTATCATTCTCTCCTCCTTTCTGTCTTCCCCTCCTCTCTCCATTGCTCTCTGTCCTATCCAACTAAAACGACATCAATAACAACAATAATAAAAGCAACAATAAAAACAAGGGCAACAAAAGGGAAAATAAATATTTTTTTTAATTTTTTAAAATTTTTTTAAAAAGGGAAGAACAATAAGAAGTAGCAATGGTTGTAGATATGACATAGGAAGGAAGTAAAGACAGGGATGTAGAGAAATGGGCAAACATATGTAGAGAGAGAGAGAGAGTTATAGATATAAAGTCACCCCATATCTGTGGCCAGAGAAGAACTACTGCAATTTCCAATGGATGAAATCAAGACACAGAACTCTGGTGGTAGCAATGTTATGAAATTGTACTCCTATTAAGGAGGCCAGGCAGCGGTGCACCTGGAATTATAACCCTATTATCTCATAATTTTGTAAACCAATATTAAATCACTAGTTAAAAATTCTAGCTTGGAAATATTTTCTTTCTTGGATCTCACTGTCATTCCTCTAGAGGTAATCTATCTTTATTTCCTGACTAGTTTTAAGATTTCTGCCTTCATCTCTAGTTTCCTTTGGTTTAATTATAATATATCCAGGCATAATTTTTGTTGTATTTGACCTGTTTCAGTTGGAGTTCACAGCCAATTTTATTTTATTTTTTTGTATTTATGACTTGAGGTCTTTCATTGTTTTTGTAAATTTCTTAATCATTATTTAGTTCTTCAAATCTTCATCTACTCATTTTCTCTCTGCTTATAGAATTCAAATACTGGGCCTGTTCTCTGTGTTTCTTCCATATGTCTTAGGTTCTTTGATGTTTGCTACATCTTTTCCTCCATATTCTAGCATGGATAGTTCTACTCACCTACTGCACTGTCTTAACCCTCTCTTTATCTGTGTTTCATTTACTTTAACTCCTTCTACCTGTTTAATTCTAGGTGCTGTATTTTTATGTCTGAATTTTTTGTTTGACACATTCTTATTTTGATTTTCATTCACCCATGAAATTCTCCATTTTGTTAGCTATTTTCTCAGTTACTTTAAAGTCACTTGTGATATTCCCTGTGTCTAGGTCATATATTAGTCTGTTTTCTAGACTAAATATCTTTTTTCTGTTTGTTCCAGTGATTTTTTTTAGAGTGCTGAATATTGTGCATGGAAAGTTGTGATTTTTACATTACATCCCTGCACAGGAAATATACTCTATTCTTTGCCAATCCTTATTATGGAACATCACCTCAGCCTAGTTGGAACCTAGTATTACTCAAGATTTATTTTTCCTTTTAGGGCTGATGAGATAGCTTGGTGGCAGTGCATAAGATCTGCATACTGACATGGACAGAATATTCACCACAGAAGAGATCCAAAAGGCTGAGAAACACATGAAAAAATGCTCCAAGTCTCTGACTGACAGAGAAATGCAAATAAAGACAACAATGAGATACCACTTCACTCCTGTGAGAATGTCATACATCAGAAAAGGTAACAACAGCAAATGCTGGAGAGGGTGTGGGGTCAAAGAAACCCTCCAACACTGCCGGTGGGAATGTCAATTGGTCCAACCTCTGTGGAGAACAGTCTGGAGAACTCTCAGAAGGCTAGAAATGGACCTACCCTATGATCCTGCAATTCCTCTCCTGGGGATATATGCTAAGGAACCCAACATATCCATCCAAAAAGATCTGTGTACACATATGTTCTTGGCAACACAATTTGTAATAGCCAAAACCTGGAAGCAACCCAGGTGTCCAACAACAGATGAGTGGCTGAGCAAGTTGTGGTATATATACACAATGGAATACTACTCAGCCATAACAAATGGTGACTTCACCATTTTCAGCCGATCTTGGAAGGACCTTGAAAAAATCATGTTGAGTGAAATAAGTCAGAAACAGAAAGATGAATATTGGATGATCTCACTCTCAGGCACAAGTTGAAAAACAAGATCAGAAAAGAAAACAGAAGTAGAACCTGAAATGGAATTGGAGTATTACACCAAAGTGAAAGACTCTGGGGTGGGTGGGTGGATGGGGAGAATACAGGTCCAAGAAGGATTCAGAGGACCTAGTGGGGGTTGTATTGTTATATGGGAAACTGGAGAATGTTATGCATGTACAAACTATTGTACTTACTGTTGAGTGTAAAACATTAATTCCCCAATTAAAAAAAAAGAATTAAAGCACTATATATTTCAATAATCTTTAAAAAAAAAAAAGATCTGCATACAAGAGATCCCAGGTTTGTATTCCCTTGTACCACCAATAGCTTGAGCTGAGTGACACTCTGGTGGGGGGGAGATGTTAGGCCTGGGAAATGGTACACCCAGTAGAGTGCACACATTACCACAAGGTCCTCATCTTCAAGAGGAAAG
Organism: Erinaceus europaeus; assembly: GCF_950295315.1. NCBI lineage: Eukaryota > Metazoa > Chordata > Mammalia > Eulipotyphla > Erinaceidae > Erinaceus > Erinaceus europaeus. Next base: position 39,015,835 of record NC_080177.1, read on the forward strand.
CTTCACAAGCAGTGGAGCAGTACTGCACATGTCTCTTTGTCTCTCCCTCTATCCCTTTCCTCTTAATTTTTTTTCTGTCTCTATGAATAATAATAATAAATAATATGGACACCAAGAGCAATGGATTCATTGTGTAAGCACTAAACCCTAGTGATAATCCTGGTGGTTATAATTAATTAATTAATCAAGTTTTTATTCTTCTTGGGACTCACTATTTTTCTGGCCTTCCCCCACTGGTGGAATTTCGCCTTCCCAGGGTTACCAGTTGAGAATCTCAGGTCACCAATGCTTCCTGCTTCTTGATGGACACTCAGCTCACATCATCACCACAGTGCTCCATCCTGTCCTAGAAATTTTCTGCTTCCTTATCCTATGGTTGATAATCTATAAGTGCTCTGAAGGTCCACTACACACTTAACTTCAGGGTGTGTTGCAAAGCTGGACTCTTCATACTCATGGAATTGCAGAAAAGCTCAGAAGTCCTCTCTGACATTAAAATAGCAAACCTCTGCCCAGAATCTCAGCATCTCATATATGTCTCAACCTACAAAGTGGCTCAAGACAGAAAGAGCACATAAAAAAATAGGTTTACTTCAGTAGCCTTTCTTCTTTCCAGAATCATGTTCTTAACATGATAGTAGGCTTAGCTTCTCTTTGGTACTTTCAAACAAGTAGTTCTTTTGTATTTGATTCATAATTTCTAGGTATTCCCAGAAGGATCAGCAATCTGGTACAAGTGGTAGACTTATAGAAACCAGAAACACAATACATGTGCATAAAATATTTTAAACCCCAACTAGTTGTCAGTTAAAGGATCGTGTTTCCCTTTCAATAAGATAATTTCTTGGAGGCAGGCAGTGGCTCATTCAGTAAAATGCACATGTTAATGTATACAAGGACCAGGGTTCAAGCCCCCACTTCCCCTATAAAAGCATTTGCGGTGGGGGTGGGGGGCAGGGATAATTTACAAGTGATAGAATTGTCTCTCTCCGAGGCAGACTGGGAGTATGGACAGACCAGTCAACACCCATGTTCAGCGGGGAAGCAATTACAGAAGCCAGACCTTCCACCTTCTGCAACCCACAATGACCTTGGGTCCATACTCCCAGAGGGTAAAGAATGGGAAAGCTATCAGGGGAGGGGATGGGATATAGAAATCTAGTGGTGAATATCAAATAATATTGCATCTGCCGATCACAACCTAACCAACACAACGATTGCTACCTCAACATGCTTCACTTCAGACTGTGTCCAGAGACTTCACCTGTGGAATGACAACCCTTCAACTTCATTACTCGGGTGAGACCTTTCCTTTCATAGTATACTCTAATTTCATCTCAGGTGGTTCACTTTCTAACAAAGTCCCAAAACCTAGATATACACCAGTTTCTGTGAGAGAAACATATCCGTAAACTACTGCAAAATATATGCCTGAAAGCAGCAGTGCACTAGAGTTTGCATTGAGTACCCCCCTAACATTTCCTCTCCACTATTCCAAGCTTTGGGTCCATGATTGCGCAACAATTTGTTTGGCTTTGTATGTTAACTCTCTTTTCAGTCACCAGGTTCCAGATGTCATCAGGATGCCGGCCAGGCTTCCCTAGACTGAAGACTCCACCAATGTGTCCTGGAGCTCCGCTTCCCCAGAGACCCACCCTACTAGGGAAAGAGAGAGGCAGACTGGGAGTATGGACCGACCAGTCAACGCCCATGTTCAGCGGGGAAGCAATTACAGAAGCCAGACCTTCTACCTTCTGCAACCCACAATGACCCTGGGTCCATGCTCCCAGAGGGATAGAGAATGGGAAAGCTATCAGGGCAGGGGGTGGGAAATGGAGATTGGGTGGTGGGAATTGTATGGAATTGTACCCCTCCTACCTTATGGTTTTGTTAATTAATCCTTTCTTAAATAAAAAAAAAAAAGAAAGAAATCTGGTGGTGAGAACTGTGTGGAGTTGTACCCCTTCTCTCCTATGGTTTTGTTAATGTCTCTTTTTTTAAATAAATACATTATAAAAGAATTGTCTCTCTCCCTGTCTCTCGCTATTTCTCACCTTCTATGTAAATGAGAATGATATGAGAAAAGGCTACCAAGAGTGGTGGAATCAGGCAGGTATCAATCCCTAGTAGTAATCCTAGTGGCAAAGACAATAGCAATCTCTTATGGGTGAGAGGCTGAGTATATACAAAATGACATTTTTTTCATGTAAAAGACAGATACTTGCAGAAAATGTTTTCTTTATAAAAAAAATTTTATTTATAAAAAAGAAGCACTGGTAGTCTGGCAATAGCGCAGTGGGTTAAGTGCACATGGTGCAAAGCGCAAGGACCGGTATAAGGATCCCGGTTCGAGCCGCCCGACTCCCCATCTGCAAGGGAGTCGCTTCACAAATGGTGAAGCAGGTCTGCAGGTGTCTATCTTTCTTTCTCCCTCTCTGTCTTCCCCTCCTCTCTCCATTTCTCTCTGTCCTATCCAACAACAACATCAATAACAAGAACAATAATAACTACAACAAGGGCAACAAAAGGGAATAAATAAATAAATATAAAATTAAAAATTTAAAAGCATAGGATAAGAGGGGTAAAACTCTACACAGTTCCCACTACCAGAACTTTGTATCCCATCCCCTCCCCTGATAGCTTTCCTATTCTTTATCCCTCTGGGAGTATGGACCCAGGGTCATTATGGGGTGCAGAAGGTGCAAGGTCTGGATTCTATAACTGTTTCTGCCTCCAGGATTATCGATCAGGCTAGGTGCCAGCACTACAAATCCATTGCTCCTGAACGCTGTTTTTCCCATTTTGTTGCCCTTGTTTTTTGACTCATTGTGGTTGTTACTGTTATTGTTGTTTATAGCTGCTGTTGTTACTGGATAGGACAGAGAGAAATTGAGAGAAGAAGGGGAGCCGGAGGGGAGAGAACGATAGACACCTGCAAACCTGCTTCACTGTTTGCGAAGTGACCCTCCCTGCAGGTGGGGATCTGGGGGCTCGAACCAGGATCCTTACACTGGTCCTTGTGCTTTGCACCATGTGCGCTTAACCCATGTATGCACTACCATACATCCTCCAGCAAAATGTTTCTTATGCTGGAAAATACTCCTGAAAAGTTACTGTTTTTTCTTCTGATGGAAAGCAAATATCTGTTTTTCCACTTAGTGTAGGTATGTGATGGAGAAGGCTTGAGAGGGCTGATTTATATGGAACAAGCTACAATATCACAAAATTACAATAGAACAATTCATCTCTGTTGAAACAACTGCTCAAAAGCTCCCATTGAAAATCACTTTATTTTCTCTGAAGGATTCATCCAGCTGATTTTCTTATCCTTGTTTTCAGTTAACAGCCTCATTTTTGTGTTCCTCAAAAGACAGCATTCAATTTCCAACCTTGATAGCAATACCTCTGCTTTTACTCAGGCATTCTGTCACTAGCATTTTGCTGACTTCCAAGCTGCACTGCCTTCACTGCACTGCCTTCTAAGGACACTGCCTTCAAGGGGTGTGAAACTGTTTCCTAGATATCAGTGTGGAGCTGTGACACTTCCCTCTGGATCCCAACCAAGAGTACACAACACAACTATTCTGTGACTGAAACCAATCTGGACTGACTATTCTGGAAAACTGTCTTCTGATTGGCCCAAGATGAAGATGTTTAGTGAAAATAGGGTTGTCATAAGCACAGGTTAAAATTGGTGGCTATCTTCCTTAAGGAGAAAGGAGAACAGAGACCATTTTAGCTGTCCTTGAGAGAAAGAAGGCATGGGGTGTGTAAGCAGAAACTATTCTAACTAGGGCTAGTTTCTTTTCATTTTCTAGTGATCTGTTTTGATTTAAAGTTTCTTAAGTGGGAGCTTGACAGGACAGTTGTAAAACTGTGTGATGGTGGGCAGATGAAATAGCTCACTTAGGTAGTGTACTGCTTTGCCTTATGTGAGACCAGGGTTCAAACCCAGCCTCCACTATATTAAAGGAAACTTAGATGTTGTGGCCTCTTTCACACTCTGTCTGCTTTCTGTCTCTATCTAAAAAATTATTAATAATAATAATAATAATAAGGGATGGGGAGACGGCATAGTGCCTCTGCAAAAGGATTTTAATTCCAGAGGCTCTAAGGTCACAGATTCTATCCCCAGCTCCACCATAAGCCAGAGCTGACCACTGCTCTTGCTCTTCCTGTGTTATTTTCTCTTTTTCTCTCTCTTTCTCTTTCTCTGTAAGGGGGTAGGTGCACACCTGGTTGAGTGCACATTACAATGTGCAGGAACCTGGATTCAAGGCCTCAGTCCCCACCTTCAGGGGGAAGGCTTCACAAGTGGTGAAGCAGTGCTGCAGGTGTCTCTCTGTTCCCCCCCCCCCTCTATCTTCCCCTTCCTCTCAATTTCTGGCTGGCTCTATCCAATAAATAAATAAATATAATTTAAAAATTGTAGAATAACATTCTTTAAAAATAAATAAATAGGGAGTCAGGAGGTAGCACAGCAGGTTAAGCACAGGTTATGCTAAATTCCATGTTATCCAGCCAAGACATAACTACAGTTTCAGTCCTTCCCAGATATTGGATCGTAAACCCACTAATGGGAATCCACTGATGGTCAACAATTAATCTACATGGTAGGCCCCAATCATACCCTAAAGAAAAGCTACAATACAAGAGGCAGCTCTCTTTTTACTTTTTTTTTTTTTAACTCGGAGGGAGCACTAAATAGATTATTACAATATGGGTGTTGACACACAGGTACAATGTGTTATCTTCCCATATTAAGGGTCTGCAACACATTTTCACTACCAACTAGGTCCTTTTCCACCATTGTGCATCAGGACACCAGGGCCCCCTGAACATCCTCCTTCCCTATCTTTTCCCCAGAGTCCTACGCTTTGGTGTGGTAGACCAAACGCAGTTTAAGTTTTACTTTGTGTCACTGTTTCTTTTTTTTTTCTTTAAGAAAGGATAAATTAACAAAACCATAGGGTAGGAGGGGTACAACTCCACACAATTCCCATCACCCAATCTCCATATCCCACCCCTCCCCTAATAGCTTTCCCACTCTCTATCCCTCTGGGAGCATGGACCCAGGGTCATTGTGGGTTGTAGAAGGTGGAAGGTCTGGCTTCTGTAATTGCTTCCCCGCTGAACACGGGCGTTGACTGGTCGGTCCATACTCCCAGTTTGCCTCTCTCTTTCCCTAGTAGGGTGGGTCTCTGGGGAAGCTGAGCTTCAGGACACATTGGTGGGGTCTTCAGTCCAGGGAAGCCTGGCTGGCATCCTGATGACATCTGGAACCTGGTGACTGAAAAGAGAGTTAACATACAAAGCCAAACAAATTGTTGAGCAATCATGGACCCAAAGCTTGGAATAGTGGAGAGGAAGTGTTAGGGAGGTACTCACTGCAAACTCTAGTGTACTTCTGCTTTCAGGTATATATTTTGCAGTAGTTTATGGATACATGTGAACATAAGCTCTCTCTCACAGAAACTGGTGTATATCTAGGTTTTGGGACTTTGTTAGAAAGTGAACCACCTGAGATGGAATTAGAGTATACTATAAAAGGAAAGGTCTCACCCGAGTAATGAAGCTGAAGGGTTGTCATTCCACAAGTGAAGTCTCTGGACACAGTATGAAGTGAAGCATGTTGAGGTGGCCATCGTTGCGTTGATTAGGTTGTGATCGGCAGATGCTGTATTATTTTATATGAATTGGGAGAGGCATACGGGAAAGTGGGCCCTATCCAAGGGTTCCAGGACAGGTGGAAGTAGAGGCTCTATAGTGAAGATGTGAGGTTCCTGCTGTTTTAGGGTTCAAAAAGACAATCGATAGTTAATGTTATCATCACATTATTTGGTAATTGGGTTAACTTTGAAAGCCCTTTTGTTAGGGTTTGCTGTACAGTACCCAGTATCTTGTATAGCTGTGCTATTGGTTGCTTCTGATCTACTTGGTCTAGACTTTTGAGAGAGTCCGCATATCAAATACACAGCCTATATATTGAAAAGATTCAGTCTGTGTTTTAAAAAACTTCGAAACATACAATTAATTTTCCCCCTCTCATATTAATTAACCAGTGATTTATATGACTACATTTTACTAGGAGTGTACATAAACACCATTCCCACCACCAAAAGACTGTGACCCATCCCTCCCACCCACTCCCACAGGAAGCTGCATGTCTACCCCTCACCACAGGGTTTTAATTTGGTGCCCCACTTACAATTTGGTCAGGGCCTGCTTTTAGTTTCCCTTTCAGATCTTCTTACTCAACTTCTGTTGATGAGTGGGATCATCCCATACTCATCTTTTATCTTTCTGACTTGGCTCACTTAACATAATTCCTTCTAGCTCTGTCCAAGATGGGTCAGAGAAGGGGGTTCATTGTTCTTGATAGCTGCATAGCATTCCATTGTGTATATATACCACAGCTTTCTCACCCACTCATCTGTGGTTGGGCATTGTGCTGCTATGAACATAGGAGTACACACTTCTTTTTGGTTGGGTGTTATGGAGTCCTTGGGGTATAACCGCAGGAGAGGAATTACTGGATCATATGGAAGGTCCATGTCTAGCCTTCTGAGAGTTTTCCAGACTGCTCTCCACAGAGGCGGGACCAATTTACATTCCCACCAGCAATGTAAAAGGGGTCCTCTGTCCCCACATCCTCTCCAGCATTTGTTGCTGCTGTCCTTTTTGATGTATGCCATTCTCACAGGAGTGAGGTGGTATCTTAGTGTTGTCTTAATTTGCATTTCTCTGACAATCAGTGACCTAGAGCAGTTCTTCATATGTTTGTTAGCCTTTTGGATCTTCTCTGAGGTGAATGTTTTGTTCATATCCTCTGCCCATTTTTGGATGGGGTCATTTGCTTTTTTGGTGCTAAGTTTGCTGAGCTCTTTATATATTTTGGTGATTAGTTTCTTGTCTGATGTATGGCATGTGAAGATCTTCTCCCATTCTGTGAGGGGTCTCTTTGTTTGTTTAATAGTTTCTTTGGATGTGCAGAAGCTTTTCAATTTGATGTAGTCCCATTGGTTTGTTTCTGCTTTAGTCTTCCTTGCAATCGGGCTTGATTCATTAAAGATGTCCTTGAGGTGTAGGTGGGAAACTGTTTTACCAATGTTTTCCTCTAAGTATATGATTGTTTCTGGTCTGACATCCAGGTCTTTGATCCATTTAGAGTTGATTTTTGTTTCTGGTGAGATAAAGTGGTTCAATTTCATTCTTCTGCATGTTACAACCCAGTTTTCCCAGCACCATTTATTGAAGAGAACCTCCTTCTTCCATTTAATCCTTTGGGCCCCCTTATCAAAGATTAGATGTCCATAGGTGTGGGGATTTATTTCTGGGCTTTCAATTCTGTTCCACTGGTCTGTGTGCCTATTTTTGTTCCAGTACCATGCTGTTTTGATGATGATGGCTTTATAATATAGTTTACGGTCTGGGAGTGTGATGCCTCCATTTCTGTTTCTTTTCATCAAGATTGTTTTGGCAATTCTAGGTGTTTTCAGGTTCCAGATAAATGATTGTAGTGTTTGTTCTATTCTCTTAAAGAAGCTTGGTGGAACTTGTATGGTTATTGTATTAAATTTGCATATGGCTCTGGGGAGAATATTCATTTTGATGATATTTATTCTTCCAATCCATGAGCATGGGATATCTTTCCATTTCTTGGTATCAGTTTCTATTTCCTTGAGTAGCGACTCATAGTTTTCAGTATACAAGTCTTTCACTTTCTTTGGTCAACTTTATTCCTAGGTATTTGATTGATTTTGCTGAAACAGTAAAGGGGAGTGATTTCTGGATGTCTTCTTCTTCAGATTTAGTGTTTTCATAAAGAAATGCCACTGATTTTTGTACACTGATTTTGTAGCCTGATACCTTACTATATTGCCTAATAACATCCAGTAGTTTTCTGCTGGATTCTTTAGGTTTTTCTATGTATACTATCATATCATCTGCAAATAGCGAGAGCTCGACTTCTTCCCTTCCAATCTGTATTCCTTTGATTCCTTTCTCTTGCCTGATTGCTATGGCAAGAACTTCCAGTACTATGTTGAAGAGTAACAGTGACAGTGGACAGCCCTGTCTAGTCCCCGATCTGAGGGGGAATGCTTTCAGCTTCTGTCCATTGAGTATGATGTTGGCTGTAGGTTTTCTATATATAGACTCCACTATCTTGAGGAATTTCCCATCTATTCCATATTTTGTAGAGTTATGAGCATGAATGGGTGTTGGATTTTGTCAAAGGCTTTCTCTGCATGTATTGAGATAATCATGTGGTTTTTGGCTTTGCTTTTATTGATGTGGTGAATGACATTGATTGACTTATGGATGTTGAACCAGCCTTGCATTCCTGGGATGAATCCCACTTGGTCGTGATGAACAATCTTTTTGATATGTTGCTGTATCTGGTTGGCCAAGATCTTGTTTAGTATTTTGGCATCTATGTTCATCAGAGATATTGGTCTGTAGTTTTCCTTTTTTCTTCTGTCCCTATCAGCTTTTGGAATCAGGGTGATGTTGGCTTCATAGAAGGTGGAAGGGAGTATTCCTGCTTCTTCAATCTTATGGAAAAGCTTAAGAAGTATGGGTACTGACTGTTTCCTGAAAGTTTTGTAGAATTCGTTTGTGAAGCCATCTGGTCCAGGACTTTTGTTGTTGGGGAGGTTTTTAATAACGGTTTCAATTTCTTTGTCTGTGATTGGTGCATTTAGATTTTGTAGTTCTTCCTGGTTCAGTTTTGGAAGGGCATATGCTTCTAGGAATTGTTCCATTTCTTCCAGATCCTCTAGCTTGCTGGCGTATAGTTCTTTATAGAAGTTTTGCAGGATTCTCTGGATTTCTGTGGTGTCAGTTGTGATATCTCCTCCATCGTTTACAATTCTATTCTTTTTCTCCATCATTTACAATTCGTTCATTTGAGCTTTTTCTTGGTGTTTAATATGTGATTGTATGGTTATAAGTTTCCCTCTCAGTACTGCTTTAGCTGTGACCCAAATATTTTGATAGGTTATGTCTTCATTTTCATTAGTTTCCAGGAACATTTGAATTTCAGCTTGAGTGAATCTCTGACCCAGTGGTTCTTAAGGAGTATGTTGTTTAGTTTCCAAATTCTGTGACTTTTAATAATTTTCTGTTTGTTGTTAAATGTTAGTTTTACTCCACTGTGGTCTGAGAAGATACTTGGGATGATTTTGATGCTCTTGAATTTATTGATGCTGTCTTTGTGGCCTAAAATTTGGTCTATCCTTGAGTATGTGTTATGTGGATTTGAAAAGAAGGTGTATTACAGTTTTGGGGGGTGAAGGACTCTGAAAATGTCCAAGAGGTCTAGTCTGTCAATCTCTTCATTCAATTCTCTTGTATCTTTGTTGGTTCTCTGCTTTGTTGATCTTTCTAAGTGTGAGAGTGGGGTATTGAAGTCACCCACTATTATTGTATTACTATTGATGTATTTTTGAAATTCATGTACATGCTTGACGTATTTAGATGGTCCCTCATTGGGTGCATAGATGTTCTTCTTCTTCTTCTTCTAGCGTTTTCCCTTCTTCCGTAGCCAGTCAACAGCGTCAGGTTGAGCCTGATTTAAAGTTTCGAGACCTCCTTTGAATCTGGAGAGGTGGCAGTCGTTGACTATGTGGGTCATAGTCTGTCTGTAGCTGCAGGGGCAGTTCGGGTTGTCTCTGGCTCCCCAGCGATGGAACATAGCGGCGCACCGGCCATGGCCTGTTCAATAGCGATTGAGGAGGGCCCAATCATAACGTGCTAGGTCATAGCCGGGTTGATGCTTGCTTGTTGCTGCTTGTTGCTGGTTTTGAAAGTGACTGGGTTCCATGTGGATTCAGTCGGCTAGGAAGGATCGTCAGTTTCCCCAATGAATGGGTACTCACGGGATGCACCACGGGAAGGTTGATCCAACGCATCCCAATTATTAACATCCCATAGATGTTAAAAATTGTTAAGTCTTCTTGGCTGATTGATCCTCTAATAATTATGTAATGTCCTTGCCTATCTTTTATTACTTTATTTAATTTAAAATCTATTGTGTCTGAGATGAGAATGGCTGTTCCTGCCCTTTTTTGTGGTCCGTTAGCCTGTATGACAGTTTTCCATCCTTTCACTTTAAGTCTGTGTTTATCTTGTTGTGACAGATGGGATTCTTGCAAGCAGCGTATGGTTGGGTTATGTTTTCTGATGCATCCCCCCACTCTGTGCCTTTTGATGGGTGAGTTTAAGCCATTGACATTTATTGATATTATGGATTTAATGTATTGTAGTGCCATTGTTCAAAATAAATTTTTGTTTGCTCTGATATATTGCCAGTATTGTAGTGATATTCTTGTTTATAAGAGGTCTTTTAGAGCCTCTTTCAGGGCCAGTTTGGTGATGGTTGCTTCCTTTAACTGTTGTTTGTCTAAGAAGGTTTTGATCCCTCCATCTAGTTTGAATGAAAGCCTAGCAAGATATATTATCCTTGGTTGAAACCCTTTTTCATTCAGGGCTCGAAAGATATCTTGCCATTCTCTTCTGGCTTTTAGAGTTTGAGTGCAGAAGTCTGCAGATAATCTTATGGGTTTTCCCCTGTATGTGACTTTTTTTTTCTCTCTTGCAGCCTTTAGGATCCTTTCTTTATCCTTACTTCTTCTCATTGTGATTATGATGTGTCTTGGTGTCTTCATGTCTGGGTTGATTCTGTTTGCAACTCTCTGGGCCTCTTGAATCTTGATGTCCTTTCTGTTATTCAGGTCTGGGACGTTTTCTTCTATTATTTCCTCTAGAATGTTTTCTTCCCCTTCCTCTCTTTCTTCCTCTGGCAGGCCAATTATACGAATGTTACTTCTTTTGAGGTCATCCCATGTGTCTCTGTTGTTGTTTTCAGTGTCTCTCAATCTCTTTTGGAGCTCTTTCACCTCTTTCTTTGTTTTCTCTAACTCATCCTCTGTCTGACTAATTCTGTTTTCTGCTTCTGTTAGTCTGCTTTCCCTTCCCTTGGTTTCTTTCTTCATTACAGCTATTTCAGCTTTCAGTTCTCTAATTGCCTCAAGATAATCAGTATTTTCCTTGGGGGTCTCAACTGTTGTTTCCCTAATACTGCCATTCCTTTCCTCCAATGTTGTTTTCATTTCTGTGATTAATAAGTTTATTATTGCTTGCATACTTTTCTTATCTATGGTTACTTCTGGCTGATTTGTAGCTTCTTCTGGGCTCTTGTCTTCATTCATTGGAGTATCAGTTTTTTTTGTTTTTGATCTACCCATTTTTTTATATATGTGTTTCTTTTTTGTTTACGCTCTGTAGTTCCTCAGTTGTTGTGTCTTGAATACAAGCAACACTGTACTAAATAGCTTTATGACAATTGCACTCACCAACCTCAGGTATTACAATAGCAACTGAAGCAAGTATTGAAGCAGTTTAACCACTACCAGTTAGCCAAACAATGTCTCCAGTCTGTGAAAAAATAGTAACCAAATCCCAGTGAAGAAGAAAGTGAAAATAAAGAAGGGATAGCAAGAATAAACAGTTATGCAAATCTACTATCCACTGTATATTCTAGAGGTAACAAGAGGGGAAAGGGAAGTAGAGCAGAGATACACACATAGAGAGTCCACTCTGAGTTAGATTTCTTCCCCAAAATAATTCCTAAATTCAGAAAGGCAAAGAAGAAGGAAGGAAGAAGTGTATGACAGGATAAAAAAAGAAAGAAACAAGAGAGAAAAGAGAAAAGATAAGAAAAAAACTGTAATTAAAGAGCAGTGAAAGGAAAGGTTTTTTTTATTACTTTATTTTTGATTTAATTTAATTGTATTTTATTTTTTTAATTAGCTAGGAGGAAGGGGAAAGTCTGTAAAGGATGTAGGAATAACGAGACAAGTTCCTCCCACAATAGATAAGATGCCTACTACCTTAGCAATGAAAGATACCCTAAGAGTTCATTCTGATCAACCTAAAGGGGGGGAAGATATATGCCTTTATATAATATTAATAATAAAATAGAGCAGAGTACCAATAATACCCTGTCCCAGATTACCTCAAACCTCATGAGCAGTGGCAGCTGATTGTTAAGAAAGAAAAACAAACAAACAAACAAAAAAACCCTCAGGACTAGAGAAGGATAGCTGAAATAGACAGTTATGCAAATCTACTATCCACTGTATATTCTAGGGGTAGCTAAAAGAGGAAGGGAAGTTGAGCAGAGATACTCACAGTGAGAGTCCACTCTGAGTCAGAATTCGTCCCCAAAATAATTCCCAAAGGTGTATCAGTGAAAGCACACTTTTTGGTGGTGTGGGGGATGGGGCCTGTGGCTGTGAAAGCTGTAGGATTAAGGAAGAAAGGATGACAAGAATGAGAAAAAGAAAAAAAAAAGAAAGAGAGAAAAAAGAAAAAGATAAGAAAAAGAACAGTAATAAAATATTGGTGGAAGGAAAGAGTTTTTTATTAAAAAATTTTAAAAATTATTTAATTAGCTATGCGGGGAGGGGGGGTTTGGCTACTTAGAAAGAAAAAAGGCCAGAGGTTTCAGAAGGGACTAGACTTAGAATGAATGATACTCCCTGGTGGGACAAGAATCTTGGTAAAGAAAGAAGCTCAGCAGGGGAGCCTGCTAGGAGCTGGTCCCAGGGACTGGTTATGGGGGGAGCAGGAGGAGGTGTGCTTTGGAGATAATAATTTAAAAGAAAAAATTTTTTTTTCTCTTTTTTTCTACTTTATTTTTTAACCCAAATTAAGTTCTAGTCACCCACCTTCTTGGTGTCACCACTAGGACCCCTTATTGACTGGCCTACTAAAGGGAGAAAATCCTACCATTTCCAGAGGATGTGGTCAGAGCTCAAGACACTAGCAGCTTCTCAGTCCGCAATCTTCCTCTGTCACTGTTTCTTAAGTACCACCTATGAATGAAATCATCTGGTAGTCTTCCTTCTCTTTTTTTTTTTTTAATTTTTATTTATCAAAAGGAAACACTGATAAAAACCATAGGATACGATTCGACTTCTGGAGGCGGAGCTACGAGCAGCAGATAGCTTTCTCTCCTCTCCTCTCCTCTCCCGGATCAACTAGGAATACCAAAGGAGACCACCCGGACCGAAACAAGACAGGACTAGAATGACCACAGGAGCCCAGTAAATCACCCATGAGTACAAATACGCGTGGCTGGTGACAGAGAGGAGAGGAGAGAAGGGCCTAAGGAGAGATTAAATGACTGCCAACAGTTCAACAGTTTGTCAGTGGAGACACCACCTCCAGTCTGCTCCACAACAAGAGGACAGCTGAAGGGAGGAAAGGACTTCCCAGAGACTCACCAAGTGCAACTCTGAGTCTCCATTGCTACTACCCTCAGAATCTGGAGCAGCAACAGGGAAGGACACCCGGGGACAGAGATCTAACCGGGAAACTCAGGAGAAGACCTATACCTTGGTGGCATAGCTGAGGGGCTGTGAAAGTCTCTTTGCATAACCACTGGATTATCTCTGCCACACCCTGCTTTATCTCTTGGTCAGGAGTCAGTGACTAAGCTAAGAAGCCTATTGATAGTTTAAAAGCCCTCAGGCACCCATAGCCTACAGAGAAGAAAAAAAAAGAGACTTTTAAAGCACTGAGCTCCAACTCAGGGATTGAAAAAACTGTTAACTTCCACCACAGTAAACCCTTTAATTAAATTACGTAGACACAAGTCAATCCAGGCAATAGTAATCAATAATCTGAAAAATACTAATAAAGGGAACTCATAACATAATATATAAAATGGTTAAAACAACAAGAAAAAATTTTGGAGACTCGAACCAGGACAAGAGTCCAGCTAAAAGTCCTCCAGAGGGTGAAGCACAAAACAACGAGTTCAACATCCAAACATTAGCTAAGGAAATAATAACAGGAGTGAGTAAAGAATTTGAAAAAATTGTAATCAGAAATGCAGGAACAACAAATGAGAATATGGAAGAAAATTCTAATTATCTCATGGTTATTAGAGAGCTGAAAGCTGAAATCGCTGAGCTAAGAAGGCAACTAGCTGAACAAGCTAAAACAGTATCAGAGCAGGGCAACAAAATAGATGAACTCCAGAAACAGTAGAGGGCAGAGAGAATAGAATCTATGAGGCTGAAGACAGAATTAGCAAGATTGAGGATGAATTAGAGACAACTAAAAAAGAAGTAAGAGATCTCAAAAAGAGATTAAGAGATGCTGAAAACAACAACAAAGTCCTATGGGATGACTTCAAAAGAAACAATATACGCATTATTGGCTTACCAGAGGAAGAAAGAGGAGGAGAGGAAGAAAGCATTCTCCAGGCCATAATAGCTGAAAATTTCTCTAGTCTAGACAACACCAAAGACATAAAGATTCAAGAAGCCCAGAGGGTCCCAAACAGAATTAATCCAGACCTAAAGACACCAAGACATGTCATACTTAGATTAGAAAGGAATAAGGATAAAGAAAGGATCCTCAAGGCTGCAAGAGAAAAACAAAGAGTCACCTACAAAGGAAAACCCATAAGATTAGCAGCAGACTTCTCCATACAAACACTAAAGTCCAGAAGAGAATGGCAAGATATCTATCGAGTGCTCAATGAGAAAGGCTTTCAGCCAAGACTACTATATCCTGCTAGACTGTCATTCAGACTAGATGGAAGCATCAAAACCTTCTCAGACAAACAACACTTGAAGGAAGCAACCATCACCAAGCCTGCCCTGAAAGAAGTTCTGAAAGGTCTCCTATAAACAACCAGACTACCACAAATAGGACATATATCAAAACACTCTAAAACTCTACAAGAATGGCGTTAAAATATCTTCAATCTTTGGTATCAATAAATGTCAATGGCCTGAATTCACCTATTAAAAGACACAGAGTAGGAAGATGGATCAGAAAACACAACCCAACAATATGTTGTCTACAGGAAACTCACCTAACTCAACAAGACAAACACAGACTTAAAGTGAAAGGATAGAAAACTATCATACAAGCCAATGGCCCACAAAAAAGGGCAGGAACAGCTATTCTCATATCTGACATGATAGACTGGAAAATAGATAAGATTAAAAAAGATAGGAATGGACACTACTTAATGCTCAGAGGATCAGTCAATCAAGATGACTTAACAATTATTAATATCTATGCAACCAATGAGAAGCCATCTAAATACATCAAACTTCTACTGAAAGAGCTACAGCAATATATAAATAGTAACACAATCATAGTAGGGGACTTCAACACCCCACTATCTCAACTTGACAGATCATCCAGGCAGAAAATCAATAAAGACATAAGGGAGCTAAATGAAGAGATAGATAAACTAGAACTATTGGACATTTTCAGAGTCATTCATCCCAAGAAACTGGAATACACATTTTACTCAAATCCACATGGATCATTCTCAAGGATAGACCATATGTGAGGCCACAAAGACAGCATCAGCCTATTCAAGAGCACTGAAATCATCCCAAGCATCTTCTCAGACCACAGTGGAATTGAACTAACACTTAGCAATCAACAAAAGATTAGTAACAGTGCCAAAATGTGGAAGCTAAACAGTACACTTCTTAACAACTTCTGGGTCAAAGAGGAAATCAAGGAAGAAATCAAAATGTTTCGAGAGTTCAATGAAAATGAAGACACAAGCTATCAAAATATTTGGGACACAGCTAAAGCAGTCCTAAGAGGGAAGTTCATAGCTATACAAGCACATATTAGGAAACAAGAAAAGGCACAAATAAACAGCCTGATTGCACACCTTAAAGACCTGGAAGAAGAACAACAAAGGAATCATAAAGCAACCAGAAGGACAGAAATCACTAAAGTTAGGGCAGAAATAAATAACATTGAGAATAGGAAAACCATACAAAAGATCAATGAAAGTAAATGTTGGTTCTTCGAAAGAGTAAACAAAATCAACAAACCTTTAGCCAGACTCACAAAATAAAAAAGGGAGAAGACCCAAATAAATCGGATAGTAAATGAAAGAGGAGATATCACAACAGACACCACAGAAATTCAACATATCATGCGAGGCTTCTATGAACAACCCTATGCCACCAAGGTAGAGAACCTGGAAGAAATGAATGATTTCCTAGATACCTACCAACTTCCAAAACTAAGTAAAGAGGAAGTGGATAACATGAACAGGCCCATCACAGCTAATGAAATTGATACAGTTATCAAAAATCTTCCCAAAAATAAAAGTCCTGGACCAGATGGTTTTACAAATGAATTCTACAAAACCTTCAAAGAAGAACTAATACCTCTATTTTTAAAAGTCTTCCAGAAGATTGAAGACACTGGAATACTCCCTGCCAGCTTCTATGAAGCCAACATCACCCTGATACCAAAAGCAGACAGGGACACAACCAAAAAAGAAAACTACAGACCAATATCTCTGATGAACATAGATGCGAAAATATTGAACAAAATTCTAGCCAACCAGATACAGCAGTATATCAAAAAGATTGTTCATCATGACCAAGTGGGGTTTATCCCAGGCATGCAAGGTTGGTTTAATATACGTAAATCAATCAATGTGATCCACCACATCAACAAAAGCAAGACCAAAAACCACATGGTCATATCAATAGATGCAGAGAAAGCCTTTGACAAAATACAACATCCCTTTATGATCAAAACACTACAAAAAAATGGGAATAGATGGAAAATTCTTGAAGATAGTGGAGTCTATATATAGCAAACCTACAGCCAACATCATACTCAATGGTGAAAAACTGGAAGCATTTCCCCTCAGATCAGGTACTAGACAGGCCTGCCCACAATCACCATTACTATTCAACATAGTGTTGGAAGTTCTTGCCATAGCAATCAGGCAGGAGCAAGGAATTAAAGGCATACAGATTGGAAGAGAAGAAGTCAAACTCTCCTTATTTGCAGATGACATGATAGTATACATGGAAAAACCTAAGGAATCCAGCAAGAAGCTTTTGGAAATCATCAGGCAATACAGTAATGTGTCAGGCTATAAAATTAACATTCAAAAGTCAGTGGCATTCCTCTATGCAAACACTAAGAAGAAATTGAAATCCAGAAATCAGTTCCTTTTTCTATAGCAACAAAAACAATAAAATATCTAGGAGTAAACCTAACCAAAGAAGTGAAAGACTTGTATACTGAAAATTATGAGTCACTACTCAAAGAAATTGAGTAGTGACAAAGAAGTGGAAAGATATTCCATGTTCATGGGTTGGAAGAATTAACATCATCAAAATGAATATATTACCCAGAGCCATCTACAAATTTAATGCTATCCCCATCAAGATCCCAAGCACATTTTTTAGGAGAATAGAACAAATGCTACAAATGTTTATCTGGAACCAGAAAAGACCTAGAATTGCCAAAACAATCTTGAGAAAAAAGAACAGAACCGGAGGCATCACACTCCCAGATCTCAAACTGTATTATAGGGCCATTGTCATCAACACTGCTTGGTACTGGAACATGAACAGACACACTGACCAGTGGAATAGAATTGAGAGCCCAGAAATGAGGCCCCACACGTATGGACATCTAATCTTTGACAAAGGGGCCCAGACTATTACCGGGGAAAGCAGAGTCTCTTCAACAAATGGTGTTGGAAACAATGGGTTGAAACATGCAGAAGAATGAAACTGAACCACTGTATTTCACCAAATACAAAAGTAAATTCCAAGTGGATCAAGGACTTGGATGTTAGACCAGAAACTATCAAATACTTAGAGGAAAATATTGGCAGAACTTTTTTCCGCATAAATTTTAAAGACATTTTCAATGAAACGAATCCAATTACAAGGAAGACTAAGGCTAGTATAAACCTATGGGACTACATCAAATTAAAAAGCTTCTTCACAGCAAAAGAAAACACTACCCAAACCAAGAGACCCCTCACAGAATGGGAGAAGATCTTTACATGCCATACATCAGATAAGAGTTTAATAACCAACATATATAAAGAGCTTGCCAGACTCAACAACAAGACAACAAATAACCCCATCCAAAAATGGGGGGAGGACTTGGACAGAATATTCACCACAGAAGAGATCCAAAAGGCCTAGAAACACATGAAAAAATGCTCCAAGTCTCTGATTGTCAGAGAAATGCAAATCAAGACAACAATGAGATATCACTTCACTCCTGTGAGAATGTCATACATCAGAAAAGGTAACAGCAGCAAATGCTGGAGAGGGTGTGGGGTCAAAGGAACCCTCCTACACTGCTGGTGGGAATGTCAGTTGGTCCAACCGCTGTGGAGAACAGTCTGGAGAACTCTCAGAAGGCTAGAAATGGACCTACCCTATGACCCTGAAATTCCCCTCCTGGGGATATATCCTAAGGAACCCAACACATCCATCCAAAAAGATCTGTGTACACATATGTTCTTGGCAGCACAATTTGTAATAGCCAAAACCTGGAAGCAACCCAGGTGTCCAACAACAGATGAGTGGCTGAGCAAGTTGTGGTATATATACACAGTGGAATACTACTCAGCTGTAAAAAATGGTGACTTCACCGTTTTCAGCCGATCTTGGATGGACCTTGAAAAAATCATGTTGAGTGAAATAAGTCAGAAACAGAAGGATGAATATGGGATGATCTCACTCTCAGGCCGAAGTTGAAAAACAAGATTAGAAAAGAAAACATAAGTCGAACCTGAAATGGAATTGGAGTATTACACCAAAGTAAAAGTCTCTGGGGTTGGTGGGTGGATGGGGAGAATACAGGTCCATGAAAGATGATGAATGACACAGCGGGGGTTGTATTGTTAAATGGGATCTGGGGGATGTTATGCATGTACAAACTATTGTATTTACTGTTGAATGTAAAGCATTAATTCCCCAATAAAGAAATAAATTATTAAAAAAAAAACATAGGATAAGAGGGGTACAACTCCACACAATTCCCACCATCAGAACTCCACATCGTATCCCCTGATAGCTTCCCTATTCTTTATCCCTCTGGGAGTATGGACCCATGGTCATTAGGGGATGCAGAAGGTGGGAGGTCTGGCTTCTGTAATTGCTTCCCCGCTAAAGATGGGCATTCACAGGGTGATCCATACTCCTAATCTGTCTCTTTCCCTAGTGGAGCTGGGCTATGGGGAAGCGGGTTTCCAGGACACATTGGTGGGGTCGTCTGCCAGTGGAGTCGGGCTGGCATCATGTTAGCATCTGGAACCTGGTGGCTGAAAGGAGAGTTAACATAAAAAGCCAAACACATTGTTGACTAATCTTGAGCCTAAATGCTGGAATAGTGCAGACGAAGATTTGGGGATCTCTGTTTTGTAGATAGCTAGTAGGGCTATTTTAGTTATATTCCAAAGGGCACATGACTATACTAGATATTTTTTTTTCTGAGCCTGATATCTGATATGCAGGTGGATCCAAGTTATTGTCTGGTGAGATACCATGGCTGGAAAAAGGCTAGAAAGCTGGGTTGTCCTCATTTTTTTTACCTCACTTAACATGATTCCTTTTGTTTCATGTCCATATGACTTCCTTGTTCCCATACCCTCTTAGCAATTTTAATCTTTCATTGTGTATAACTCTTCAGAGTTCCTTTATTTCTGCCAGATTAGATGCTGCCCAGTTCAAGTTGACTTTTACTCAGATCAAGTCTTTAAAAGTGTTCTGATTCCCTGGTTTATCTTTTGTTTGTCTGTTTTGTTTTTTTAGAATGATGAACTCTTGCTTTTTTAATTTTCACTATTTATTTATAAAATAAAAAAATACTAACAAGACCATAGGACAAGAAGGGTACAACTCCACACAATTCCCACCACTAGAGTTCTGTGTCCCATCCCATCCCTTGAAAGCTTTCCTATTCTTTATCCCTCTGGGAGTATTACACAGGGTCATTATGGGGTGCAGAAGGTCTGGCTTCTGTAATTGCTTCTCCACTGAACATGTGTATTGGCAGGTCAATCCTACTCCCAACCTGTCCATGTCTTTCCCTAGTGGGTCAGGGCTCTAGGGAAGTGGAGTTCCAGAACATATTGGTGAAGTTGTCTACCCAGAGAAGTCATGTTGGCATCATGCGAGCATCTACAACTTGGTGGCTGAAAAAGTATTAACATATAAAGCAGAACAAATTGGTTTTTTAAAAATCTTTACATATTTTATTTATTCATCTTCCTTTTGTTGCCCTTGTTTTTTATTGTTGTTGTAGTTATTTATTATTGTAGTTGTTATTGATGTCATCGTTTTTGGATAGGATAGAGAAAAATGGAGAAAGGAGGGGAAGACAGAGAGAGGGAGAGAAAGATAGACACCTGCAGACCTGCTTCACCACCTGTGAAGCAACACCCCTGCAGGTGGGGAGCCAGGGGCTCGAACCGGGATCATTAACACCAGTCCTTGCACTTCACGCCATGTGCGCTTAACCGGATGCTCTACTGCCCAACTCCCAGAACAAACTGTTTAATAGTCAGAAACCTAAAGGCAAGAATATTAACAGATGAGTTTGGGGATCTCCATTTTGGAAAAAGCTAGTAGATCTATTTTAGGTATATTCCAATGGGCCCATGACTTTACTAGTTTTTGCATAAGCATGACAGCTAACATGCAGGTGGACCAAAAGTATTGTCTGGGGAGATGGTGCCAGAGTTGGAAATAGGACTAGAAAGCCAGATCAGGGCAGTGAGTAGCTCCCAAATATGGGAAAAGGATATAAGTATCATTTTATCGTGTCTTTTTTTTTCAAGGTCTTTCTACTTGCTTGATGTTTTGGGTCACTGAAAACTGTTGTGCACTTTTGCTTTAAGGTGTATATTTTCCCCTAACTTATGGGCACATGTGCATATGTGCTCTGTCTTATGGGCTCTGATCTATATCTAGGTTCTGTATCTTTGTTAAGAGGTGCACCACCCAGTACAGAATTGAGGAATCCTATGAGCTAGGAATGGTCTCACCAGAGTGTTGGTTTATCTTTTAACATCAGCAGAAGTTTTCAGGGAAGGGAGCAGACATGGTGTGTTACAATTTCTTCTTTTCCTTGCCCGACAGCACAAAAGATGCCCCAGGATATTAAAGACTATTGTTTGGTCTTTAAAATCCAGGTACTTTATCTAGCAAGGCTACATTTAAAACAACCAAATGCTTTTTATCATCGGAATGACTCTGCATCCTATTTGTACAAAGACAGGGTGATAGAGTGGAATACTTTGATTGTATCCTTGGAAGGATGTCAGCAAAGATCCATTTGGATTTTGGCTTAGGATTTAGAGTTTGCTTTTCTTCCTGTACTCTTTTCTCTTTTACACTCTCTTTTTATTTTTTTTTATTTATTCCATTTTGTTGCCCTTGTTTTTCATTGTTGTAATTATTGTTGTTGTTATTGATGTCATTGTTGTTGGATAGGACAGAGAGAAATAGAGGGGAGGGGAAGACAGAGAGAGGGAGAGAAAGACAGACACCTGCAGACCTGCTTCACCGCCTGTGAAGCAACTCCCCTGCAGGTGGGGAGCCGGGGGCTTGAACTGGGATCCTTAAACCGGTCCTTGTGCTTTGCACCACGTGTGCTTAAAGCACTCGCTACCACCTAACTCCCCACACTCACTCTCTTTTTAACATCTGTTCCCTCTGGAGTCTCTGAGATTTTGAGAGTCTCCCCCAAAGATGAAATGAAATAAAGAGGGGCTGGGTGGTAGAACACTTGATAGAGCACATATGTTACAATGCTCAAGGCTCCAGCCCTCACCTACATGATGAAAGCTTCATGAATGGTAAAATAGTGCTGTAGGTTTCTCTCTCTCTCTCTCTCTCTCTCTCTCTCTCTCTCTTTCTCTCTCTCTAATCTATCTATCCCTTACTTTTCAGCTTCTCTTTGTCTCTATCCACCAAGTTAATAAAGAACCTGCCAGAGGACATTTTCTACTGAGCTGAGATCGTCCTCAGGAAACAGGAGCTCAGCATGACTACCCTGAATCATGGCAAGACTTGGGAGCCTTCAGATAGGATGTGAGAGGATAAAGAGAAATCTACTGGGAAGACATCTGTGAGCACATTTTTTAAAAATCAGCCCCTAACTAGCATGGCACATCAGTGCAATGAACCTGAAGCAAAGGCTAGCACCTGACATGCAGTAAGTGAGCAGATATCACAGGACAAAGAGGAGACACAAGCAGGAGCTGAACACCATGGCTTTGTTACCTGCAGGAGGCATTCAAAGACAATGGCAAATGAGTGACAGACACATGGGATGCCAGGTCAGTACAATATTTTTATATAAAAGGCAAACTCTTCCCTATTTCAAAAGACTAAGTTGCTCTGTTTTGCTCAGTTTGGTAAGGTTAAATGTAGAGTAGGTCGAGCATACCACAAGTTTCACAGAGCACTTAGGATAGAAAATTCTAACTACAGTAGGTAATTATCTGTTGCAGAACACAGTTAATGATTATGTTCAGAAGATGTTAACAATAATGCTTACAGAAAAGATTACAAGAGCTTCAAAGGGGTCCTCCAGGTTACATGACCAAGCCATGGTTGCAGGAGACTGCCTTAATGCAAATATTCGTTGTCATGGTGACAGTAGAACACCAGCACTACACAAAAGTCCCCTATTTAGACACAATAAGCTAAAGATCTAAAGATCAAGATAGATTTTATGAGTAACTAAACGTGGAAGTTAATAGTCCATAGGATCATATTGATCCATCACTCTCTAAATCTAATCATAGGAACAGTTTGCAACAGAATAAATCAGGAAGCTCCTAAGATTCTTTATTCTCTCAGCACACACATTCCCATTTTCTGAAATTAAAGTTAATATTTGTACAATTAGTCCTTAGTTCTTGCCCTAAAACACATCACCATTGGTTTGTTTTTGGTTTTCTTTTTTTTTTTTTTTTGGGGGGGTCGTGTCTTCTATTTTATTTACAGTAAAGGAGACAGCATTTTAAATATTTTCTGATGCCTTAGAGATAAACGTTTACCGAGAGTGAGTGGTGATTTATGGGGGTCAAGTAATAAAGAATAGGAATTTCATTTATTTTATTGCCTGTTTACCTCCTGGGGAAAGAGACAGCTGGTAAATCATTGTGGGGAGTTAGTAAATGGGGGAGAGGGACCTCTGAGCCTGAAAAGAAATCACTGAATGAAAAGGAATGCAGTGTCTCCTGAACCAGTTCCTTCTGAGAACTGCTCACTGAGAATATGAGGAAGAAGTCAATGATTCTTCCTTTTAGAAACTATAGGTTAACAACTGATACTGCATCAGATGATCTCAAACTAATCAATGCAACCAGTACCACCTCAACATGTTTCACTTTGGACTGTGTCTACAGTCAACAGGCCTGCAATGTCAATCCTTCAGCTCCAGTACTCTGACACCAAGTTGCAGATGCTCTTATAATGCCAACCTGACTTCCCTGGACAGAAAACATCACCAATATACCCTGAAATCTCACCTCTCCAGAGTCCTGCCCCACTAGAGAAAGATAGGGACAGGCTGGGAGTATGGATCAACCTGCCTATGCCCATGTTCAACAGAAAAGCAGTTACAGAAACCAGACCTTCCACCTTCTGCTCCCCATAATGATCCTGGGTCCATACTCCCAGAAGGATAAAGAACAGGAAAGTTTTTAAGGGAGGGGACGGGACATGGAACTCTGGCAGTGGGAATTGTGTAGAATTGTACCCCTCTTACCCTATGGTCTTGTCGATATTTTTGTTTTATAAATACATTTTTAAAAAAGAAACTATAGGTTAAAAACAACAACATTGAGCTTCTCTCCTTTATTTCAATAACTTTTAGTTCTCTTAATTCTCTAAGTAGTTCCTTCTGTCTATCTTAAATTCCTAGTGCTTTCCCTTCTCTACCAATTAACATGTCTATTTCTCTTTCATCCATGGATGCAAGCACAGACATTCTGAAAACTGTCTAATTTAACAGCAGGGTATTTTGGGGATTTCTGGCCAGTTCCTAAAGGACCTTCAGGGAATCTCATATTTCACCTCTTTAAAATAAAAAAGAACACTTCTTGTCCTCAAAGAGCCAGTTGAGGAGATCTGGACATGTCTTTACTCTTTTATATGAAGCTCATCAAATCTTAGTTTAATCATCTCCTTATGTGCTGGAGGTTAGCACTCATGTATCATTTTTTGTGATTAAATTAACAAGAATGAAAGATCATATTATCTTTCAGATCAGGAAAAGATGTAGTCTCCTGCCTACCTATTTCTCTTATGGGCCATTTGCTGTGTGTGTGTGTGTGTGTGTGTGTGTGTGTGTGTGTGTGTGTGTGTGTGTGTGTGTGTTTAATGGACCCACACAATGCTTTTAAATCATTAAATAATTTGTTTAAAAATTGCCAAAGGGGCATTTCTGTTATAAGCTTGGATTTCCTTAAAAACATAAAGAAAGGTTCTATAGAACAGCGGGTTAAGCACACATGATGTGAAGCACAAGGACTGACACAAGGATCAGAGTAAGGATCCTGGTTGGAGTCCCTGGCTCCCCACCTACAGGGGGGGTCGCTTCATAAGCAGTGAAGCAGGTCTACAGGTGTCTGTCTATCTCTCCCACTCTCTGTCTTACCTTCCTCTCTCAATTTCTCTCTGTTCTATCCAACAACAATGACAGCAATAACAACAAAAAATAATACAACAATGATAAACAACAAGAGCAACAAAAAGGGGAAAAAGTAGCTTCCAGAAGCAGTGGATTCATAGTGCAGGCACCAAACCCCAGTGATAACACTGGAGGCCATATATATCGACAATTGTTGATATGACCACAAGATATATAAAATTTTTGTTTGTTTGTTTGTTTTTGCCTCCAGAGTTATCACTGGGTTTTGGTGCCTGCACTACTAATCTACTGCTCCTAGAGGCCATTTTTCCCATTTTTGTTGTTATTGGTGTTGGATAGGACAGAGAGAAATCCAGAGAAGAGTGAAAGACAAAGAGGGGGAGAGAAAGACACAGACCTGCTTCACCGCTTGTGAAACAACCCCCTTGCAGGTAGGGATCCAGGGACTCGAACCAGGTTCCTTACCCAGGTCCCTGTGCTCAGTGACATGTGCACTTAAACCTCTGTGCTACCACCTGACCCCCAATGTAAAACTGTTTTTAATTCAACTTTCATTCTTCCCTCACCCACAGACACTCAATACATGTGAGTTCTCTAGACCTTTCCTCTGCAGCTCCTACTTTATTCTAACTTGTGATAAGCCCTAAAAACTAAGTTGAAGTAAACTTTCCAATTGCAACTCTCATTTTCTTTTGCTGTGAAATTTAGGCACTAACTTATTCTCAAAAAGACATGTCCTTTGGGGAACTGAATAATTAGCCCTGCATTGCATCCCCACACAACAGGCTTTTTAACAAAGGGATCAATCTCACAGGAGTCTCCAATGAGAGGGATTAGCCTGAGAGGTACTCTGACTCTTTGAAGTTTTTTTTTTTTTTTTGACCGCACAGGCTGTGCCCTTTCCTATGGTAGAATCTATGTTCAGTAGCTGAGAAGGAACAAAACCCTTGAGACAATCACAACTCAGAAACACCTTCTAAGGCTTTCTTGTTTCTTCTTGCCATGCAATCATCTCCACCTCCTAATAGCTACCCCCAACATAGGCTAGATTTAGCAACTTGCTTCTAACACCAAGAATGGCCAGTGATGGGATATGATTCCAAGTTTAGATTATATAAAGACTGGCTTGCATCTTGGATTGTCTCTATATCACCTCTGATCCTGGGGGAAGTTCTATGTTCCTATGTGCATTTCACATTCACACACACACACACACACCTTCCATGTTCACATGTATAATGCCATATTCATATGCATACTTCTTTTTTGTATGTGCATTCCACATCCATGCATCTGCTCCACATTCTTGTATATACTCTATGTTCAAATATGCATTCCATGTTTACATGAGCTGTCTATGTTCATATGAACATTTCATGAGGAAGAGCTTTTTTGACTTTGTTGTACACTCACTGCTATGAGCAAGTACCTACACTTGTGGTTGGTGTGTAGAAATCTCAGTAAATCTTCACTGAATTTCAGTTTGAACACTTCAGGGCAAGATCTGGCCCTGGGGGACTAACCTCCATAGGCCAGAACACCCATCCCCCCTCCCCTTGCCCCATCTCTCTGCTCCACTCTGGGAGTCTAGAAGGAGTTGAGGGATGGTCCCTATCCATCTACAATAGAGATAGGGAGGCAAGTAGCTCAACTACACCACCTTTGGACTGACCCATATTACTGCAGTCTCCAAGGAAGATTCTTGCAAGGAAACAGATATCCCACAACTCTGCACATCAATCACTTCCATAAATCTTCATGCCTGAGGTCTCATACTATCTTGCTTCAAAGAGGCTAGAAACAACAGTGGGGTTCTTGGGTGACATAGACCAATGTGTTTTGTACCAGAAACCAGAAAATACAAAGTGGCATTTTTTTGATGCTGACAACAACTAACCTAGGGCCCATTCTAACAGTTTTAGAGGTAAATAAATCACACTTGTTTAAAAAATGCTTTAGAAGAATGCCCCGGCACAATGCCTGACACCCAGTAAGCATTTAATAAGTATTTGTTTGAATAGATGAGCAAGATCTTAATCCCAGCAATATCTTTCTTGACTGTAAGTAAGCAAAGGTAAAAATCATATCTGTGAAGCCATCTGTCACTATTTCTCACAACCCATAAGCATAGAAAGTGCAGAGAGAAAGGACAACAACAACAAAAAAGCATTGCTAGAGTAGTAGGAAGACACTCAACTTGTGCAATGGGAAGTCTGGGCATGATGGACCAGCACTGAGAGCCTGTATGTGGCTCAGTACTTGTGGCACTGTCCCTCTTGCTCATTACATGGCTTGTAGGCAAAAGGAGTGTGTGTGCATATGTGTGTGTGTGTGTGTTGGGGAGGGTCTGCTGTTAAGGATCCATTGTCACTTAAATAAGGAAATGAAATGACGTTTTTCTCAGCCTCTGACATTGCCCAGTTATTCTTTTCTGAAGGGAACAGATATTCTAAAGGGCCAGTTTTGGGGAGTCTTCAGGAAAAGAGAAGCTCCTGGTGAAAGTATGCCCTTCTTTTCAAGCTTTTGTTTCTTCATGCTCACTGCATAGGGAAAAACCTCCTACACTCCCCACCCAAAGACAGTGAAGAAAAAAGAAAAGTGCAGCAAGGCTTCTGCCAATGTGGAGGAGCTGCATCATGGAGCAGGTGGCATTAAGGAAGCCACAGTGTCCCTGGAGGTGGGGAGGAAGCAGATTAGAGGGAGATGGGGAGTCAGGGCAGATAGCAGACTCTTGGGTCACCCACAGGGAATTGCTGCAGCTTTACAGACCATAAAAAATGTTCTTCTAAAAAATGAAAAATAAATAAATAAATGGTGGGAAAATGTGTTTTTATCTGGAGAAAAAAATGTATTATTACATTGTAAAAATAAAGCACTTATAGTCAGTATCTGTAGTATATGTGGCCAACATAAAGCCTAAAACAGACTTTCTAGCTTCTTCTCACATGAAGACCTCAAATCTCATCTGATATATTCTTATCTTTAGATTCCTGATTATTAAACTATTTGTTCTGCTTTATATCTTAACGCTTGTTTAGCCACCAGGTTGCAGATGTTACCATGATGACAACCTGACTTCCCTGGACAGACGACCTCACCAGTGTGTCCTGGAACCCCACATCTCCAGAGCCCTGCCCCACTAGGGAAAAGTAGAAACAGACTGGGGGTATGGATCTATGTGGGCAGTGAGTCCGTCACAGTGTGGCTACCTACCCCACATGGCTTCATAGGACCCACAGATAGATGCAGATCACTGTGACTACCCAGCTTTCTGTATTCATGGAAATGCAAGTGAAAGCCAAAGCACCCATGGAAAGTCAGACTTCCATCTGCCAACCCCCATGGCTCATTGCTACTCCCCTGCTCACAGTGGATGCAGGACAAGCAGGGAACATATGGTTCATGTCAAGTGTTCAGGTATTGGGAAGCTCTCACAGGTTCCCTGGCCTATCAGTAGGATAGCTCTGAAGCACAGGTCAACACAGTTTCCTGGAATTGCCAAGCAGGGATGAGCTATAGTAACTCATAGAAGTCACTTGCACAATAACAAAGTTTCCATGGCTTCATTCCCACCCTCCATGATGCTCCCACCCTCCTTGCAATAGTTCCTGGAAAGCTTGGAAATATGCCACCTATACTCAAATAGTTGTGTCTGAGAAAATCACACTTGGATCCTCAGTGCTAGAAACCAGAGGACACAATACAAATCCTTAACCTGTCTGTGTCTTCCTGAGATTTCTTGCTGGAGCAAATGAAGAACCAGGGACACTCTAGAATTTATTCTTGACTGCTGTAAGTGCTCCTATGTCTTGCAAGGAGGTAGCACTGGAGGCCCAGGGAATTCCTCAGCAGCAACTCCTAGATCAAGACTCTGACTGTGGTGGATTGTCCCAGGGCAATGCTTTTTGTGTGTGTGTGTGATTTAATGATTGACAAAATTGTGAGATAAGAAGGTTATAATTCAAGGGGCGGAGCCTAGATGGCAACTTGAAAGCAACTGCTGGCATGAGCTCCAACAAGCATCAGCTTGTGACCTAGGATTCTCTGGATAGGGTAGGATACTAGACTGTCAGCAGGAGGGTGAGTAAGGGCTCCTGAGTGTGACACCAAGGAGGAGTCCTATAGCTCACTCTTGGGTTAGAAAATGGAGGCCAGGAGGAAAAAGAAAGGAAATATTTTGATTATTTCTGAAGCTTACCCCTCCCGACCACCCCAGAACCAGCCCCCAGGGGCTGAACAGCCACTCCTAGCAGGCTTCTCCCTGAGCTATTTTCTTTACCAAGATTACTGGCTCACTAGGGGTGTCATTCCAATCCTTCTGCTTTTTGTTTTCCTTCTCTCTTTTTTTTTTTTTAAGTGGCTGGAGTTCTTTTTGAGTGACAAAATATTTGACTAATTAGAGCCTCAGCTAATGAGAAAGACTACCTGAAGGGTTTTTTTTTTTTTTTTTGATACTTCTTACAATTGGCTGTCTTTGTTCAGGCTGCCTGCAGCCAATCCAGAGCTGTCCAAGCTGCAGACTGACTGTTAGGATTTTTTACTCTATTCTATTTTATTATTACTATTATATATATGCATGTCTCTCCCCCCCCCTTCTTCAGATTGACCAGAATTAACTGCTGTTGTTTTTTCCAGTGGTAGGTGACTGGGTGTCCTATCCATTATAAGAGGAAGGGGAGGGGACACAGTCTTTTGGTGGTGGGAATGGTGTTTATGTACACTCCTATTATGTACACTCCTATGTACACTCCTATTAATCTGTAGTCATATAAATCACTATTTAAGTAATATGAGAGGGGAAAAACTGATTGAATGTCTCAAACTTTTTAAAGCACAGACTGAGTCTTTTTAATACATAGGCTGAGTCTTTTTAATACATAGGCTGAGTCTTTCATATGTTGACACTCTTAAAAACTTAGTCCAGAGAGAACAGAAGCAATCGGTGGCACAGCTATATACAAATAATGTCAAAGAACATAAATATGGTGGTGTTGTTTATAATACAGCAAATCCTAACAAAGGGATTTTTCAAAGTTAACCCAATTGCCAAATAATGTGATTATAGCAATAACTATCTATTGTCTTATTAAACCCTAAGACAGCAGGAAACTCCCACTTCCTCTATAGAACCTATATTTCCCCCAATCCTGGAACCTCTAAGGTGGGGCTCACTTTCCTGCATGCTTCTCTCAAGTCATACCAAAGGATATTGCATCTGCTGATCACAACCTAATCAACACAACAAGAACTACCACTGTTGGTATGCTTCTAATTCTGCTTCTAAAAACCCCTTCTGTTTCATTGGTTTAATCCCCCCTGCTTAACACTGTATTCTATTTACATAACCACTGTTAAGTAAGCACTGCCCTGCCTGCAGGGCATTGGTTTAATCCCCACTGGTTCATGATGTCTTTTTGCTCCACCCCCTCTCATAGTACACCCTGATTTGCACCAGTCACTTTTCACTCCACCCTCTCTACATCACATCCTGTTTACACCCTACTTGGCAAGTATATATATAAGGACAGGACTGTGATTAGATAGATATATATAGTATAGATATAATATATATTATATCTATATATTATCTATAATATATAGATAATATATAGATATAATATATATAATATATATAGATGTAATATATATAATATATAAGATATAGATAGTATATATATTAGGACAGGACTGTGTTCAGATAGATGGCTTAGATTGTGCTGCGTTCCGCATGAATAAAGACTGATCTGCGTACCACTCAGCCATGAGTCCCTGGTCGTCTGTCTCCCACCCACGAAGCTAGCCCAGCACACCACAGCATGCTTCACCTCATACTGTGTCCAGGTTCCAGATGCCAGCATGATGCCAACTAGACTTCCCTGGACAAACAACCCCACCAATGTGCCCTAGAGCTCTGCTTCCCCAGAGCTACTAGGGAAAGAGAGAGACAGGCTGGGAGTGTGGATCGACAAGTCAACACCCATGTTCAGTGGGGAAGCAATTACAGAAGCCAGACCTTCCACCTTCTGCACCCCACAATGGCCCAATGACCTTGGGTCCATACTCCCAGAGGGTTAAAGAATAGGAAAGCTATCAGGGCAGGGGATGGGAAATGGAGTTCTGGTGGTGGGAATTATGTGGAGTTGTACCCCACTTGTCTTATGGTTTTGTCAATGTTTCCTTTTTATAAATAAAAAAAATTTTTTTTAAAGAATTATAATGGTAAAAAAAAAAAGAGAAGTATAATTCCATACAGTTTCCACCCCCAGAGTTCTGTATCCCATCCCCTCCATTGAAAGCTTTCCTATTCTTTATCCCTCCGGAAGTATGGACCAAAGATCTCTATGGGGTGCAGAAGGTGGGAGGTCTGGTTTCTATAATTGCTTCTCCACTGGACTTGGGTGTTCACAGGTTGATCCACAACCCCAGCCTGCTTCTATCTTTCTTTCTTTTTTCTTCTTTTTTATTGTACTATTTTTTAATTGGGGAATTAATGTTTTACATTCAACAGCAGGTACAATAGTTTGTACATGCATAACATTTCCCAGATTCCCATATAACAATACAACCCCCACTAGGTCCTATGAATCCTTTTTGGACCTGTATTCTCCACACCCACCACACCCACCCCAGAGTCTTTTACTTTGGTGAGATATGCCGATTCCACTTCAGGTTCTACTTCTGTTTTCTTTTCTGATCTTGTTTTCCAGCTTCTGCCTGAGAGTAAGATCATCCCATATTCATCCTTCTGTTTCTGACTTATTTCACTAACAGGAATTTTACAAGGTCCATCCAAGATCGGCTGAAAATGGTGAAGTCACCATTTTTTACAGCTGAGTAGTATTCCACTGTGTATATATACCACAACTTGCTCAGCCACTCATCTGTTGTTGGACACCTGGGTTGCTTCCAGGTTTTGGCTATTACAAATTGTGCTGCCAAGAACATATGTTTTCACAGATCTTTTTGGATGGATGTGTTGGGTTCCTTAGGATATCCCCAGGAGAGGAATTGCAGGGTCATAGGGTAGGTCCATTTCTAGCCTTCTGAGAGTTCTCCAGACTGTTCTCCACAGAGGTTGGACCAATTGACATTCCCACCAGCAATGTAGGAGGGTTCCTTTGACCCCACACCCTCTCCAGCATTTGCTGCTGTTACCTTTTCTGATGTGTGACATTCTCACAGGAGTGAAGTGATATCTCATTGTTGTCTTGATTTGCATTTCTCTGACAATCAGAGACTTGAAGCATTTTTTCATGTGTTTCTCAGCCTTTTGGATCTCTTCTGTGGTGAATATTCTGTCCAAGTCCTCCCCCCATTTTTGGATGGGGTTATTTGTTGTCTTGTTGTTGAGTCTGGCAAGCTCTTTATATATGTTGGTTATTAAACTCTTGTCTGATGTATGGCATGTAAAGATCTTCTCCCATTCTGTAAGGGGTCTTTTGGTTTGGGTAGTGGTTTCTTTTGCTGTGAAGAAGCTTTTTAATTTGATGTAGTTTATACTTGCTTTAGTCTTCTTTGTTATTGGATTCATTTCATTGAAAATGTCTTTAAAATTTATGCAGAAAAGAGTTTTGCCAATATTTTCCTGTTGTCAGATAAAGTAAGGACTACAAAAGCTGGAAAAGGGCAAGAGTCTCACACACTTTAATGTTGGTCTTTTTGATCACTACCAGGCCAACACATCATCTGGGGCTGTAGTCAGGGAATCTGCATTCCTACACAGATATGATGGACCTAGACCTATAATGGATTCTTTTCTCCACCATTACTGGTCTCTTGCATCAGGAATGTCATCATAAGCCCTCCTGTGTGCCTCTACAGGGCCTTGCCCTCACCGTAGAACCACAATGGTAAGGACTGTCCACTCTCCCAAGGGAGGCTGGAACCACCTACTCTACCACTCAAGGAAAACTGATCCTGAAATGAGTGTAGCCCTAAATGTTCTTTCTTCCTTTCCTCTTTGGCATATAGCCTAAACTTCTCTCTATCTTGAGCCATAAAGTTATGCAGCAGAAAAGTAAGTGCAGGGGCTGAATAGTGGCACAGTTAGTTAAGAGAACGTGTTACCGTGTGCAAAGACCCAGGTTCAAGCCCCCAGCCCCCAGCCCCCAGCCCCCACTTGCAGAAGAGGGTAGACTTCATGAGCATTAAGGCTGTGCTACAGGTTTTTCTCTCCCTATCTCTCTTTCCCTTCTCAATTTCTCTCTGTCCTGTCAAATAAAATAAATAAATATTTTAAAAACTAAAAAAAAAGTGCATAGTGTGTCTCCTTCTTTTCAGATACAAAAACTCGAAGCTTTATGTCATGCCTGGTTCCAGAACTTGTCTGGAAATTAACCATCTGACCTGGATTCCCAGAGACTCTCCTCAACTGTCTAGAGGAGCCTCCAATCCCAGGGCAGCAGGAGAGGAGTCTTATCATTCATCAGTCCCAGGGGCGGGGCAGGGGGTGGGAAGGTAGGGAGTGGCTGGAGAGCCTAGAGAGCTGATGGAGAGGAGACAAGACCCTTGACACTGAGAAGCACCACAGCTCACTTGTTTTAGCCAGCCTGAAAACTGAGAAGCTCCAGGAAGCTCCACAGTATGACAAGATACCACTGACCTTATGAAAGGACACTGGCCAAGAACACTGTTCATGAAAAATTAACCCCTGAAATTAGTGCAGCCTGAAATGTTCCTAGTCATGACCACAGAATGTGAGCTCAGACCTACAGGGATGCAGAAGTTACATAGCCTCCTGTTCTGACTATGGGCCCCAGATCAAATCGATGGGATTTACAATTAACAATATTTATATACTTTTCCCATATTTGGGAGCTACTCTTTTCCCTGATCCAACTTTCAGGCCCTTTTTCCATCCATGACATCATCTCCCCAGACAATAACTTGGGTCCACCTGCACATCAGATGTCAGGTTCAGGCAAAACCTAGAAGGGTCATGGGCTCTTGGAATATATCTAAAATACACCTACTAGTTTTTTTCCAAACTGGAGACCACCTAAATCTTCATGCAATATTCTTGCCTTTAGGTCGACAATTTGTTCTGCTTATATCTTAATTCTTTTTCAGCCACCAGGTTCCAGATACTACCATAATGCTAACCTGACTTCCCTGGGCAGATGGTCAAACCAAGACAGGCTGGGAGTATAGACCGACCCATGTTCAGCGGGGAAACAATTACAGAAGCCAGACCTTCTGCACCCCATAATTACCCTGGGTCCATACTCCCAGAGGATAAAGAATAGGAAAGCTATCAAGGGAAGGGATTGGATACAGAATTCTGATGGTGGGAATTGTGTGGAACTGTACCCCTCTTACCCTCTTACCCCTATATTTCCATTTTATAAATAAAAATTTTTGAAAAAAAGAAAAACTAACCAAGGACAGATTCAAATGTTACAGATGTGGGCTGGAGAGATTATCCACAGGGTGGAGGGCATGCCTTTTCATGACTACAAGCACACAAGAGATATCATGGCACAGGTGGGAAGGTCCTGTTCTTTGGTGTCTCTCTCCCTCACTTGATTGCTGTCTTTTCATCTCTGTCTGGATTAAAGGTGACCTGGCTTGGAACATAGCTACAGTAGACTTCCTAGCTTCTTCTCATTCAAAGATCCCCTAATTTAATCTGTTCTGATCCTACCTTTGGGTTCCTGTTTATTAAAAATTTTTCTGCTTTATTTCTTACTGCTTTTCAGTCACCAAGTTGCAGACACTACCATGATATCATCCTAACTTCCCTGGGCAGATGATGTCACTAGTGTGTCCTGAAGTCTCACCTCCCCAGAGCCTTATCCCACTAGATAAAGATAGAAACAGGCTGGGTGCATGGACTAACCTGCCAACATTTATGTCCAGTGAAAAAGCAATTACAGAAGCCAGACTTTCCACTTTCTGTACCCCATAAAGAATTTTGGTCCATAATACCAGACGGATAAAGAGTAGGCAAGATTTGGGGTGCAGGGTAGATAGCATAATGGTTATGCAAACAGACTCTCATGCCTGAGGCTCCAAAGTCCCCCACACCACTATAAGCCAGAGCTGAACAGTGCTCTGGTTAAAAAGAAAGAGAGAGAGAGAGAGAGAGAGAGAGAGAGAGAGAGAGGAAGGAAGGAAGGGAGGGAGGGAGGGAGGGAGGGAGGGAGGGAGGGAGGAAGGAAGGAAGGAAGGAAGGAAGGAAGGAAGGAAGGAAGGAAGGAAGGAAAAGAAAGCTTTTAGTTGAAGGAATGGGACACAGAACTCTGGTGGTGGGGACTGTGTGGAATTGTGCCCCTGTTATCTTACAATCTTGTTAATCATTATTAAATCACTAATAAAAGGGTTTTTTTTAAGTCATATGGGAACAGTGAGATCATTCCTTTAAAAGCAAGATAACATAGAAGGATAAATGGGACAATAATGAATGGACCTCTTCTTTTCCTTTCACTTTCTCCTGACCCAAGTGCTTCAGATGTGCTACCTAAGTTCTACCCCAGATACTCCTCTCTCCATTAAAGAAGAAAAGTCAATAAGCTGTGATATGGCCCTCACCAGGAGAATGTGCTTTGTTGGACCCCCTGGGGACTCACTGCTGGCCACCCACATGCCTCCTCCAGGAGTTCATTGGAGCACCCACTGGACCCCCACCATGTCATCATGTAGTGACTTGAAAATGTGCAGAAATGCATTTGTTCTAGTTGAAGGGAACCAGAGTGGCTCCAGACTGAACAGAGAATCCTGAAGGTATAGCTGAGACTCAGAGGGCAAATGGGGTGAGAATGAGATGAGAAGCGACAAAGTATGATCAGGGCAGGCAGAGAAAAGAAGCTATTTACTTATTATTGGTTTTAATATGTCAAAGGTTACAGCCATTTATGAACTGAACAACTGTGGCAAGTAACTCACCCATCTGTAAGCCTGGGATAATGAGAATTTGTTGAGAACCAAAATAGCCTACATATTAACACCTCAGCACAGTATGACACATATGAAATGTTCCCAAAAAAGTGAGCTGTAGGGCTAGGTAGACAGCACATAAGGTGCTCATATTAGAGGTTCCAGGTGTTTATTTATTTGTTTGTTACAGTGGTTATCACTGGAGCTCAGTGCCTGTACAACAAATCTACTACTCTTGGCAGCCATCTTTTTCCTTTCCTCTTCTTTCTTTCTTTCTCTCTCTTTTTAATTTTTTATTGGGGGATTAATGTTTTATAGTAGACAGTAAATACAATAGTTGTACATGCATAACATTTCCCAGTTTTCCACACAACAATACAACCCCCACTAGGTCCTCTGCCATCTTGTTCCAGGACCTAACCCCTCCCTCCCACCCACACCAGAGTCTTTTACTTTGTTCAATACACCAACTTCAATCCACGTTCTACTTAGTGTTTTCTCTTCAGATCTTGTTTTTCAACTTCTGCCTATGAGTGAGATCATCCCATATTCGTCCTATTTCTGACTTATCTCACTTAATCTGATTCCTTCAAGCTCCATCTTTTGAAAGTAATATCCTCTTTCTTTCTTTTGTTTCTTCCCTTGTTTTATTAGATAGAACAGAGGAAAAATGAAGGAGGGAGGGGAGGGGGAGAGACAGAGACAACTGCAGCACTGCTTCACTACTCATAAAGCTTCCCTTCTGAGATGGGGAGAAGAGATTTGAACTTAGGTCTTTGTACATGGCAACATATGCAATCAACCAGCTGTGCCACCACCCAGTCCTTGAGGTTCCAGGTTCTTTACCTGCCTCCACCAGTAGCCAGAGCTGAGAAGTGCTCTGGTTTAAGAATGTGAGCTACGGGGGGGGGGAGGGGGGAGGGGGCAGACAATATTGAACTGGTTGAGCACAGACATCACCATCTTCAAGGAACTGGGTTTGAGCCCCCAGTTCCGTACCTGCATGGGAGAAACTTCATGATTGGTGAAGCAGGTCAGCAGGTGTCTATCTTTCTGCCTCCCTCTTTTTTTATTATCTTTATTTATTTATTGGATAGAGAGAACCAGAAATCGAGAGGATAGGGAGAGATGGAGAGGGAGGAAGAAAGATAGTCAC
This sequence comes from Erinaceus europaeus, assembly GCF_950295315.1. Classification (NCBI taxonomy): domain Eukaryota; kingdom Metazoa; phylum Chordata; class Mammalia; order Eulipotyphla; family Erinaceidae; genus Erinaceus; species Erinaceus europaeus. The sequence continues at coordinate 39,052,361 of NC_080177.1, forward strand.
CTGCAGTACTGCTTCACCACTCACAAAGCTTTCTCCCTGCAGGTAGAGACCGGGGACTTGAACCCAAGTCCTTGCATATTATAACATGTGCACTCAACCAGGTGCTTCACCACTTGACCCCCTCTCTCTCCCTCCCCCTCTTTCTCCCTCCCCTCTCAATTTCTCTCTGACCTACCAAATAAAATAGAAAAGGGAGTGTCCTATAGTCAGCACTGAGCTGCAGCAATAACCTTGGTAACAATAAAATAAAAAAATTAAAATTAAAGGGAGTCAGGTGGTAGTGCAGCAGGTTAGGCGCAGGTGGCACAAAGCGTAAGGACCGGTGTAAGGGTCCTAGTTTGGGGCTCCGGCTCCCCACCTGCAGGGAAGTCACTTCACAGGCCATGAAGCAGGTCTGCAGCTGTCGATCTCTCCCTGTCTCTGTCTTCCTCTCCTCTCTCCATTTCTTTGTCCTATCCAACAACAATGACACCAATAACAGCAATAATAACTACAATAAAAAATAACAAAGGCAACAAAAAGGAATAAATAAATAACTATTTTTAAAATTTTAAAATAAAATAAAATGAGAATGGGAGCTGCTATGTGTTAGGTATAAGGCACACAGTAGCTCCCAGAGCACTTCAGAGCAATTGCTATGCACCTCAGAATGTCATCTCCCTTCAAATGCTACCACCTTTATTGTCACCACAAGAAAGACCTATTATTCTCCCCAGTTTCCACAACAATAAATTCAAAGCACTTTGAACTAAAGTTTGTAAACCCCATGCCCTAACCCAGGGTTCCCAACCCCAGCTTCATTTTCCATATCACCTGAAAAGCTTAAGAAACATAGGAATACCTAGACCCCAGCCTGCACTCCTCAAGTCAGAACCTGAGCAGTAGGAGCAAGAAGAGCGCACACATGTTCAGGCGCTAGAGCCACTGCCCAGTATGAGGAACAGAGAGGACATAAACAAGGACGATGGACAATGCAGGAAGCAGGCAACTGTGTTCAGATATCCAGCCCCTCACCAGGCAGTGAGCGCCTAGAAAAGTCAGATGGTTTCAATATGCATGAAGTGAAAGGCTTGGGGAAGGTGAATCTGCAAAGCCCACATGCCTGATGCTTTCCACAGGAAAGGATTTGGCAAAATGGGTTTGCACCGCTGCCTCCCTCCCTTCTCATGGAGCTAGTGGTTCTCAGTAGGAACAGTTCTGCCGCCAGGGGCAGAGGGCAATGGCTAGAAAGCATCTCTGCTTTCCTCCGCTGGGGAGGGTTAGAAAGGTGCTGGGGAGGCATCTGCTGGATACAATGTGTCCATTTTATAATGTGAAGGACAGTCCCCACCACTACCAAGAAGGATCAACACCAACTGACAGCAAAGCAAAAGTTAAAACACCCTGCAACAAGGAGACAAGAGGCCCTACAGAGTCGAGGCAAAGTCTTATGCATAAGCCTCCTTCATGCAGAAGCTGTCCCCGATCAGGCATTTGCCTAAGAGTCACAGAATCTGATCAGGAAGAGATTTCAGAGACAAAGAGTCCAGCTGAGTCCCAGCTGGGTTTTTCAGACACTCTCAGCACAACACTACACAGTACTCACCATGTCACATGATGAGGTTGGGGGCAGCAAGGTCTTGGCTTGCCACCCAGGTAGTTCATGTATAGCAGATTAGCTAAAAGTGGTCACCTTTATTGAAAACTCTTTTTTAAATATTTATTTATTTATGTTGGATAGAAACAAAAATTAAGAGAGAAACAGAAGATGGATGAGAAAGACACCTGCAACATCACCACTTGTGAAGCTTCCCCCTGCAGGTAGGGACTAGGGGCTTGAACTCAGGTTCCTGTGCATTGTAACATGTGTGCTCTACCAGATGCACCACCATCCAACCCCTACAAGCTCTTCGTTGTTCATTTAAAAGCTATGTGTTGGGTCAGGTAATGGCACATGCAGTAGTGTACATGTTACAGTGTATAAAGACCCAAGTTCAAGCCCCCAGTCCCCACCTGCCAGAAGAAGCTTTGTGAGGAATGAAACAATAATGTAGGTGTCTCTGTCTCTTTCCCTGTCTATATCCCCCTCCATTCTCAATTTCTCTCTGTCTCAATCCAAAATATTTTTAAATGTTTTTTTTTAATTTTTTAAAGTCACTTGTTGAGTACTCAGTACATTCAGGACATAGTTGCTATGTACCTGCAGAAATTTTTAGTCACTATAGCAGATTTCTTTGTCATCAAGTCCAATATAAGATGCAGGGGAAATAGAGAGGCTCGGAACCCTACAACCTCCACCTTCACCCCTATCCAAAGCTGAGTTCATAGTGGCTCATAGTATTTGGTTCATAGTATTTGGGAACTTGGCAACCTGGAATCAGGTACTCAGGAAACTGGGGAAGAGCTTCCAAAATTAAGCTCTTCGTGGGGCTGCCAGGGTGAGGCCCAGCACAGCACCTAAGATCTGCCTCCCAGGCTGCCCAGCTTTGCCCTTGGCCTCCAGCCCCACCCTGATCCCACCTCACTCCCACTTCCACTTGGTTACAGCTAGGGGCCTCCAGGCACCCAGCCAAACAGCACAGCTCACTGTCACGCTTTCTCTCTCTCTCTCTCTCCCTCCCTCCCTCCCTCTCTCTCTCTACAAATACACACATGCACACACACACACACACACACACACACACACACACACACACACACAGCCAAACTGTTATTGGCAAGAATAAACACTTCACTGTGCCTTGCCTCAGAAATGGAAACCACTCAGAGGATGAATATAGGAACATTTTGTACTCGAGGGTCACAAAAGATTTAGAAGTAGTTTTCCTGACTGGAGGCCTTGTTTTCACTGGGCAGAAATAACAGAATGAAAACCTGTCAGGTGGATGGTGTAATCAAAGGGAAATGCCAACAAAGGCAGAACTAGTGGGGACAAAGAGGAGCAGCAACAGCACAAAGCTGCAATGAGAGAGAAACTGGAGTGGGGGAGTGTGGTGTGAGGCTGGAAGAGGACAAGGAGGGGCCTCTCCAACTGCCCCACTCCCTCATATGCCCCGGTGCCCGCAGACCACTCTCATCTAGGCACTTCTACTCCCCCACAGAACTCTTGGGTATGGCAGGCTACTCAAGTCAGAGTGGCAAAGAGGGAGCCTCTGCCACAAGAGGGAGATAGCAGAACCCACCTAGAGATCAGGCCTGCCATCACAGCAACATTCCCCATTGCTCCAGACTCACCTGACTGCATAGCTCTATCAGAGTAGCATGTCTTCAGGGGAGCCTCCTCACCTCACTCCGGATCATCTTCCACTCAGCATAGATTTATGGAATAGACGATATTAATTTAGCACTCCACCCAGGTGCCCTTAATATAGTCTTTCATAGCAACTCCCTTCTACTATTGAACAATAATGATAGTAGTTAATCAAGTACTTTCACAGTCATATCTTAAGGTACAATCATTCCCCTCAACTCAATAGTCTTTCCAAAATACGAGCTACTTGAGAGCAGGAGCCAAATCTGTCTTGCCAACAGTTGGTGCCTGAAGAGCACCAGGGAACATGGGATAAATAAGCAAATGAATGAAATGAATAAACAAGTTGTCCAGGCCCTCTCACCCAATCAAAATGAAAGTCACAATAGCAAGTCACATATGTACTCTTAAATTGTCTAGAAGCTATGCCTTTTTATTTTAATTGCCTTCAGGGCTGTCGCTAGGGCTCAGTGCCTGAATGATGCACTGTTCCTGGTATTCATTCTCCTCTGTCCCCCCCCTTTTTTTTCTTTATTTAATAGAACAGAAAGAAACTGAGGTGAGGGAGAGATATAGACGAAGAGACAGAGATACACCTGCAGTACTTGCTTCAACATTCATTGAAGTGTCTACCCTGCAGGTTGGAGTAGGGGCTCCAACCCTGATCCTTGCACATGGTAACCTGTGTGCTTAACCAGTGTGCCACTGCTTAGCACTGAAACTGAGTCTTTTTTTAAAGATGTATTTATTTATCTTATAAGAGAGAGGAGCGAACCAGAGTACATGTAGTATCAGGGAATGAAACTGGGGCCTCATGCATACAAATCCTGTACTCTACCCACTAAGCCATCTCCCCACCCACTAAAAGCCTCATCTTAAAAAGTAAAATTAAAAAATAAATTAAAATTTTCTTAAAGTTGATAAGTTGAGATGCCTTTGACAATTTGATAGTAGCTTTATCTAAATTGGATGAGTGTATTTTATGTTTGGCTCACTGACTAATAAGATAATGGTATTAAAAAAGTAAAATGAAATTGGTGAAAATATTATTATTATTTTATTTTATTTGTTTGTTTGCTACCAGGGTTATCACTAGGGCTCTTTGCTGGCACTAGGAATTGGCTGCTCCCAGCAGTCATTTTTTTCTTTCTTTTTCCTATTTATTATATAGGACAGAGAGAAATTGAGAAGAGAGGGGAAAGTAGTGAGGAAGAGAGAAAGATAGGCACCTGCAGACCTGCTTCATCACTCATGAAGTTTCCCCCCTGTAGATGGGTCCCATTCTTGTGCATAAGTAATGTGTGTGCTCAACAAGGTGAGCCACTACCCACCCCAGAGAATTTTATTTCTACATTAATAGTTTGTGTGCATTATGAAGTTACAGTTGAGATTCCTACTTCTTCAAAAGGGTGTCCAATTATTTTAATACTATTATTGAAAAGAATATTCTCACCAAGAGAAAAGAGGTGGAAGGCAGCTCTAGTCATGGTGGGTTCTGCTAAAAGACTAAAAGAAAAACATTATTCCTTTAAAACAACATCTGGAGATATTCTGTCAGGGACACTGCAAGATAAACTGAAGAGGCAAACCACACTACCAGATGCATTCAGAGAAGAGCCACACATAAGAATGAAAAGCACTGGCTTTAATTAAAAAAAAAAATCTTTTGCAACTTTTTAAGAGTTTGCTTTAATCTTTTTCTTTCATCTGTCAAATTCAAGTTCCACTGCACAGCATACACAAGCTGTCTCAGAAGACAAACTAGCACAGAAGACAGATGACATTTACATTTGATTTTCTGTCTAGAACAGAAAGATTTCTCAGGAAAGCCAACACTACCCAGGTCCAAGACAGTTACAGCTGCTGAAGCTGTAACTGTTATTATCTTGGAGCAAGGGACACCATATTTGCAATAAGGTAATGATACTTACCTCATGGGAATGGAGTGAAATTTCACTGAAGCCATATGTGACAGTGCTTGCCCTCAAATAGGTGTAAGATAAATTTGCCCTTAGGCATACAATCTGAAGTCAGTGTCTTACTCGTTTCGTCACAAGCTCATTTTGAATGTGTTCTATATCGGGTGAAAGAGTACAATAATTTTGCCCCCTTTTTGACTATTTAGACTGAGTCTAATTGCTCTTCCACAAAACCATCAACTCTGTGAAGCTGACTGCTCATGCTGTCTTCATTAAACTTCTTCTTTTCCAGCCAAACACTCCCAGTTTCTTCCAAAAGACAAGAATTTATCATCAAAGTTACTAGAAGCATCTGGATTCCAGTGTGTCCCAAGACACAGCACTAGCAGCATGCCTGTGCCCCCAGAAGACCCCCAATTTGTGGGATTTTGGTAAAGCCAGCCTTATGGTAAGCTTGGCGCTTTCTTCATTATGAACAATTCAAGGAACTTTCTCCATATGCTTTCTCCAACCCCAGCACTGACTGCAGATGCTGCTTTGTTTGAAAGAGGCTATTAATGTGCTCTTCACAGTTGAAATCCAGTTCTGAACCTTTGAAGTGATATTTATTGTGGTCCTGGGAAAGGTTCAGTGGAGGTGAGAAGTGACAGCTGAGGGTGACAAATCCAACGCAGCTCAGTTTTCATATAAGGGCAAACTATCACCCAATCTATGTGTCTCAAGTCAGCAGCCAGTCCTGGCAGCTTGTGGTTTCTTGTGTAAATGGTAAACAGAACATTTAATGGTGACAGTCTCCTCAGATGCTGTCATGAACCCTTGGCTTTTGTTCTCTGCTTAAATATGACATCCTAAGCTGCTGGTTAAAGGAAATATGGATTAACAAAAATATTCCATGACAAATCATAAACATAAAACCTCATCAAAATTATGTTATTTAGCAAGCATGTTCACCCTATCTGTCCTGTCAGATCAAGCGTGGAGTTACAGGTTGTAATAATCTTGTGCTGACTATAGAATATAGTAGCCCCCAGGCACGCAGGGCCACTGAAGACATGAAAGTTGGCTAGTTTGAACCAAGATGTGCTTAAAAGTATAAAATCAAGCATACAGGATTTCAAATGTTAATTACAAAAATTATAATCGGTTATGAGCATTTTATATTGACTTCATGTTGAAATGATATTTTGGGTTAAACTAAGCATTTGTTTAAAATAGCCTTACCATTTTTCTTTTTAGTTAGTTTTGAAGTGATTACTAGAAAAAATGTAAATTATATGGGTGTTTAGTAATGTGGGCCCCAGTTCATTTCTGCTGACAATCAGAAAGGAAGGAGGGAGCTGCAAATCCATAAACAAAAGGGCTTTCATTAACTTTACTATTTCTTTACTGATTAGACTAGAGTAGTGTCCTCAAACTTCAGTCCATATGTGCTATGGACTCAACTGTGGTCTTTAAAATTCATATATTGGAACCCCTACCTCCCATGTGGCTGTATGGGAGATTAGACCTTTAATAAAGTCCTTAGGAATGAGGTCTAACCCAATGGAACTGGCACCCTTACCAGAAGAGGAGAAAACATCAGAGATTTCTCCTACCCTCCCCACCATCTAAGAATAGAACAAGAAACCATAGAGAAAGCCTTGACAAAAATTGAGCTTTCCAGACTCAAGAACTATTGAGAGAAATTTCTATTTCATAAGCCACTGAATTTATGGTTTTTTGTTAAGGCAGCTCACGCAGACTAAAACAGTCAGCACGGTCTAGGGAGATGTTACAAGCGTCTGGGTCTTTCTCCCCAAAGATTCTGATTCTACTGACCAAGGACCAGTCCAGAGTATGCTTTTTTTCTAACAGGCACTCTAGGCATTCTATTTCCACAATTATCTAAATCCCTATTGGCACTGTTGTGATCTCCACCAAGTCAATTCTCAGTTTCACCATTCCTGCAGGGGAATCCAAATCTACTTGATCATGAGTGCTCCCTACTGGTGAGGCAATTTTTGAGTACACAACATACCAAGCTTGTGTACTTATTGATAATTAAATATGCCCAACTTTAAATCATATATTAGTGAGTGACTATTAGTGATTTTGTAAAGTGAATATTGCTAACATTTATTTTTACAGGGAATTAAGTACAGGTAAGAAACCATCCTATTCTCTCCCAGCATCTCAGAAGATCATTTTAGTCTGTGAAGGTCTTTCCCTGGACAAGTCATACTATGTCATCTTTTCTTGCCTTTGTACAGGTTGTTTCCATTCTGCCTTCTCTCCACTTAGAAAAGGCCTATTTATTCCTCAGGATTCAACCTATAAATCTCTGTGCAGCTCTCTCTTTGCCCCCACCTCCCTCAGCTCCTTTTTGTAGTACCTCTGTCCTAAAGTCACCTCTAGAGACTTATCACATTGAATTGAAAGTATTTGTTCAACCTGTCAGTTCCATAAAAGTAGAGGTAGGGACCATCTTTTATTTATCCGATTCCCCTGTGCTTTGCACACAGCTCCTGGTAATATATATATATATATATATATATATATATTAGTATGATAAACAAACCAGGGGATGAAAGTTTATTTAGTAAGCAAGGATTGGCCAGTCTCTGCAGAAGTGGAATCATGCTAGTGTGCAGTAAGATTTATAGAAATATTGGAGTAGGGCACCAAAGTGAAAACCCTGGATTGAGGGTGAGGGTGGATGTTCAGCTTTCCACCCGTGGGGAAAGGGGGGAGGGGGGAGACAACACAGTCTTTTCGTGGTGGGAATGGTGTTTATGTAAACTCCTATTATTTTGTAGTCATATAAATCACTATTTAATTAATATGAGAGGGGAAAAAAGATTGAATGTCTCAAACTTTTTAAATCACAGAATGAGTCTTTTTAATACATAGGCTGAGTCTTTCATATATTGACACTCTTAAAAACTTAGACCAAGGGAGTCGGGCGGTGGCGCAGTGGGCTAAGCGCACGTGGTGCAAAGCGCAGGGACCGGCATAAGGATCCCGGTTCGAGCCCCCGGCTCCCCACCTGCAGGAGAGTCGCTTCACAGGCGGTGAAGCAGGTCTGCAGGTGTCTATCTTTCTCTCCCCTCTCTCTCTGTCTTCCCCTCCTCTCTCCATTTCTCTCTGTCCTATCCAACAACAAAGCAAAGTCAACAATGGCAATAATAACCGCAACGAGGCTACAACAACTAGGGCAACAAAAAGGGGGGAAAATGGCCTCCAGGAGCGGTGGATTCATGGTGCAGGCACCGAGCCCAGCAATAACCCTGGAGGAAAAAAAATAAATAAATAAAAATAAAAATAAAATAAATAAACTTAGACCAAGGAGAACAGAAGCAACCGGTGGCAGAGGTATATGCAAATAATATCAAAGGACATAAATTATGGTGATGTTGTGTATGATACAGGAAATCCTAACAAGGGATATTTCAAAGTTAACCCAATTGCCAAATAATGTGATTATAGTAATAACTATCTATTGTCTTCTAAAACCCTAAAACAGCAGGATCCTCCCACTTTCTCTATAGAGCCTATATTTCTCCCAGTCCTGGAACCTCTAGGTTGGGGCTCACTTTCCTGCATGCTTCTCTCAAGTCATACCAAATGATATTGCATCTGCCAATCCCAGCCAATCAATGCAACAAGTACCACCTCAGCATGCTTCACTTCAGTCTGTGTCCAGAAACATCAAGCTTCGAATGTCAACCCTTCAGACTCATTACTATGGTGAGACCTGTCCTTTCATAGGATTCTCTAATTCCATTCCAGGAGGTTCATTTCCTAACACAGTCCCAAAACCTAGATATAGACCAGGTCCCATAAGATAGAGCATATGTTCACCTGTATCCATAAATTAAGGCAAAATATATACCTGAAAGCAAAAATACACAATAGTCTGTAGTGAATCAGTATAACGTTCACAATGAAATTGTGTCTACTTAGATACCCTCCTCACCTACTTCCTATTACAGTTCTCTCACTCAATCCAAAGCTAACCTCATCAAAGCAAGGACTACAAAATCTGAATAAGGGAAAGAGACTGGCATACTTTAATCATGACTCTTTAGTCACTTTCAGGCCACCCCATCAATTGTGGCCCTAATCGGGGTGTCCTGAGATTCCCAAACAGACATGATGGGCCTAGACCTCGAATAAATCCCTCTCTCCATTGTTACCGGTCATCTCTATCAGGAACAACACAATAGACCCCTTTGTGGGCCCCCATAGGACCTTGCCCTCAACTTAGATCAACAATGATAGAGAATATTCCATCCTCCGAAGGGAGGCTGGACAATATACTCTATGCTACACCTGAGGAAGATGGGTCCTGATATTGGGGCAGCATGGACTGTTCCTACTCATTACCACAGAATGTGAGCTCAGATCTACAGGGATGCAGAGGTCACATCAGCTCCTAAGCTGAATATGGGCCCCAGATCACATCAAATCGATGGGGTTTATATTCAACAATATTTATACACCTTTCCCATGTTTGGGAGCTACTCTCTTCCCTGATCCAGCTTTCTGGTTCTTCTGCCAGCCATGACATCACCTCCCCAGACAATAAATAGGATCCACCTGCATATCAGATTTCAGGCTCAGGCAAAAAAAAAAAAAAAAAAAACTAGTATAGCCACAGGCCTTTGGAATATAACTAAAATATGCCTTCTAGCTATCTACAAAATGGAACCCCCCCCCAACTCTTCATCTGTACTATTCCAGCCTTTAGGTCCATGATTGGTCAACAATTTGTTTGGTTTTGTATGTTAACTCTCTTTTCAACCACCAGGTTCCAGATGCTAGCATGATGCCCATCAGACTTCCCTGGACAGACAACCCCACCAATGTGCCTTGGAGCTCCACTTCCCCAGAGCCCTTCCCCACTAGGGAAAGAGAGAGACAGGCTGGGAGTATGGATCAACTTGTCAATGCCCATGTTCAGTGGGGAAGCAATTACAGAAGCCAGACCTTCCACCTTCTGCACCCCATAATGACCCTGGGTCCATACTCCCAGAGTGTTAAAGAATAGGAAAGCTATCAGGGGAGGGGAGGGGATACAGAGTTCTGATGGTGGGAATTGTGTGAAGTTGTATCCCTCTTATCCTGTGGTTTAGTCAATGTTTCCTTTTTATAAATAAAAAAAATTTTAAGTTAATGTAGTATCAGAAAAAAAATTATAGAAAGGAGCGGTATGCAAAAAGCTACCTAAAGGCATGCTGGAGTTTAAACACAGATAATTCACACCTGAGCTGAGGATGAAAGTAGTATGGATAGCCTCAGCTACCCTCTGTGTAAAGAACAGGAAAGGTTTTTAAGTCTGCATCTTTGCTCTTTTTCTCCAGCCCCCCCCCCTTAAAATTCTTCAGTTGTCTTAAGAATGTCCTAGCAAAGTAATAATGGCTCATTATGAATGGCTTTTAAGAGACCTCAGTACATCTCTGTGGGGCAGGGTTAATATGGATGGGGGAATAAGGAAACATTAACAAGTTGTATAGTTCATGATCTATATGCAAGCTTGCACTGCACAAAATGAATAGATCATCTGGTCCAAGCTTAATCAAGTTTGTAGCTGAAAGTATCTCTTTTGGGAAACATATCCTGGTTTGAGGTGTGTGGTAATCCTCTCTCTGTTAAGTCTAGACAGCTTTAAGTTGGAGAACTTTGTATTCCTTGTTCTTTCACAGGCATCATATAGATTTGCTCCTGTAGGGGACCCCCCCACCCCGCAGGAGGTAACAGGGAGCTGGCTGGATTCGCCTTCTGGGTGCTCTCTCACTTCCTGGAGCCCAAATTGATGAGCTAAAGGTTTTGTCATTCCCTGTTTACATGGAGGCTTTCCCTCTCAGCAGCAACTTGAAAAGAAATGAAGTTGTATATAATCCGTTTATCTTCTTAGACCCACTTAAAAGGATTGACCCTGTGATGTGTTGAAAAGTAACACACATGGGATCATTTTTCAAGGTGATTAGCAAGAAATATCAGCATGTTGTTTCCCTAAAACAGAGATGGGGAACATCCAGTCCGCAGACCTTATAAGGTCCATGAGGCCCTATCAAGTCAAGCACAGGCAGGACTCAAAATTCAATAAATCTAGGAGCTTTTTTCATAGCAATAGTAAGTGCTACTTTTTAAGCTGATAATTTTGTAGGGCCCACAAATGATGTTCTAAATATCAAATGACTCAGTCCTAAAAGAAGAGTTGCCAATTTCTGCAAATAGAAACATGGAATGCTTGTTAAATAGGAATTTCAGATAAACAATGAATACTTTTCTGGTATAAACATGTCAGAAATATCTCAGGTGTCCTTTTTTTTTAATTTTTTATTGAGGAATTAATGTTTTACATTCAACAGTAAATACAATAGTTTGTACATGCATAACATTCCCCAGTTTCCCATTTCACAGTACAACCCCCACTATGTCATTTATCATCCTTTATGGATCTGTATTCTCCCCACCTACCCACCCCAGAGTCTTTTACTTTGGTGCAATACTCCAATTCCATTTCAGGTTCGACTTGTGTTTTCTTTTCTAATCTTGTTTTTCAACTTTGGCCTGAGAGTGAGATCATCCCATATTCATCCTTCTGTTTCTGACTTATTTCACTCAACATGATTTTTTCAAGGTCCATCCAAGATCGGCTGAAAACGGTGAAGTCACCATTTTTTACAGCTGAGTAGTATTCCATTGTGTATATATACCACAACTTGCTCAGCCACTCATCTGTTGTTGGACACCTGGGTTGCTTCCAGGTTTTGGCTATTACAAATTGTGCTGCCAAGAACATATGTGTACACAGATCTTTTTGGATGGATGTGTTGGGTTCCTTAGGATATATCCCCAGGAGGGGAATTTCAGGGTCATAGGGTAGGTCCATTTCTAGCCTTCTGAGAGTTCTCCAGACTGTTCTCCACAGCGGTTGGACCAACTGACATTCCCACCAGCAGTGTAGGAGGGTTCCTTTGACCCCACACCCTCTCCAGCATTTGCTGCTGTTACCTTTTCTGATGTATGACATTCTCACAGGAGTGAAGTGATATCTCATTGTTGTCTTGATTTGCATTTCTCTGACAATCAGAGACTTGGAGCATTTTTTCATGTGTTTCTAGGCCTTTTGGATCTCTTCTGTGGTGAATATTCTGTCCAAGTCCTCCCCCCATTTTTGGATGGGGTTATTTGTTGTCTTGTTGTTGAGTCTGGCAAGCTCTTTATATATGTTGGTTATTAAACTCTTGTCTGATGTATGGCATGTAAAGATCTTCTCCCATTCTGTGAGGGGTCTCTTGGTTTGGGTAGTGGTTTCTTTTGCTGTGAAGAAGCTTTTTAATTTGTTGTAGTCCCATAGGTTTATATTTGCTTTAGTCTTCTTTGTAATTGGATTTGTTTCATTGAAAATGTCTTTAAAATTTATGTGGAAAAGAGTTCTGCCAATATTTTCCTATAAGTATTTGATAGTTTCTGGTCTAACATCCAAGTCCTTGATCCACTTGGAATTTACTTTTGTATTTGGTGAAATACAGTGCTTCAGTTTCATTCTTCTGCATGTTTCAACCCATTGTTTCCAACACCATTTGTTGAAGAGACTCTGCTTTCCCCATTTAATAGTCTGGGCCCCTTTGTCAAAGATTAGATGTCCATAGGTGTGGGGCCTCATTTCTGGGCTCTCAATTCTATTCCACTGGTCAGTGTGTCTATTTATGTTCCAGTACCAAGCATTTTTGATGACAATGGCCCTATAATACAGTTTGAGATCTGGGAGTGTGATGCCTCTGGTTCTGTTCTTTTTTCTCAAGATTGTTTTGGTGATTCTAGGTCTTTTCTGGTTCCAGATAAACATTTGTAGCATTTGTTCTATTATCCTAAAAAATGTGCTTGGGAGCTTGATGGGGATAGCATTAAATTTGTAGATGGCTCTGGGTAATATATTCATTTTGATGATGTTAATTCTTCCAACCCATGAACATGGAATATCTTTCCACTTCTTTGTGTCTTTTTCAATTTCTTTGAGAAGTGACTCATAATTTTCAGTATACAAGTCTTTCACTTCCTTGGTTAGATTTACTCCTAGATATTTTATTGTTTTTTTGTTGCTATAGTAAAAGGAATTGATTTCTGGATTTCAATTTCTTCTAACTTAGTGTTTGCATAGAGGAATGCCACTGACTTTTGAATGTTAATTTTGTAACCTGACACCTTATTGTATTGCCTGATGATATCCAAAAGCTTCTTGCTGGATTCCTTAGGTTTTTCCATGTACACTATCATGTCATCTGCAGATAAGGAGAGTTTGACTTCTTCTCTTCCAATCTGTATGCCTTTAATTCCTTGCTCCTGCCTGATTGCTATGGCAAGAACTTCCAACACTATGTTGAATAGTAATGGTGATAGTGGGCAGGCCTGTCTAGTACCTGATCTGAGGGGAAATGCTTCCAGTTTTTCACCATTGAGTATGATGTTGGCTGTAGGTTTGCTATATATAGACTCCACTATCTTCAGGAATTTTCCATCTATTCCCATTTTTTGTAGTGTTTTGATCATAAAGGGATGTTGTATTTTGTCAAAGGCTTTCTCTGCATCTATTGATATGACCATGTGGTTTTTGGTCTTGCTTTTGTTGATGTGGTGGATCACATTGATTGATTTACATATATTAAAACAACCTTGCATGCCTGGGATAAACCCCACTTGGTCATGATGGACAATCTTTTTGATATACTGCTGTATCCGGTTGGCTAGAATTTTGTTCAATATTTTCACATCTATGTTCATCAGAGATATTGGTCTGTAGTTTTCTTTTTTGGTTGTGTCCCTGTCTGCTTTTGGTATCAGGGTGATGTTGGCTTCATAGAAGCTGGCAGGGAGTATTCCAGTGTCTTCAATCTTCTGGAAGACTTTTAAAAGTAGAGGTATTAGTTCTTCTTTGAAGGTTTTGTAGAATTCATTTGTAAAACCATCTGGTCCAGGACTTTTATTTTTGGGAAGATTTTTGATAACTGTTTCAATTTCATTAGCTGTGATGGGCCTGTTCATGTTATCCACTTCCTCTTTACTTAGTTTTGGAAGTTGGTAGGTATCTAGGAAATCGTCCATTTCTTCCAGGTTCTCTAGCTTGGTGGCATATAGTTGTTCATAGAAGCCTCGCATGATATGTTGAATTTCTGCAGTGTCTGTTGTGATATCTCCTCTTTCATTTACTATCCGATTTATTTGGGTCTTCTCCCTTTTTTGTTTTGTGAGTCTGGCTAAAGATTTGTCAACTTTATTTACTCTTTCGAAGAACCAACATTTACTTTCATTGATCTTTTGTATGGTTTTCCTATTCTCAATGTTATTTATATCTGCCCTAACTTTAGTAATTTCTGACCTTCTCGTTGCTTTAGGGTTCCTTTGTTATTCTTCTTCTAGGTCTTTAAGGTGTGCAATCAGGCTGTTTATTTGTGTTTTTTCTTGTTTCCTAATATGTGCTTGTATAGCTATGAACTTCCCTCTTAGGACTGCTTTAGCTGTGTCCCAAATATTTTGATAGCTTGTGTCTTCATTTTCATTGAACTCTCGAAACATTCTGACTTCTTCCTTGATTTCCTCTTTGACCCAGAATTTGTTAAGAAGTGTACTGTTGAGCTTCCACATTTTGGGACTGTTACTAATCTTTTGTTGATTGTTAAGTGTTAGTTTAATTCCACTGTGGTCTGAGAAGATGCTTGGGATGATTTCAATGCTCTTGAATAGGCTGATGCTGTCTTTGTGGCCTAACATATGGTCTATCCTTGAGAATGACCCATGTGGATTTGAGTAAAATGTGTATTCCAGTTTCTTGGGATGAATGACTCTGAAAATGTCCAATAGTTCTAGTTTATCTGTCTCTTCATTTAGCTTCCTTATGTCTTTATTGATTTTCTGCCCAGATGATCTGTCAAGTTGAGAGAGTGGGGTGTTGAAGTCCCCTACTACGATTGTATAGCTGTAGCTCTTTCAGTAGAAGTTTGATGTATTTAGATGACTTCTCATTGGGTGCATAAATGTTAATGATTGTTAAGTCCTCTTGATTGACTGATCCTCTGAGCATTAAGTAGTGTCCATTCCTATCTTTTTTAATTATCTATTTTAAAGTCTATCATGTCAGATATGAGAATAGCTGCTCCTGCCCTTTTTTTGTGGGCCATTGGCTTGTATGATAGTTTTCCATCCTTTCACTTTAAGTCTGTGTTTGTCTTGTTGAGTTAGGTGGGTTTCCTGTAGACAACATATTGTTGGGTTGTGTTTTCTGATCCATCTTCCTACTCTGTGTCTTTTAATAGGTGAATTCAGGCCATTGACATTTATTGATACCAAAGATTGAAGATATTTTAACGCCATTCTTGTAGAGTTTTAGAGTGTTTTGATATATGTCCTATTTGTGGTAGTCTGGTTGTTTATAGGAGACCTTTCAGAACTTCTTTCAGGGCAGGCTTGGTGATGGTTGCTTCCTTCAACTGTTGCTTGTCTGAGAAGGTTTTGATGCCTCCATCTTGTCTGAATGACAGTCTAGCAGGATATAGTAGTCTTGGCTGAAAGCCTTTCTCATTGAGCACTCGATAGATATCTTGCCATTCTCTTCTGGCCTGTAGTGTTTGTATGGAGAAGTTTGCTGCTAATCTTATGGGTTTTCCTTTGTAGGTGACTCTTTGTTTTTCTCTTGCAGTCTTCAGGATCCTTTCTTTATCCTTATTCCTTTCCATTCTAAGTATGATATGTCTTGGTGTCTTTAGGTCTGGGTTAATTCTGTTTGGGACCCTCCGGGCTTCTTGAATCTTTATGTCTTTGATGTTGTCTAGACTAGAGAAATTTTCAGCTATTATGGCCTGGAGAATGCTTTCTTCCTCTCCTTCTCTTTCTTCCTCTGGTATGCCAATAATGCGTATATTGTTCCTTTTGAAGTCATCCCATAAGACTCTGTTGTTGCTTTCAGCGTCTCTTAATCTCTTTTTGAGATCTCTTACTTCTTTTTTAGTTGTCTCTAATTCATCCTCAATCTTGCTAATTCTGTCTTCAGCCTCATAGATTCTATTCTCTCTGCCCTCTACTGTTTTCTGGAGATCATCTATTTTGTTGCCTTGCTCTGATACTGTTTTAGCTTGTTCAGCTAGTTGCATTCTTAGCTCAGAGATTTCAGCTTTCAGCTCTCTAATAACCATGAGATAATTAGTATTTTCTTCCATATTCTCATTTGTTGTTCCTGCATTTCTGATTACAATTTTTTCAAATTCTTTACTCACTCCTGTTATTATTTCCTTAGCTAATGTTTGGATGTTGAACTCATTATTTTGTGCTTCACCCTCTGGAGGACTTTTAGCTGGACTCTTGTCCTGGTTCGAGTCTCCAATATTTTTTCTTGTTGTTTTAACCATTTTATATATTATGTTATGAGTTCCCTTTATCAGTACTTTTCAAATTATTGATCACTATTTCCTGGATTGACTTGTGTCTAAGTAAGTTAATTAAAGGGTTCACAATGGTGGAAGTTAACAGTTTTTTCAATCCCTGAGTTGGAGCTCAGTGGTTTAAAAGCCTCTTTTTTTTTTCTTCCCTGTAGGCTATGGGAGCCTGAGGGCTTTTAAACTATCAATAGGCTTCTAGGAGTATCTAGGAGTAAACCTAACCAAAGAAGTGAAAGACTTGTATACTGAAAATTATGAGTCACTACTCAAAGAAATTGAAAAAGACACAAAGAAGTGGAAAGATATTTTCCATGTTCATGGGTTGGAAGAATTAACATCATCAAAATGAATATATTACCCAGAGCCATCTACAAATTTAATGCTATCCCCATCAAGATCCCAAGCACATTTTTTAGGATAATAGAACAAATGCTACAAATGTTTATCTGGAACCAGAAAAGACCTAGAATTGCCAAAACAATCTTGAGAAAAAAGAACAGAACCAGAGGCATCACACTCCCAGATCTCAAACTGTATTATAGGGCCATTGTCATCAAAAATGCTTGGTACTGGAACATGAACAGACACACTGACCAGTGGAATCGAATTGAGAGCCCAGAAATGAGGCCCCACACCTATGGACATCTAATCTTTGACAAAGGGGCCCAGACTATTAAATGGGGAAACCAGAGTCTCTTCAACAAATGGTGTTGGAAACAATGGGTTGAAACATGCAGAAGAATGAAACTGAATCACTGTATTTCACCAAATACAAAAGTAAATTCCAAGTGGATCAAGGACTTGGATGTTAGACCACAAACTATCAGATACTTAGAGGAAAATATTGGCAGAACTTTTTCCCGCCTAAATTTTAAAGACAATTTCAATGAAACGAATCCAATTACAAGGAAGACTAAGGCAAGTATAAACCTATGGGACTACATCAAATTAAAAAGCTTCTTCACAGCAAAAGAAAACACTACCCAAACCAAGAGACCCCTCACTGAATGGGAGAAGATCTTTACATGCCATACATCAGACAAGAGTTTAATAACCAACATATATAAAGAGCTTGCCAGACTCAACAACAAGACAACAAATAACCCCATCCAAAAATGGGGGGAGGACTTGGACAGAATATTCACCACAGAAGAGATCCAAAAGGCCGAGAAACACATGAAAAAATGCTCCAAGTCTCTGATTGTCAGAGAAATGCAAATCAAGACAACAATGAGATATCACTTCACTCCTGTGAGAATGTCATACATCAGAAAAGGTAACAGCAGCAAATGCTGGAGAGGGTGTGGGGTCAAAGGAACCCTCCTACACTGCTGGTGGGAATGTCAGTTGGTCCAACCGCTGTGGAGAACAGTCTGGAGAACTCTCAGAAGGCTAGAAATGGACCTACCCTATGACCCTGAAATTCCCCTCCTGGGGATATATCCTAAGGAACCCAACACATCCATCCAAAAAGATCTGTGTACACATATGTTCTTGGCAGCACAATTTGTAATAGCCAAAACCTGGAAGCAACCCAGGTGTCCAACAACAGATGAGTGGCTGAGCAAGTTGTGGTATATATACACAATGGAATACTACTCAGCTGTAAAAAATGGTGACTTCACCGTTTTCAGCCGATCTTGGATGGACCTCGAAAAAATCATGTTGAGTGAAATAAGTCAGAAACAGAAGGATGAATATGGGATGATCTCACTCTCAGGCCAAAGTTGAAAAACAAGATTAGAAAAGAAAACACAAGTCGAACCTGAAATGGAATTGGAGTATTGCACCAAAGTAAAAGACTCTGGGGTGGGTAGGTGGGGAGAATACAGATCCATAAAGGATGATAAATGACATAGTGGGGGTTGTACTGTGAAATGGGAAACTGGGGAATGTTATGCATGTACAAACTATTGTATTTACTGTTGAATGTAAAACATTAATTCCCCAATAAAGAAATAAATTATTTTAAAAAATTTTTAAAAAATAGGCTTCTTCGCTTAGTCACTGACTCCTGACCAAGAGATAAAGCAGGGTGTGGCAGAGATAATCCAGTGGTTATGCAAAGAGACTTTCACAGCCCCTCAGCTATCCCACCGAGGTATAGGTCTTCTCCTGAGTTTCCCGGTTAGATCTCTGTCCCCTGGTGTCCCTCCCTATTGCTGCTCCAGATTCTGAGGGTAGTAGCAATGGAGACTCAGAGTTGCACTTGGTGAGTGTCTGGGGAGTCCTCTCCTCTCTTAAGCTGTCCCCTTATTGGTGGAGCAGACTGGAGGTCGTGTCTCCACTGATAAACTGTTGAACTGTTAGCAGTCACTTAATCTCTCCTTAGGTTCCTCTCTCCTCTCTGTCACCAGCCACATGTGTTTGTACTCACTGGTGATTTACTGGGTTCCTGTGGTCATTCTAGTCCTGTCTTGTTTTGGTCCCGGGTGGTCTCCTTTGTTATTCCTAGTTGATCCGGGAGAGGAGAGGAGAGGAGAGGAGAGGAGAGGAGAGGAGAGGAGAGGAGAGGAGGGGAGAGAAAGCAATATCTCAGGTGTCCTTTTTTATCTAGCAAGACTACTGAAAGGTAGACTACTGAAAAAATGGTAGATAACTCTCATGAAGAGAATTGTCCTTTGGGTTATGTGGCACATAGCTGAGCACCACAATGTCTCAAACAACAATTCCACATTTACCATACCAATTTTTTCATTCTTTGTATTTCAGGTAGAAAGACAGAAAGGGAGTAAATAACACCTCAGATCCACTCCACTACCCACAGAGTTACCCCCAGTACCATGGTCCTCCCATGTGATGTCAAGGTTCAAACCCAAGGGGCTTGATTATGGTAAGGGACACACTCCACCAGATGTGCTACAGCCCAGTTCTGTGACCCTTTATCTTTCTTTACCTTAAATCATTTGTGGGATGAGGTAGCGGATTGTCTTGGAACAACTGGGATTTTTATGCTGATAGATACTGTATCAAAGGTCTCAGGGCCCAAAATATTTTTTTAAGAAAAAAAGTAATGACATTTTTGTGAAGCTTGTCAACATTTTAATGGCTAATAATATTGAGGTCTCTAAATGATGACTAATCCCAGAGCTTGTCCTTGAGAAGCTACCCTGGGGTCTGGTATTCTGTGACAGGCACTGTAAGAAATGCCTCCTTAAGCTGATGCTGACAAATCTTTGTGAATCTGCATTCTGTGAATCTCCAGTTGCCTTCTTTTCCTCTCTGCCCAAAAGTTATTTATCATTAAAGATCCAGTCTAAATGTTCCCTCCTCTGTGATACCTTCCCTTTCCACTCCTCCACAGCCCCACTCCTCTGACCCTCACACATACCACACAGAATAGGAATGACACTTGATTACACCTGTGTCCCAACATCTGGCTCTAAGCCTGACTGATACAGAGAATTGTGCTGATAAATCTGTTTTTCAAAGAATGTATGAGTAAACTTACACAAATAGCCAACAGAGTAGCACCACCCACTACTTTTTCATAGCAGTTTTTTCAAAAGATTTTATTTATTAATGAGAAAGATAGGAGAGAGAGAGAGAGAGAACCAGACATCACTCTGGTACATGTGCTGCCATGGACTGAACTCAGGAACTCATGCTTGTGAGTCCAGTGCCTTAGCCACTGCGCCACTTCCTGGACCACCCATAGCACTTTTTTTGTTGCTGTGAGATAATTATTTCCTTAATAACTATTCCAATCATGGGGAATATTAACACAAACCCTGGGAAATATAAATATAAAACAAAAGTTTTTATTTATTTATAAAATAAAAATATTGATGAGGGGTATAATTCCAAACAGTTCCCAACACTAGAACTCCCTATCCCCTCCTCTCCCTTGAAAGCTTCCCAATACTTTATCCCTCTGGGAGAATGGACTCAGGATCATTGTGGGGTACAGAAGGTGGAAGGTCTGGCTTCTGTAATTGCTTCCCTGATGAACATGGACATTGGCAAGTGAATCCATACTCCCAGCCTATCTCTTTCTTTCCATAGTGGGGAAGGGGTCTGGGGAGGTGGGGTTCCAGTACACATTAGTGAAACTTCCCAGGAAAGTCAGGCTGACATCATGGTGACATCTGGAACCTGGTGGCTGAAAAGGAGTTAAGATATAAAGCCAAACAAAGTGTTGACTAATTACTAACCTAAAGGCATGAATATTGCAGAAGAAGATTTGAGGTTTCCAAAAAGAAAGTTAAACTTCTGGAGGTATGGCTACAGAGTATCAGCAGCTGCATTTCTCTCCTCTCCTCTTCCTGGTCAACTAGGAATATCAAAGAAGATCACCTGAGACCAAAACAAGACAAGACTAGGACTACTCTCAGAGCCCACCAAGTTACTAGTGAGTGAAAACACGTGACTCCTGGACAGAGAGGAGTCTAAGGAGAGATTCCTGGTGCTAAAACCCATATACTCCCAAGAGGCTGGTAACAGTCCAGCAGTTTGCCAGTTGAGGAGCCACCTCCAGTCTGTTTTATCAACAAAAAGACTGCTAAAGGGAGGAGAGGACTCCCCTAAGGTTCACCTGTGATGCAACTGTGAGTCTCCATTGCTATGGCCCCTCGGAGGCTGGAGCAGTGGTAGGGAGGTCCTGTGCTGACATTGAGGGGCAGAGAACTGACAAGGAAACTCAGAAGATCTAAACCCTAAAGGTCTAGAGGTGAGGCTGTATAGTGGGAGCCTTTCTACATTGTTCTCCTGATGAGAACATGATGAATAATTGCCTTAGAATCCACAGAGTACACATGGGACTTGTTTAGAAACTCACAGAGCCAAGTAGTGCTACCCAGTGGGGTTCTGGCTGCCAGCAGAGAAGCTGAATTGAGCCAGGGATTTGGATCCTTGGGGCATAAGGGTCTCTTTGTATAGTATTGTATTATCTCTTCCTCATCCTGCTTTATCTCTTGGTCAGGAGTGAGTGATTAAGCTGAAAAAAAAATACATGGAAGAATAAAAACCTTCTTAGACAAGCAACAGTTGAAGGTATCAACTATCACCAAGCCTTCCCTGCAAGAAGTTCTGAAAGGTCTCCTATAAAGAATCAGATCACCATAAATATGCCACATATCAGAACATTCTAAAATTTTATAATTCATGTATTAACAGGCACAGTGTAGGAAGATGGATCAGAAAACACAACCCAACCATATGCTGTCTGCAGGAAACCCACCTAACTCAAAAAGACAAACACAGACTCAAAGTAAAAGAATGGAAAGCAAGGCAATGGACCACAAAAAAGCTATTCTCAATCTGACACAATACACCTTAAGACAAATAAAATTTTTAAAGATAGTGATGGGGGAGATGGGCAGTAGTGCAGCAGGTTAAGTGCAGTAGGCATAAAGCACAAGGATCCAGGTTCAAGCCCCCGGCTCCCCAACTGCAGGGGAGTCACTTCACAAGCAATGAAGCAGGTCTACAGGTGTCTACCTTTCTCTCCCCCTCTCTGTCTTCCCCTCTTCTCTCCATTTCTCTCTGTCCTATGACAACATCAAAACAACAACAATAATAAAACAACAAGGACAACAAAAGAAAATAAATAGGAAAATAAATATTTTTTTGAAAGTAGGGATGGACATTACTTAAGGTTCAGGTTCAGAGAATCAACCAATCAAGAGGTCTTAATGATTATTAACATCTATTCACCCAGTGAGAGGCCATCTGAATACATCAAACATCTACTGAAAGGGTTACAGCAACATATTAACAACAACACAGTAATAGTAGGGCAATACAACACCCCACTCTCTCAATATGACAGATCATTCAGGCATCAAATCAGTAAATAAACAAGGAAACTAAATGAAGAGATAGAAAAACTAGAACTATTGGATATTTTCATAGACATTCATTCCAAGAAACTTGAATACACATTCTATTCAAATCCACATGGGTCATTTTCAAGAATAAACCATATGTTAGGCCACAAAGACAGAATCAGCAAATTAAAGAGCACTGAAATAATCCCAACCATCTTCTCAGACCAGAGTGGAATTAAATGAACACTTAACAATAGTAAAACAAACAAACAAAAAATAGTAAAACTTACTAAAAGTCCAAAAATATGGAAAGTCAACAGTATACTACCAACAACTACTGGGTCAAAGAGGAAAGAGGGACTCAGGTGGTAGCACAGCCAGTTAAGCACAGGTGGTGCAAAGCACAAGGACCAGCATAAGGAACCCGGTTTGAGCCCCTGGCTCCTCAACTCTAGGCTAGTCGATTCATAGACGGTGCAGGTCTGCAGGTATCTATCTTTCTCTCCCCCTCTCTGTCTTCCCCTCCTCTCTCCATTTCTCTCTGTCCTATCCAACAACATCAATAACAGCAACAATAATAACTACAACAATAAAACAACAAGGGCAATAAAAGGGAATAAATAAATATTTTTTAAAAAGAAATAAAAGAAGAAATCAAAATGTTTGAGAGTACAATGAAAGTGAAGATATGAGCTATCAAAATATTTGGGACACAGCTAAAGCAGTACTGAGAGGGAAGTTCATAGCCATAGAAGCACACATTAGGAAATAAGAAAAAGCACAAATAAACAGCATGATTGCTCATTTTAAAGACCTAATAGAAGAACAAAGGAACCCTAAAGCAACCAGAAGAACAGAAATAACTGAAGTTAGGGCAGAAATAAATAACACTGAAAATAAGAAAACCATACAAAAGGTCAACAAAGGGTTGGTTCTTCGAAAGAGTGAACAAAATCTGTAAAATTTTAGCCAGAGTCACAGAGCAAAAAAGGATGATGACACAAATAAATCAGATTGTAAATGAAAGAGGAAATATCACAACAGACACTGCAGAAATTCAGCATATTATGCAAGGCTCCTATGAACAACTCTATGACACCAAGCTAGAGAACCTGAAAGAAATGGACGATTTCCTAGATACCTACAAACTTCCAAAATTAAATAAAGAGGAACTATATAATATGAACAGGCCCATAACAGAAATAGAAACAGTTATCAAAAATCTTCCCAAGAAAAAAAGTCCTGGGTCAGATGGTTTTCAAATGAATTCTACAAAACCTTCAAAGAAGAACTAATACCTCTACTTTTAAAAGTCTTCCAGAAGACTG
Organism: Erinaceus europaeus; assembly: GCF_950295315.1. Taxonomy (NCBI): domain Eukaryota; kingdom Metazoa; phylum Chordata; class Mammalia; order Eulipotyphla; family Erinaceidae; genus Erinaceus; species Erinaceus europaeus. The sequence continues at coordinate 39,076,022 of NC_080177.1, forward strand.
AAGACACTGGAATATTTCCTTTCAGCTTCTGTGAAGCCAGCATCACTCTGATACCAAAAGAAGACAGGGATACTACAATAACAACAACACAACACACACACACACACAAAACTACAGACTGATATCTTTGATTAACATAGATGCTAAAATAGTTCACAAAATTCTAGTCAACTAAATAAAGCAATATATTAAAAAGACAGTTCATCATGACCAAATTGGGTTTATCCCAGGGATGTAAGGTTGGTTTAATATACATAAATCAATCAACATGATTCACCACAACAATAAATGCAGGACCAAAAACCACATGGTTATATCATCAGATGCAAAGAAAGCCTTTGACAAAATCTAGCATCCCTTTATGATCTAAATGATACAAAATATGGGAATAGATGGAAAATTCTTCAAGATAGTGGAGTCCATATATAGCAAACCTACAACCAATATCATGCCCAATGGTGAAAAACTGTAAGCATTTTCCCTTAGATCAGGTTCTAGACAGGGATGCCCACTATAACCATTACTATTCAACATAGTGTTGGAAGTTCTTGCCATAGCAATCAGGCAAGAGCAAGGAATTAAAGGCATACAGACTGGAAGAGAAGTCAAACTCTCCTTATTTGCATATGATATGATCATATACATAGAAAAACCTAAAGAATCCAACAGGAAGCTTTTACAAATTATCAGGGAATACAGTAAAGTGTCAGGATGAAAAATTAACATCCAAAGTCAGTGGCATTACTTTATGCAAACACTAAGTTAGAAGATGAAATCCAGAAATCAATTCCTATTACAATAACAACAAAAATAATAAAATATCTAGGAATAAACCTAACCAAAGAAATGGAAGACTTGTATACTGAAAATTATGAGTCACTATTCAAGGAAATAGAAAAAGACTCAAAGAGGAAGGACTTCCAGAGGCAGGGCTATGAGCAGCAGCAGCTGTGTTTTCCTCCTTTTCTTTCCCAGGTCAACTAGATATACCAAAGGCGATCACCTGGGACCACAACAAGATGGGAGTAGAACAACTCCAGAAAGTCACCAAATCACTGGTAAGTGCAAACACGTGTGGCTCATGGACAGAGAGGAGATTGAGTGGCTGGTAACAGTTTGAAAGTTTACTGGTTGAGGCACTACCTCCAGTCTATTTTACCAACAGAAAAGACTGCTTAAGCTACTGCCCTCAGAGGCTGGAGCATCAGGGGGGAGACCCTGTGCTGATATTGGAGGACAGAGAACTTACCAGGAAACTCAGGAGATCTACACCTTGATGGCCTAGTAGGGGGGCTATGTGGTTGGAGCCTTTTCACATTGTTCTCCTGTGACAACATGGTGAATAACTGCCTCAGAACCTACAGACTATAAACGGGACTTGTATAGAAACTCACAGGGCCCAGCACTGCTGCCTGGCTTGGCAAAGAAGCTGAATTGAGCCCGGAACTTTGAATTCTTGGAGTGTAAGAGTCTCTTTGCATAACCACTATGCTACATTTCCCCCACCCTGCTTTATCTCTTGGTCAGGAGTCAGTGATTAAGCTAAGAAGCCTACTTATAGTGTAAAAGCCCTCAGGCTCCCATAGCCTACACAGAAGAAAAAGAAGAAAAGAGGCTAAAGCCACTGTGTTCCACCTCAGAAATTGAAATAATATTGAAACAACAGTTAATTTCCACAACTGTAAACACTTTAAGTACCTTACTTAGACACAAGTAAATACAGGCAAGAGTGATCAGTAATTTGAAAAGTACTGAGACACGAACCTCATAACACACTATAAAGAATGGTTAAACCAACAAGAAGAAATATTGGAGAAATAAATCAGGACAAAAGTCCAGATAAAAGCCCCACAAAGATTGAAACACAGAATAGTGAAATCAACATCCAAATCCTAGTTAAGGAAATAGTCACATGAATGAGTAAACAGTTTGAAAGAATTGTCATAAGAAATGCAGAAACAACAAAGGAGACTCTGGAAGAAAACACTAATTATCTCATAAAGGTCATTAGAGAGCAGAAATAGCTGAGTTAAGAACACAACTATCTGAACAAGCTAAAACTATATCGAAACAGGTTAACAAAATAGATGAACTACAGAAAACAGTATAGGGGAGATAGAATAGAATCAATGAAGCTGAAGGCAGAATTACCAAGATCTAAGACAAATTAAATTAGAAACAACTAAAAAATAAGGAAGATATCTCAAAAAGAGATTAAGAGATACTGAAAACAACAACAGAAACTTATGGGATTACTTCAAAAGCAATAATATATGCATTATTGGCTTACTAGAGGAAGAAAGAGAGGGAGGGGAGAAAGCATTCTTCAAAACATAATAACTAAGAACTTGTCTAGTCTACACAACATAAAAGACATAAAGGTTCGAGAAGCCCAGAAGGTCCCAAGCAGAATTAACTCAGAATTAAAGACACCAAGACACATCATATTTAGAATGAAAAGAAATAAGGATAAAGAAAGGATCTTGAAGGAGTCAGGCAGTAGCACAGTGGGTTAAGCGCACATGACATGAAGTGCAAGGACCAGTGTAAGAATCCCAGTTCAAGCCCCCAGCTCCCTACCTGCAAGGGAGTCACTTCACAGGTGGTGAAGCAGATCTGCAGGTGTCTATCTTTCTCTCCCCCTCTTTGTCTCCCCCATCTCTCAATTTCTATCTATCTTATCCAATGACAGCAACAACAAAAACAATAATAATAACCACAACAATGATAAAAACAACAAGGGTAACAAAGGGAAAAAATAGTCTCCAAGGGAGTCAGGCAACACAGTAAGGTGTCAGGCTACAAAATTAACATTCAAAACTCAGTGGCATTCCTCTATGCAAACACTAAGTTAGAAGAAGGTGAAATCCAGAAATAAATTCCTTTTACTATAGCAACAAAAAAAAAAAAAATATCTAGGAATGAACCTAACCAAAGAAGTGAAAAACTTGTATACTGAAAATTATGAGTCACTACTCAAGGAAATTGAAAAAGACACAAAGAAGTGGAAAGATATTCCATGTTCATGGGTTGGAAGAATTAACATCATCAAAATGAATATACTACCCAGAGCCATCTACAAATTTAATGCTATCCCATCAAGATCCCAACCACATTTTTAGGAGAATAGAACAAATGCTACAAATGTTTATCCAGAACCAGAAAAGACCTAGAATTGTCAAAACAATCTTGAAAAGAAAGAACAGAACCATATGCATCACACTCCCAGATCTCAAATTGTATTATAGGGCTGTTTTCATCAAAACTCTTGGTATTGGAACATAAATAGACATAATAACCAATGGAAAGCCCAGAAGTAACCTCGGCATCTCTTCCCCTAGTCACCTACTTTGGACTGAGACTTCTTATCAGACTTGCTGGTATACCCATTGGACACTTTACACAATTTTACAGCAATTTTTTTACACACTTTACACAATTTTTCCTTCCCTTCACACTGCTGGTTTTTCAAAGACTGACCCGCAGTACATGGACCTTACAGCCAGTTGCCTTGGAGACTGTACATTGCCAAACAACCCCTTCGTTTGGCAGGCATGCCCTCCCACCTGCAGGCCCTGCCCCCAGAGTCAAGAAAAAAAACCCTTACTAGATCCTGGCCTCAGAGGCAGGAAATGCCCTTTGAAGCATGAAATGCCCCAGAGGCAAGAGTTGCCCCCAGTTGCAGGAGATGTCCCCAGAGGCAGAACCCCCCACCTCATTACTAAGCCCTGCCCCAGAGGCAGGGGATGCCCCCAGAGACAGGAAATACCCCTTTGCGCACCAAGCCTCCCCTTGGCATCACACTGGCTCTTACTGCTCCCCTACTTGTCCCTTCCTGTTTTGTTATAGCATTCAGGTTTATGCCCAAAATGTTTCTGCTCACCCCTACACTATTATTCCTCTGTCACAGATAGAGTCTTTTACAGACATTGAACCATCTTAATGCAAAGACTAGATAAAAAGAAAAAGATGTAAAAAAAAAAATTGTGAAGAGATGGTGGAGCCTGGCAGAGCTTAACCTATGAGATGAGTCCCTCCAGGTAAGTCTCTCTCTCTAAAGAGGGGTTGAGCACAGGGGGTACACATGAATCTCACAAGGTTGGTGGCCATGTAAGTCTTCCCTCCCCCACAAAAACGTCCTACATCTTCCCACCTGAGCACGGCATTCCTTAAAAACATTTAAGCCTGCTCCACTCTATATTTCCTATACTGTGTCCATTAGATATAAAAGAAAAGGGAGAGATGCTGGGGAATTATGCAGATGCAGTCACATCTGCCAAGCTGTCCCCTCAGGCTTTGCCACTTCCTGCAATATTCTCACAGTGCCTTTTTCATCCAATCCTGTCCCAACACGTCACTCCTGGCTGTTGCCCTATAAAGCCCTTCTTCTTCCACCTGATTTTCACATTGGTGATTAGACGCAAGGGAGGGGGTTACAGGGGGAGGCCATTTTTGCTACCTCCTCGTGGCCCGAACCACTGCGCTCTCACCCAACTCTGAGGTGCCGTGCGAATAAAGATTTGTGTTCCCTCTTCGCTCCGGATCTCCTCTCTCTCTTCTCCGTGGCACAGCCCGACACCCACACCTATGGACATCTAATCTTTGACAAAGATGCCCTGACTATTAAATGGTGAATACAGAGTCTCTTCAACAAAAGGTGTTGGAAAAAATGGGTTGAAACATGAAGAAGAATGAAACTGAACCACTATATTTCACCAAATACAAAGGTATATTCCAAGTGGATCAAGGACTTGGATATTAGACCAAGATCAGAAACTCTCAGATACTTAGAGGAAAATATTGGCGGAACTCTTTTCCACATAAATTTTAAAGACATCTTCATGAAAAGAATCCAATTACAAAGAAGACTAAGGCAAGCATAAACCTATGGGACTACATCAAATTAAAAAGCTTCTACACAGTAAAAGAAACAACTGCCCAAACCAAGAGATCCCACACAGAATGGGAGAAGATCTTACATACCATACAACAGACAAGAGGCTAATAACCAAAATATATAAAGAGCTTGCAAAGCTCAACAACAAAAAAACAAATAACTCCATCCAAAAATAGAGAGGACATGGACAGAATATTCACCACAGAAGAGATCCAAAAGGCCAAGAAACACATGAAAAAGTGCTCCAAAACTTTGTCTTGTCAGAGAACTTTAAATAAAGACACAATAAGATACCACTTCACTCCTGTGAGAATGTCATACATTCAGAAAAGGTAGCAGCAGCAGATGCTGGAGAGGTTGTGGGGTCAAAGGAACCCTCATGCACTGCTGGTGGGAATGTAAGTAGGTCCAACCTCTGTGGAGAACAGTCTGGAGAACTCTCAGAAAGCTAGAAATGGACCTACCCTCTGACCCTGCATTTCCACTCCTGTGGATAAGGAACCCAACACATCCATCCAAAAAGATCTATGTACACACATGTTCTTAACAATACAATTTGTAATAGCCAAAACCTGGAAGCAACCCATGTGTCCAACAACAGATAAGAGGCTGAGCAATTTGTGGTATATATACACAATGAAATACTATTCATCTATCAAAAATGGCGACTTTACCATGTTCAGCTGATCTTGGATGGACCTTGAAAAAATCATGTTAAGTGAAATAAGTCAGAAACAAAAGGATGAATATGGGATGATCTCACTCTCAGGCAGAAGTTGAAAAACAAGATCAGAAGAGAAAACACAAGTAGAACCTGAACTGGAGTTGGTGTATTGCACCAAAGTAAAAGGCTCTGGGGTGGGCGGGGGGAAGAATACAGGTCCAAAAAGGATGGCAGAGGACCTAGTCAGGGTTGTATTGTTGTATGAAAAACTGGGAAATGTTATGCATGTACAAACTTTTGTATTTACTGTCGAATGTAAAACATTAATTCCCCAATAAAGAAATTTTTTTAAAAAATGAATGAATTTTCAGAGCAAAATTATTTCATAGGAGCTCTGCAACAGAGATTGAAAAACAGTCTCTGGGAGCTGGGTAGTAGCACAGTGGGTTAAGCGCATGTGGCGCAAAGCACAAAGACCAGCATAAGGATCCTGGTTTGAGCCCCCAGCTCTCTACCTATAGGGGAGTCACTTCACAGGCAGTGAAGCAGGTCTGCAGGTATCTATCTTTCTCTCCCCCTCTCTGTCTTCCCCATCTCTCTCCATTTCTCCCTGTTCTAGCCAACAACGACGACAACAATAAAACAATAAGGGCAACAAAAGGGACTAAATAAATAAATATTTTTAAATAATAAATAAATAAATAATTTTTTTAAAAAACAGTCTCTGTCCATGAATTTACGTTTTGTTTTGTTTTGTTTTGTTTTTATTGGGAGATAGCACTTAGGGGATCAGGGTACTGACATGATGCAGACACAAAGGTAAAGAGGAATGTTTCTAAGCTAGCTTAGCTTAGTTTAGGCACAAATATGAACAAAGGCTTAATTAGTTCATATGTGAAAGGCACTATAAAGTCTTTTCTTAAAAAGGGTTTTCACAAAGTATTCTTCACTTTTATTACTCATCAGGGTAAATGTGGGGCTCTTTTTCAATTCTTCTGTGTTGAAATAAGTGAGATGTATGATAAAGTTTCAAGACAATGCTAAATTAGTGGTGCCTCTTATTAAAAAGCAGCAGATATACACCAGTTTCTGTGAGAGAGAGCATATGTTCACACGTATCCATAAACTACTGCAAAATATATACCTGAAAGCAGAAGTACACTAGAGTTTGCAGTGAGTATCCCCCTAACACTTCCTCTCCACTATTCCAAGCTTTGGGTCCATGATTGCTCAACAATTTGTTTGGCTTTGTATGTTAACTCTCTTTTCAGTCACCAGGTTCCAGATGTCATCAGGATGCCGGCCAGGCTTCCCTGGACTGAAGACCCCACCAATGTATCCTGGAGCTCAGCTTCCCCAGAGACCCACCCTACTAGGGAAAGAGAGAGGCAGACTGGGAGTTTGGACCGACCAGTCAATGCCCATGTTCAGCGGGGAAGCAATTACAGAAGCCAGACCTTCCACCTTCTACAATCCACAATGACCCTGGGTCCATGCTCCCAGAGGGATAGAGAGTGGGAAAACTATCAGGGGAGGGGGTGGGATATGGAGATTGGGTGGTGGGAATTGTGTGGAGTTGTACCCCTCCTACCCTATGGTTTTGTTAATTAATCCTTTCTTAAATAAAAAAGAAAAAAAAAGTATCTTTAAGAAAAAAAAAAGCAGCATTTTTCTTTGCAGGGTTATGTGTTGCCATATTTTTATTCATTAATGATACAACATCAAGCTGTGAACTTCTGCAAGGCTGAAAATAATTCATGCAACCAATCTTCTTTAACAAACGAATCTTCTCTCCCATTCAGGAAGTACAAGATATGGAACACTGGTGATGATTATGAAAAATAACAGCATTTACATGAACCCACTGGGCTCAGTGCTATCTTCACTAGAGCTAAGAAAATTTGAACTATGTTTAATGATCTTTCCAGCAAACCCTTTCATCAAGACTGGCAGGGTCTCCAACATCATATTAGGAGAGTAGTTCTTAAATATTTTGTTCTCAAAACATTTTACACTTTTAAAAAAATTACTAAGGACCCCAAAGAGTTTATGTTTACAGAACTTATACTATTTGCCACATTAGAAAGTAAAACAAAAATCTTAATATGCATTTTCTAATCATATTTTAAAAAAACAATTACATGTTTATAAAATGCCAGAGTATCTTCTAAAGTAAAAGTATTTGTGAGAAGAGGGGGGTTTTATTTTATTTTTGTTTTTTAAATTTATTTAATTCCTGGTCTCCTAGAGGATAGTGTATTCTCTTGGCTGCATTTGATCTATTCCAGTATCATACAAATAACGACTTAGGGGAGTCGGGCAGTAAGTAGTACAGCAGGTTAAGTGCATGTGGCACAATGTGAAAGGACCAGCATAAGGATCCCGGTTCAAGCTCTCCCTGCTCCCCACATCCAGGTGAGTTGCTTCACAAGTGGTGAAACAGGTCTGCAGGTATTTTATCTTTCTCTCCCCCTCTCTGTCTTCTCCTTCTTTCTCCATTTTTCTCTGTCCTATCCAACAATGACAACATCATAATAATAACTATAGCAATAAAACAGCAAGGGCAACAAAAAGGAATAAATATTTTAAAAAACAACAAATAATGATTTAGTGTTGCTATTAAGATAATTTTGATCTCACAGGTGCCCTGAGAAAGCCTCAGCTACTACCTGTGATCCTTCAACTCCTTCTGAGAACTGCTTGTTTTAGATAGAGTGATGCTCTGGTCTCCATCTATCCTCGTGAACATAAATAAAATCTTTAAAAAAAATAAATGAATATTTGTGTGTGTTGTATATGTATATGCATATATACATATATGCATGTATTTTTTGAAATACTAAAATTTAGAGATGAAGCCACATAGAGAGAATTAAGTTTAGAATCCCAAGACCCTCACCTGGGAATGGGAATATGGGCTAGGGAGAGACAGAGCAACAAAGGAAGAAGAAATGGTCTTTATTCCCCACCTGCAGGGGAGTCGCTTCACAGGCGGTGAAGCAGGTCTGCAGGTGTCTATCTTTCTCTCCTCCTCTCTGTCTTCCCCTCCCTCTCTCCATTTCTCTCTGTCCTATCCAACAACAACAACAACAATAATAACTACAACAATAAAACAACAAGGGCAACAAAAGGGAAAAAATAAATAAAATAAATATAAAAAAAAAGAAATGGTCTTTATTAGTGTTATATACTTGAATGGTCTTTATTAGTGTTATATACTGCACACAGCTCTGGACTATGTTGATGCCATGGATGAAGCTGGGACATGAAAGTCTGCTGTGATAATTTTGAGGATCTCCCTGACCACAGATATTCATTTAGACTGTCACTGAACTAATATTTACTCAAAACTATGTTATCCCCATTTTACAAAAGAAAAAGTCTAGGTATTAAGAGGATGAATAACTATGGTCCAGGAGCGTGGCACGGTGGTGGAATTCTGAACTTAAAAAATATTAGTCCTGCGTTTGATCCCCAACACTGCATGTACCAGAGTGATACTCTGTGTCTCCCTCTTGTGAAATAAAGCTTTGAAGGAGTGAGAGAGAGAGCAAGAGAGAGAGAGAGAGAAAATACTTACCCCCAGGTTAAATGCCAACATACGCAGAATTCATTTTTAGTGGCGGCTAATATTCAGCATATTCAAATATAATGACTCCTCTTCTGATGTCTATTTTTGAAGATGTGTTAAGTGTTTACCATCACAAGAAGAAAAGTATTATACAAACACTTTTATACATATGTAACTTCACTGGTAGAATAAATTCTTAAAATAGGTCAAAGAGTACAGAGACTTAAATTCTGATATTTAGTACGAAATTTCATCTCTTTGTCCTTCAATCATTTGTATCTCTGGATCAGTGCTTCTCAAAGCATGTTCTGAAGAATACTCTCCCTGGGCATGGTTTGGGAAAGGTGTACAGAGTACAACCTCTGTCTCTGTTGGCATTTTTTTGCTCTGACACACAATGTATTTGGGGAGTCTGACTGGAAGTGGGTTTTGTTCTGCTCTGAACTACCCAAGAATAAATCATCTATCTGAAAGGTAACTTGTATATTGATCCAGAAACATTGCAGGAGTGTAGCTTTCTCATTGATTATTTGATAATGGGTCATTTCATTTCTATCTACTTCTGTCTAACTCAGACCAAAAAAAAAAAAAAAAAAAAAGGTAACCCTAAGTACATACTTCATCTCAGTAGAAGCCATTTGCCTGCTGATTCACATTAGCTCATAAAGAAACTGCAAATCTCCAGGGTATTCAGAACAATACACTGTAGAGATGACTCTTCTAACCTGCCTTATCCTTATTTAATATTTGGACAAGAAGCTAAAGGGACGTTTAAGTGTGAAGCAAATTGCATCTCATATTTTCTTGGAATGAAGCAAAAATAAATTTAAAACATCTTTCAATGGAGTGAGCCCACATTGACAAGAGCACTTGTAATTGCTTCTATTCTGTGTTCTTAGGCAATTTACAGCTATAGTCACTGAATTAATAATCAGCTGGGACTCACAAAGACCTAATACCCAGGACTCCATTGAGGGTTGCTGGCTTGACATTTAAATATTTATTGATGGTAACTGGGTGACAGACAGGGATGGGCTCAGCCAGAAATAAATTCAATCTGCTTACATAAGCATACTCACCAGGATTTTTCCTTGGACCACATAGATGCAGTACCAAGAGAAATGAGGTGAAAGAACTTTGAAGATAATTAAAAACTATGAAGTGGAGTATCATGATTCTTTTGTTGTGTTAAACAGAAAATAAAGATATAACTCTTTAACATTGTTTTTCCTCAACCAAAATGTCAATAGGGAAAATGATTTGGAATTCAACACTTTGCTTTCCTAGACTCTGGACTGTAATTCTATTTAAAAAAAAAAAATACTTGAGTGTGTTATTAGGAACTGAACTCAAACTGTACAGATTCTGAAAGGAAGCCCACGATGGAAAAAAAAAAAAAAAAGGAATGTAAAGAAATAAAAGCAGAGGGCAAGGTGGTGGTACAACTAAATGCACAAGGACTCAGGTTCAAGACCCTGCTCCTTACCTGCAGGGGGAATCTTCCTGAGCTTGAAGCAGTGTTGCAGGTGTCTCTACCCCATCTCTTATTTCCCCCTCTGTCATTTTCGCCGGGCTGGCTTCACAGGAGGGAGACAGAGACGACCAGAGACTCATGGCTGAGCTGAGAACGCAGTTCAATCTTTATTCAAGAGCGGGATGCAGTCCAACAACCTAATCACAACACAATTCTGTCCTCCATCTCTCTCCTCCACTGGCAGAGTCAGGAACCATGGGAGAATAGTACCTAGGATAGGGGCATGGAGAAGGGAGGAATGTGAACCAGTGAGGACTAAACCAAAATCTCCCAGAGGCATGGGGAGCAAGACCAAACCAATGTAACAGAATGATGATGTAAATAGACCACAACATCAAGCAATGTAACAGAAGGGATCCCAGAAGCAGAACTAGAAGCATACCAACACCCCTCCCTCTCAATTTCTCTCTATCTCTATCTAAAATATGTAAATAAGTAAAATACTTTAAACAGAAGGTAATCAAATAATTTTTACTGAATGAGTGAAAGGCAAATTTGTCAACAATAGTGGGAGAAATTTTCAAACAGAAGCTCCTTCCTATGGCAGTCAGTAGCATCCCTGTCATAAATGAAGTTTGTGACATTATTTCAACTTCCTCAGCCCTTACCATCAGATATGCACAAGAAATTCTAAATATTGAAACTTATAGGAAGATAGTTTGGGCATGTGTCATAGAATAGAAGCAAAGAAAAAAATTAATAACAAGCCTATCTCCAGGGAGAGGAAGAAGATACCATGGAAGCATGTAGCACCAAGTTATATAGTACCTGACAGGTACTATTTCAGAGGAAGATGATCAAGAGATTGAAAAGAGAATGTACTTCCTATTACTCTAATTCTTATGTAATGGAATTTTATATTCCATACCTATATATTTTCTTCTTATTTTTTTTAATTTTATAGGACAAGGAAAAGTTGAGAAAGGAGGAGGAGGTAGGGAAAGCAAGACAGACATCTGCACCACTGCTTCACTAATGAAACTTCTCCCCAGCCTCCAACCTCCACAGGTGGGAACCAGGGTCTTGGACCCCAGTTCTTGTGCATGACAGTGCGTATATTCTACTGAGAGCATTGCCACCTGGCCCCCATCTATGTATTTTCAAATAGCTTGTACTAACCTCAAGGTGTCACAGCTAACGTTTTGTCAAACTAAACAAAACTCTCTCCAGATGCAGACAACAATATTTAATGCAATTCTCTGGGTTTGTTTTTAAATGTAAAACCAATTAGCAATCACTCAGTCATGAACTAATAGAACTTACTAGGTTCTCCTTCCCAGTTTCTCAGAAATACTTGGAAATTAATGAGATGTGATCAAACTAAGTCCCAGAGTTATTTCCAAGTCCTTGTTCCCTTTTTCCTTCACATGACAAAATAAGCTACAACTGAGAATTTCTGTGAACCGAGTACTGCCAAATGGAAGCTGCAGGGGTAGCAGTTTGTACAGGGTGGGTTAGGATCACATGCAAGGCCTTGTTAGGCAACAAGCCTCAGATGACTTATCTACCCCTGCTGTTCAAATCTTCTAGACTGTGTTTGTTAAGAAAGATGCAGCTCAAGCTGGTGAATGCTCTAGTGTTGAGGATCAGAACACATGGGCACTGAAAACTTGTGGAGCAGACAGGTTTATAATCCCCCAACCAATTATTTAACAGTCACCAAGGTTAATCTATTTATTTTTTCCTTTTTTATTTATTTGATATTATACCAGAGATTCCATCCAGAACAACTGGACAGTAAATGAGATAGAAGGCATCTAGTTTGGAAAGGAAGAAATAAAACCATCTCTATTTTCATATAATGTTGATTTTTTTAAAAAAATATTTTTTAACTTTATTTATTTTATTTGGTAGGACAGAGAGAAATTTAGAGGGGAGGGAGATAGAGAGGAAGAGAGACAGCTGCTGCACTGCTTTGCCACTTGTGAAGCTTCACCCTAATACTCATCATGGATGTCTATAAGCAGTGTGTTTATGGGTGAGGGTAAGCAATAAAGCTTTTTATAACTAAATGAAGACCACAGGCTGTCACTCACACTATAAGCCACCTGTAATTCTGGTTTTTGGTCTTGTTGGGTAGTATGCCACCTCCCCCTGGCTTCTGCTTAACCATATGCCTATATAGGGATTTACTGATCCCATTCAAAGCTTTGGTCTATTTACATAAATCACTTTTACATTTACATAAAGCACTCCCTCCAGGGCATTCGTGGTTCAGTGATAGGATTCTCGCCTGTTCCGCCCCCTCCTTGTCACACTCTGATTTTCACCAGTCACTTTTCTCTCCACCCTCTCTATATCACATCCTTTTTTCCACCCTACTTGGAGAGTATAAAAACAGCTGCTCTTCTGATTAAAGACACTTGGAAATTGCTTTCTGGCTCCGAGAGTTCCAGAGTGTATCTCCTGCAAAGTTGGTGCGGCACGAGTTCCTGATCCCTCTCCCATGCAGCAGCCTAGATCGGCTCCAATTGAGTTCTCTCCAACCCAGAGAGCACTAGCTCGGGAAGAAGTACCCTCAGGCTATCCCGGCAGGTCTGAGCCCAGCTGATTGAGAAATTGTAGTGGTGATAAGTAGCTCCTTTCTGAAAGCCTTTAAATGGGTACAGCAGCTTCTGCTCCTAGGCCATTTTAGTCTTGTTACACTCACTGCCATTAATTGTTGTTACAATGTACTTCCCCCAGGGATCTCCTTTTATTGTCCCCAGGTATTATTTGTGCATATCCAATATAGCCGATAGGTTTTTAAATTATCAATGTAAGGAAAATGGCTTCAGTTTAGTTTAGGATTCCCCGCTTTGCAATTAGCCCTAGTCCTAGTTTGGGAATGAGGAGGTGAAATTATCAGCAGGTACATGGGGAAAGAGAGAGAGAGGGTCTTTGTGTGGTGGGGAGACTGACAGGGGGACAGAATCCTGGAGACCGAGACCCCCTGCTCAACTGCTGGTAGGGGAGACTGATGGAGTGACTGTACCTCCAGGCACCCATTTTTTCACAGACAGTCCACACCACACTCAACCTCAGCCTCACAGTTCCCCGCAGCTTGACTTTGCTCCCAGCACACAGTTGTGGAAGTTGACAGTTGTTTCAGTAGTATTTTAATTCCTGATTTGGAGCTCAGTGGCTTAAAAGCCTCTTTTGTTCTTTTTCTTCCCTGTAGGCTATGGGAGCCTGAGGGCTTTTAAACTATAAGTAGGCTTCTTAGCTTAATCATTGACTACTGACCAAGAGATACAGCAGGGTGGGGCAGAGATAATCCAGTGGTTATGCAAAGAGACTTTCACAGCCCCACCACTAGGCCACCGAGGTATAGATCTCCTGAGTTTCCTGGTTAGTTCTCTGTCCCCTGGTGTCAGCACAGGGCCTCCCTGCCCCTGCTCCAGATTCTGAGGGCAGTAGCAATGGACACTCACAGTTGCATTTGGTGAGTCTCAGGGTAGTCCTCTCCTCCCTTCAGCCATCCCCTTGTTGGTGAAACAGACTGGAGGTGGTGTCTCAACTGATAAACTGCCAGACTGTCACAAACCACTTAATCTCTCCCTAGGCTCCACTCTCTCTATGAGCCACACGTGTTTGCACTCACCAGTGATTTGGTGGCTTCCTGAAGTCGTTCTAGTCCTGTCTTGTTGCAGTCCCAGGTGGTCTCCTTTGGTATTCCTAGTTACCTGGGAGAGAAGAGGAGAGAAATACAGCTGCTGCTGCTACCTAGCCCCGCCTCTGGAAGTTTGCTATCAAAATTTTTTCAACTAGCACAGACCAGTTTCAATGCACCAGCAGTGGGTCAAAGTAACTTAAAGGAAAAATTCCTTGGCTTTGTCATTGAGAATTGGCTCAAAAGTCATGTAAGAACCTCTTCTGCTTGAGTCCTGAGCAGAGTGGCAGCTCACAGGACAACACACGGTGTTCCTCACATATTTGTGACTGTCTGGGCTAAGGCATGTTGGTAATGGGCACCACCACCAAACATATCATCTGTGCCCATTAAAAGACTTAAGCTGATACCCATCTCTACACAGTCAACAAATGGTCATTCATCAAACGACCTATCAAACGGTCATATACAGAAATGATTGAACCTGTTTCACCAACACCTCAAAATGCTTGTCAAGGTCTTAACAGTATTATGGTCTTACCAGTAGAACCAAAATATATGAGCTCTTGTTTCCCGCTAGCATTGCAGTTTTTTACTGTTCTGCAGAGTGCTAGGGATTCATGGAGGGGCTCAGAGGACTTCTGCCAAGAAAGGAAGGTGGGAAGTGAAATAAAAAGTGTGAAACATCTATCCCACCACACAACCAAGCCTTCTGCTTCATCCGATTAATACGTCAGAGCTGAAGTACTTGAGGAAGAGTCTGATTCCTTCAAAGTGCTAAAACCATAGTTCAAAGAGCTGCTCAGCTTGTCCGAAAAGTACAATCGGTCTACAGTGTGTTGTATGAGAAAAGAGCATCTCTTTATATACCAATGTCCTTTCTCAACATGAGCATTAGCTACCTGTTAGGACTCCAAGAATGAGCTGTCTGGTAGCCTCAATACCCAGGTGGAGTCACTATTCTAGTAATATCAAATTAAAGTAAAAATCCATGTGAGAAAGCAGAAGAGAAATGAACAAACAAGTAGAAAAACAGCAGAATTTTGCCACTGTAGAACTGTGACCTTGTTACACAGCATCATGGGAATATTCTCCATTTTCTTTATAGAAATTACCCTACTCAGCTGTTAAAAGGTCACATAGACTAAAGAAAAGTTAGGAAACAAACAAAACAAACAAAAAAAAATAGAGACTATGTCTCCATGGCCTAGAGTAACTATGAAGTCAGAGTCTTGCTGAGTATACCCAGACAGGGAAACTAGACCCCAGCTGAGTCAACTGTAGTCAATTCTGGACACATCTCCAGACAAAACAGAAGTCAGTCAACCTGGCGCCAAAGATGCAACCAAGAAAACACTGAGAACAGATCTCTGTTTACAGGGCTATGATAGCAAAAGAATCCTATACCAAAAGACTTTGACTCCAGATGCTTCGAATAGTTTTCACTCCAGTTGTCCTGGCACCTAACAGCCTGAAATAAAATTGGTTTGTGCTAATTCAGTGTTCATCAATTAAGTAATAAATGCTGGAAAGGCAGATAGTTTGTTCTGCTAGAAGCCAGACTTCAGGATCTTAAGTGATTGTGTTAATCCTAAAAAGTGACTGTGCAAAAATCTGACTACAAGATCCCCTCCCCCCATCTATGTGGTTTCACAGGGACCAGAAGGATAGACGGGTCTTTCTAACCAGAGAGGGAAGATAAAGTTGATGGTAGTTGGATAAAGAGACCCAAGATATGGGCAGTGGGGATTGGAACTCAGAACTTTTAGATTGCTTCTGGCTCCTTGACTGGCTTCATGGCTCTTGCATGCAGAAACTCTCATATTTCCTCTTTGAGCATTCTGGGACACCTCCCTGCCTTAGCTTTCCTGAAGTTCTCTCCCTTCTATCACCCCAATGATTTGCCACGGATGAGTTCCTTCAGAGAAAGTCTGAAAACTCTTGCTTTGGAAGGCATAGCCTCAAGGCACAATATGACCAAATGGAGTGTCCTTCAAGATCCCAGGAATGACTTTTCTTTTTTCTTTCCTTTTTTAATATTTATGAATTGAATAGAGATAAACATCAAAGGGAAGGGGTAAGTAGAGAGGGAGAAAGAGAGACACCTGTCGTACTGCTTCACCACTTGTGAAGCTTTACCCCCCCCCCACACACACACACCTTAGGTAGGAACAAGAAGATTGAACCTGGGCCCACACACATGATAAACTTTTTGTATACCAGTTGTGCCACCACCAAGCCCCTAAATGACTTTTCTTCCCAGTAGTGACTCCAGAAAATACAGTTTCAGTTTTAGGTGCTTATTGCCCATCACATACCTCTCTACCTGAAGATTTTTGACATGGAAAAAACAGAGCTATATGAACTGTGTATTGCCCTATGCGTCTATGCCACAAATACCTCCCTTCATCTTTAATGTGACCCAGACTAAGGGACTCTGAGTTATGAACTAATCCTTTCTCTTCCCAAATGAGGCAGCTTCTTTAATACTGGAATTTCCAAGGCTCAGCAGTTTTGCTGTGTTGTGGTGTTTTCATTATAACATCTGAAGAAAAATTAGGGACCATTTATAAGCCCTGAAGACTTAAGTTGTATTTTTAGAGATTTGTTCCATAATAGAATCATAGCTTATGTCATTGCTGTGTGAGAGCCAACTAAAAGGATTCTGAAACATGTTTCTAACAACCATGTGTTAAGAGTTTCTCAAAGTGAGACTTCTCTCTAGCCAGAGGCCACCTGATCAAAGTCATTAAAGCACCTATCAGAGGGTTGGCAAGATAGCTCACCCAGATAGTGCATCTGCTTTTTAAGTTGGGTCTGGCCTTTCTCTCTCTCTCTCTCTGTCTCTCTCTCTGTCTCTCTCTCTCTCTTGCTTTTAGCCCTAACTCTGGGGCTCAGTGCTGGAGCCATTTTTCATTTTTATTGGATTGGACAGACAGAAATTGAGAGGGAAGGGGGAGATAGAGAGAGGGAGAGAAAGACACCTGCAGACCTGCTTCACTAATTGTGAAGTAACCCCCCTGTAGGCGGGTTCTCACACTCTCTGAGTCAGCTCAGAGCAGTAAAGCCCTAGCAATAGCAACAAGAAAAGTAGCTCACAGAAGAAGGTAGTACAGTCATAGGGAACCAGGACATCTCACTTTTAACATTTTCTTAGTCCTCTGGGAGAAAATTTTTAGTTCTTATTTTTGTGTGCCAACAAGAGGCTCAGCCATTTACAATTCATCTGTGAAGTGTCCCACAGGAATTTGGCAGTCACATCAGAGCAAGGGAACTCTTTCAGAGTGATTTAATGGAAAGTATAGCACTAAGTCTCAAATGTCTCTAATTCACACCAGAGATTTGAAGTTGTTGGGGACTGAGCTATCATCTAGATTATTATGAAGGAAAGACATAAAGCTCAGTCAGATGAACTTGGATTATTGGAGTACAATAAGATTGGAAGGCTAACAGCTCACTTGCCCAGTACATAGATAAAAGACAGAAATGGAGCCATTGAGGCAGGACCAACAGCCAAGAAATGAAAGATGGTGGCAGATGCCATGGTGCTCTGATTCTGAATTCCCTATCCCAACTAAACTTGTCATGGAGAGCACAAAGACCAAAACCTCTAAGCACCGTGCACGTCTCCTGCATTGAGGCTATGAATCACTGCTTCCTGAACTGTCTGGCTCATTTCTTCTTGATTAGATTCAGACAAAATGTGTTTGACAAGAATACTATTCCTCTCACCAGAAGCTATATGTTGATTTAACCATTATTAGATATTATTAGTGATGTTAAGATTAATCACTTTATTAAATCACTAATAAAAATTTTTTGAAAGACTAGTCAGTCACTTAGCTAAGGTAATGCCTACCAGATTTGTTCATCATACACGTAACTTTCCCCTTTATAATTAGTAAGTAACCTATGAGTGGGGCTAGGCGGTGGTGCACCTGGTTAAGCGCACACATTATAGTGCACAAGGACTCAGGTTCAAGCCCCTGATCCCCACATGCAGGCGGGGAGGCTTCATGAGTGGTGAAACAGGGCTGCAGGTGCCTCTCTGTCTCTCTCCCTATCTCCTCTTCCCCCTCTCAATTTCTAGCTGTCTCTATCCAATAATAAATCAATAAAATATATATTTTTTAAAAAACCAATGGGTTAATATGTTGAGACTGTGTGACTATCTTGTCCCCAACAGCCCTTCTTCCAGTGGTGTCAATACATCTTGCCTGAACTGTTACTACTATGGTTGGAAACGAAAATTCTGCTATTCCTTTGTATTTAGTAACTGGTGCTTACCTTCAAAGAAGTGCTTACCTACAAAGAAGTGCCTTTCCTTCTCTCCCCCCTCATTAATTTAGGGTGAGTATAGACTGGTAGAATCTTTTTATTTTCCCTTTTGTTACTCATTGTTTTATTGTTGTAGTTATTATTGTTCTAGTTGTTGGATAGGAGATGGTAAGGAGGGGAAGACAGAGAGGGGGAGAGAAAGACAGACACCTGCAGATGTGCTTCACTGCCTGTGAAGCGACTCTTCTGCAGGTGGGGAGCTGGGGGCTTGAACAGGGATCCTTTCGCCAGTCCTTGCGCTTTGCACCACATGTGCTTAATCCGCTGGGCTACCGCCTGACTCCCTGATAGAATCTTTTTACACAACATGTTACTGTTACCATCCTTGTTTTGATGAATGCTAAAATTGTCCCATATCAGACATGGAAGCCCATTTAAGTAAATGCAATAAACTTTTGCTGTATCATTCAGTTTTGAACACACTTTATTGGTGTGTGTGTGTGTGTGTGTGTGTGTGTGGTGTGTTACCAGAGCACTACTCAGTGTTAGCTTATAGTGGTGCTGGGACTGACCCTGGTACTTTGGAACTTCAGGCATGAAAATCTGTTTGTATAATCATTAAGCTACCTTGCCATTTATTGGTATTTCATATGAAAGAAAGAGGTTGGAAATATGAAAGAAGGAAACCATGATGAACTGCAGAAGAGGATAGCTGTGGTGACAGTGGTGATTCTTCTCAAAAGAAACCAAAACTCCCCATAGTCCAACACTGGAGGGTCATAGGATGAAACTGTGGGAGCTATTTTTTTATATAATTTTTTTCATATTTTATTTATTCCCTTTTGTTGCCCTTGTTGTTTTATTGTTGTAGTTATTATTGTTGTTATTGATGTCATTGTTGGATAGGACAGAGAGAAATGGCGAAAGGAGGGGAAGACAGAGGGGCAGAGAAAGATAGACACCTGCAGACCTGCTTCACCGCTTATGAAGCAACTCCCATGCAGGTGGGGAGCCGGGGGCTTGAACCGGGATCCTTATGTCGGTCCTTGCGCTTCGTGCCACGTGCGCTTAACCCACTGCACTACCGCCCGACTCCCCTGTGGGAGCTATTCTATAGATTGACCTCCAGCCTGTAAAAAAGGGGGTAATAGAGATTATTGTAAAATCTATAAGAGAAACTCAAATAGCACTGCTTAGGAATATTCTAATTGTATACATATATTATTATTATTATTTTATTTTAGGTAGAGGCAGAAAAGATAAGGAGGCAGGGAGAGTAAAAGAGACCATTCACCAAAGCTTCCTTCAATGTGATTGGGGCTGGATTCAAATTTGGATTCTGTACATGGCAAAGCAACACACTATCCAAGTGAGCAAGGAACATTCTAGTACATAGTAACACAAAGGCAAGAGAATCACTCTTCCATTTGGAAATAAAATCCCTTCAAACAGATTTCAGGAAAACCACTTAAGGATCTACTATGGCTAGGAATCACTTGCGTTTGGTAGAACAGAGCTGACATCACAGTTGGAAACGTTCGAGTGAGTACCTGTGAGTAGCTTCCGGATATACTTGAAGTGGAAGAGAAAGTGAACTGTTCAGAAAATTCTACATAAACAGCACAGGCAAGGTTTAGATTGATTGGGTTGCAAATTAAATAATGCTAGGGTTGGTAAGGTAGCTCACTTGGACAGTGGGCTGTTCTGCCATGTGTGTGACCCAGGTTTGAGCCAGGTCACCACCATGTTGAAGGAAACTTTAGTGCTGTGATCTCTTGGTTTTCTCTGTCTCTCTAACTCACTGTCTCCAACTAAAATTACAGTAAAAAAGAAATAATTAGGTCTAGACCTAAGTAGTAAACATGAAGTTATAGTTACCCCCCAAAACAATGGTTCAAGCTCAATGTCAACTAACTGGTAAGCGATACTCACAAGGTTGGAAATTTTAGTTTAATTTTTTTCCATCTATCAAAAGGAATATTAATAAGACTGGAAGAATGAAAGGGGAGAGAACAAGTCACAATAGGAAGAGAAGAAAGACAAAGTTGAAGACGACCTTGAAATACCCATAGAATGATCTGCATCTGGGTACCAGTGGCACCCAGGAAAGCACCATTAAAGAGATGGGAGGTGGCAGGAACATGCCTTACCAGCTTTGCCTCGGATGACCAATGACTGTGATTTGTAGCAACATGAAATGCAGACAGTGAGGGTGAAACTGAATTTCAATGAAAAAAGAGCAGTGATCACTGAGGGACAAAGAACAAGAAGAGAATCATAAAAGGCCTGTAGAATCTTCATTAGGCAACACCCACTATTCTAAAGTATCCACACTAGACTAAAATGTCTTCATGAGAACACTTCAACAAAATCACAAGCCCGACAATCATGATTTAAAAAAAAAAAGACTTTTCTATTTTAAAACCCTGAGCATTGTTTACAAAGAAAGTGCACGCTTCCTCACCCCCAGGATTGTTTGCTTATATGCATTGTCTACTGTCTCCCTCTAGTGATTGGATATGTCATGTACACTGAGAATCCTAAGGTAGAGTTGGAAAATTAAATGACTCGTGCTAATGACAATGGTGCTTTTTTATACTTGTGCAGTACCTTATGGTCCTCAAGGTACTCTCCCATGTGCAGTCCCTTGTACCCTGGCATCAGTCCTGTGAGACTGGCATATTTGACCACTAAATCCTCTCACACTGACTTTGCTTTGGAGCCTTTCTCAAACAGGAGAAAGTACAAACATATGTTTTGGGGTCAGTCCTGTATTTGAAAACCATTTCTGCCATGCCTGGTGTGAAATGTTAAAATGTTGAGGTTGATACTGTTTTTGTTGCTGTTGTTCAGTTCCCACTTCCACTTAGAAACACTTCTGAGCCAGCTGGGAGGTTTTTCTTCCTTACATCTGAGACACTGTTGCTTTAACTACTTAAATCGGCTTCTTTTGTTCAATTTTCCTGATTTTCCCTTTCTAGTCTGACTTGTAAGCTGTCAGTTTGCATCTGAAGAATAACCTTGGAAATAGAATCTCTAGCTTTTTTTTAAAAAAATGGAGACCCCAAATCTCATCTGCTATTTAGGTTCCTGATTATTACACAATTTGTGCTGCTTTAGATCTTAATGCTTTTCTTTTTTATTTGAATTTCTTTTTTATATTTTTTATTTATTTATTGGAAAGAGACAGAGAGTAATTGAGAGGGGAGAAGGCGATAGAGAGGGGGGAGAGACAGAGACACCTGCAGCCCTGCTTCACCACCTGTGACACTTTCTCCCTGCAGGTGGGGACTGAGGGTTCTTAATGCTTTTCAGCACCAAGTTGCAGATGCTTCCATAACGCCAACCTGATTTCCCTGGGCAGACAACCTCACCATTGAATCCAGGAACCCCACCTCCCCAGAGCCCTACCTGACTAGGGAAAGATAGAAACAGACTGAGGGGGATGGATCGACCTACCAATGCCCATGTGCAGTGGAGAAACAATTACAGAAGCCAGAATTCCCACCTTCTGCACCCCATAAAGATCTTTGTTCCATACTCCTAGAAGGAAAAAGAATAGGGAACCTTCCAATGGAGGGGATGGGATGTGGAACTCTGGTGGGGAATTGTGTGAAACTGTACTCCTTATCCTATGGTCTTGTTGATCATTATTAAATCAATAATAAATAAATAAATAAAAACCTTGGGAGGACCAGCACTCCCCTCCTGTCATCCTTCAGTTTTAGTCCCAAGTCCAGAGTCCTATGCTGCCCAACAGGATGCCTTCTCCTGATACTTCTCAGTGTCAGTCAGAGTCTATCCCACATCTCCAGGGCCCCAGCATGCAACCATAGCCACAAAGGCATGTTCAGACCAGGTGTTGCTCAGAAAAGATTCTCTGCCTTACAGATTTTAACCCTTGGTGAATAGAGAGGAACAAGTGGACATGAAGAAAGGGGAAAAAACAATCTGCAGAGAGCTCTTTAAGATTCCAAATCAGTAGTCAACAATTTGTTTGGCTTTATATGTTAACTCTTTTTTCAGCCACCAGGTCCCACCAATATGTGCTGGAGCCCTGCTTCCCCAGAGCCCTGCCCCACTATGAAAAGAGAGAGACAGGCTGGGAGTATATGGATCGACCTGCTAACTCCCATGTTCAGTGGGGAAGCAATTACAGAAGCCAGACTTTCCACCTTCTGCACCCCATAATGACCCTGTGTCCATACTCCCAGACGGTTAAAAAATAGGAAAGCTATCAGGGGAGGGGAGGGGATACAGAGTTCTGGTGGTGGGAATTGTGTGAAGTTGTACCCCTCTTATCCTATGATTTTGTCAGTGTTTCCTTTTTATGTATAAAAGTTAAAAAAAAAAAAAGATTCCAAATTAGGAGGGCTGGGCGGTAGCACACCTGGTTGACTGCATACATGATAGTGCAAAGGAGCTAGGTTCAAGCTCCCAGCCTTCACCCACAGGAAGGAAGCTTCCTGAGTGGGGCAGCAGTGCCGCAGGTCTCTCTCTTTCTATATGTCCCTTCCTTCTCAATTTTTGTTTTTCTTCTTTTCCTCCTCCAGGGTTATTGCTGGGCTCGGTGCCTGCACCATGAATCCACCGCTCCTGGAGGCCATTTTTTTTTTCCCCCTTTTGTTGCCCTTGTTGTAGCTTCGTTGTGGTTATTATTATTGCCCTTGTTGACGCAATTCGTTGTTGGATAGGACAGAGAGAAATGGAGAGAGGAGGGGAAGACAGAGAAGGGGAGAGAAAGATAAGACACCTGCAGACCTGCTTCACCGCCTGTGAAGCGATTCCCCTGCAGGTGGGGAGCCGGGGGCTCGAACCGGGATCCTTAACGCCAGTCCCTGCGCTTTGCGCCACATGCGCTTAACCCACTGCGCCACCGCCCGACCCCTCCTTCTCAATTTCTATCTCTACCAAAGAATAAGTAAAAATAAAATCACAAGCACACATGCACGTGTGGGTGCGTACACAAACACAACACAGAGGTTTAGAGCAATTATCAGCTCGTAAGATCTGCTTACACTAGAGTAATTCTTGCAGTCACCTACCAAAAATAGCTCCAGCACCTGAACCCAGCAGATGTCACGATGAAGATCAAACAGCCTGTCCTGACCAAACACCTTTGACACAAAAGTAGACATCCAGAGAACGTAATCACAGGTGCTGGCTTCTGTCTCCATTTCATGGGAATCAAATGGTAAGCCTCTGTCAGTCCTCTTGGGGGCTTTTTAGATAACAAGTAGAGAAAGGAAGAAAAAAATGCACGCACACAAGGAAATTAGAACTAGAGAGATCTATTTCTCCTACTGTTGAAGAAACCAATATCCTATCAGCTCCAAGGTGCAGGAGAGGAGCGCACGTGCATGTGTGTTTGCATAATAAAAGTTGTTTTAAAACTCATGCTCTGGAATGCTAAGCACTAACCATGCTAAGCATTTCTGTGCTTTTCTTCAGTGAAGTTAACGAGCTCGCACTAAAGCCCCTACAAGCAGAAGACTGCTGGAGTCTGAGTTCCTTCAAAGTCTTCTGACAAGCGTCAACAGACTATATGGATGCGAGGATTCAGTCTGCAAAACCACTTCCAGAAGCCAGAGACACCTGGGAATTAGATATCATTATAGGGCCAGTAGGAAACTCATCTGGATACTGTGTCTGCTTTGTCATGAGCACTGACCCAGGTCCAAACCCAACCTACACAGCACTGAAGGAAGCTTCCATACTGTAGCATCTTCCTCTCTCTTTTCCTCTGTATCTATCTGGGAAAAAAAGTTTCTGAGGTAGCAAAACCACAATAACAAAGAAAGAGACAGAGAGGTGATACCATCATTTGCACTCAACAAACATGAGATTGAAGTGGGTGGGCTTCTTTTTTTTAATTATTGATTTAATATTGACTTATAATATTATAAAATATAGGGTATAAATCTATACAGTTCCCACCATCAGAGTTCCATATCCCATCCCCTCTATTGGAAACTTCCCTATTACGTATCCCTCTGGGAGTATGGACCAAAATTCTTTTCTGAGGTGCAGAAGATAGGAGTTCTGGCTTCTGTGCAAAGACTGCTTCTCTGGGTGTTGTCAGGTCAATCCATACCTGAATGAGTTCTCTTTATGTATGTTGAAAACACCCTAAGATTCCTCTGAGTGTTAGGAGGTGATGAGTTAATAGTTCCAGGTTCCTCCCCAATTTAAGAGCTCTTGCTTTGAAAGGCAGACACTCAGACCTTTAAATGCTAGTCATTGTTTTAGCTGCTTGGTCCATGTTTACTCACTAGTCCTCACAACAATCCTTTGCAGAAGGCCCTTCCATGCTTGACAGGTGCAGGTGCAAGAACTGCGAATCTAAAAACTTAGGTAACTTAGCCCATGACCACACATCTTGAGAAAAAGAACAGACTTGAAGTCAATGCCTAGTTACTCAAACATGGCCCAGTTATAATGCTGACACCCTGAAAGGCAGCACACTGTCACTGTAGGAGAGAATTGCCATCTAAAATGGTAACATACCCAGTCAAGGACAAGCTCGACCGAGGGTGCATTTGATAAGTAAGCCCTGTACCTGGTACAGTCTCTATGAAAAATGGCAGAGGCTCCTTAAAGCTGGGGGAAGAGAGCATGCAGTGGTGCACTTGGTTAAGCACACAGTACCCAGGTTTCCAGGTTTGAGCCCCCACTCCCCACCTGCAGCAGGAATGCTTCATGATTGGTGACACAGGTGTCACTCTTTCTCTCTCCCTATCATCCCCTCCCCTCTCAATTTCTCTCTGTCTTATTGAATAAAATAGGGGAAACAAAAAAAAAAAACAGGCTTCCAGAAGTGGTGGATTTGTAGTGCATGCAGCATCAAGTCCCAGCAATAACCCTAGAGGAAATAAGTAAATAAAGAAAGAAAATGTCTTGTATTCTACAATACTACTCCTAGGTTTTTATCCAAAGAATATAAAAACACTAATTCAAAAAGCTATACATGCCCCTATGCTCACAGCAGCACTATTCACAAGAAATACACAATCAGCATTAATGGCTACTGCCAGGTGACTACACAATGGAATACTACTCAGCCATTAAAAGGTTAACACTTTGCCATTCTGGACAAAACTGATGGTAGTTGAGGTGGTAATACTGCATGAAATAAGTAAGTAAAAGACAATTACCAGATGGTTTAAGTGACACATGAAATATAAATAAAACAAACTTGGGGAAAAAATTAACAAATCTAACTCAATGTCCAGGAAAACTATGGTGGCTAACATACAGAATATGATATGAGGTGTATGAGGTATGAGGTGGGTGGGGAAAGCGGTTTCTTTAGTGTAATGCTACTAGAACTTTGTTGGGGGGGGATGTTTGGTGAGCCTTACACACATAAGATATGAAACTGTACCCCTAAAGTAAAAAAATTTTAAGGGGGGTGGGCAGTAGTGCACCAGGTTAAGTGCACATAGTACGAAGCACAAGGACCTGAGCAAGGATCCTGGTTCAAACACCTAGTTCTCCACCTATGGGGGGGGTCACCTCACAAGTGGTGAAGCAGGTGTGAAGGTATCTTTCTCTATTTTCCCCTTCCTTCTTAACTTCTCTCTGTCCTGTCCTAAAAAAAAAATAGGGGAAAATGGCCATCAGGAGCAGTGGATTTGTAGTGCTGGCACTGAGCCCCAACAATAACTCTGGAGGCAAACAAAAAAAAAAAAGGAGAAAAGCTACTCCCAGGAACCTTGAACCCAATGGCAGACTAGCTGGACAGGTATTTTGGAGAGAAGGTTGCTTTGCAATCTGTGCTTCAGTTAGTAGCTGCTTACTTCGTTTGAGCATAAGATCAGGAAAACAAATCTCTATAACATATACACCTCAAATTGAGTCAAGAAAATCCATTTCCTTGCTCTCTCAAGAGAATTCTACTCCACTCGGACTGCTTTCTTAACCTGGCAGAATTCAAGGCATGCTGGTCAAGTGTTGGTGTGTAGCGGAGTCACTAGAACATGCATTTAAAATGAGCAATTCTTGCTATGTGGAAAACTGGGAAATGTCACACATGTACAAACTATTGTATTTTACTGTCAACTGTACACCATTAATTCCCCAATAAAGAAATTTTTTTAAATGCACAATTCTGGCTTTAGCAGAAATTAAACACTACATTGTAGTTTTGACTCAGGGCTAAAATGCCATTTTTTTTTTAAAAAAAGATAAAATATATTTAAAATATATTCATAACTTCAAAAAAATCTATGTTGTGAATAACATTTAAATGTATTTAAAATGCCTCTTAGCTTAAATAAAATCAAAATGAAAGTGACATGCTATAAATTGATAACAATTTAGATATCTCTTAGCAAAGAATGTTCAAGTAAATTATGGAATAAGTTTAAGAATAAATGAAAACTGTGTATATAAATTTTAAAGTTAGTATTAAGCAAATAAAGCAAGTGACAGTAATTTATATGAAATTTCAAAACACGAAGAACACATTTCTGAATATATGCATGTTATACGAGTAATCTGTGTAACAATATGAAATTAAATAACAAACATCACCTTCTGGTGAGAGCGGATTTGGAATCAAGAGGGTATATAGGACACAACAGTGTATCAAGCTCAAGAAAATATAACAAAGTACTAACATTTAAGTAGAGTACACAGGTTTTAAAATATTATTTCCACAACTTTTTGTATGTTTGGAATATTGAGGGTGGGTAATGGAATAAGGCTTTTACTTAGAGAAGAGACTTTGCAAGGTCAATTGTAACAGTGTTCAGTCACTCATGGTTAGCTGACACCCCCCAGCATTTGGCTGGGCAACCAGCCTACATACTAACTGGCCTCTTCAGCCACAGCAGAAGGACCTCACCCCCTTCACCCCTGTGAAGTCTGAAATCCTGAAAGCCCTCCATCATCACCACCCTCAGGCTGATACTCAGAAGCCCTCCTTTATGCCCTTCACAACTCTTACCCCACCTCCATGGGGGGCGGGGCGCGCACATCACAAGCAGTGAAGCTGTGTTGCAGGTGTCTTTTTCTCTCTCCCTATCAACCCCTTCATTCTCCATTTCTATCAAGAAAAAAAAAAAGAAAGAAACAAAGAGAGGAAGGAAGGAAGGAAGGAAGGAAGGAAGGAAGGAAGGAAGGAAGGAAGGAAGGAAAGAAGGAAGGAAGGGAAAGAAAAAACGGGGAGTGGGGTAGCTGCTGGGAACAATGGATTCATTATATAGGCACCAAGTACCACTGATAACCCCAGATGCCATTAAAAACGGAGAAAATAAAACTGGACTAGAAGCAGCTAGTCCAGTTTTTTTTATTTTTTTTTGATGTCAGCAGCTAGTCCAGTTTTTTTTTTTTTTTTATGTCAGTATTTTTGTTGGGGTGTTATGTCTACGCCACTTCCAGCAGATGACTTCTTTATTTTTTCCCCTTTTGTTCCCCTTGTTGTTATTATTGCTGTCATTGTTGTTGGACAGGACAGAAAAATGAAGAGAGGAGGGGAAGACAGAGAGGGGGAGAGAAGGATAAGATACCTGCAGACCTGCTTCACCACTTGTGAAGCAACTCCCCTGCAGGTGGGAAGCCAGGGCTTTAACCAGGATCCTCACGCCGGCTCTTGCACTTTGTGCCATGTGCGTTTAACCCGCTGCGCCACCGCCTGGCCCCTTTTTTCTTTTTAAATAAAGGGTAAGGAGTTGTACCCCTCCTACCTTATGCTTTTGTTCACTAATCCTTTCTTAAATAAAAAATTTAAAAAAAAAATAAAAAAAAAAATAAAGGGTAAGAGAGACAGACATCCCACAGCACTTGTGCTTTCCCTTTGCTGGGCACTCAAATCCAGGTCACTGCACATGGTGAAGTGTGTGCTCTACCAAGTGAGATATCTGCTAGGCAGCACATGGATTATATATATATCTAAATCTGTGAGAAACAAAGGATTTAAGGCAAACTTACGATTGGGGGCCAGGTAGTAGTACAACTCAGTGAAGCGTAAGGACCTGAGTTCAAGCCTTCTGCTCCCCATCTGCTGGGGGCGGGGGGTATGCTTCACAAGTGGTGAAGCAGATCTGCAGATGTCTTTCTCCCACTCTAAGTTCCCACTCCCTTCTCAATTTCTGTCTTATCAAAAAGAAAAAAAGGAAGGAAGGAAGGAAGGTAGGAAAAAGAGGAAAGAGGGAGGGTGGGAGGAAGGAAGGAGAGAAGAAAAAAAGGAAGGGGGAGTTGGGTGGTAGCGCAGTGGGTTAAGCGCAGATGGTGCAAAGCGAAAAGATAGGCATAAGGATCCTGGTTCGACCCCCAGCTCCCCACTAGCAGGGGAGTTGCTTCACAAGCGGTGAAGCAGGTCTGCAGGTGTCTATCTTTCTCTGCCCATCTTGCCCTTCTCTCTCCATTTCTCTCTATCCTATCCAACAACAATAATAACCACAATAAAACAAGGGCAACAAAAGGGAATAAATAAATAATTTTTTAAAAGGAAGAATGGAAGGGAAAGAAAATAAGGAGGAAAAAATGGCCACTGGGAGTGGTGGATTTATAGTGCCAGCACCCAGCCTATAACCCTGATGGAAGTTAAAAAAACAACAGAACTCAGGTTATTGGGGGGCGGGAAGAAAAGGAAATCAAAAGAAAAAAAATTATAGGGCCAGTTAGTGGTGCATCTGGTTCAGTGCAAACATTACCATCTGCAAGAACCCAGGTTCAAGTCCCTGGTTCCCACCTGTAGCAGGGGGAGGCTTCCAGAGTGGTAAAATGGTGCTGCAGGTTCCCTCTTTTTCTCACCTTCTCCATTCCCCTCATCCCTGCTTCCCTCTCAATTTCTCTCTACTATTAAATAAAAGGAGAAAATGATTGCTGGGGGTGGTGATTTGTCATGCAGAAACCAAAACCCCAGTGATACCTGATGGGGGAAATTAAAAAAAAAACAAACTACACAAACAAAAAATACCAAAACTAGAATACAAAAAAGAAAATGCTTATAAAACTGCCCAGGATGTTTAACAAACTATTGGAAAAAACAACACACTAGAGTAGTAGTTGCCAATTTTTTGGCACTAGAAGTTCTGTATATAAAATCTTTTGGCTTTCTTGTTATTTCTAATAGTCTATGTACTAGAAATTCAAAAAACTAAGAGGTTATTTCTTAGTGTTAATTTACAATAACAAACATGGCTTCATAAAATGTCAATTCGTTTTCTAATAGAAATCAAAACGACGTAGACAGTGATTGGCATTACTTTACATACTAGTTTAATAGCTTTTGGATCCAAACTGTTGTGAAAGATTGTTGTTTTTGGTTGAACTATGTGAAATACATCTTCCATCATACAGGTATCATTAGAAAACAGAGTGGTCATTTCAGATAATTGTGGAAATGGCTTGGTATAGCAAAACTCAACAAGTGACAATTCCTTGAAGATCAATTGTTATGTTGTGCCAAAAATCCTAGCAAAACCATTTACATCTGGTTATGTTAAAATCCACTATGTTGAAAGTAGGGCACCAAAGTAAAAACCTAGTGGTGAGGGGGAGGGTGGACATGCGGTTCCCTGGGCCGGCTGGGGCGAAATCTTTTGGTGATGGGAATGGTGTTTATGTACACACCTATTAAATTGTAGTCATATAAACCACTATTTAATTAATATGAGAGGGGGAAAAACTGATTGTATATCTAACAAAGGGACTTTTCAAAGTTAACCCAATTACCAAATAATGTGATGATAACATTAACTATCCATTGTCTTCTTAAACCCTAAGACAGCAGGAACCTCACATTTCCACTACAGAGCCTAAACTTCCCCCAGTCCTGGGACCCTAGGGTAGGGCCCACTTTCCCATATGCTTCTCCCAATTCTTATAAAATATTGCATCCGCTGATTGCAACCTAATCAACGCAACAAGTGCCACCCCAGCATGCGTCACTTCAGACTGTCCAGAGACTTCAGGTGTGGAACAACCCTTCAGCTTCATCACTCAGCTGAGACCTTTCCTTTCATTGTATTCTCTAATTCCAACCCAGGTGGTTCACTTCCTAACAAAGTCCTAAAACCTAGATATAGACCAGGTTCCAGGAGATAGAGCATATGTTCACAGGTATCCATAAACTAGGGCAAATATATACCTGAAAGCAGTAGTACACTAGAGTTTGGAACAAAATCATAGGATTGCGGGGGGGGGGGGGTACAACTCCACACAATTCCCACCACCCAATCTCCATATCTCATCCCCTCCCCTGATAGCTTTCCCATTCTCTATCCCTCTGGGAGCATGGACCCAGGGTTGTTGTGGGTTGCAGAAGGTAGAAGGTCTGGCTTCTGTAATTGCTTCCCCACTGAACATGGGCATTGACTGGTCGATCCATACTCCCAGTCTGCCTCTCTCTTTCCCTAGTAGGGTGAGTCTCTGGGGAAGTGGAGCTCCAGGACCCATTGGTGGGGTCTTCAGTCCAGGGAAGCCTGGCCGGCATCCTGATGGCATCTGGAACCTGGTGGCTGAAAAGAGAGTTAACATACAAAGCCAAACAAATTGTTGAAGAATCATGGACCCAAAGGTTGGAATAGTAGAGATGAAGTGTTGGGGGTACTCACTGCAAACTCTAGTATACTACTGCTTTCAGGTATATATGTTATCTTGTTCTTCAAATCCATCTTTCACCTGTGCATGATTTTCTGCTATACTGTGCACTGATTGATCATTTGTAAAATATTGATTCATTTAACTACAAAGATCATAAACATTTTACTTTATTAATAGCACTACTTATCAGAAGATATTCTTTTAAAAAATATTTCTTCCCCTTTTTGTTGTCCCTGTTTTATTGTTGTAGTTAGTGTTGTTGCTGATGTTGTTGGATAGGACAAAGAGAAATGGAGAGAGGAGGGGAAGCCAGAGAAGGGGAGAGAATGATAGACACCTGCAGTCCTGCTTCAGGTCTGTGAAGTGACTCTCCTGCAGGTGGGGAGCCAGGGGCTCGAACCAGGATCTTTATGCGGGTCCTTGCGCTTTGTGCCACGTGCACTTAACCTGCTGTGCTTGACTCCTCCAGAAGATATTCTTACACATATTTACCTGTGGTTGCTAAGAAGCATATTTAGTCTTTATGTGGTTTAACTTTTTCCCCGTTTGCCCCTAAGTTTACAGTGTTGTGGTCAGAAAGAAATATTTGGTACGATTTCAACCTTAAGTTTGATATTTTTGTATCCCAGTACATGGTCTTTGAAATGTTCTATGTGCACTTGGGAAAAATATGTAAATTCAGCTATTCCTGGGTGAAATATTCTGTTTCCTAAGCTTACCTTTTCTAGTTCATAATTTAAGACTTGTCTTTTTTTTTTAAAATATTTATTTTATTTATTCCCTTTTGTTGCCCTTGTTGTTTTATTGTTGTAGTTATTATTATTGTTGTCGTTGTTGGATAGGACAGAGAGAAATGGAGAGAGGAGGGGAAGACAGAGAGGAGGAGAGAAAGATAGACACCTGCAGACCTGCTTCACCGCCTGCAGGTGGGGAGCCGGGGTTCGAACCGGGATCCTTATACCAGTCCTTGTGCTTTGCGCCACATGCGCTTAACCCGCTGCGCTACAGCCCGACTCCCAAGACTTGTCTTTTTCTGTTTACTTATGTCTATGATTTTAAGTGGTTATTAAGACCCTCTATTATTCTAACTGTCAAGTCACTTTTTAGTTCTGTCAATTGCTTGGTGTATTTTGATGCTCCTGTACTTGCTACGTATGTGAATTTTTTGTTGCATTTACCATTATGTAATACCAATCCATTTCTTTTTTTTTCCTTTTTTTTTTTTGAATCTGTAAATCTTGTCTGATGAGTGTTTTTCTGCAGGACAAATTTGCTGGTGGTAAAGTGTTTTTCCATTAACACTGTCCATCACTTAGCTCTAAGTGATAATCTAGAAGAAAAGTATTCTCAGTTGAAATTTTTTCATCTAGACTTCAGGACTTACCTGCCTGGGGCCTTGAGCTTTATCCTGCATCCTAAACCAGAGTGACGCTCTGGATCACCTCTCATTAATAACATGGGGAGGAGGGAGGCCTTCCTTAAGATCTCTAAATAACTAGACATTTCCTTCTGTCATGTATGGTTTCTACTTAGAAGTCCACAGATAATCTTACATAGTTCCCTTAGATATAATTCCTTTGCTTCTAGGTGCTTGTAGTACGGTTTTTATTTTGCAAGTTTTAATTATGCCTTGTGTTATGGCTGGACTTGTTTTGTTTGGGACTCTAGGAGCTTCCTATATTTATCTGGAAGTTCAGCTCTTCCCACAGGAGGTGAGGTCACAGCGACTACTTCAAATTGGATTTCTATCCCCATTTCTCATCCCACTCTGGGATATCTTTAATGTGATGCCATTCCTCTTGTAATCTCAAGAGTTCTTACGTGGTTTTCACATTTCTACTTCTTTTTTCTATCGGCCCCTATTATCTGAAGGGTTCAATGGATCAGTTTTTGTTTGTTTTCTAATACAACTTTTCAAAAACAGTAATAAACTGTCCAATATATCTGATGACACTAAAAAGCTTTGTTATAGTTTAAAAATACAGTAAAAATATAAAATTAGTTTGATATATAATTATATTTATATATAAAAATCATGAAGTACCTAATCAAATAGTTTCTACTTAGATCTAGATACCCTTCTGACCCCCCTATTTCACTCCTCTCAACCACTCCAAAGTTAACCTTGTCAGACAAAGTAAGGACTACAAAAGCTAGATAAGGCCACTTTTGGTCACTAACCAGGCCACCCCATCATCTGGGACCCTAGTAAAGGAGAGGGATTCTCACAGACATGATGGGAATCCCAGACCTCTAACAGATCCCTCTCTCCACTGTTACTGGTTATCTCCATATGGAACAACATAATGGACCCCTTTGTGCAAACCCCCCCCCACCATAGGACCTTGCCCTCAATGTGGATCAACAATGGTAGGGAATGTTCCATTCTCCGAAGGGAGGTTTGACCCTATCCTTTGCCACTCAAGGAAGATGGGTCCTGAAATTTGTGCAGCCTGAAATGTTCCTAGCCATGACCACAGAATGTGAGCTCAGACCTACAGGGATGCAGAGGTTACATAGGCTCCTGTGCTGAATATGGGCCCCAGATGAAATCTGGGTTTACAGTTAGCAATATCTATACACTTTTCCCATATTTGGGAGCTACTCTCTTCCCTGATCCAACTTTCTAGTCCTTTTTCCAACTATGACACCATCTCCCCAAATAATATTTTGGGTCCACCTGCATGTTAGCTGTCAGGCTCAGACAAAGACTAGTAAAGTCAGGGGCCCTTGGAATATACCTAAAATAGACTACTAGCTTTTTCCAAAGCAGAGACTTCAAATCTTCATCTGCAATATTTATGCCTTGAGGTTCATGATTAGTCAACAATTGGTTCTGTTCTATAATCTTGGCTCTATACTCCCAGAGGGATAAAGAATAAGAAAGCTTTCAAAGGAGGGGATGTGATAGGGAGCTCTGGTGGTGGGAACTGTGTGGAACTGTACCCCTTTTATCCTATGGTCTTATCAATATTTCCATTTTATAAATAAAAATATATATAGTAAATATAATTAAATTAGTTTTATATATAATATATAATTATATTTATATAAATATCAGTTTTTAAAAAGTTGTTTCACATATGGTCTTAAAGACTTTGTAAGAACTACGATAGTTATCCTTGGGAGGGAGAGGGCAAAGAACTTTGGTGGTGGGTGCAGTTTGGAATTATATCCTGTACTTGTATAACCTTGTAATCCACTATGAACCACAAATAAGAAAATGGCTTGTTTTAAGGGGGGAGGGAAGTTGTTTCATAGATTTTCTAAAAGCATATGAAGCTTTCTAAGTCAGATAAAATGATGAAAGAAATTAAACTTCAAATGCCATTAAACAGCCCAGAATTCCACTAAACTGAAGGTGATTAAACCTGGACCCCTAAATACTTGCCTCAGTCTTTTTTTGTGACCCAAAGCAATTCTGGTCAGAGTTTACCAGAGCTCTACTTAAAGTTGTGTAAACAACAACATTTATATTCTTTAAAGACTGCAATTAATAACTGTCCTAAATTATGTTGAGCTATAGTACTAATGAAATGTTAAAGCTCAATAAAAAATTAGAACAAGTCTGAATAATAAGCTTCCCTTTATTTGCTGACGTCATTACAAAAACTGATTACATTAGCAACAAAAAAGTGTTTTTCTTGAGTTGAAGTCAGAGGCAGTTACTCCTCAAAATGTGAGTAAAACATTGTACAACATCAGTATTAAAATGTTAAATTTTATATGTCTTTACTACTTTTGATCTTCTGAACAATTTTATTGAGCAAAATAAGATAAAAGAGTATACATGTTTATTTTATCCTCAGGAATGTAAAGGTCTAATTATTCAAACTTTTTTTTTTTTTATTAGAAAACTAAACTCTGAAGGTATCCACAGAGTTGGCTTTTTTTTTTTCCTCTCTCTCTCTTTAAATCAGTAGTCTAACAAGGATTAGAAAAGACAAAACTCTGTTCAGTGTTTCTGACAAAGTAGAAAGGGTGAAAACATAAATAAGGCTTTAATTTGGCAAAATATAATACAATGCCTTCGGTTATCTCGAATGAACTGTCTTCAATTACTTCACTCTGTAAAAGATCAGAAAGAAATTTTAAAACAAATGACAGTCAGAAGACATTTGTCAAACTCCAAAGACACATTATTTCATTTGATCTAGCATGGTCCTTTTAACTACGGTCAAAGGAATTAAAACTCATGATAATCAAAAAGCAAAGGAAAAGCTAACTTTTCTTTTTAACATATGAGGCAAAATTTTCAGATCCAACCATGAATAAACTAGAAAATGTTTAGTACCAAAAGAGAATAACACCAGAAATCCAATTTCGTTAGTCTTATTTGAGAGACCATAAACCTAAGGTAATAATAGTGGAAAAAGACTGAAATTTATAACTTTGCACAGATGAAAAAACCTGAGACCATGTGAAGCTTTCAAAGTCAAATAAAATCAAGAAAGAAATTAAACTTCAAAAGTTATAGAGAGTAGTCCATGAAGTGGTGTAGAGATAGAGCTTTAGGCTTAGAAATAAAGTCTTAAGTTCAATTCCCCAACATCATGTACACCAGAGTGTTGCTCTGACCAGCCATCCTTCCATCCCTGCTCTATCCTTATCTCGTGAAATAATTCTCTTTTAGAAGTCAGTAAAGCAAGCAAGCAGGGACCAGGCAATGCACCTGATGAGAGCACATATTACAACTGAGCAAGGAACCTCTGGGTCTAAGCCCCTGTATGCTTCAGAAGCAATGAAGCAGCACTGCAGGTGTCTCTCCTCCTCTCTATCATCACACTTCCCTCTCAATTTCTATCTCTATTCAATAAATAATAAATAAGATATAAAATAAAAAAGAAAACAGTACAACATGAATTTTTACTGGCTTCAGATTTGAAGAAAATAGTAAAAAAAATAGTAATATGCTTGGAAAAACATGTATTTTAGCATTAAATGATATTATAGAACTACTTTATTTTGAGGGATGTTAATGGTACTACGGATTTGCAATAGAGCATTTTTTGATCTTTATTCTTGGATGTATATTGACTCTATGCTGAGAAATAATACGTCATGGTATCTGTAGATAAATAGTTTTGACACCAACAAAATCTACATATAGAAACGAAACAGATGAAACGTATGTGTTGTCTTTCAACTCGAAAGTGTGAGATTTTTCAAAACAAAAAAAACGAGGAAGAAAAAGGAAATAGTTCATTGGGTCAAGTGCACATATGTATGTAATATCCTGGGTTAGATCCCTGACACCTCGTGAAAGTACCATGCATAGCACTGAGGAAAGTATGAATGGTGAAGTGGGACTTTTGAACCCTCCCACTAAATAAAGAATACAAATTAAGCAGTGGAGACAGCTCAAAGGTATTAAGCATGCATGAGGCCCTGAGTTCACTGCCTGGCACTACACTTTTTTAAAAAAAGGCAGAGGCCCCGTGGTGGTGCACCTCCTTGAGCAAACATGTTACAATGTACAAGGACCAGAGTTCAAGTCCCTAGGCCCCACCTCCAGGAGGAAAGCTTCCTGAGTGGTGAAGCAAGTCTGCAGGTGTCTCTCTTCCTATTTATCTCCTCCTTCCCTCTTGATTTCTGACTACCCCTATCCAATAAACAAAAATAAACATAATAAAAAGGGGGAAGCAAAGTTATGGCTATCATGTTTCCCTAAGATTAGATTAGAAATCTACACAGCCCAGTGCATTAAACTAAGAAGTACTATACAAATATTGTAATAAAATTTCCATTTAATAAATAAAAATCTGGCCAATGTAAGTTTAGTAAATTTGAGTTTTATGTGGTACATTAAAACTTACTATCAATTGAACTATAAGATATTTCTCCTTTAGAAACAATTTCATCATAAAATAGTGGCAGAATTTCATCAAGTGGCAGAAAGTGTATAATACATACATAAATTTTCAACTCAGCTTCTGAATAATATGGATAGATCACTCTTCATTTTTTGCCTCCAGGGTTATCACTTGGGCTCAGTGCTGGCACTACAAATCCACTGCTCCTGGAAGCTTTTTTTTTAAATTGATAGGACAAAGAGAAATTGAGAGGGATGGGGAAGATAGAAAGGAAGAAAAAATAGACACCAGCATACTTGTTTCACCACTTGTGAAGGACCCCCCCCCCATAGTTGGGGAGCAGGTACTTGAACTGGGATCCTTGCACAGGTCCTTGCACTTCTTACTATGTGCACTTAACCATCTGGCCCCCTGGATAGGTCACTCTTGACAAACCAAACACCAACTTTAAGGAATAATGAGAACTAACTGATTAGAAAATAAAGCAATGAGAGGAAGGAAGACCAGAAGCACTGAATAAGAACACTGGCACTGAGTGCTGGATGCTGGCCCACCTGGTAGAGTGCACACATTACCATGAACAAGGACCTTGGTTCAAGTCCCCATCCCCAGCTACAGGTTGGAAGCTTCACAAGCAGTGAAGCAGTGCTGCAGGTGTCTCTTTTTCTCCCTCTCTCCCTTCCCATTTCTCTCTGGCTCTATTAACAAAAGAAAGGAGGGAAATGGCTGCCAGGAGCACTCAATTTGTAATTTGGTCAGGGAGGGAGGAAAAACACTGGCCTAGGGGGTCTGGTCATCTCAATTTAAATCTCAGTTTACCCAGCTGAGTGGCCTTGAGCAAGTGACACTCAGATCTTAAACTTTACAGTTTCATAAACTATGAGAAACAGAAGTTTGTCATGTCTACAAAGTTTTTATTACATCAGCACAAATGAACTGAAACACTAGAATAATATTTCCTAATGTGGTCAAATATTCACAGAGAAACCAGGGAATATATAAATCATAAGGAAAAAAGTATAGTACAAAATACCAGTGTTGCCAGTCTACAGCTACAAAAAAAAAGTAAAAAATAAAAAAGATGGTACATAACAATTTTCTTTTTGGGGGATATGGGAGATGAGAAATGGGAAAGAAGATACCAAACAGGAAAGAAAGGTTAATGTCTTATAAATTAAGGACATAAATGTACATAAATCACTAATGACGATGGCTCAAAGAACTTCAATGTACTGTGTATTAGGATGTAAAAACTAAATTACTGCATATCATTGCCCTCATTCTGCATTTTAAAAATAGCTTTTCTCTTAGATTGGGGATATTTATTCATGGATAATAGAATAGTACTCTATGACTGAAAAAGATGGTAGTGTGTCCTTCAGGACAAACTGGATAGAACTGGAGGTGATTCCCTAGTGAAGTTAAGTAAGGAAATGAAAGACAATTATAAAATATACAGAACTGAAACACACACACACACACACACACACGGCTAAACTGTATCCAAAACTTTGTGAGAACTAGAGTGGTTATCACTAAGGGGAAGGAAGGCAAACGCTAGAAGAAGGGGAAGGAAGAA
Organism: Erinaceus europaeus; assembly: GCF_950295315.1. Lineage (NCBI taxonomy): Eukaryota > Metazoa > Chordata > Mammalia > Eulipotyphla > Erinaceidae > Erinaceus > Erinaceus europaeus. The sequence goes on from NC_080177.1 coordinate 39,114,502, forward strand.
TTTTTATGGTAGGTGCAATGTGGAACTACACACCTGTAATCTTATAATACTGTAAACCATTACTAAACCACAAATCAAATTAATTATTTTCTCTTACTGAATATGCACATCATTATCTTAAACAATTCATATACACTTTTAGTATACACTAAGAAGAGATGTTTCTTAGCATCAGATATTAGTCTACCTACATTCTGATGATTTAAAAAAATGTCATTTCCAACTTAATCTAGCAGTAATTTTAAGACATATTTTAAGCAAAATGACAGTTAAGGATAAAACATTAAAGGATATAAAGAAGAGAGATGTGGTTACATGTCAGTGCTGGGTAGTCTAAAGAAGGAATTAGTTCTCCAGTGCCAGATGGTACTCTATTTTCATACGATCCACACTACCTGTCATCCATGACAGACTAATGGCCAACCAGACCTAGCCTTACCAAATTTGAACTTCTGTTCATCAGCTAATAAAAAGAATGCCAAGAATGCAGTCATCACTCAAAGGACCTATGTTCCAATTGCACTGCAACTTACTAAGCTGTGTTGCTGGGCTATATGTGTTCCCTTTAATAAGATATTATAATTTTCTGTATCAGGAGAAAAAAATTTTAAAATACAAAGGTGTAGCTAGTAATAATCAGCATAAGGCAAATATGGCAACAGACAGCCAAATATAGTTCATAAAATGTAATTATGAGTGAAATCATGTGTATGAGAAGAGAAAGAAAATAGGAAAGAAGACCTTGCTACTTGAACAGATATCTTGGCAGCATCTAAAGCAAGGAAGGCATAAAGCAGCCCTTCCCTATACCTGTCCAATTGAATGACCTTAACATATTTAGCATATTTCATAATTTTTTAGTATTTCATATGCAAAAGAAGGGACTATATTAGATAGAACCATTGGAAAATCACTAATGACGATGGTGGGAGTGTCTCATTGCAATGGCAGGAAGAGGTATCATTCTAGAGAAGACAGGAGAAAATTTAATAGCAAGTAAAGAAGTAAGCACAGTAATAACAGTTTCCTATTATAAGAAAATTTTGAAACATCATGGTAACCTGAAGGAAGTATGAAGTTAAAAAAAAGACATCTGAGCATATTTTCAAGACTAACAGAAGGAGCATATGGAGAGTGTATGACTGAAGACATGGGAAGGAGAAATTTCTAGTGAAGCAGCAAGCAAGATTATTTTCTAATTTAGGACAGGAGGATAATGTAGCAAAAAATTTAACTTTAGGCAACTGATATGTCAGCTTGCCAAGAATAAAGAAATAAGATGAAATTATTTTTGCTGACACACTGAAAGAATAAGCTAAGCTTATCTAGGAAGTCTTAGAGGTAACTAAGCTAAAATAGCATTTTAAAGAAGAACAAAGGTTAAAGTCAGCCAGAAAATAAGATTCTACAGAAGACAGAATATCCTGTGGGAATTAAAATGGTAGTTTATCCCAACTTTTCCTGGATAGCAAACCTATCCTGAGAGCCTTCATCGGAGTCTAAAGAATGGGTTCTTCCTCACCTCCCCAGATCCTTGCGCCCTTAGGGAAAGAAAAAGACAGGCTGGGAGTATGGATTGACCCAACAATGCCCATGTTCAACAGAAAAGCAATTACAGAAGCCAGACCCTTCCACCTTCTGCACCCCATGATGACCCTGGGTCCATATTCCCAGAGGGATAAAGAATGAGAAAGCTTTCAAGGGGGGATGTGTTGGGGAGTCCTGGTGATAGGAACTGTGTGGAATTATACCCCTCTTATCCTATGGTCTTATCAACATTTCCATTTTATAAATAAAAATTATATAAATAAATAATAAAAAAGAATGGGTTCTGAAAGAGACTGTTCTGTGATAATTGTCCTTTTGAATATCAATGGCCACTGATCTCCACAGTATCATGCTTCCAAATAAAACTATTTGAAATCTTCAAGGGGCTGCGTGGTGGCATACCTGGTTGAGTTCACATGTTGCAATGCACAAGGACCCAGGTTCAAGCCCCTGGTCCCTACCTGCAGGGGGAGAGCTTCACAAGTAGTGAAGCAATGCTGCAGGTGTCTCTATGCCTCTCTCCCTCACTATCACCCCCTTCCCTCTCAATTTTTGGCTGTCTCTATCCAACAAATAAAGATAACGAAATTTTTAAAAAAGAAATATTTAGGGAGCTGGGCAGTGGCACAGTGGGTTAAGCACATGTGCTGCAAAGCACAAGGACTGGCGCAAGGATCCAGGTTCAAGCCCCCGGCTCTCCACCTGTAGGGGAGTCCCTTCACAATCGGTGAAGCAGGTCTGCAGGTGTCTGTCTTTCTCTCCCTGTCTTCCCCATCTCTCTCCATTTCTCTCTGTCCTACCCAACAACAACGACAGCAATAATAACAAGGACGATAAACAACAAAAGTAACAAAAGAGGAAAAAAATTAAAAAAAAAAAAGAAAAAATATTCAACATATAAACACATAAAGTATTTTCCCAATAGCACAGCTATATACAAGATACTGGGTACTGTACAGCAAACCCTAACAAAAGGACTTTTCAAAGTTAACCCAATTAGCAAATAATGTGATGATAACATTAACTATCGATTGTCTTTTTGAACCCTAAGACAGCAGGAACCTCACAACTCCACTATAGAGCCTCTACTTCCACCAGTCCTGGAACCCTTGGATAGGGCCCACTTTCCCGTATGCCTCTCCCAATCCATATCAAATAATACTGCATCTGCCGATCACAACCTAACCAACACAATGATTGCCACCTCAACATGCTTCACTTCAGACTGTGTTCAGAGACTTCACGTGTGGAATGACAACCCTTCAACTTCATTACTCAGGTGAGACCTTTCCTTTCATAGTATACTCTAATTTCATCTCAGGTGGTTCACTTTCTAACAAAGTCCCAAAACCTAGATATACACCAGTTTCTGTGAGAGAGAGCTTATGTTCACACGTATCCGTAAACTACTGCAAAATATATACCTGAAAGCAGAAGTACACTAGAGTTTGCAGTGAGTACCTCCCTAACACTTCCTCTCCACTATTCCAAGCTTTGGGTCCATGATTGCTCAACAATTTGTTTGACTTCGTATGTTAACTCTCTTTTCAGTCACCAGGTTCCAGATGTCATCAGGATGCCGGCCAGGCTTCCCTAGACTGAAGACCCCACCAATGTGTCCTGGAGCTCAGCTTCCCCAGAGACACACCCTACTAGGGAAAGAGAGGCAGACTGGGAGTATGGACTGACCAGTCAACGCCCATGTTCAGCGGGGAAGCAATTATAGAAGCCAGACCTTCTACCTTCTGCAACCCACAATGACCCTGGGTCCATGTTCCCAGAGGGATAGAAAATGGGAAAGCTATCAGGGGAGGGGGTGGGAAATGGAGATTGGGTGGTGGGAATTGTATGGAATTGTACCCCTCCTACCCTATTTTGTTAATTAATCCTTTCTTAAATAAAAAATAAAAAAAAAGTAAAAAAAAATATTTTCATTGCTCAAAGCAGTGAAACTTAAGTCATTCATAAGACAAGTGAAAATGAGGTAACAAAAACCCTCTGCACTGCTAGTAGGAATGTAAATTGGTTTAACTCTTGTGAAAATATCTGAAGATTTTTCTAAATACTAGAAATGATTCAGCAATTTTCCCCCTGGGTATTTACCTACAAGAAATGAAAAAAACCTATAGAAGAGATTTCTATATACCTATATTCAAAAGAGCACAATTTGTAACAGCCAAAACTTGGATGCAACCCAGATTGAATGGCTGATAAAGTGTAGACATAGATGTAACTCAAGTGTTAAAAAGTTACTAAGTTACTCTTGCCCCATCTTGCATGGAACCTGAGGGCAGGCATCATGCTAAGTGAGCCAAGCCAAAAAGGGAAGGTAAACACCAAATGATCTCACTTACAGGTGGAATTTAAATACAGAGCACAGCCTGAGCTGTTGGATAGTACTGCACCAAAGCAAAGGACTCGGGGGAAGGAGCCAGAGGGAGAGAGTAAAGAGAGCCCTGTGGTCCTGTTGCACGAACTTCCAGAGGGAGAAGTGTCAGCAACTGCACTGTAAACCACTAGGGCACCCAATAAAAATGTTAATAAATAAATCCTCATTCAGTAACTGGAAGTTATTTTAAAGTGTCAACAAATCAAGGTTTTTCCCCCCTTTTTTGTTAATATAGGCAACAAACTCACAACATGGTTGAATTAATAATGGATTTATCCTCAATTAAAAACTCTCATTTCAGGAGTTAGAAACTGGTTTTCTGGACTTAAGAAGCCATGCTAAGGGACTTCCAGAGGTGTGGCTATAGAGTAGGAACCATTTCAGGTTATGCTCCTTATAAACTAGGACAAAACAAAACAAACAAACAAAAAAAAAACAAAGAGACAAACAAAAAACACCTGAAAGCTCAAAATACAAACAAATCTCTCTAGAAACTCACTAATCCACAGACACCAAGTTGTGGATGCTACTACAATTTCATTCTGAACTTCCTGGGCAGATGATCTCACCATTATGTCCTGGAACCTCAATTCCCCAGAGCCCTGCCCTACTAGGGAAAAACAGAAACAAACTGGGGGTATGGATCCATCTGCCAATGCCCACATCCAGCAAAGAAGCAATTACAGAAGCCAGACCTTCCACCTACCCCAGAAGGAATTTTGGCCTATACTCCCAGGGTGTGTGTGTGTGAAACATTAGGGGAAGATGATCAGAGGGCTCTGAATGCCAATTTCATCAGGACTCAGGACCCAGGACCCAGAGTGAGAAAGGGGGTGGGGGGGAGAATGACACATGCAGAAGTAGTAGCTGTGACTTAGGAAAAGGCAGGATCACAGAAAAAAAAAAATACATGAAAATATAGATAGATAAGTTATAGAAAATCTTGGAAGAACTAATGCAATTTCCAGAGGAGAGAATAAGGACGGGGGGGGGGGGGGGGGGGGCCGGGGGGTGTTCACCAAGTGATGGTGCACCCAGTTAAGTGCACATAGTACTAATCGCAAAGATCTGTGCAAGGATCCAAGCCCAAGACCCTAGCTCTTCACCTGGAGTGAGAACACTTCAGAAGTGGCAAAGGCAGATCTGCAGGTGTCTCTATCTCCCTCTTCCCTCTCAATTTCTCTCTGGCCTATCCAATAAAATGTAAAAAATGACCACCAAGAGCAGTGGATTTGTAGTGCTTGCACTGAGCCCCAGTGATAACCCTGGAAGCAAAAATTTAAGAGAATGGGAACACAGAACTCTGGTGGTAGAAATGATGTGGAATTATACCCCTCTTATCTCATAATTTTGTAAATCAGTATTAAATCACTAATACAAAAAAATTTCAATAGTTTTCTTGATTTCCCACAAGCAAAGAAATAAAATGTAGCTTTCAATTTAAAGAAATTATGATCTGAGTTTTAGTTCACCATCTTAGCACAGCAAAATGCTATATTCACTTTATTTTGCCAAGTCATATTTTAAATCACATATATACAGTTGCAGGCACTGTGGCAATGAACAAAACAAAGATATATTTTATTTAAAAAAAAAATAGTAAAGTCAAAAGAAGCAAAGATAAAGAACACCACCCCCTGCAATTTGCAAGATTAAAATATATATAAAAATAAAACTTCCAGGAAGCTATAGTTGCCATCTAGAAGTTCTGAGAGAGAAACAGAATATTTCCTCTAAGACAGTGAGAGTCCCTGTATTTATGGTAAACATGTACTACATAAACATATGCATATGCACTATGTCAACTGACCAGACAATACTACTACTTCAGTTAGTCTTACCTAAACCCTGATAAGTGATCTTACTCCTTTGTAAGCTGTTGGTTTACTTTCTGAAGCAACTGTTGTAACTGTGTTACAGTTTGATTTAGACTTATTGCCATTGTTTCTTTCTCAGAAGAGTCCTAGAAAAGAAGTCAGAAGGAAAGGACAATTACAACCAAGGACAGAAAATATTTTATATTTAATACAAACATGAAAAATATAAAAAATGAAAAGAAAATTAATTACAAAATCTTACTACTATCTAATGGTACAGTTCACTTTATGCCAAGTCACAACGGGAAAAAGCTAGATGTAAATACATCTATCTCTCTGGGGGCGGGGAGGGAATTGACAGACATTTTAAGAGGAAAAAAAAAGTTTTTTCCCCCAAATCTTACCAAAGTATTTAGAACACAAATTTGTCAGCAGTCAAAGAAAAAATTCTTGATCACATATATTAAGATCCTACTAAGAGCTAAACACTATTATGTTACCAAGTATTTTATATAGTAATTCATTAATTCCTTTCAGTAATTCCACGAGAAAGGCACTATTATTATCATCGACTTTTACAGAAGAGGCAACTAAAAGACCAGGGTAGCAATTTGCCCAAAGTCGCACAGCTACTAACCAACACAGCCAAGATTCAACCATAAACGATTCAACCATAAACTATCAGTTTCTATAAAGAAGTCTAACATAGTAACTCCAAACGTGAACCTGAAAGTCTATATTACATTTCGATAAACTAAGTGAAAAGAAACATTAATAAAAGCATTGCAATTCTGAGAGATGTTCTGTTAATGATAGGTTATTAAAAAAAAAGATAATCTCCAGTATTTAAATGATGAAAGCATATTACAGAGATATAATTTTATTCACATAATTTACAAAGTAATCATCCCAAAGATGTAGAGTTAAAAAATGTCATACCACTTCTGGGGAAACCTCACTATTCTCAATAACAGTAGTGTCTCCAGCAGCTTTGACTATTTTTGATTGAATAAGATCTACTGACTGTTGAGCCTGTAAAGAAAGCAATATGACAGCCTCTAAATGGGAATGTCTGAGTAAAAATTAGTGATGTTCTTACATATTTTATGATTAGTCTTCTCAAAATATAATGCAAAACCAACCTACTTGGGTTTTTCTCCAAAATAAAAATAGCCTCCTAAATAAAAACAACAGTTGACGGAACATTAGTCTATATCAAGAGTCAGCACAATCTGGCTAGTCTAATTAAAAAAAAAAAAAATATATATATATATATATATATATATATATATATATATATAATCTTTATTTTTATTTACTGGATAAAGACAGCCAGAAATCGAGAGGGAGAGACAGAGACATACCTGCAACACTGCTTGCTTCACCACTTGCAAAGCATTCCCCCTGTAGGTGGGGACTGGGGAGCTCAAACTTAGATCCTTGTGCACTGTAACACTCAACCAGGTGCACCACCACCTGACCCCCGGCTAGTCTGATTTTTGTATGCTTACAAGCTAAGCATACTTTTTATATATTTTTTTAGCTTTTTATATTTTTAAAGTGTTATATTTCACAAGCAAATAAAAAAAAATGTGAAAAACCATGTGGCCTACAAATACTAAATTAGTTTGTGGGTTCATCAAGCTCTGGCCTAAGTCCCTCTAGCATGCAGTATTCTAAAAAATAATAATAATAATAATAATAGACAGGGGCAGGCAGTGGTGCACCTAGTTAAGCATATTTGGACCCAGGTTCAAGCCCCTGTGAATCAGGGTTACAGGTGTCTCTCTCTTTCTCTATTATCTACCCCTCCCCTCTCAACTTCTGCCTCTATCCAATAAGAAGTAAATAAAATAAAAATAAGTTTTAAAAAAATAGGTAGAATATTATAAAATCATGATTTTTTTCATACTATTTTTGTTTTACTAAATATCTTATTTTCTTCACATCTGCAAATTTTTACATTTCCAACCAGATGTGTTGCATTCTATTTCTATAATACAGATAAATGTACAAAGAAAGTTCACCATCACCAATTGTTGCCAATTTTATCATAAGTTAACATGGCATATTCATGTCTTTGACAATCTGTTAATTACTACTGCAGTACCTCCTGAGAAACTAAATTGCTAGGTAAAAATTGCATGTTTTATATTTTATATCCAAAGATCAAAAATTAAAAATCACATATAAAACTGAATTAGACTGCACAACCTTGACAATACAGAATATAATTAAGTCTGAACTTTGATAAAAGCAAACTTTATTTGCTGATAATAGCACCAAAAATAATCTGAACTAATGATTATAAATATATCATTTTATATTATGCATTATTTTATATTATAAAATATAGATTCCTATATTTTCACATAGCAATTATAATCACACAGAATAACTGTATCTTACATAAACATAACTACGGCTCTAAAGCAGCTTTAATATATATTAATTATACAATTAAAAATTATCAAAACTATTACAAATAACTTGTCAATCTAACACAAAGAATAAAGTGTAATCCTAAGATTATATGTAAGAGTAAGTGTATTTTTACAAAGAAATAAAAGGCATAAATGTTAAAAATATTATCATTCAATTTATCTTTTAGATTCATAAGATCAAAAGAAGCATAATTTGTAAATGACTAAGTAGATCTCAATAATATGACCTCTTTTTTTTGTCTCCAGGGTTATTGCTGGGGCTCAGTGCCTGTATTATGAATCCACTGCTCCTGGAGGCTATTTTTTTCTTTTTGTTGCCCCGTTGTTTATCGTTGTTATCATTGCTGTTGCTGTTGTTGTTGGACAGGACAGAGAAATGGACACAGAAATGGAGAGAGGAAGGGAAAACAGAGGGGGAGAGGAAGACAAACACCTGCAGACCTGCTTCACCACCTGTGAAGCGACCCCCCCCTGCAGGTAGGGATCCAAGGGCTAGAACCGGGTTCCTTATGCCCGTCAGTGCACTTTGCACCATGTGCGCTTAACCTGCTGCGCTACCGCCTGGCCCCCCTAATGTGACCAAATTTTTAAAAGAACTTGAGGGGAGAAGATAGTTCACCAGGAGACAGAGCACACACTTTTTACCATGTAAAAAGCTGAGTGTGAGGAGCAACACACAAAGGGAGGCGTTCAGAGTGGTCAAATAGTGCTGTGGTGCCACTCCAGCTCCTCCCCCCCACCCTAGGCCTACTACCCGTCCCCCAAACTGTCCTTTCTTATCTGAAATAAATAAATGAAGAGTCTTCCAGAACCAGTGGACTTGTGCAGGCACAAAGTCTCAGAAAATCCCTGGAGACAAGAAAAATAAAATAGAAAAATAACTTTGAATTTAGAACTTACATTTATAAAGCAATTATATATAACTGATGAAGCAAATTAAGAAAAAATGGAAAAACAAGTCAAAATGTTTAGATTCAAAGAGGTAGGCTTAAATTTCCAAGTGAATAATAATAACACAAAAGATCAAAGTCAGATTAGTAAACAAGTACAAAAAAGAGTATGATTTGACATTGTTAGAACAAGTAGTTTCTTACCTTATGCAAATCACCAGCTACCTTCTGTCTCTCATTTTGTTCCATTCTAAGTTTTGTGAGTGTTTCATTTAACTGTGTCTTTAACTGTAAAAATAAAGAAGCACCACTATTAATTTAATTTGCATCCTTCTTTGATTGTGCTGAGACCTCTATGACTCAAGAATGATTGAGAAAGAAAGGATGGCTATCAGTTATTATGCACAGTGGATTAAATAGTATGTTGTGCCAGATTTACAGAGAAGCAAAGCAGTGGAGGTCCCCATCTGTAAAGCTAAATGTAAGAAGTTACAGCAATGAACTTCAGTTTCAAGTATAAAACTACAAATAGAAAGACAAACCATCAATTTCTAGTAAAGTATCTTCAAAGTATTACTATTCACTACTCATGAAGTTATTTGTACATATTTCAATTAGCTAAGTAGCTTAAAATTTTACCAATTAGTGTTTAAAGCTTTCTTAGCCTATAAAATTAAATTTTGTATTATTTTAAAAAATTTAACCAGATCATCTATCTAGTAAAATGAAAACCAAGGAAAACAAAACTTCAAAAAAAATTAACTGCTGATCACCTTGAACTGATTTCATTGAACATAGTAATTTATGACAAGAGATATCTCAATACTTCTGGATAATCAAGTTGTCAAAATAAAGCTCTATAAAATGCTGGTGTTAATATATGTTGCCTCCATATAACTGTTCAGTTGAATATGAATGAGGGAAATTAACTGCATTGACAAAAAGTAACTTATTAAACTTATCAAACTGCTTTTTACCTCCCACAGTAGGGCAAGTGCCTTACATTTACTCCAAGGTTCAAGCCCCAGAACCATATCAGAGGTATCATGACAACAGGGGAAGTTCCAATATTGTAGTATCTCTCCCTCTCTATCTGAATGAAGGAAAAAAAATGCTCAGCATCAATTTATAAAAATAAAATAAATTAAAAAAACACTGCTCAGGAGTAGTGAAACCACACATGTACAAAATCCTAGTTGTATACCTACCTCCAATTACTTTGGTGACCCTATTTAAATACCCAAATGTTTAGGCTTTCTTTTAGTAAAATCTGATTTAATACATCAGAGAGGCTATTCCTCTGCCAAAGAGCACACAAAGTAAGAATAAATGAACACAATAAATTTATCCTAAAATGTGGCCACAGTTATACTAAGCAAAGAAATAGAAAAACTAAAGGAGTATAAGCCCAAGGGGGGGGACCCCCTCCCCCCAAAAAGAGAACAGCTTCTTGACAGAAGAAATGGTACAAAAGTATTAAGGAATCATCAGTTGAGGCCAACTAAAAACTCAACAAAAGGCTGTGTAGACTGTATAATGGTTATGCAAAAGACTTTCATGCCTGAGATTCCAAGGCCCCATGTTTCATCCCCAGCACTACCACAAGACAGAGCTGAGCTACTCTGGTGGAAGGGGGGAGGGGTTGCGGACACTCAACTCAAGTGAAATTGTTTAGATTTTATGAGTCAGCCACTAAACATCAATGATAAACATAAGTTACTCAATAATTATGGCTGGAAATTATTTTAAGCACATCATAAACTCCTGGACTGTGCAATGTGAAACAAACATGTATAAAACTAGTCTGGCCAACCCCACCAATGTGTCCTGGAGGTCTGCTTCCCCAGAGGCCCACCCTACTAGGGAAAGAGAGAGGCAGGCTGGGAATATGGATTGACCAGTCAATGCCCATGTTCAGCAGGGAAGCAATTACAGAAGCCAGACCTTCAACCTTCTACATCCCACAATGGACCACCTTGGGTCCATACTCCCAGAGGGATAAAGCATAGGAAAGCTATCAGGGGAGGGGATAGGATATGGAGATCTGGTGGTGGTGGGAATTGTGTGGAGTTATACTCCTCTTATCCTATGGTCTTGTCAATGTTTCCTTTTTATAAATAAAAATTTTTTTTAAAAAAACTAGTCTGGCATTCCAATGGGAATGAGCACAATCAAGGTAAAAAAAAAAAAAGTGTGTGCATGTGCATAAGGTTCTTTCTACACATTTCATAAAAACCTACTCTGGAAATTGATTCCCATAAATTATCACCATTAACAGAAAGACAACTGGTAACCAACAATCTATTCAACAAGTTTTCTTTGATACACATATGGTGGCACTAATGAAAAAAAATCCCAAACTGGGTAGGGGCTAAATTGGGAGAAGGGATCTTTCTATTCTAGTAAAACAAACAAGCAAGCAAAAAACTAATAATGTGCTATAACTTTAAGTCACAGAAAGATATGATGATTGCCATTTGAAATACAGTGTAATATATTCAAGTCTTCTAGTAACTAATGGTGCTTTAATCAGTATAAATTCTAGAAAATTTAAGAATGGCAATACAGAGTATTCTGCTTTTATAAATAAGTCATCAAGCAAACTTCAGTATCTTAAAGTCTAAAACTTTAGGGTCTCTACATAAATGATAAATGCTGATGATGAAGAATTCCACATGACCCAGGAGGTGGTACAGGAGTGGCCAGACCTGCAGACTTGGGAGTGAATTCCAAATCTCATCCTATGAATACAATCCACAAGCCATAGTGATGCACTGGTTCTCATAAATAAATAAATAATCTTTAAAAAAGAGGGTGGGAAAATAGCACAATGAAGGTACACTAGACTTGAAAAGCTGAGACTTCAGAGTCCAAGTTCAATCCCTAGCATCACCACATGGCAGAACTTAACAATACTCTGGTGTCTCTTCCTTATGAAAATAAATCTTAAGAAATTCAAAACTTTTGCTTTCTATAACTTAAAGAAATACTAATTAATATATTTTTAAAAAGTGGGTTGGATTACTAAATGAACTATATCATCAACTTTCAATAATCTCCTTCCAGTTAGAAAATTAGGTCTGAACCGGGATCCTTGAGCTGGTCCTTGCGCTCCGCACCTGTGCACTTAAACCGGTGCACTACCACCCTGCCACAATGTTTTAGTCAAATATATTGATGATGTCTATGATTTTTTTTTTTGGGGGGGGGGTTGTCTGTAATAATGACCTAATAAAATTGAATGTTGTTGTTTTCATTAAAAATATATTGGGTATTCACTGTTAAAAAAAAAAAAGAAAAAAAAAAAGAAAGAAAATTAGAGGTCTTGTTATCTAACACCTGCACTCAAACCTGGTGCACCACCACCCAGTCCCAAGGTCCCATTATCTCTAACAGTCTAGGAATCTTTGCAACTCAGCCAAACTTTTATTTCTTCACTCACTGAAAAAGATGCTATTTACAAAGTTATATTTTATAAAACACAGACAATTTCTTGGAAAGAAAAGTTGCAAGCCAAACATGCCACTGTTAGGAGCTGAGAAAAGTAGAATCATCTTAGAAGCCAAGAAAAGAAAAGATTATTTCTCAGGAGTTGTCAGAATATGAAGATTATCTTAAACTTACAAAAACGCCAAGCTAAAGATGTTAGCAAGGAGGAAAAGTTTGAATGGTTTCTCCACATGTCAACACAAGTGTTTTCAGAGCCTACTTCATACCCAGTGGAGAACAAACTTCTTACCAAATTTAGCTCTTCATTCTGTCTTACTGCTTCAGAATATGAATCATCAAGTTTTTTCTGCAATTCAGTCAACAGATCTTTCAGCTGAAATGAAGTTTAGAGTTTGAGATTGATCTCCCATGTTTAATATACTACTTGGAAGCTCTGGCATAAGCAACTTATACTAAAATATTTTTCATTCCATTACAAACTTATCTTGAATTGAGAACAAGGTTGAAAAAATTCTACTGTTAAGTACCTCTCTGACTTCTGTAACATAGGTAGATCGTTCAATCTCTGCCTTCTCTAGTTCCATCTCCAAATTTTCTCGGTCTCTTCTTAGCTATCAATACAACAAAAAAAGTAAAGTTAAGCACAGTTACGATTGCTTCTCATAATAAGCTTCCCTCACAATGTAAAGTTACTTTCATATTCATGCCATATTCTCTTAAATATTGCCCAAGATACTCTTAACACGATAATAAATACAACATTCAATTTTTTAAAAATTAAAGCACAGATTCAGGACATTAAGGCTTAAAGTGAATGCAAAACATACTAATGTAAAATAATGGCACAGCATACATTTTCAATATCTTTATTTTCTCTTCTTAACCGCTCTAGCTCTTGCTCTGAAGATGTGAATGACAACTGCATCTGAAATGCAATTATATGACCAAATAAATCACCATGGGTATAAAGATTTTAAAATTCATTTTACTTAGTCATACTGAATTAAAAAAAAAAAACATAGAAATAAGTGTCATATTCAACTTGATTTAAACTGTACTTAAAAGCTACTCCACCTTCAAGACATTAGTTCTAGTTAAGTGCTTAATTTTTAAATAACTGATTAACTTTTCAACTATGACATGGTCTCCCCAGACAGTATCTTGGGTCCACCTGCATGTTAGCTATCAGGCTCAGGCAAAAACTAGCAATAGTCATGGGCCCCTTGGAATATACCTAAAATAGACCTACTAGCTTTTTCCAAAGCAGAGACCCCAAATCTTCATCTGCAATATTCTTGACTTGAGGTTCTGTTTTCTATCTTAACTCTTTTTCAGCCACCAAGTTCCAGATGCTACCATGAAGCCAACCTGACTTTGCTGGGCAGATGACCTGACTTTGCTGGGCAGATGACCCCACCAGTGTCCTGGAGCCCTGCCTCCCCAGAGCCCTGCCCCATGAGGGGAATAGAGAGACAGGCTGGAGTATGGATACACCTGTTAATGCCCATGTTCAGCAGGGAAGCAGTTACAGAAGCCAGACCTTCCACCTTCTGTACCCCACAATGATCCTGGGTCCATATTCCCAGGTTAAAGAATAGGAAAGCTTTCAAGGGTGGAGATGTGATAGGGAGTTCTGGTGGTGGGAACTGTGTGAAATTGTACCCCTCTTATCTTATAGTCTTGTCAATGTTTCCATTTTATAAATAAAATTTTAAAAAAATAACTGATTAACTAGATATTTAAATGCATCAACATAGGATAGCAACAACCTATATTCTACACACGTTGGTCCAGAAAAACAAGTGAGCAACAGATGGCACACTTTAACATACCAAAGAAATCATGAGAAAAATCAGTATTACATAATAATATTTAGGTCCCATAAGCAAAAGGACATCAGAGTGTTTCTGTTTACATCAGAGCACTGTTCAACTCTGGCTTATGGTGGTGCCTGTGACCTTTGAAGCCTCAGGCAAGAAAGTCCTTTTGCAGAGCCACTGTTGCCATCTCCTCAGTCCCAAGTCAATGTTTTAAAATTCATTTTGAACAAAATCTTTTTACATTATAACAGAGTTCTAAATCCTTCAAAACACTTTAATGTTTTGTCACTACCCTTTAGTTGTGCTCTAAATCAGTGATTCTCAAACTTGAGTGGGCATCAGAGTCATTTATGGGTTCTTTACAGACTGCTGTAGAACTGGGATCACAAAGGGGGAAGGAGACTATGCTGAGTACTAGAGTGGAAGAACCCATTGTAGGAGAGGTACACTAGCACATATTCTAGGAATAAATGCAACTAACCCAAAGAAAACAGTCTTGCAAAGTAACAATTCTTCAATAAAACTCCCCCCCCATCCCCCCTGGCACCAAGTAGGGGTAGACCCACCTATGTAAGTTTCTAACATTTCCTCAGGTACTGTTGAAGCTGATAGTCCAGGTCTCACAATTTTAGAACCACTATTCTACCCTTTCTTTTTTAAATGCCAAGTGGTGGTGCAGCTGGTTGGGCACACACATAACAGTGTACAAGGACCCAGGTTCAAGACCCCTGGTTACCACCTGCAGGGGAGAAGTTTTATGAATGGTGAAGCAACGCTGTACATATCTGTCTGTCTCTGTCTGTCTCTCCCTATCTCCCCTTCCCTTGTTGATTTCTCTCTGGCTCTAAAATAAGTGTAGATAAATGAATAAATAAATAAAATTTGAAAATAATATAATACCTGTTTAATGGTCTTTTGTGATTCATCAACTTTTACTTTCCATTTATTTTCTTCTTGTTCCACACTTCTCTGCAGCTTCTGTAAAATTCCCTCCTACAGAAAAAAGTACAGTTGTTTTGAAAAAGTCAAGCGCCAAAATAAACTTTTGAAGCTACTAAGTAATGAGTTAATGGTTTACAAATAAAACCAAAGTATAAATTTTAAAAATCATTTCTTACTGTTTCTGCAAGGACAGATTTATATTTTTCACATTCAAGTTGTAATAATGTGTGCATTTCATCAGCTTCTTTCAATTTGTGCTCCAGAACCTGCAAAGAAAAAAACAAAAGAATTGTTTTATATGGGCTGGGGTGACAGCATAATGGTTATACAAAAGGCTTTCAAGCCTGAGGCTCTGAGGTCCCAGGTTCAATCCCCAGCCCCACCATAAGCTGAACTGAGCAGTGTTCTGGTCTCTGTCTCTGTCTCTCTTTCCCTCTGTATCTACACTTTCTCATTAAAGTAATAAACTAAATGAAATATTAAAAAAAAGAATTGTTTTCTATTTTTACTAGTCTACTTCATTTTATCAATCTTAATGGTAAATGACTTCAATTTACACTAGCATACAAATACGTAATGTAGATGAAACACATTACACAGTTTTAATCACTCTTCCAAACCAGATGGTAAAATCAAATAGCTGCCATTTGTAAAGTGAAATCGTAATACTGATGCTGTACATACACATGGAGTATTTTATTTATCAAGAGCAAAAACATGTCAGGGTCCTGAAAACTCCCACTGAATTTGGAGATGCTTTAACAATCCGTTTTAACCTACCAACTTTAAGCCCAGGCTAAAAAGAGAGTAAGGGGTGGTTAAATACTGTTTCAGAAATACTTTAGTTAAACTACAAACATTAGCTATTTGCACACATCAAGTGAAGAAGAAAATAACATTTCTACCACAAGTTACACTAAATGAAATCACCTTGTTATATTTTCTCAAAAAAATTATTATCTACTCATAATACTAAAAGATTTACCTTCTCACAATACATCTCTTTCCTTTCCCAAGAATATATGAAAATTCTCATTTACTTTCCCCCCCATATTTAAGATACTTTATTTCTCAAACAAACCTTAACTTCATCTGAACTGGAAATTCCAGCCACACATTCTCTAGCCTTCTTTTCAAATCCATGTAACCATTCACTATAGCTCTGTGAAGAAAAATAATAAAAAGAAAACAATTTTTAAAAATATCTGAATTTTAAATAATCAAATTAGACTAAAAGAAATTTACATGAGACAAATACTACTCTCTGGAATGAAACAGGCATATAATTGTTGCATGCTTTGTACATGGCAACAGTCTTGAAAATAAACACTAGGAATACTCATAACCATCTATATCAAATCATATTTGTTCTAAGGTTACTTGCAAATTAAGTTTGAACGTATAGGTAAGTAATCCGAGTTCAAGCTAGCCTCTACCACTTACTAGGCACCACGACTAATACAGTTTTTACAGAAAGTTTAGAATTGAAGATTTTCCAAAACATTTTAAGTAAGATAATCCTTGAAAACAAGTAGCCTGAATTCACAAGGTAAAAGTTTAATAGATAAAATATTCGAGGGTTTTCAAATTTGATGACCTCAATAAATGAGCAACTTGAAAATGCTCCAGAGATTTTTAAAAACACCTGAAAATTTTTTTAAAAGTGTATTATAAAAAGCTTTTGAAATCATGAAAACTTCAATATACATATATCTATATATTCTGTGTCAACACACTGACAAATAAAAGGCAAACACTTTAGAATAAATGTTATACGTATCTGAATTTTAAACTCTGACGGGTATTTATCAAATACTTCAAATCAAATTTTCTCATAGTTCTCTTTTAAGTCAATGGCCTTAGTTTAATGCAAGGAAATCCCAAGTGAAATTTTAATTCACTAAGTTACTGCTTATGACTCCGTCAAGATTATCTATATTCTATTAAATGAGAATTAAAAAAAAAAAAAAAAAAGACTAATGCTGAGGCCACCTCACAAATTAGTCCAAAAAAGCCTCTCCTATTTAAAGGAATAAAATTATTAAATTACAAATATAGCAACAGGGTGGGGCACCCAGCTGAATGTGCACATTACCATGTGCAAAGGCCCCAGTTCAAGACTCCAATTCCCCACCTGTAGGGGTAAAGCTTCATAAGCAGTGAGGCAGTGCTGCAGATGTCTTTCTCTTTCTCACTCCTCCACCGCCCCCCCAATATCTCACTGTTCTATCAAAATGAAATACACACACACACACACACACACACACACACACACGGTACCAAGCACCAGGGGTAGTTTTGGTGCTGTGGTGTCTCTCGTTTTTCCCTATTAATAGTCAGTTCTGATTAATGAATCTGTATGGGGGTTTGACACCAGTGACAAGAACAAAAGATCTACAAGGTATCTTAAACTAATCACTTGTTGATATGGCTTATGGTGGTACAGGGGATTGAGCCTGGGACTTCGAGCCTCAGGCATGAGTCTCTCTTTGCAAAACTACTATGTTATCTACCCCCACCCAATAATCATCTTTTAAGGACTCTTCATTATCTTTTAGAAATACATACTGAAATATTTCTAGGTAAAATGTTCAGATTTCCTTCCAAATGATCTAAGAAGGACAGTATAAAAAGCAAAACATACTTGTGTACTGATGCATGCTATATGTTAAAATGGGGTAGTGGGTATTATCTGGCTTATTATGCTATTCTCACTACTTCTGAGTATTTATAATTTTCCATTAATATAAAGACATAAACCACCATGTTAGGAAGCTACATTCACTCTCACCAGCCTTTCCACCATCAAATATTCACTGTATTAATTATCTGAGCCCAGGAAAGTTTTCTCTCCCACTCAAACTACACACAACCTACAAGATCTTCAAGACTTGCTGAAGAAGTTAATAGATAATAAAAATATTGAGTTTGGAAATGGAGAGTCTTAATTTTAGCATTACACTTATTTAAAAAGAAAGTGTTCCTAAAAGCCAGAAGCAATCCCTTCAAAGTTAATCTTGATTTTCAATGAAGTCACTAAGAACATTATTGGTTTAATAATCATTAATATTAATACAATTAACTGGTTTAATAACCAACAATATTAATTTCTCTCCCAAATCCAATACACAAATGTGACAGCTAAATAAAAAACTTTGCTCTCGCTGTATTAATTACTCAAAAGCACCCTAGGTTAAAATGGCAGGTAAGGCAGCTCAACAGTACAGCAGATGCCCTGAATGTATGAGGCCCTGATTTGATCCCAGGCATTACATATCAGGAAAGACAAGAATAAACAGAACATAATACACTAATCTCTCTCATTTAAAAATGGGAAAGATTAAAAAAACTGATGCACTACTAGGTAAACTATACAAATCAACTGCACAATACAAATGCTGCTTATTTACAACTTCCTCAAATAATGATAAAAATGTCTAAAAACTAATAAAGTAAACTTACCAAATTAGAAGGAATGGACACCTTAGGAAATAATTTTTTCAGAACTTCTTTAGCTTCCAACTCAACAGCTTCTATGTATTGTTGTCTTTCCTAAAGCAGAATAAAACCAAATCAGAATTCGGTAGGGAAAGCTATGTTCTTTTTAACTCTAAGGGAAGAAAAAGTCATAGTATTTTAAACAATTGATTTTAGTACTGACAAATGCTAAAATTTTCCCATTTTAAAATGTCAAAATGTCTCCATAAGGAAAAAATATGGGAGATATTGAAAATATTCTAAATAACTTTTCTTTTTAATCAAATGAAGGCAAAAGATGAAAATATAGGCGTTTTCCTTGCCATGAGAAAATAATTTGTCCTTCCTAAATCAACATCCACTTCTTTCAGCTAAAACACACTATATGTGCCAGAATGATGGTCTTGTTCTTTCTCTCTCCTTCTGTTAATAAAACTTAAAAAAAAAAAAAAAAAAGAATAAACCTGACACTTATGGGCTCTTGG
The DNA here is from genome assembly GCF_950295315.1 of Erinaceus europaeus. Lineage (NCBI taxonomy): Eukaryota > Metazoa > Chordata > Mammalia > Eulipotyphla > Erinaceidae > Erinaceus > Erinaceus europaeus. The sequence continues at coordinate 39,133,764 of NC_080177.1, forward strand.
CTACAAATATAAAGATAAATATTACAAGTGTATGTCTAAATTTGATTATTTCACATCCAAGTCCAATGTCATTAATTATTAATTTAAAAGTTTGTCAAAATTAGGATAATGCCTAATAAGCAATATTAAAATTTAATATTCAATTTCTATAGAGGATAAAAACATGATACCTATAAAAACGCACAGCTACACCAAGCAGAGAAAATTATCTCAGAATACTTATGAAGCTCAAAAGGTGACAGAGGCAAGCAAGCTAGCAAGATCTCAAACTTATCTTTCCCCCAGCATTTAAACAATCAATTATAGTGTGTGTGTGTGTGTGTGTGTGTGTGTGTGTGTGTGTGTGTGTGTGTGTGTGTGTGTGTGTGTGTCAATTTAAGGAGATCTAATGGCATGAAAATCTAGTTACATAATAAAAATCAAGAGATTTAATTATATTCATATTTTTGTTTGCGTTAGTGGAGCCAGCAAGACACACATGCTATATATTTTACTGCTCCCTGCTCCCCAACTACTTTTTCATGGGGGCGGCGTGGAGGGAGAGAGAGGGAGAGACAGACCACATCACCAGAGCTTCCTCCACTGCTCTGCCATCTCCTGTGTGATGCCATGACTCAAATCTGGGCCTTGCAGAGCAAGGCACATGCCCCACTTAGTATGCTATCTCTCCAGCCCTAATGACTGCATACATACAGAAGGTTATTATTTTGTTATGGATTAGTAGTACTTAAAATTTAGATCTTCAAATGGAGTGTTTTTAGTAAAATCCACTGTTTTTCATGAATATACTAAGTGCATAAAATAAATTATGCTTATTTAAGGAAAATAGTTATCTGTTAGTTCAGAGATCATTACAAAATAACTTTTCACATCTCTAAAAACTAAAAAGTCAATTAAAGATGCTGAGTGGCTGCAGAACACACATATTACCACTTCTAAGAAGCAGATTCAAGACCCAATCCTTAACAGCAGAAGGGAAGCTTCACAAGTGATAGAGTAGTATACCAGGTAGCCTTCTCTCTCTTTCTCCCCCCCCCCATTTCTTTTTGTCTTGATCAAAGAGAGAAAGAAAAAGGGAAAAGAAACAGAAAGGGGGGCATAAGATATGGTAGATTCACTGTGCAGGTACCATGCCCCTAGCAATGACTCTGGTGGCAGTAGTAATATAATGAAAAGAAAGTCGGTTAGGAAAGCGGATGTGGGATACTTTCACAGCCTGCTGAATTTCCCAATCCAAAGGAAACAACTCATAACCAAGAGACAAAAAAAAAGAGAGAGAGACAGAGAAAGAAATATACAAACGGACCAAAAAATTTAAGTTTTCACCTGATAGAGTTTAGCTATATACAGCAATTTCTATTTCATTTTAATGGCTGGAAATAATTTAATATTAGAAACTTCATTATCATTTCCTTACTATCTTTACCCAAATGTAATATACATGAAATTATCTTTCACATGAATGTGTGAGAGTAACTATGCAAGAATATTTACTATTCTAAAAACAATCCTAGAAAAATATCATCTAAAAAAATATCATCTGTCACATTTCAACTAAGTTATTTATTTATATCATATAAAACATTAAATGTATTTTACATAGTTGTCACTTTTCAGCACAGCATGTGATAGTGGGTCAATCAACAACAAATAAATAAAAACTAAAAGGCAGCTTAGTCACTGAAGTCAAAAAGTTGTAAATACACCAGAAATTAAATCAGTAGCCTCACTGCTAACAGAACCAACTACAAATGCAACAGAACAACAACGTCCTACTTAGCCTAGAAGTTTTTACTCTTAGTATTTTCCAACTCTCTGAAACTTAAGATTTTTATGAAGCCAAAGTGAAGTAAATTGAATGTAAGTACAAATCTATTCCAGCAGAAGCAATATAGCTACAACTATATACTTGATTTAAAAAAATTATAAAAGCTCCATCTGCTTTAAAAACAACTCTTCAAATACCTCTAAAATTCACATAAGATCCTCTTGGCACACAAAATACTGAATGCTGAAATGAATCGCACAGTTAATAAACTTACTAACTCACCTAGGAAAACCTAGTACTGATTTTGCGTTTACTCTGGAAAAGAATTTTCAAAATGTTTGGCTGAACTGATACAGTCGTCGCTCCTCTTTAAAATAATCTTCTCAACTATAATTCAACATACACACAAGGAAAACTTGACATCAGTTCTTTACCATTTTGAAAACACAGGAAAGCATGTTTCAGCAGTATGTTACATACTCTGGGGTAAGAAAATCAACCTTTTCACTGATATTCTATAATAAACATCACACATCACCACTCAGCAGCTTCTGAACCTTAAGTTTAATTTCCAGTCCACCTCTTCTATGGAGCCATCTCCAATTGCATACACACAAGGGGCCCTATCCCTAAACTTAAAAAATTGTGGGCTTTGTTTTTAATAATCTTCTACCTTTTCTGAGTCATCTTAGTGTGTCCCCGAAAGAACTTAGGAGAAGTAACTGTCATCATATATGTTAATTCACTTAAGATGTTTTGGCCGAGTTTTTATCAAAAGTTGTTTTAAGAAGCCACAAGCACACTCTGTTTAACAAAGAGTTTACATGGGTTTCTGAGATGCTGCACCACAGCTTAATCAGGCAAACAAAACCAACCAGCATGCCCAAAATTAAAGTTTCATGGAGTAGATGAAAAAGATGATAAATGCAGATAAGGAGAGGTTTCTTTATATTTAAATTGCAGTAAAAGTAAATGTTTTAGCCTGATTTGAAATCAAGCTGCAGATTTTCTCTGTCCAGTGAATTTTTTCTAGGAGTTAGCATTACAACCTTGGAAGTCTTGTTCACTTTGTCCTGCAGCATTTTTTCAGTTGATGCCAATGCTTCCATTGCTTCCCAGTTTTTCTCCCGAAGGTCCTAATCATTTTTAGAAAGAATGATTTCAGTTTATCCATTATTGAAAGTTTTTTTGCTTTTCACTTCATCAGTATTTTGCATTGCAGTTAAATGCTTATTACTGCAAAATTATTTCAATGGGAAAATATGTATATTAGCAAAATAAAAAGAGCAATGTTTAGAAGCTTGAATGAGAAAATAAAGATGCCTGATTCCCACATCTTAGTATATGGACCAAATATGCCAATTTTAAAGTAATTACTGCACACATAACAAAGAAGAAGACATTCAAAAGTACACACACAAACCAAAGATTACAAATATGATTTCAGGTACACCAAATATTAGAGTTAAAATTAAGGACAGTGGGAATATATAAGTACTGCAAAAAGCTACACACAAAATTTTGCAACAGTTCAATGATCACTTGTGAAACCCTCCATTACAGCATAACCTAGGTTTCTCTAAAAAAATGCTTTACTAGATTAACATATTTCAAGTCAGTATGTTTCTTGGCATGCTAAAATATGTATGCCATGAAACAATAATCAGCTACCCGTTCAAGGAAAAGGGCAAGCTAAATAGTAAACAACAAATTATTTTAGAAGAGAAATAGAAGACATGAGAAACTGATTTCAAACAGCCTTTCTTCAAAATTAAACATCCAGATTAAAAATAAAAGCTAATAATCACCATTTATTGCTAATTCTGTGGCAAACACTACATGCTTCGTGTTTCACAGAAACTCTTGCTAATCCTCACAATACTGAGAGTATTACTATTTTATAGACAGGGAAACCACAGCTCAGGTAAGTTAAGAAATTTAGTCAGGTTTACACAGCAAATGAAGTGGCAATACTTGAATGGATATGACAACCACAATCTGCAGGCCTCCAGCATTCTGGCTCTTTTCACATGCTCAGTGCTCTCAGTGCTGCTGCAGCATTATGCTACCATTATTGTGCTCTCTTTATCTCAGAATCCTGATGATAAAGTTAAGACAATAACAGTACACTAGCAAATTCACCTCAGGTTTTAAGGGAATGCAATGCTGATAATGTTACACAAACATGCAAAGGGCAATCAACATACCTAATTTTGACAAACTCGGGGGTAAGAACATGTCAACTTGTTCAATTAACACAAACTTCACAAATACTTTTAATTACACCAGAAAACACTTGTCAATTTACTACCAATGGCTCCCTTAGATTTCAGTGACATTTTTAACATTGCTCGTCTTAGCAGTTGTGATTTTTGTTTAAAAAATTTCTTCCGAGGCCAGGGTATCCCATTAGAATACCAACTTACATGTGTGAGGCCCCAGAGATAGCAAATTCAATTCCAGATACTACTTTATACCAGCACACTTCAGCTCTCCCAGCCTTTTGTAGTTTCATTCTCCTAATAAATATTTTTAAACTGAAATAAACAATTAAAATTTCTCCTCTGGCAAGAATCATTAGATTCTACTTACTAGTGTCAACTTCTGGTGAGAAAAAAATTTTTTTAATTCAACTGAATTCACTATTTGCCTGTTTCTTAAAAGTTTTAGGACCTACATTTCGTAAGGGACTAAGATTATAAATACATGTAGGCAGGTTCTGAGGCCTCTAGCATGCTTAATTATTATTTTGAAACTCTCAGTTAAAAAAGAGAAGCTCCAGAAAACTCTGAAAAACATTTAACCATTAAAAATATAGGACCTGAGTACTGGCATTACTTTTAGTTTACAAAAAGGCTACTAAAACAACAATAAAAAAATCTTTGCATTTGAAATCCTGAGTTGAAAAAAAAAACCTTTCAAGATAAGTTTTATAGAAAATAGGTTATATTTATTGCATTAAAAATAAAAATCTGAAGCTGTAATAATTATAACTTCAGTGTTTGAAATGATATTCAGAAATATACAAACTGATTTTTTCATTTATTTATTTAAAAAGATCTGTACTCCAATAAAATGATTGCCCCCACACATTACCACAAAAGTACTTTCATATAAAGATTAGGAAATTATATTCTAGAAAAGCAATTTTTATAAAATTTCATTTTGACAAAGATTTGCTTACATTATTTTTCTTCCTCTGGTGTTCAACAGCATCCTTCAAAGAATCTAACTCATTCTGGAGACGGGCTATTTTGTTCTCTCTTTCTGTAATTCTAAATCAAAACATGAATATATATAGCAATGTTTTAGGTAAACACAGAACATAACATTTATTACTACAAAATAAAAACAGCAAGTATATGATGCTTTGAAAAATACATAAATAGGCAACTTTCTAAGCTTAGCTAGGAAAACTGGCCATATTTTTTTCTTTTGAGAAATATTTTTAAGTATTTATTATTTATTCCCTTTTGTTGCCCTTGTTGTTTTATTGTTGTAGTTATTATTATTGTTGTTGTTGTTGATGTCATTATCCAGCTACTGCCCAGCTCCCAAGAAATAATTTTTTCCCCCTCCAGGTTGCTGGGGCTCAGTGCCAGTACCATGAAGCCTGGAGGCTATTTTTTTTCCCCTTTTGTTGCTGGGGTTTTTTTTGGGGGGGAGGGGGATTTATCGTTGTTGTAGGTATCATCATATTATTATTGTCGCTATTATTGTTGGATAGGACAGAGAGAAATGGAGAGAGATGAAGACAGAGAGGCGGAGAGAAAGAGAGACACCTGCAGACCTGCTTCACCACCTGTGAAGCGATTCCCCCTGCAGGTGGGGAGCCGGGGGGCTCCAACCGGGATCCTTACGCCAGTCCTCGCGCTTCGCACCACGTGCACCCAACCCACTGCGTTACCACCTGACTCCCTCGAGAAATAATTTTTAAAGTAAAATTTGATACTAAAAGCTGTTGGCATTTGTGCAAAGAAAAATCATCCCCAAAGAGACTCATAAATATATGAACTCGCATAGTACAAGTATTTCTATGTATACCTGGGTCAATGAAGTAGCTATTTTCAGATGAATGAACTAGTTTTCTTTAAACTAATGAAAACCATTCATGGCATTTTATTTACTGCCACCAGGGTGCTCACTGGGGTTCAGTGCCTGCACAACTGGATAATTTTTCTTTTTGGCAGAGGATGAGATACAGAGACAGAGAGACAGAGGAGGAAGAGATACTGAAGCACCACTCCACCACTTTTGAAGCTTCCCCCTGAATGTACTCATGTGGTGGCACAGGGTAGCGCAGCGGGTTAAGCGCAGGTGGCGCAAAGCACAAGGACCAGCATAAAGATCCTGGATCGAACCCCGGCTCCCCACCTGCAGGGGAGTCGCTTCACAGGCAGTGAAGCAGGTCTGCAGGTGTCTATCTTTCTCTCCTCCTCTCTGTCTTCCCCTCCTCTCTCCATTTCTCTCTGCCCTATCCAACAACGACAACAACAATAATAACTACAACAATAAAACAACAAGGGCAACAAAAGGGAATAAATAAAATTAAAAAAAGAAAGTAAAAATTACAAATGATTCTCTAAGAACAAGACTCTATAAAAGGGGATAGAAAACTGGGGCTACAGACCTGACCCATTGTCAATATTTGTATGATCTTAATATTTGTATTGACCCATTTGTCAATATTTGTATGACCCATTGTCAATATTTGTATGATCTTAGTAACTTTAAGTTGGAAGGAATGAAGGAAGGGAAATTCACTATCCGGCTTCACTTTATATAAAAGAACTCTAGACTCACTTTAACAGTAAGTAATTCTGGCCTTGTAAACCATCAACTTTATAAATAAATCAATAGAAGGGCATTTATATTACTTATAACACCTAATATACTTAATGTAGTTGACAGTCAACATATTGAAACACACTACTTTACATGAAATAACCTTAAATGTACCCTAAGAGAAAGGAACAAGCCACATCATTTCAATTAAAAAAAAAAAAAGTCTCCTTAAAACACAACTATCACAAAAGTTATGCAACATTTTAAATGCAAAAGTTAAATCACCATTTGCATTATTGAATTCTGTTATCAGTAAGGTAATTTAATATGAATTAGTAAGAATGTCACAATATGATTTAATCTGACTGAATGCTCTGATTGCCTTAAAAAACAAAAATCCAGGAGTCGAGCGGTAGCGAAGCAGGTTAAGTGCATGTGGTGCAAATTGCAAGGACCGGTGTGAAGATCCCGGTTCAGCCCCTAGCTCCCCACCTGTAGGAGAGTAGCTTCACAGGTGATGAAGCAGGTCTGCAGGTGTCTATCTTTCTCTCCCCCCTCTGTCTTCCCCTCCTCTCTCCATTTCTCTCTGTCCTACAGAACAATGACATCAATAATAACTACAACAACAATGAAAAACAAGGGCAACAAAAGGGAAAATAAATAAATACCAAAAAAATCCAAAATCTTCCTCAATAAAATGTAAAAGAAACACAAAAATTTGATGGCTATATTAAAAAAATCTCTCAAATTGTGATCAAGATTAATACTTACACATTTAATAGTTCTTCATGAGAAGGAAAAGATGCCTGTGAAATTCAGAGTTAAATGTTATTTCAAAAATAAAACTCCTATGTGTGTGTGTGTGTATGTATATATATATATATATATATTTATTTAAAGATCTTATTTATTTATTTATTTATTTATTTATTTATTTATTTATGAGGAAGATAGGAGAAGGGAAAAGAACCAAACATACTCGGGTACATGTGTTTCCAGGGACTGAACTAAGGACCTCAAGCTGAGAGACTAATGCTTTATCCACTGAGCCACCTCCCGGATCACTCAAAATAAAACTTTCTAGAAGATTTCAAAAAACTGAAACTTTTCTCATATGTACACTAACACAAAAAGTAAAATAACCATAAGTGCAATATTCCCACCAAGGAATCTTTTTCTTTTATTTATTTATTTTGGATAGTGACAGAGAGAAAGTGAAAAGGAAGGAGATAGGATGGGATAGGTTGAAAATGGGAGAGAGAGACACAGCACCATTTCGCCACTTGTGAAGCCTACCTCCCTGCAAGTGAAGACTAAGGGCTTGAACCCTAGTCCTTGCATACTATAATGTGTGCATACAACAAGTTGTGCAACTACTCGGCCCCACCCAACAAGTAATCTTAATAAAGATATACAAACTTATAAAATGTACTGAGTATAAACTCAAATCTTCATTGCCACTACATTAAGCACTTCATTCAGTCCTGTGCTAAATATGAATAGATGTGGACCCTAGGTCATATTGATGGAATTAAAAGTATTTATATACTTTTCCCATATTGAGAACTACTTTCTGCCCTGATCCAGCTTTCTGGTCCTAGTCCCAACTCTGAAACAATCCTCCCAAACGATACCTTTAGCCCACCTGCATGTTAGCTATCGGAGCTCAGGCAAAAATTAGTAAAGCCATGGGCCCCTAGGAATATACCTAAGACTTCTAGCCTCTTCCAACATGAAGACCCCAAATTTCATCCGCTATATTCTGACCTTTAGGTTCCTGATTATTAAACAATTTGTTCTGCTTTCTATCTTGATGTTCTTGAGCCACCAAGTCGCAGATGCTACTATGACACCAACCTGACTGCCCTGGACAAATCATCTCACCAATGTGTCCTGGAACCCCACCTCCCCAGGCCCCTGCCCCACTAGGGAAAGATAGAAACAGGCTGGGAGTATAAACTGACCTGCCAATACCCATATCCAAAGAAGCGATTACAGAATCCAGACCTCCCACTTTCTGCAACCCATAGAAATCTTTGGTCTATACTTCCAGAGGGATAGGGAATAGGGAAGCATTCCCCCACCTGCAGGGGGAAAGCTTCACGAGTGGTGAAACAGGGCTACAGGTGTCTTTGTGTCTCTCTCCCTCTCTATCCCCCCTCCTTCCATCTCAATTTCTCTGTCTCTATCCAATAAGCAAAACAAATTAAAAAAAAAAAATAGGGAGGCTTTCAACGGAGGGGAGAGGACTGTACCTCTCTTATCCCACAACCTTGTTGATCATTATTAAATAAAAAAAAATTTTAAAAAACCAACTTCATTTAGTACCATGTGCAAAGTACAAAGTGTCATAATTTTCACATTGTACAATTTATATTTAACTACACAGTGCTTCCAAAAATAAAAAACTTATACACACCATAAATGAAATGCAGAAAATCTAAGAAAAGTTAGTTGACTTGGATGTAACAAATTTTAAATGACATGTACACGTACATAGTTCTTCATATATGGTATGCATTCCTTGATGACAGCTATCTCCCAAACTACTACAAGCTTTTTGTCAACAACAATTTTTAATTCTTTAGTTTCTCTAAATACCTCCTAGTTTATCTACATATAACTACAAGAGAATTTATAGAATACTTTGGTGGCATATTGAAGAAAAACACACTTCTATTTTATTAAAGGGAATTATATCATTACATAGTAGTAAATGATTAAAATAGTAATAAATGATTACTTAAAATGTTTACATTTGTTAGTTTTTCTCAAATTATCAATGTCTTCTTTTGAGAAAAAGGAGGTAGGGTATTCATACAAATGTGTGTGTGTGTGTGTGTGTGTGTATATATATATATATATATACACATATATATAGTATATATATTATATGTAGTGTATATACATTATATATTATGTTATATAGTATATATATTATATATGTACTATATATACTAACCTGTACAGAATTTTATGTAACTACATTGTAAATCATAAAAAAATTAAAATTGTAGATTATTTTACCTTAGATATGCATTGTTTTAAGAAAATTTACCAAACACTTATACAACAACCATTTCATTCTTAGAAAAAAGACAAAAATGGAAAGAAACATAGCCACATATCATGTTTTTATCATATAAATAAAAGGCAAGCCAAGTACCTCTTGGTTGTTCTGCTCAATTTGAGATTTAAATAATTTGTTTTCTTCTTGTACCACCTATTAAAAGAAAAATTAAACATGAACACCTATAGAGATTTTATTTTCCACCTAAACTTTTGAAACATATACAACCCAGAAAAATCTTTAAAACAGTAATACTTTTTATAGGATGTAAATAAATCTTATATTAAAGACACATTATAAATTAGAATAATTACTAGGATGGGGATGTGATCTAAAAACAAATGTAATGACAGTCAGAATATAGTATAGGATGACATTTCAGATCACTACGGCAGTTATTATTTCGGGCTGGCCATTTCTTTACTGTAGAGGGCTAGTCCTATGTTTAACTACTATAGGATGTTTAGCATCTATGACCTTCATCCACTAGATGTAGGAACATCCTTCACCAGCAGTCACAACCAAAAACATCTCCAGGTACTGCTAAATGAGCCCCGGGGGAGCAAAGCTATTGCTACAAAGCAATAATATATTGTGCAATATGACTAATCTTTATTTACTTATCTGTAAAGCCAAGGCCTTGTGTGTGCATTTTTTCACTATTCTAGGGCCTACTTTTTCATCCAGATGGATAGAAAAAGAGGAAAAGATAGCACAATACCAAAGCTTCCCCCCACCTACCCCTATTCTCTGGCACTCCCATGTACGGAGACAAGAATTAAATCCAGGCTGCAAAGACAATGAGCCTCATGCCCTACCAGTTGAGCTATCTTCCAACCCCAGTCTCCTTTAATTATGACAGAAATTTTACTCTCATGACTTAGTGACATGAAAGTATCAAAATATATATATATATATATATATCAAACTGTAATATAAAGAAATGTAAAAATTTTATGATCATAGAGATATGTTTCATTGCAAGACTTAAAACTCAAAAAAGCAACTTGTATTTATTTATGCACATAATTTCTGTTTCAGGGACTGGATGGTGGTACACCTGGCTGAGGTATACACTTCACTATGCACAAGGGCTTGAGCTCAAGCTCCTACTCCCCACCACTGTGAGGGGGAATCTTCACTAGTAGTGAAGCAGGTCTGCAGGTATTCTCTCTCCCTCTCTGCTTCCCCTTCCCCTCTCAATTTCTCTATGTTCTACTGAATAATAAAAGAGGGAAGAAGGGAGGCAAAGGAGGGAAAAAAGAGGGAAATCTGAAAAATAGGAGTGGTAGATTCGTTGTACAGGCACAAAACCCCAGCAATAACCCTGGTGAGTTAAAAAAAATTTTTTAATACATATATATGTTTATATATATTTGAAGACAGTGAGAGGAATGAAGTCAAGTGAAAAAAACTAAACTACCTTACATTGTGACAAAAGGCTATTTTTCCCTAATATGCAAAATATATCTTATAAAATAAGTAAAAGACTCAGAGAGAAAGATTACAAACACAGATTTAAAGAGAGAGCCTAACTTGTCTGACAGGACCAGAAAAGGAGAACACAGAGTGAATCTTGGATTGGAGGTGGTAGTGCAGCAAAGCAAGGGACTGTAGGGAGAATCACAAGGAAGACCTTGAGGGACATTTGAGCCCTAGGTTGGAGGTATGAGTATTCTGCAGACACATATCACATGGAGCTGGGAAATTGTGCCTACGTGTAAACAACTGTACTGTAAACCATTAGGTACCCCAATAAAACAGGAGAGAAAAAAGTATAATTCTTTTTAAAAAAATTGGCATAAACATTTAACCCAAAATTTCACATCTATGAATTAAAAATGCAGTTATGCTAGACAAAACTATTTAATGTGCACAAGGATATTCAGAGTAGAAGTATAACAATATAAAGGTAACAGTATGACAGGTATCACAACTCTCAATAATTCAATAGCTATAGTTATTTAAATGATACACCTATACAATGGAATACCAGTAAGTTACTAAAAGAGAGAAATGTACTTATGTGGCAAAATCTCAAAAACATTATCCACATGAGGGCAACAAAATACAAAATTGTATGATTATATGTAGAATGTCAAAAACCAATTATATAAACAGATACAATCTTATGTTTGGGAACTTTCTTAAAACATGCAAGTAAGCTCATAACTCAGGAATTTATTCATATTCTACTTTTATTCACAGTAGCTAAAACTGTTTTAAAGCATGCAAAAACAATAATTTTAAATAAGTATATTCACCTGCAACAGCTTTATTTTGCTAGAAAGATCACTTTCCCTCTCTTTTAGCATAGTTTCTACTCTCTTCATTTCATTTTGCTTTTCTTTCAACCTAGAATTTTTTACAAAAATTTTGTATTTAGTTATTTACGAACACAGAAAGCAACCAGACTCCTTTAATATGATATGCCTTTAAAAAGTGACAGCATAAACAAATGCTCTTTTTCACCAAATTATAAGTAGTTCTTAAAAGACAGTTACTTGCAGAAGCATTCAATTCAAAGTCAAGTGCATCCTAAAATTACCACAATTTACCTCACTACTAGTATTTCTTTTCTTTTCCACCATGGTTATCCTGGGGGTGTGTGGTATCTGCACACAACTTCACTGCTCTAAGTTATCTATGTATGTAATTTTCTCTTTCTTTCCTTTTTTCTTTTTAAATTTTTTTCTCCCCCCTCCCTTTCTTTTTGGATAAAGAGTAAGAGACTAAGAGGGAGCAACAGGCAGAGGAGAGAGACTGCAGCACCATTCCACTATTTATGAAGCTTCCCTCTAATGGCACTCCCACATGCTGGCCTAGAACTCGAGCCCAAATATTCATGCATGGTAACGTGTATGTTCTTGAGCCATCTCCTGAAGTCCCACACTTAGCATGTCTTCAGTATGGCTTTATCTAGAAAGAAAAATCTAAGAAAGCTAAAGCCAATCTTTATTTCATTAGCTTGCTATTAGAAAAAAAAAATTTACCACTTAAAAAATGTGAGTTTTGGGGGGCCAGGCAGTGGCACACCTGGTTAAGCACACACATTACAGTGCACAGGGACCCAGGTCGAGCCCCTGGTCCCCACCTGCAGGGGGAAAGTTTTACAAGTGGTGAAGCTGGTCTGCAGGTGTCTCTCTCTCTCTCTCTCCCTCTCTATCTCTCCCACCCCTTCCAATCTCTGGCTATCTCTATCCAATAAATAAAGATAATAAAAAAAAATTTTTTTTAATGTGAGTTTTGTTCACAAGGGTCTTGGGAATAATTAGTTGGCCCTGCAATTTATACCCAACTCGTAAGATTTAAGAGGTGTGGTATTAGTTTATTCTGATTCTCTTACCCAACAAAGACATAAATCTTACTATACGTAGCCCAAGCAAATTTCAACTGTCCTTGTCAGCAGCCCGCGCTACAGATCTCTAGCAGCACTAACATGATTGAAGTGACCTGTTTAATTATTTCCTCCAGGCAGGAATCTACTTTGGTCACTTTGGTGACTATTCGCAAAAGGACACATAATAGGCATTCACAATATTTGCTAAGTTTAACATTATTTTTGCCTCATCTTGATTTATTTTTTAAAAAATTTTCAGGGAAACTCAAAGCAGGATCTGACTGAATTTGGAGTAGAGCACCAAAGTAAAAATCTCTGGGTGGAAGGTGGATGCTCAGCAACACTTGGGGGGGTGGGGGGGTGGGATGGGACACAGTCTTTTGGAGTTGGGAATGGTGTTTAAATACACTATTAACTTGTAGTGATATAAATCACAAAAAAATTTGTCTTAAATGTCAATATATTTATAGGTCAACATGGAAAAAATAATAAGCATGCAATAAAAGAAGAATTTTTAAATGAAAGCCTACCCCCCAAAAAAAAAGGAAACCCACCAAACATAAATACATACTGATAAGTGGGAAAACCCAATCTATATAAAAGCTATCTATACATGATTACTCCAAATATGTCAAATTTGAGAAACAAAAAAATTAGAGCAGTAAAGTTATCAGTAATATCTGGGAGGAAAGAGTAAAAAGAAAGAAGAAAAGAACATTGAGCAGAAGAGTGAAATTTTTCTATGACACTATAATGATGAGTAAATATACATCTTTGTACATTCATCAAGTCCTATAGAATGCACAATACAAAAAGTGAATCCTATGAACTTTAGTTACTAAAAATGTACTGGCACTGATGCATCAGTGAGATTCTGTATTTTCCCTCTTTTGTTTGTTTTTTGTTTTTGGTGCCAGAGAATTATTATTATTATTATTACTATTACTATTATTGACACTAAGGTTATCGCTGGGACTCCATGCTGACACTATGAATCCACTGGCTCCTGGCAGCCAATTTTACTTTTTTTTTTTTCCAATTTTTCTTTTTTTTTTGGATAGGACAGAGAAATTGAGAAAGAAGGAAAAGATAGAGAGGAAGAAAAAAAGAGAGACACCTGCAGACCTGCTTCACTACTTGTGAAGAGCCGGGGGCTCCAACGGGGTCCTTGCACTTCGTACTATGCACACCTAATAACCCAGTGAGCCACTGCCCAGCCCTATTCTTTATTTTTTAAAGAGAGGAGAGAGAGAAAACCAGTGAAGAGAACAAGAAACACTACATCACTGTTCCACCATCCATGGGATTCCCTCCATGCTAATGATGGTGGTACCAAATGATTATAAGGTTTGAAGTCAGGATACTGAACTATGTGAGGCACCATTTTGTCAGGTGTATATCCCAATCCCTTCTCAGCTTTGTGTTTTTGTACAGCTAAAACTCTCCTTCCCCACCTCACTGTGTGTAAAAAAAAAAAAAAAAAAAAAAAGCCTGTTTTAAGTAAGAAAAGTAAGCATATGGTATATAGCTCAGCTGGTAAAGCTTCAGACTTGCATGCCAGTGATATGATCTCCAGCACTGCAGGTACCACAATGATGCTGTCATCCCTCTCTGTGTCTCAAGTAAAATAATGCCTCACATGTATATTAAATAAATTTTTAAAGAAAATAATAAAGATCAGCAAGATAGGTCAGTTGAGTAGTGTGCTTGCTTAGTCATGCACATAACCCAAATTAAACTGCAGTTCGCACCAAATTAGAAGCTTCAGAAGGTTTGGTGCAGAGTTTCCCTCTCTCTCTAATTAAAAGAACAAAATTTAGTTCAGAGTGCTAAAGTCCAAGTGACTACAAAAATCAGATAATATGAGATAGAAATAAATACAAAACCAGAAACTTTAACGAAGAATAGAAATTTAAATTCCAATATAGTACTACAAAAATGGCAGAAACGTGTCCAGGTTTTCCTATAGAAAACAAGGAAAAAACACCCACAATACCAACAAGTTAAACAATTAATTATACAAATGAGCAACCTTACTGCTGAGAAAAGGTATATTTCCTTTATTTTTATAAAGACAGTGAATTAAACAATACCTTTAACATCTTATTTCCACAGATCACGTAAAATAAATACTAAGAAAAACTAATAGCACCAAATCAAAGCAAAATCCCCTATAAATGATTCTAAAAGAAAGCCAAAAAGATGACATCTAAATGGCTTTCTAACAACTCTGAAAAGCCTTTATTTAGAGAAAATTTAGAGAAATTAAATTTTGTTGGATGAACAGCCAACAAGGTTAACCAGATTCAGTTTTTACTACAGCTTAACTGATATGACAAATAATAATATTTCCCAAAAATCAAATCACTTTGGTAGATGGAGATTCAAAACTGGTCACCAAGATTATGGTTAGCATTATCTCCTGGTAGGGGCTGGGTGGTGGTGCACCTGGTTGAGCACACATATTACAATGCTCAAGGTGAGCCCCTGGTCCCCACCTGCAGGGGGAAAGCTTTGCGAGTGGTGAAGCAGTGCTGCAGGTCTCTCTCTCTCTCCCACTCTCTCCCTTTCTCCCTCTCTCACCTCCTTCCCTCTTAATTTCTGGCAGACTCTATCCAATAAATAAAGGTAATTTAAAAAAAAAAAAAAGATTATCTCCTGACTAATGCAGACATATTTTTTTATATAATGGAATTAACTAAATTCTCTTTACAACAACAGCATAATTTGCTTGGTAATACTAAAAGTAACCTATACTTGCAGAAAGAACATTTTAAGAAATTGGTTTAACAGATTTAAAAAGGATAAAGTCTCTGGGTATTTGAAAATCCTTAATCAATTTCTGTTTTATTACCCCAGGGACTTAATTTAGTTGCTTATGGATAATAATTCCTACTTAACAAGAAATTCAATGATCTATAAGAAACTCATAGCAGCCAAGAATAGTCTGAAAAATGAGAAGTTCCTCTTTAAAATGTTGGCTAAAACATACTTACATAGTCTCAAGCTCTTCACATCGTGATGTGGAATTAGCCTAAGAAAAAGATTTCATGTTTAATTTTACAGTTAAAAGATCAAGTACCACAACACAGATATAAAATCTCATTCACCAACAAAGTAAAAATATAATTATATAATGGTTTAGATAAATAATATAGATTAGGCCACATATGAAAAAACAATGAATTTGTCTTTATTTAACTTAATAATTTCCAATTCTTAATGGATTGCAAATGAGTATCACTATACCAAATTAAACATCAATTAAGCAAAAACAAAACATCAAGTAAAACAGATACTAAGAGATGAGTATTAGCCCATGTGATGAAGGGAGAGCTTAAGTTGAAAAATTAGACAGTAATAGATATGAGATGGATAAAAGTTATCTTATTTCATTATCAGCAAAAAAATCTTTGATATAGTAACACACTAATTACTTTCTAATAAAGTAAGGTAAAGAATTACCATTCTTTATATTGTATACTAGTAATATGGTTATACCTCCTTGAAGTTAGGATGTGCTATCTCCTGAACAGATTTCAAAGATTCAATTTCTTCTTGAAGATCCTGAAAGAGAGCAGCTCTAAATTGAACTTATACTCAAGTATTTAATAAAAAATAAAAGTAAAAAATTTAAATAAGGTTTATTTCTTGGTTTTAACTTCTCACCTGTACCCATTTCCCTTTACTGGCTATGTCTCTCTCCTTCTCTTCTAAAACAGCCTTCATAGTATTCATCTGGTCCTCCTTTCGTTTTAATCTAACAGTGAATTAGCAAGAAATAGTAATGAAAATGTTATCTGGCCATAAAAAGCAAGAATATTAGAAAATGAGAATGTGTATAATTTTACCTTGTACTCACAGCCCAACTTAATTAAAACAAGCTAAAAATAAACCATTCTTTTACGTACAAAAACAGCACATATTTTGGAGAAATCGAATTAAGAAATTTGGGGTGTTTAAAGAAAGCAGCTCAAAATACCACTGAAGACAGAGATCACTAAGTAAATTAGGATATTACAACTATCACACCCTATCACCTAATTTAAGTTAATACCAGCAAATAGAGAGAGTTTAATTTTAGACAACTATTTCCAACCACCACTTTGAGTATGAAAAATATAGTCAGATTTAGTGTCAATTAAAAAAATGACTAAAGGCAGTAAATTCTCAGCATTAGATCATATTACAAGTGTCAAATATGAAAAATGAATGACCACAAACCACATTTGTTTTTTAATCTTGGAAAATTAAACTCTAATAAAAAAACTGAAGACCTCCTTGAGGTCTTTTGAACTATAATTTGGCTTTCTCTATAAACTATTACTTAAAATAAAATTTTAAAATAGCTATGATTTTCATTAAAATTTTCATCAATTTGGGAGTAAGATGTAGAGGAAGGAGAGAAATATTACTTACAAATTCTGAAGCTCCTGGACTTGAGAAGAGATAGATAACTAAAATACAAAGGAAAAGAAGCAATTCATAATCTTTTCAATTTAACTTATGAAGCTCTATGATAAACTTTAAAATTAGTATAATCTACAGACTACATAAATCCTAGTTAAACTATTTTTGCCCAAATGTGGTATGTCTTTACTTCACCTTCCTTCCTCTGGCTTAAGTATCATTAAGAATAACAAAAGTAAATATCATGTTGGGGGGGGGGGTAACTAATGGGTGGTAAACCAAAATTGTAATATTAACTGACCACATACCTCCTGCTATGTGAGAACTATTCGCCATCCCTAGTCTTCAAAGTTACTCAACCATATTCTATTTTTTTTCTTTAAACTCTTTTGTAATACAGTTTAGTACCCATGATCCCCTATATCTTTTTATTGTCTCTATAGATTTTGATTTAGGTGGCACTTCTCAAAAAGGTTTCTACTAAATCTGTATTATAGGAATATGACATTTTCATTCATATATATTTCATGCAGCTTATTATCTTCTTTTACAAGTACAGTGCTTTGACAAGTAGGAAAAATTTAATATATACTCATATATTGTTAATAAATCTGCCGGGTGAATAGTCCCTTCAATACAATCCAATTAACTTTTCAATGAGGTATTTTCACATTAAATTCACTAAGCACATTTTTTCCAGAAAACGTAACTACCTGAAAACTTGAATTTCATTGTAAAGACAAAGGTTGAGTAGTATATTTCCAATAACAAAACATTTAAACTCATGCAATTAAAAACTGCACAGACACATATATACCAAAATAAATTTTAAAAGTTTAAAACGATATTTGATTACATATATATATATATCATTTTTAAGTAGGCAAACTAAAAAAGATTAATATAGAAAAACTTGGGCTGGGCAATAAATGTGCACTAAATTAAGTGCACTTGTTGCTGAGCTCAAGGACCAAGATTTGAACTCCTGCTCCCCATCTGCATGGGTTCCATTTCATGAGCAGTGAAGCAGGTCTCCAACAGTTTATCTTTCCTCTCTATCTCCCCAGACAAGTTCTCTCTGCCTTATTTAATATAAAAATAAAGGAAAAAATGGCTGCAGGGAGCGCTGGATTTGTAGTGGTGGCACCAAGTCTCAGGATCAAGTCCTAGCAAAAACCCCGATGGCAAGAAGTAGGACGGAGATACTGAGTGATAGCGAGAGGTGAATTTGGGTGTTTACCTGTGTCTTGAGGGCCGGTGAAATAGCTCACTTGGGTAGTGTACTATTCTATGTGTGCAACTGGGGTTCAAGGCAGCCCCACCACATTGAAAGAAGTTTTACTACTTTGGTCATTTTCATTCTCTCTACTTCTCTATCTCTTAAAAAAAAAAAAATTCTAGAAAAGACTCTTCAATAGTAAAAATAGGTGTGGATTAAAAATATCAAGATCTAAATCAGGCAAAAGGAAAATACACACACACACACTCCAATATACTTATAGTAGACTACTAATTCTTTTCTGAGTAGCAAGACAAAACCCAAGTATTTCATAGAACCGCAAGTACTAACAAATCTGTCATGCTATGGCTCTGGAATTTTTACCTGTTGAGCCTTTTCAAGGTGGATATTTCCTATTTCTTCTTTAAGAGCCTCTATTTCCTGTTTCAAATCCTTAACAATAACAAAACAGACAAGATTGGACAATGGAAACACAGAAATTGACATAAAATGCAATGTAAAGACAAACACATGAAATTAAATGGTATTCACTAAAGTTGAGAAACAAAAACAACAGTTTTCTGTCTCCCAATACCTGAATAGTTTTTTCCTTATTAGCAACTTTGAGAAGTTCAGCTTCCAGAAGCTCTTCCACAGACTTGATCTTTCCATCTTTTTCATGGATCCTTAGATAAATTAATAGAGTATTAACCTAGTAAAAATGATCAAGTTCCACCAAGATATAAAAATAACATCAGATCATGAATAGACTCTCCAAATCAACTCTTTCCCGCCTTTCTGGTCCTTACTAAGGATTTATTGCTCCAGTCCAACTTCCTCAGATAGAAAAGACAGACAGACAGACAGACAAAGACCACAGCACTGAAGCTTCCTCCAGTAGCAGAATATTCTCACGTCGTGTGCCAGGGTGGCTTAAGTACTTCCCTAAGTGACCTATGTCACTACTCCCAAACTCTTTCTTTTCTAATTTAGATTGTTATTTATTTTCTCTTTTATTTTCATTCATTTTAACATTGCTTTACAAACCACTTACAGTAAAATAGCAACAAGCATTACAGGGAGAAAAAGGAGACAAACACTTGAAGTTTTTGCAAAGCGAGAATTAATGTGTAACTACCAGGTGGCTGATGCCTATTGGTACAAGAAGTTGATGCTTCAAAAATACACATGAAATACAAGATTTGTACCCTGTAGAACACCAAGGAAATCTAGTTTTTGGTGTTTTTCCCTCACACAATATTCACTTCAAGAACTCTGAAAGCTATGGCAGAATTTATGCACAATTATGGACTTTTAACTCCTCAGAGACCTCAAGAGGATACAAGGTAGGGAATTAATCTCCTAAGCAATGTAACCATTTATTTAGTAATTCTTGCTACAGAAACAGAAAATTAATATTCAATGTCATAAAGTAAAGGGCCTCAACTATGAAAATAATTTACTACATTGCACTTAGCACAGCAGAGCTAAGCATTTATTCTATTAATGAAAAATTCTAAAACAAAGGTTAAAACATGTATCAATTGTTCCAACTGAAAAATGAAACAAAATTTACTAAAATAGAAAGACCAGTTTAATAATGTCAGTACTTACACTTTCTTTAGTTCTTCAACTAGAGTTGCAAAAGAAACCTGGAAATAAGAGGCATCCTATTTAATAATTTGCTCAAAATATTAAAATACGTCAGAATAAAAAGGCATACTATTCTTAACTTTTCCACCCTAACAAAATCCAAATGAAAAGTACACCCAGTAATTCCTTCCTGAGTTTGAAAAATGCTGAGCCTTTAAAAATGAGCAACATAAAGTATCAATTGTAACTGTAGGCCAAATGGGAAAATCAATTGTGTTAAAATTTTTGAGTAAATCTACAGATAATTCAAAATTATTTTGTCAGTAACTGTTTATAGATGATAAAATGTAACTAGGAAATGTGTCTTAATTGCAGGTTGTCTTTTACCATTATTTAGTCTTTATATTTGTAATATTTAAATCTTTTCTTTAATATTTATTTTATTTATTTATTCCCTTTTGTTGCCCTTGTTTTATTGTTGTAGTTATTATTGTTGTTATTGATGTTGTCATTGGATAAGACAGAGAGAAATGGAGGAAGGCAACACAGAGAGGGGGAGAGAAAGATAAGACACCTGCAGACCTGCTTCACTGCCTTTGAAGCAACAACCCTGCAGGTGGGGGTCAGGGGGATCCTTACACAATCCATTAACACTTTGCGCCACGTGTGCTTAACCTGCTGCACTACCGTCCGACTCCCCATTTAAATCTTTTCTTATCAATGTACTAAGTTGTGATCATATTTAGAGTACTCCACTGAGTGCCTAGCACAGAATCTGCATTCAATAAACTAGTAAGCTTCAATTACTAATAATCTAGTGACAACTATATTCCACCCTGGAGATATAAGCAACCAACAGAGTTAATAAGTTTGAATATATTAAGTCTGCCCATTATTTCCAAGAGCAAAGTTCCAGCATTTACTAAATGCATTACCTGATCATTTTGCTTAGCCTTTAAGTCTTGAACTTCTTTCATCAGAGATGAGTTTTCTGTTCTTATTGCCTTTTCAAAAACAAACAAAACATTTTTTTTTACTTTTTAGTAACGTTTTATTATCTTTATTTATTTATTGGAGACAGCCAGAAATTGAGAGGAAGAAGGAGGTAGAGGAGACAGACAGACCTGCAGCACTGCTGCACCACTCATGAAGCTTTCTCCCTGAAGGTGGAGACAAAAGGCTTGAACGTGGGTCCTCGATCATTATAACATGCATTCAACTAGATGCACCACCACCCGGTCTTTTTACTTTATAAAAAAGTAACTAGGCTCAAAATATACAGTCGGGCAGTAGCACAGTGGGTTAAGCGCATGTGGTGCAAAGCGCAAGGACTGGAGTACGGATCCCGGTTCGAGGCCCCGGCTCCCCCCTACAGGGGAGTCGATTCACAAGTGGTGAAGCAGGTCTGTAGGTGTCTATCCTTCTCTCCTCCTCTCTGTCTTCTCCACCTCTCTCCATTTCTCTCTGTTCTACCCAACAACAAAATCATCATATTAACTACAACAATAAAACAAGAGCAACAAAAAGGAATAAATATTTAAATATATAATTAGATTGTTACTGTTCATTATTCTTTAGCCGCTTTCCATTATTGATTTTAGATATCTACTAAAATCTTAACTTTAATTTTAAAATATCTTATGAATTTATAAAATACAGTAACTTTTTTTCCATGACTGTAAAGTGAGGTAGGGTAATCCCATCCCACTTGAGGCCATCAAATCTCTTACTCTCAGACCTTCAATCCTCTCTTGAAACATCAATAAAACAGTTTGGTTCCCATAAAATATCTTGAAATATGACTAACATTAGCTTTAAAAGCTAACCATAGGGCAGGAGTAGATAGCCTAATACACCAGAGTCTCAGGTCAATCCCCTGCACAACTATAAACCAAAGATGAGCAGTGCTCTGGTAAAAAATAAATATATATATATGCTAATCACGGGGCAGTAGCGCAGCAGATTAAGCGCACAAAAGGGCAGGAAGTGCAAGGACCAGGGTAAGGATCCCAGTTTGAGCTCCCGGCTCCCCATCTGCAAGAGGGTTGCTTCACAAGCAGTGAAGCAGGTATACAGGTGTCTTTCTTCCTCTCTATCTTCCCCTACTCTCTCCATTTCTCTCTGTCCTATCCAATAACAACAAGGGCAACAAAATGGGACAGAGGGTAGACAGCATAATGGTTATGCAAACAGACTCTCATGCCTCTCCAACATCCCAGGTTCAATCCCCCACATCACCATAAGCCACAACTGAACAATGTTCTTGTAAAAAAAAAAAAAAAAGAGGAAAAAAATGGCCTCCAGGAGCAGTGGATTCATAGTTCAGGCACTGGGCCCCAGCAATAACCCTGTGGCAAAAAATAAAAGAAAAAGCAAGCAAGAAAGAAGGGAGGGAGGGAGGGAGGGAGGGAGGGAGGGAGGAAGACTGACTAATCACAAAGTATAGTGTGATTCATCACTCACTGAAAAATAAGTTCACAGAATATCTTACATTGAGTTCTTCCTCTTTTGTGGCCACCTGAATAAGCCCAGTTTCAAGTAGTTCTTCCACAGTCTTCAACTTCTCATCTTTTTCCTGAATGCTAATTCAAAATATATGTATGAGCTGTTTTTCAAGCAAAGATAGTATTTCTAAATATTTTACACAAACCAACCCTTGCATCCATTTTTCTTTATAAATGTCTAATTCTAGGAAGTTTTCTAAAATGGGCAAAGGAACTACCTCTTCACCAATGAATTCCTACTAATGCAAGCTTAAGTGGGAGCATAATCAATCAAATCACTGCCACATGGCACCCACAAAAGTAGTACAAACATGCCAAATCAAATCAATCCAATAGACTAGTGTTCTCTTCCACTACAAAGTACAAAGAAAATTAAGAATGTAAATTAATGTAGTAAATAGTTCTGTTGACACAAACTTGGTAAAAAGTTAAGTCATTAAATTATAAAAAAGAAGACTTTAAATTCTTACCATTTTTCCATTTGTTCCACAACATCTTTATCGGGCTAAAATAAAAAACACCAAGACAGGTTTAATTTTGCCAACTTACCATAGGTGAACTATTTTTAAAAGCCTCTATGAAAATTGATAGTTAATTCTAAAATTCAGGAAGATAAACACATCCAACCACTGCTAATAATTATATACTTAATTCATAAAACAGTAAGACACACACAAAAAAAGTTGCTTCATAAAAGGGCAAAAAAATGAGCTGGCAAAATGAGTTAGTACCTTATAAATAATTTACTACAAAATAAGAATGTTTAAAAATAATGTTAAGAATAGGAGAACTGTTTTAATTCTGTCACATTAACTTACCAAAATTAAGATCTCCTAAATTCTAAAGCTTTCCAAAAGGAGCTTTATTCTTTCATGACTTTTTTAAGTTATTCATATTTTGGATAAAGACAAAAATTGAGAGGGAAAGGAGTGACAGAAGGCAGGGGTTGGGGAAGGAGGGAGGGAGAGGGAGAGGGAGAGGGAGAGGGAGAGGGAGAGGGAGAGGGAGAGGGAGAGGGAGAGGGAGAGGGAGAGGGAGAGGGAGAGGGAGAGGGAGAGGGAGAGGGAGAGGGAGAGGGAGAGGGAGAGGGAGAGGGAGGCAGCGACAGAGAGACAGAGACAGACAGAATTGCAACACAACTTGTGAAGTCCTGCAGTTGGGGACTGGAGGGCTTGAGCCCGAGTCCATATGTGTGTGCCCAACCAATCAGGGTACCACCAGCCAGCCCCATGAATTGTTTTTTAATCTTTTAATCTAAGATACAACATTTATATAGACAAGTACCCAAATTCTGTGTACAACTCAATGCATTTTAACAAGCAGAATGTATGTAACTACCACCCAACCATGATGCTGAATTTTTTTTTTTTATTTATTTATTTATTGCCTGCAGGGTTATTGCTGGGGCTCGGTGCCTGTACCATGAATCCACTGCTCCTGGAGGCTATTTTTTCCCTTTTGTTGCCTTGTTTGTTGTTGTTGTTGTTTTAAATCATTGTTGTGGTTACTGTTGTTGGTGTTGTTAATGACGTCATTGTTGTTGGATAAGACAGAGAAATGGAGAGGAGGGGAAGACAGAGAGGGGAAGAGAAAGATAGACACTTGCAGACCTGCTTCACCACCTGTGAAGCCACCCCTCTGCAGGTGGGGAGCCGGGGTCTCCAACCGGGATCCTTATGCTGGTCCTTGTGCTTTGCACCATGTGCACTTAACCCACTGTGCTACCGTGCGACCCCCCCCCCCCCAGAATGTTTTAAAACTGGTTGAAGCAACATATAATTTTATTCTCTTTATGAAGCATTAAAACATGACATGTAAACTGAATTCCATCTTTGTTTTTAATATATATTTTTTTATTATTGGATAGAAACAGAAATTGCGAAGGGAAGAGATAAAGTCAGAGGAAGAGAGACAGAGACCTACAGACCTACTTCACTATTTGTGAACTTTCCCCTTGCAGGTGAGGACCTGAGGCCTGAACCTGGGTCCTTGTGCAATGTAATATGTGCACTTATCCAGGTGCGCCTGCCCCCACTTGCTCATTTTTTAAATTCAATTTTAAATTTTATTGCTTAATGAAAAAGGGCCAGAGAAAAAACTAGAGCATCACTCTGGCATAAATAATGGACCTGAACTTTGGACCTCAAGATTGAAATTACATTATCTTACACCTCCCAGGTTGCTCCTTAAACCTTTATTGAGCTATACTTGGTAATAACAATATTATTAATAATAATAATGACTAATATGATGTTGGGTTAGGTACTTTCCACACATAATACCATTCAATACTTGATGCAGCTGTTATTACGATTATCCCCAATTGGCATAGAAGCAGAAATAGAGGGAGTTGGGCAGTAGCACAGTGGGTTAAGCGCACGTGGCGCAAAGCGCAAGGACCGAGAATCTGGGTTGGAGCCCCCAGCTCCCTACCTGCAGGGAGTAGCTTCACAGGCGGTGAAGCAGGTCTGCAGGTGTCTATCTTTCTCTCCCCCTCTCTGTCTTCCCTTCCTCCATTTCTCTCTGTCCTATCCAACAATATCAATAACAAAAATAACAACTACCACAATAATAATAATAAAACAGGGGCAACAAAAGATAAAATAAATATAAAATTTATTCTGTGCCCAGAAGCTGGGCTTCCCAACTGATATTTCTAGGTCTTTCGGCAGTTAAGCAGGGCTACAACATATTTTTATTATTTTTCCTTGAAAATTCTTTTCTGTCTGTATCACTCCGTTTTCTCTCAACCTTGCTAGTTAATTTTTTTTCCAGTTTTACTACAACCATTTTCACAAATACCATTAACTTATATGTCAAACCCAAGTCCTAAGATTTTACTTCTTACACTTTGTAAAATTAACCCCCTTAGGTTAGTCCTTGAGCCTTACTCATTTTAAATATCATTAATGCCTTCATGATTCTCCATTTTTTTGCTTTGTTTGTTTGCTTGCTTGCTTGCTTCCTTTTTCCCTTTTCTTTATCCTTTGCCACCAAGTTATCACTGGAGCTCAGTGTTTGTATGACACCACCATCCTTTGAAGTCAGTTTTTTGATAGAGGGTGAAAGAAGAAAGCTATAGAGGGAGAAAGAGTGAGAGACACCTGCAGCATTGTTCCACTACTCATGAAGTTTCCAACCCCCAACCTCCCACACCTGCAGACTATTGTACATGGTAACATGTGCAATCAACCAGATGTGCCACCATCAGACTTTTTTTTTTTTTACTGGGGGGGGGGAGTAAGACATGGGAGGGGTGGAAAAAAGAGCATTACTCTGGAACATGCAATGCTGGGGAATGAACTCAGAACCTCATGAGTTGTACTTGAGAGTTCACAACTTTATCCACTGTACCGCCTCCCAGGCCCAGATCTTTCAAAAGTACATTAAATATAGTTTCAAACTATAAAATATATGTCATGTAGTGAGTTTATAAATGTTTCATCCAGATGGTTTTTGTTCAGCTTTATATAATGAACACCATGCCACATGAAAACACTAGAAATCCCTACTTCTCTGCACTTTATTTCTATTTGCCAGCTGCCCTACATACTTCTCCATATAAATTCAAACTCAACATTAGCAAAATGATCCTTCTGTATTGCTGATCAATGCTTAATTATTCTTGCAGTACACTTTAGGAGCTTAACTATATGCCAGACCATGTCCATGGCTGTTACACAGTATATAAAGTCCACCGTGACTAGGCCTGAGTAAATCATTCTCCAATCCCTAGACCTCTCATACTTTGCATATCTACAATATGCCAGCGTACATTAAATGTGCCAATTTCATTACACAGTGTCATAACTTTTAACATTGTCTACCTTCAGCCTGAATGACACCTTATTTACTTGGAAAATTTATTGTCATTTATTTATTTTCCAAAGTCAGGTTTGAAAGAGGGCATGGTTAGGAACTCTATCATCCTATGGTCTGAAACCATGTCTCATTGCTCTCTGTATATTCAGCATGTAGCACAAACAGTACAAACATATGCTACATAATATTTAATGAATTTACTTTCTTTTAATGAGCTTCCAGCTTAAGAAGTATTCTTTTTTTTTTGAGACTACAAGTTAATGGGAGTGTGCATAAACACCATTCCCACCACCAAAGGACAGTTTGGGTTTCTCCCCACCCCCCACCCCCCACCCCCAGTGAAGCTGAACATCTACTCTCACCCTCCACCCAGCGATTTCTACTTTGGTGCCCTACTCCAAACTCAGTCAGATCTTGCTTTGAGTTTCCCTTTCTGTTCTTTCTCAACTTCTGTTTATGAGTGGGATCATAACAAGTATTCCACTAAATTTATAAAACCACCTGGGATATATGTATGTGTGTGTGTGTGTGTGTGTGTGTGTGTGTGTATATATATCCATCCAGGGATATCACTGGGGCTTGGTGCTGGAGACCTTTCCCCTCCCCCACCATTTTTATTGCCCTTGTTATTGTTGTTGTGGATAGGACAGAGAGAAATTGAGAGAGGAGGAAGATGGGGGGGGGGGGAGATAGATACCTACAGAAATGCTTCACCATTTGTGAAGTAACCCCCCTGCAGATGAGGAGCCAGGGACTCAAACCGGGATCCTTACTCCAGTCATCAAATAATCAAAGCACAAAAAATGATACCGTTTTGCTTTATACCTATATTAATGTTCTAATCCCATTCTACTTTCAACTCCTTGGCTTTCAAAATATAGCTCATACAATAATGAACTCTTCTGTAATAAGACAAAAAGAAATTTACTGTTTATGTTAATAATCTTGATCACTGAATCACAAAATAATCTTGATCACTGAATCATAAAATTTCACTGAGTAAATGAAATCTTAATAACTGATTCTTGCATAAATAGCCCACGGGTCTAAGTACAGACTGAGCAAGTCTTCCCTTCTTTAATGTATAAACATTACATTACCTGGTATTTATTTTTCTGTTTCCTACATCTGAATGAACAACAACTTGGTACCATGATTGGTTTCTGTTTCACTAAGCCCAATCTTTTCTTCTAGAATAAAAATCCATAGAGCAAAAGAAGCCAATTTTTTACATAACTAAACTGTTCATCTCTCAACTGCCACTTAGAATTCTGGCAACTGGGTAGGAAAGAGTTAAAGAAAGGTGGAAATAAAGTCAAATTTTTATTAATCTTCATCTATTCTTTCAATAATACAAAATGATGAGGGAAAAAAAGAAAGAAAAGCCAAAATGAGAGAACTACTAAAAACATTATTCTCGAAGAGTCAGAGAAAAAAAATTAGTCTCATGCTTTTGACAAATCTTTTTGAAAAGAGCTTTCAGAAAAAAGAAACAAACGAAACAACCAGTTTTAAATACCATAAATGTGTTCTCCTTTCACACATAATTCTTTTAAGTGAATTAAAAAAAAAAGTTACCAAATTCTGCCCAGTGAAGTTCATAAAACTAGTTAAAATGCTAAAATCTGCTATTTTTACAAAGTATTTAAAGTGCACAAGATATTTATACTAAATAAAAAACTCATTAGATAAGGTAGATAGTAGAGAACTTTTTTTAAAAAAACTAGGTATACTCCAAATGAGTACACTAGTTCTTATTTAAGAAGCAAGTGGATCAGTTGACAGAGGGCAACTGCAGGACTTGTGTGACTGAGGCTCCCAGTTCAATCCCAAAACTGCAACTGCCAAACTGCTACTCTGGCTACTCTTCTACTTTATCTTCCTCTCCCTCATGTCAATCTCCCTCCTTCCTTCCTTCCTTCTCTTTCTCTCTTTCAGCAAACAAATCTGGAAATAAATGAATCAGACTTCATTATATATTAGATATTTCCACCTTGTAAATAATGGCCAGTCTTACCTGTTCAGAAACAAGAGTCTGTAGCTTCTGAACTTCTAATTTTAATGCCTTGTTTTGGTCATTAAGGATCTGGAAGAAAGAATTTCAATTTATTGTTTTACTAAGAAAAGGTAACCATGCAAGTCAGTGAGATAGATAGTTCGCCTGGAGGATAGCTGCTTAGTCATACACATAATAAAAGGTTCAGGTCCAGAGCCTATAGTATCTTTCCCTCTGTTTCTTGCCTAATTTCTGTCTGGAAAAGTTGGCTGAGAATGGAGAAACCCAGTGAGGAGGAATTAAAAAAAAAAAAAAAGTAATACAATAGTTTAAATCCACTTTTGGGGGTTGATCAAACCTATACATTGCTTTAAGTTCTCATAAAGTAACAGATGAAGTATACACTGATGTAAGAATGTGAGTCCCAGGGGGCCAGGCGATACCGCAATGGGTTAAGAGCACATGGCGCGAATCCCAAGGACCGGCATAAGAATCCCGGTTCGAGCCCCCAATTCCCCACTTGCAGGGAGGTCACTTCACAAGTGGTGAAGCAGACCTGCAGGTGTATATCTATCTCTTCCCCTCTCTGTCTTCCCCTCCTCTCTCAATTTCTCTCTGTTCTATCCAACAATAACAATAATAACAAGGGCAACAAAAATGGGGAGAAAAATGGCCTCCCGCACTGAGCCCCAATGATAACCCTGGAAGTAAAAAAGAAAGAAAAAAGAATGTGAGTCCCAGGTGGCTTTTATAAATTTAGTGAGTATTTTTCCAGAGAAAAAGATCTATAGCACTAGCATAAAGTGCATGTACACTGACTTCTTGTTTTTAGTTTAATAAGATCCAGTATCATTTTCCCTGAAGATACTATTTTTTATTTTATTATTAATAGTGGTTTACAAAATTATAAAATTACAGAGTATGTAATTCCACACTGCATGGACACTGATTACTAAAAGCAGTTTCTTCTGTGCCTCCTAATCCTGTGTTGTGATTTATCCCCCAAAAGAATGATAACATTGTGCCTGGCACTACTGCTTTTGTAATTTTCAATGAGTTGAACATTTTGTGCCAATGTTTTTTCTGTGAAGCCCTGCTTTTACAAATATTTACATGGTTCCTATTAAAATTTAAAAACAGGGGGGGAGCAGGAGTGGAGAGGATGGGAAGAGAAGAGAGGGGGAGGGGAGAAAAAAAAACAATTACAACAACTGCAATTGTGCCCTGGCAATCAGAATGCTTTAAAATAATCAAGTGAGTTGGGCATGACAAAAGTAGCACTGCATGAACAAAGGAGACAGATAAAGCCATCGCCAACTATCAACTAAAAAAAGCAAACAAAACGGTAGGGCAAACATGTCTGAAATCTATTACAAAAACAAAGATACTAAAATAATCTAGGAAAAAATCTGATATAGTCATCTATCAAGTTAAGCCTCTAAACAATACAGAAACATTGATTCAGGGTGGTTACATATAAAAAGCAGTATTTTTAAATCCACTTCAACTGAAACTATATAAGGTCTTTTAAAAAAAAATGTTCGGGAGTCGGGCGGTAGCGCAGCGGTTAAGCGCAGGTGGCGCAAAGCACAAGGACTGGCATAAGGGTCTCGGTTCAAGCCCCCGGCTCCCCACCTGCAGGGGAGTCGCTTCACAAGCGGTGAAGCAGGTCTGCAGGTGTCTATCTTTCTCTCTCCCTGTCTCCCCCTCCTCTCTCCATTTCTCTCTGTCCTATCCAACAACGAAGGCATCAATAACAACAACAATAATGACTACAACAATAAAACAACAAGGGCAAAAACAAAGGGAAAATAAATAAATAAATATTTTTAAAAAATGTTCACACACCTTGAATTCTTCCATTTTGTTTGAAATTTGACATTGTAGCTGTTCTTCAAGTAATCTTATTTTGTCATCCTTAACATGAAGGCTATGAGGGAAAAATGAAAAATATACTTCATATAATCAACAACTGTATTTATTGTAAACTGTACTGTCCCACGAAAAAAAAATACTTCTCTATAATTGCACTTGAACATGAATGTATGAATAGCAATGTTTGTTTTTAATTTTTATTTATTTACTTGATAGAACAGAAATTAGAAGGGCAGGGGAGGCTTAAGAGGGAAAGAGTGACACCAGCAGCACTGCTTCACCACTAGACAAACTTTCTCCCTGTAGGTGGGGACAGGAGCTCGAACCCAGACTCTTATGCATGTTGACATGTGCACTTAACCTGATGCATCACAGTCTGAGCCCTGAATGGCAATAGTTTAATCACCTTTTTTGCATCTTCTCTAGTTCATGTGCAGCAGCAGCCTATGTTCAGAATGAAATGAGAATTACATCAATTTGCAGGAAACATTTAAAACTATTCTTTCACTTATTTTTACTCATTTAAAAGTTATATTTCAATAGTTTGGAGTAAAGTTAAAGCATCAGCATTCTTGGCTTTTGGACATCCAGTACTTCACATTTCTCTAACATCAATTTTTATCCTAGTAAAAAGTATACTTTTCTTTTGCCTCCAGGATTATCACTGACTGGGGCTCAGTGCCAGATACCAGGTGCTGGCAATCCACCACAAATCCACCACTCCTGGAGGTCATTTTTTCCTTTTTTTCCCCATTTTATTCAACAGGACAGAAAGAAATTGAGAGGGGAGGGTAAGAGAGGGAGAAAGATACCTGCAGACCTGCTTCATCAATTATGAAGTGTCCCCGCTGCAGGCAGGGAGCAGGGGCTTGAACCCAAGTACTTGTGCATAGTACTATGTGCACTTAACCTGGTGCACCAACACTTGGCCCCCAAAGTATCACTTTTTTTGACTCATTGGGACAGGTTAAAGCAAACCAACACATGGAATAGTATATTAACTGATTTCTATTATCTCAAGTGACTTGTCAATTCATTAGACCAAACACACATTTTAACATGAACATGAATTGTGTGTTACAGCCAAATAGAAGAGACTATCAACAACATACCATGCAGTCAAATACAAAAACATGAATTTTTTTCTATTAACATATTAAAGGCATACAATACTAATGAAAACAAATATAGGAAAACTGAAATGCTGGAGTAAATATTCAAAAGCAACTTGAAGATTTACCTGCTCATTTGCAAGAGCTTGTAATTTTTGTATTTCAGCTTTTAATAAGAAATTCATATTCTGTATATCCTAAAAAGAAAGAAAGAAAGAAAGAAAACTAGTATTTAAAATATCAGCTGGGGAGACAGCATAGTTGTTATGCAAAAAAAAAAAAAATCAGTGCCTGAAGCTCTAAGATCTCAGAATCAATTCTTACAACCACAATAAGCCAGAGCAGAACAGAGCTCTGGTCCATCTCCTCTATTATCTCTCCCATTAAAATAAGCTAACTATTGTTTTTTTTAATATTAAATATAACTGACTTTAAAATTTTACTTTTTTTTTCCTTTGGCCTCCAGGGTTATTGCTGCAGCTTGGTGCTTGCACCACAAATCCACTGCTCCTGGAAACCATTTTTTCCCTTTTTGTTTCCTTGTTGTTGTATTGTTGTTGTGGTTATTATTATTGTTGTTATTGTTGTTGGGTAGGACAGGGAGAAATCAAGAGAAGAGGGGAAGACAGAGAGGGGGAGAGATAGACACCTACAGACCTGCTTCACCACTTTTGAAGTGACCCCTTGCAGGTGGGAGCCGGGGGCTCAAACCAGGATCCTTACGCTTGTTCTTGTGCTTTGTGCCATGTGCACTTAACCCGCCTGACCCCCACAAAGCATGTTTTAAACCTAGGCAACTTTTTTTTTTTGACCTTTGAAATGGATTTATTTCTAATAAGGAGAGAAAGAAAGAGAACTATTGTGTCACTGGGATCAAACTCAGGACCTCATACGTGAGAGTTCAATGCTTTATCCACTGCACCACTTCCTGAGTCACAGTGCTGACTCAGGGTTAAAGGGAAAAAAGTCCATGTCACCTTAGAATTTCCCTCTCTGAGACAGGCAGGGAATGTGGATCAGCCTGTCAAAGCCCATGTTCAGCAGGGAAGCAATTACAGAAGCCAAACCTTGCAGCTTCTGCACCCCATAATGATCCTGGGTCCATAATCCCAGATGGATAAAGAATAGGAAAGCTATCAAGGGATAGGATGGGATAGGGAATTCTGGTGGTGGGAACTGTGTGGAATTATATTCTTCTCATTGTATGGTCTTGTCGATAGTTGCATTTTATAAATTTAAAAAAAAAAGGGAATTACCCTGTCTGTGCCTCCAGCTCTTTATCTGTGAGATGGAGATTGTAAACAAAACTATGAGAAATTAAATAAACTTATGTGCAAAGCAGTTATGGGAGTATGAAGAGAATATTCTTTGACCCCACCCCAACTCTTGTCATATGTATACTCACTCTATTTCTATATAAACTACAATGAAAGTGTCACTTTAGGATTGGACTAATATCCTCGGAATACTTAGTATTTTCTTCTATTGCTGGACAAGCCTTGAATTAAATCTCCTATCTGGAAGGTTCTAAGCAACATTTTTAAAACAATGGACTTAGGTTACGATTTCTAAGATCAGAAAAAGAGCATAACAATTCCTCTTACTTGGATCATATACCAAATTATTGTTGAATTATACCACATGAGAAAAGCCCTGAATTTTTCTTTTTTGAAGAGTCAAAGAGAATCATGTATATCAGAAATAAATAAATAAATAAATAAATAAATAAATAAATAAAAAAAAAACATATGAGTTCTAGTGTATTTACTATCTTCATTGATACTTGTGCTAAGATCGACCCAGTCTGGAAAAGAGAAATTTCCCATGAGTGGTCATCCTACTTCCGGTTATCTTGTCCATCTCCAAAACTCTCTCCCTTTACACGGTCTGAACTGGAAGACGCTTTGAAGAGGGTTAAACCAGGAACAGCTGCTGGCTATGATAACATCACCCCAGAACTCATTCTTAATCTAGGTCCCGCGGCAAAGAAATGGCTTGCTTCATTCCTGTCCCAGATCTTGGAATCTGAGTCTATGCCCAAAGTTTGGCGTCGTGCGAAGATTATAGCGGTTTTGAAACCAAAGAAAGACCCAACACTGGCCGCCAGCTATAGACCAATTTCTCTCCTCTCCATGTGTTACAAACTCCTTGAGAGGCTGCTTCTGTCACGTATTTCTCATCTTACAGAGAAATTCCTACCACCCGCCCAAGCTGGTTTCCACCCAGGAAGATCTACCTGCGAACAAGCCCTGGCCCTCTCAAGTTACATTGAAAATGGATTCCAGAAGAATTTAAAGACGGGTGCTGTCTTTGTTGATCTCACAGCAGCCTATGACATGGTCTGGCACCGTGGTCTCCTAGTCAAGATCTCAAGATGCCTGCCTCCATGGGTGGCCAACACTATATCGTTTCTTCTCCAAAACAGAAGATTCCGGGTGCATCTGGGTGACAAGTCTAGCAGATGGAGACTTGTCTCAAGTGGCCTCCCCCAGGGCTCTGTTCTGGCTCCTACACTATTTAATATTTACATCAATGACCTCCCAGAAACTTCTTCAAGGAAGTTCATCTACGCCGATGACATCTGCTGTGCAACTCAGGCATCAAAGTTCGACATCCTCAAGGAAACACGAAAGACATGTCTCTGATATCTGATTACTGTAAAAAATGGCGACTAATCCCTAGCACTGCAAAAACGGTATCATCTGTTTTCCATCTACACCATGCCTCGGCCTCGCGTGAGCTTAATGTGCAGCTTGGCGATACGAGAATCCGGCATGAAGCCCAGCCAGTCTATCTTGGCGTTACTCTCGATCGCACTCTGTCATTTCACGAACATCTCATAAAAACTGCAGCAAAGGTGGGCGCGAGGAATAACATCATTGCAAGACTGGCCAGCTCCTCATGGGGCGCGAGCGCTTCCACACTACGATCATCCTCTCTGGCATTATGCTATTCCACTGCAGAATACTGTGCCCCAGTATGGTTCCGTAGGCCCCATGTCCACTTGGTCGATTCCAAATTATATTCCTCCATGAGGATAATCTCTGGAACCATCCGTTCCACCCCGGTTCCATGGCTGCCAGTTCTTAGCAACATCGCCCCGCCAGATATTCGTCGGGATGCGGCATCATCTAAGTTCATTTCCCACGTCTACGCTCGACCGGACCTGCCAATATACACGGATATCTTCGCCCACCCTGTCCAACGCTTGACGTCTCATCACCCAATCTGGTCCCCTACGCCTACACTGAACTTCTCTGTTCCAGACTCTTGGAAACAGAGTTGGCAGTCAGCTGAGGTAAAGAACAAACACCTCATCACAGACCCCTGCAAGCGTCAACCCGGCTTTGACCTAGCACATTATGATTGGGCCCTCCTCAATCGCTATCGAACAGGCCATGGCCGGTGCGCCGCTATGTTCCATCGCTGGGGAGCCAGAGACAACCCGAACTGCCCCTGCGGCTACAGACAATGACCCATATAGTCAACAACTGTCACCTCTCCAGATTCAAAGGAGGTCTCGAAACTTTACATCAGGCTCAACCTGACGCTGTTGACTGGCTACGGAAGAAGGGCAAACGCTAGAAGAAGAATTGATACTTGTACTGGTAACAAGATAAAGGACAATTTAATTTCAGCAGGATACTGAAGTTATTTATAGGAATTACTGTGGGCAGAGATAGATATAGCATATAATGGTTATACAAAGATGCTCTCATGTCTGAGGCTCCAAATTCCCAAATTCAATCCCCCTGCACCACCATAAACCAGGGTTGATCAGTGCTCTGGTTACAAAAAAATAATAATAATAATTACTATACCTTAAGTTCCTCCTCTTTACTTGTTAAATGTTCATGCTCATTTGCTAAAGAATCTTCAGTCTGTTTTATCTGCTTATCCTTTTCAGCAATCCTTTAAAAGGAAACACATTTGTGCATTTGATAAGCATTTAAGGGCAAGGATAGATAGCATAATGGCTATGCAAAGAGCCACTCATGCCTGAGCGTCATGCCTGAGGCTCCAAAGTCCCAGGTTCAATCCCCTGCACCAACATAAGCAGTGCTCTGGTAAAATAAATAAAATAAAAATA
This sequence comes from Erinaceus europaeus, assembly GCF_950295315.1. NCBI lineage: Eukaryota > Metazoa > Chordata > Mammalia > Eulipotyphla > Erinaceidae > Erinaceus > Erinaceus europaeus. Next base: position 39,169,348 of record NC_080177.1, read on the forward strand.
AAATAAAGCATTTAAAATTCTTTAAGAATTATGGTCCTTTTAAGAAGTTTCTCACTTAACTGGACTTTCCATTTGTTTTCTTTTTTTTTTCCAGTTCAGTAGTAACTACTATATCAACTACCACTGCTCCTTAAAATACATGCTTCCATTTTAAAGCTTAAGGTCAAAAAGTTAAATAATTTGCTTATAATTTTAAGGCTGACAATCTTAGTGTAAGATCTCAGCCTTCTGGTTTTGAGTTTATCCCCATCTTTGCAAAGTATACAATCAACAAAACCATAGACCTTTGTTTTGACCATAGCATCAGATAGTTAAAAAAAAAAATAAGTCAAAACTACTTAGAGAAACAAAAAATAACTTAGAACCACTAATCTAATCTCAAATCATCATCTCTTCCAGAAGATTTAAAAAACAAACAAACATAAGGATATGTCATATATAAGACCCAAGTCACAGAAAAAGGTGCAGGAGACAAAATTAGTTACTCCATAAAAAAAGGCAACAAAAGGGAAAATAAATATAAAAAATATATTTAAAAAATAGTTACTCTAAATATACTTCACATTATTTCCTGAACAAGCTAAAATATAACGTTAATTCTGAGTGTTGTAACAAACAGGTATCATTTAGTGATAACAAAGCAATTATAAGAGAAAACTGAGAAAGGCTTACACTTTATGTAGTTCTTCTGCTAGAACCGAAGCGGAAGTCTAAGAAACAAAAATAGCATCAACATAAAGAAAATTTAGCAGAAAGTTTTAAAGTTTTACAATAGTCTCAAAACAGAATTTTAAAGATTAAATTAATATACATAAAGTTGTTGTGGCAGCAGCTGGCACATGATTAGTATTCAATAAATAGTTGCTACTATTCTGAAAACAAGTTTGGTCACCAACAGCAGGATTTAGAGAATTATATAACACAAGACATTTCAAATAAAATAACTTGACAGGCCTGGAAACTGCATAAATGTCAAGATACGTAACTGCCAAGCATAAGAATTGGTGAGTATAATACTCAGTTTCTTTTCTAGAACTCATGAAAAAGAGCTCATTTTATTATCTTTACTTTTAAAAGATACTTAAAAGGATGAGGAAATAGCTGAACACATAAAGAGCACAGGAAATGAATGCCTGAGGCACTAGAGGTAGGTCCCAGGTTCAATCTCTGAAGCTCCATACACCAAAACTGAGTGGTACTTTAGTCTCATCTCCTTCAAATACATAAATACTTTAAAATAAGAAACTTTTCTAAAAACTCTAGTATATAAAGAAAAAAATGTACAGAGGGCTGGGTGGTGGCACACCTGATTGAGCGCACAGATTACAGTGAACCAAGGACCTGGGTTCAAGCCCCAGTCACCACCTGCAAGGGGAAAGCTTCACGAGCGGTGAAGCTGTGTTGCAGGTGTCTCTCTGTCTTTGTCTCTCTCCCTCTCTATCAACCCTTTCCCTCTCAATTTCTGGCTGTCTCTATCCAATAAATAAAGATAGTTTTTTTAAAAATGGAAAAAAAGAAGTAAATACAGTATTCTGAGAAATCGTGGCAAAATTCCTAGAGCTACATCCTCTCAGTTAATAAACTTAAGATCTCGATCCAGAATAATGTGAGTTGATGATTTACACATATATCCATTCACAAACATGTTCTCCCACTGAACTGTCTTTCCCAATTAATCTTAGACCATGGTTTCTAAAAGAAAGTGATTACAAATTTTTTTTCTTAAAACATTTTACACATGGGGAGGGGGTGGGATATGGAGATTGGGCGGTGGGAATTGTGTGGAGTTGTACCCCTCCTACCCTATGGTTTTGTTAATTAATCCTTTCTTAAATAAAAAAAATTTAAAAAAAACAAAAAACATTTTACACAGAAAGATTTCTAAGATACAACTTTATGGATTTTAAGTAAAATAAATTAAAATTCAGTGTATTATAGAAAAAGTACTTAATTTCTGCTTTTTTTCTTAATGCTACACCATCTACATTCTAAAAATTAATGTAACTTAACAATGCTGCCAATTACAATACCATTTGGAAAATTTTGGACAATCTTCCCACTCACTGTATTGAGCTGTAAAAGTTTAAATAATCTTTTATGTACATATAATCTGAGAGCTATGGTTTACATAGCTCAAGGTTTATAAAGTCTGTACTTAGGGAAGAGTTTTTTAATACAAAAGCTGTTATTTTATTTTATTACACCATTTGGCCAATGCTTCCAGTTTTCTTATAGGACTATGGACATCTTTCAGAAATGTAAGAACTATCTAACCTACCTCTCAATTGGCTGAAAAGGATTTTCTTACAATTTTCCCACACTGAACATAATTCTAAGTGTTCAGCACTCAGAATTATCATTATTGATTCACTGCCCAGTGCTGCAACTACAAGTAGTTGGCACTTTATAAGCACTTACATGATGACATAAATGGCAATGAAGTTACTAGTGATGAGAAGCAATAAGAAAGCACTGTTACCTGAGCCGCTATCTGGGAATGAAATTGTTGAATTTGAACTTTCAAAGCCTCATTCTGCTCTAAAACATCCTTTCATAAACAGCAACCAACAGAAAAAGGGAAAAGTACACTGTTAGCACATACTTAATATATAAAATAATTTACGTCTATGTTTATCTTCTAAAAGTCATTCCTAGAATTCAAAGACTATTTTAAACAACAAAGACCAGAGAGTTAATTTATGAGTAGAAAATTGAGACTATATTGTGCTGTTTCTAATCTCACAATAAGAAAGACTAGGAAAGGACATCTCTGAGCATAATTCAAATGCTCCAAGTTATGACAACTGTTCAAAAATTAACTTATAGCAATTCACCATCACTCCAAATCAGGACAAAGAAGACTTTCCTCTTTCCTCTCTCATACAGACATGTCTAATCAATGCCTGCTTTTTTTTTTCCTTGCCACCACAGTTATCACTAGGCCTCAGTACCTACATGATTACACTCCACTTCCATTTCTTGTTCGTTTTTTAATAAAGAAAGAAAGAGAGAGAATAATAAAAACTGTAGCAGTTCCAATGACCATAACTTTCCTCTGCAGGTGCTTCCACATGGCATCCCAGGACTCAAAGCCTTGAGCACGGTAACATGTTCACTATACTTGGGGGTACCACCACCTAATGACCACAACGGGGTAGGGGTTGTAGCTCAGTGGCAGAGTATATGCTTTACATGTATGAGTCCCTAGACTGGGTGTCCAACACAAAAAAATGGAGCCAAGAAGGTAGCCCAAAGGCAGAGCACATGACTTCAGTATGTAAAGTCCTAGGTTCAATAGCTAATACCACATATAAAAGCACCATGAACAGCACCAAAACAGTGAAAAAATGTGGAGTTATATGGGTGGTGGAGTGATGTTGTGTTCAAGTCTTTCTCTCTCTCTAAAAATACAGACTAAAATACTTGGTAGGGGAAGGCACTCAGTATTATCATGCATGCGCCAAGTCCTGGATTTGGATGGCTACCTAACAATACAAACAAATAAAAAACTTTTTAAGGGTGGGGGGGAGGTACCTGAACTTGCATTTGTAGAGATTCTTCTTTATTCACTCGTTTTTGTTCTGACTCCATTAACTGCATTAGTCTTTGTTCCAACTGCTGTTTTGTCACCAATGTGTCTGTAAGCTTACTATGCAGACTCTGTACTTCATTTTCTTTGGCCACAAATTTACTCTGTAAATCTGTAACAAAACATAGCATTAAAGAAGAACTTCACCCTTTGCCTGTCATTATTCATCTTTAGTGTAAGCATCATCTCCTTGAAAACTCTTCCTTAATTCTCTCCAATTCCTCTCCTGAAGGATCCCTGAGTAATCTATGCTTCTCTACTCTCCCAGAAAATAAACATTAAAATAAAACATAAAAGAGAACGAAAAATACAAACTAGCTTTGATATACTCAGATACTAAATATAACCTTAAATCACAAGAAATTAAAATTAAAATTGAGAGATAACCACTAAGTTGAAACAGGAGAGAAAGAGAAAAGTGGTCTAGAAAATCTGAAAGGGGAGCAGCAGATCGCTTTCTCTCCTCTCCTCTCCTCTCCTCTCCTCTCCTCTCCTCTCCTCTCCTCTCCTCTCCTCTCCTCTCCTCTCCTCTCCTCTCTTCTCCTCTCCCAGATCAACTAGGAATAACAAAGAAGACCACCCGGACCGAAACAAGACAGGACTAGAATGACCACAGGAACCCAGTAAATCACCCGTGAGTACAGACACGAGTGGCTGGTGACAGAGAGGAGAGAGGGGCCTAAGGAGGGATTAAGTGACTGCTAACAGTTCAACGGTTTATCAGTGGAGACACCACCTCCAGTCTGCTCCACAACAAGGGGACAACTGAAGGGAGGAAAGGACTCTCCAGAGACTCACCAAGTGCAAGTCTGAGTCTCCATTGCTACTACCCTCAGAATCTGGAGCAGCAACAGGGAGGGACACCAGGGGACAGAGATCTAACCAGGAAACTCAGGAGAAGACCTATACCTCCATGGCATAACTGAAGGGCTGTGAAAGTCTCTTTGCATAACCACTGGATTATCTCTGCCACGCCCTGCTTTATCTCTTGGTCAGGAGTCAGTGACTAAGCTAAGAAGCCTATTGATAGTTTAAAAGCCCTCAGGCTCCCATAGCCTACAAGGAAGAAAAAAAAAGAGGCTTTTACACCACTGAGGTCCAACTCAGGGATTGAAAAAACTGTTAACTTCCACCACGGTAAACCCTTTAATTAAATTATTTAGACACAAGTCAATCCAGGCAATAGTGACCAATAATTTGAAAAGTACTGATAAAGGGAACTCATAAGATAATATATAAAATGGTTAAAACAACAAGAAAAAATATTGGAGACTCGAACCAGGACAAGAGTCCAGCTAAAAGTCCTCCAGAGGGTGAAACACAAAACAACGAGTTCAACATCCAAACATTAGCTAAGGAAATAATAACAGGAGTGAGTAAAGAATTTGAAAAAATTGTAATCAGAAATGCAGGAACAACAAATGAGAATATGGAAGAAAATTCTAATTATCTCATGGTTATTAGAGAGCTGAAAGCTGAAATCGCTGAGCTAAGAATGCAACTAGCTGAACAAGCTAAAACAGTATCAGAGCAGGGCAACAAAATAGACGAACTCCAGAATGCAGTAGAGGGCAGAGAGAATAGAATCTATGAGGCTGAAGACAGAATTAGCAAGATTGAGGATGAATTAGAGACAACTAAAAAAGAAGTAAGAGATCTCAAAAAGAGATTAAGAGATGCTGAAAACAACAACAGAGTCCTATGGGATGACTTCAAAAGAAACAATATATGCATTATTGGCTTACCAGAGGAAGAAAGAGAAGGAGAGGAAGAAAGCATTCTCCAGGCCATAATAGCTGAAAATTTCTCTAGTCTAGACAACACCAAAGACATAAAGATTCAAGAAGCCCAGAGGGTCCCAAACAGAATTAACCCAGACCTAAAGACACCAAGACATGTCATACTTAGAATGGAAAGGAATAAGGATAAAGAAAGGATCCTCAAGGCTGCAAGAGAAAAACAAAGAGTCACCTACAAAGGAAAACCCATAAGATTAGCAGCAGACTTCTCCATACAAACACTACAGGCCAGAAGAGAATGGCAAGATATCTATCGAGTGCTCAATGAGAAAGGCTTTCAGCCAAGAATACTATATCCTGCTAGACTGTCATTCAGACTAGATGGAAGCATCAAAACCTTCTCAAACAAGCAACAGTTGAAGGAAGCAACCATCACCAAGCCTGACCTGAAAGAAGTTCTGAAAGGTCTCCTATAAACAACCAGACCACCACAAATAGGACATATATCAAAACACTCTAAAACTCTACAAGAATGGCTTTAAAATATCTTCAATCTTTGATATCAATAAATGTCAGTGGCCTGAATTCACCTATTAAAAGACACAGAGTAGGAAGATGGATCAGAAAACACAACCCAACAATATGTTGTCTACAGGAAACTCACCTAACGCAACAAGACAAACACAGACTTAAAGTGAAAGGATGGAAAACTATCATTCAAGCCAATGGCCCACAAAAAAGGGCAGGAGCAGCTATTCTCATATCTGACATGATAGACTTGAAAATAGATAAGATTAAAAAAGATAGGAATGGACACTACTTAATGCTCAGAGGATCAGTCAATCAAGAGGACTTAACAATTATCAATATCTATGCACCCAATGAGAAGCCATCTAAATACATCAAACTTCTACTGAAAGAGCTACAGCAATATATTAACAGTAACACAATCATAGTAGGGGACTTCAACACCCCACTATCTCAACTTGACAGATCATCCAGGAAGAAAATCAGTAAAGACATAAGGGAGCTAAATGAAGAGATAGATAAACTAGAACTATTGGACATTTTCAGAGTCATTCATCCCAAGAAACTGGAATACACATTTTACTCAAATCCACATGGATCATTCTCAAGGATAGACCATATGTTAAGCCACAAAGACAGCATCAGCCAATTCAAGAGCACTAAAATCATCCCAAGCATCTTCTCAGACCACAGAAGAATTAAACTAACACTTAACAATCAACAAAAGATTAGTAACAGTGCCAAAATGTGGAAGCTCAACAGTACACTTCTTAACAACTTCTGGGTCAAAGAGGAAATCAAGGAAGAAATCAAAATGTTTCGAGAGTTCAATGAAAATGAAGACACAAGCTATCAAAATATTTGGGACACAGCTAAAGCAGTCCTAAGAGGGAAGTTCATAGCTATACAAGCACACATTAGGAAACAAGAAAAGGCACAAATAAACAGCCTGATTGCACATCTTAAAGACCTAGAAGAAGAACAACAAAGGAATCCTAAAGCAACCAAAAGGATAGAAATCACTAAAGTTAGGGCAGAAATAAATAACATTGAGAATAGGAAAACCATACAAAAGATCAATGAAAGTAAATGTTGGTTCTTCGAAAGAGTAAACAAAATTGACAAGCCTTTAGCCAGACTCACAAAACAAAAAAGGGAGAAAACCCAAATAAATCGGATAGTAAATGAAAGAGGAGAAATCACAACAGACACTGCAGAAATTCAACATATCATGCGAGGCTTCTATGAACAACTATATGCCACCAAGCTAGAGAACCTGGAAGAAATGAATGATTTCCTAGATACCTACCAACTTCCAAAACTAAGTAAAGAGGAAGTGGATAACATGAACAGGCCCATCACAGCTAATGAAATTGAAACAGTTATGAAAAATATCCCCAAAAATAAAAGTCCTGGACCAGATGGTTTTACAAATGAATTCTACAAAACTTTCAAAGAAGAACTAATGCCTCTACTTTTAAAAGTCTTCCAGAAGATTGAAGACACTGGAATACTCCCTGCCAGCTTCTATGAAGCCAACATCACCCTGATACCAAAAGCAGACAGGGACACAACCAAAAAAGAAAACTACAGACCAATATCTCTGATAAACATAAATGCGAAAATATTGAACAAAATTCTAGCCAACCGGATACAGCAGTATATCAAAAAGATTGTTCATCATGACCAAGTGGGGTTTATCCCAGGCATGCAAGGTTGGTTTAATATACGTAAATCAATCAATGTGATCCACCACATCAACAAAAGCAAGACCAAAAACCAAATGGTCATATCAATAGATGCAGAGAAAGCCTTTGACAAAATACAACATCCCTTTATGATCAAAACACTACAAAAAATGGGAATAGATGGAAAATTCCTGAAGATAGTGGAGACTATATATAGCAAACCTACAGCCAACATCATACTCAATGGTGAAAAACTGGAAGCATTTCCACTCAGATCAGGTACTAGACAGGGCTGCCCACTATCACCATTACTATTCAACATAGTGTTGGAAGTTCTTGCCATAGCAATCAGGCAGGAGCAAGGAATTAAAGGCATACAGATTGGAAGAGAAGAAGTCAAACTCTCCTTATTTGTAGATGACATGATAGTATACATGGAAAAACCTAAGGAATCCAGCAAGAAGCTTTTGGAAATCATCAGGCAATACAGTAATGTGTCAGGCTATAAAATTAACATTCAAAAGTCAGTGGCATTCCTCTATGCAAACACTAAGTTAGAAGAAATTGAAATCCAGAAATCAGTTCCTTTTTCTATAGCAACAAAAACAATAAAATATCTAGGAGTAAACCTAACCAAAGAAGTGAAAGACTTGTATACTGAAAATTATGAGTCACTACTCAAAGAAATTGAAAAAGACACAAAGAAGTGGAAAGATATTCCATGTTCATGGGTTGGAAGAATCAACATCATCAAAATGAATATATTACCCAGAGCCATCTACAAATTTAATGCTATCCCCATCAAGATCCCAAGCACATTTTTTTGGAGAATAGAAAAAATGCTACAAATGTTTATCTGGAACCAGAAAAGACCTAGAATTGCCAAAACAATCTTGAGAAAAAAGAACAGAACCGGAGGCATCACACTCCCAGATCTCAAACTGTATTATAGGGCCATTGTCATCAAAACTGCTTGGTACTGGAACATGAACAGACACACTGACCAGTGGAATAGAATTGAGAGCCCAGAAATGAGGCCCCACACCTATGGACATCTAATCTTTGACAAAGGGGCCCAGACTATTACATGGGGAAAGCAGAGTCTCTTCAACAAATGGTGTTGGAAACAATGGGTTGAAACATGCAGAAGAATGAAACTGAAGCACTGTATTTCACCAAATACATAAGTAAATTCCAAGTGGATCAAGGACTTGGATGTTAGACCAGAAACTATCAGATACTTAGAGGAAAATATTGGCAGAACTTTTTTCTGCATAAATTTTAAAGACATTTTCAATGAAACGAATCCAATTACAAGGAAGACTAAGGCAAGTATAAACCTATGGGACTACATAAAATTAAAAAGCTTCTTCACAGCAAAAGAAACCACTATAGAAACCAAGAGACCCCTCACAGAATGGGAGAAGATCTTTACATGCCATACATCAGATAAGAGTTTAATAACCAACATATATAAAGAGCTTGCCAGACTCAACAACAAGACAACAAATAACCCCATCCAAAAATGGGGGGAGGACTTGGACAGAATATTCACCACAGAAGAGATCCAAAAGGCCAAGAAACACATGAAAAAATGCTCCAAGTCTCTGATTGTCAGAGAAATGCAAATCAAGACGACAATGAGATATCACTTCACTCCTGTGAGAATGTCATACATCAGAAAAGGTAACAGCAGCAAATGCTGGAGAGGGTGTGGGGTCAAAGGAACCCTACTGCACTGCTGGTGGGAATGTCAATTGGTCCAACCTCTGTGGAGAACAGTCTGGAGAACTCTCAGAAGGCTAGAAATGGACCTACCCTATGACCCTGCAATTCCCCTCCTGGGGATATAGCCTAAGGAACCCAACACATCCATCCAAAAAGATCTGTGTACACCTATGTTCTTGGCAGCACAATTTGTAATAGCCAAAACCTGGAAGCAGCCCAGGTGTCCAACAACAGATGAGTGGCTGAGCAAGTTGTGGTATATATACACAATGGAATACTACTCAGCTGTAAAAAATGGTGACTTCACCGTTTTCAGCCGATCTTGGATGGACCTTGAAAAAATCATGTTGAGTGAAATAAGTCAGAAACTGAAGGATGAATATTGGATGATATCTCTCTCAGGCCTAAGTTGAAAAACAAGAATAGAAAAGAAAACACAAGTCGAACCTGAAATGGAATTGGAGTATTACACCAAAGTAAAAGACTCTGGGGTGGGTGGGTGGGTGGGTGGGGAAAATACAGGTCCATGAAAGTAGATGAATGACATAGTGAGGGTTGTATTGTTAAATGGGAATCAGGGGAATGTTATGCATGTACAAACTATTGTATTTACTGTTGAATGTAAAACACTAATTCCCCAATAAAGAAATAAATTATTTAAAAAAAAAATCTGAAAGGCTCAGAAAGTAGAGATACTAGATAAAATGAGAGCTGCCCGGTTGGGTCCTATAAAACAAACCCAAAGTGGTTTGGGGAGGCTGGGTACGGGGAAAAGCACCACAGTATAGGACAACAATGCAGGGAATACATATTTGTTCTTATATGTACACAACAGAGTATTAATTACACATTCTAAGAAAAAATTGTTATTTCAATAACAAGATCATAACAACAAAACAGAGGGTGCACACACACACAAACATTGTGGGGCTGGTCAAACCCAAGAGAGTGCGAAAATTACCACATGCAAGTATCTGGCTTCAAGCTAACATGCAATGGGAACGCTCATAAACAAAGAAGCATTATGGCAGTTATCTCTCTTTCTCTACCTCCTATTTACCTCTCAATCTCTGTTTCTATCAAACATAAGAGGAAAATAAGGGGGAAGCAGGGGAACACCACCAGGAATTTGTCATGCCCCAATGTTAACATGGGTGGCAATAAAAATAAGTAATTTTAATAAATATATAATTTGTGAAAATTAGAAATGTTTATCATATTCATAAAAATAATATTCGTATCCAAAAACTGAATTCAGAAGAGTATACCATTTTTTACCAAGATCAGTAAAAGGGAAAACAATAAATTAATGCCTTCAAATTCCTAAATGAAATTTTCAATCGAGAATTCTACATCCAGTAAAACCATCAACCAAACATGAAACTAGAAAGGATAAATACATTTTCAGATACACAATGCCTCAACAAAAGTACAAAAGGTATATGCTCTTGACACTACAAATTATGTTCAAAAGGAAGGAAAGCAAGAAAGATGACAGTGTTATTGGACTGGGGGATGCTAAAAGAAGTCTCAGAAAGACAACTATGCCATCAATTAAGAAAATATCAAAGCGGGGCCGGGTGGTGTTAAGTGCACATGGTGTGCAGCGCAAGGACATGCACAAAGGAAGGATTCTGGTTCAAGCCCCTGGCTCTAGACCTGCAGGGAAGTTGTCACTGCAAGCAGTGAAGCAGGTGTCTATCTTTCTCTCCCCCTCTCTATCTTCCCCTCTTCTCTTAGCTTCTCTCTGTCCTACTCAGCAACAAAATAAAAAAAATAAATAAAAAATAAAAAGGAAAAAAATGGCTGCCAGCAGCAGTGGATTCATAGTGCAGGCAGGGAGCCCCAGTGAGAACCCTGGAGGCAAAAAAAAAAGAAAGAAAAAGAAAAAGAAAGAAAAGAAAAGAAAATACTAAAGGAAAAAGACTAAAGACTCCAGAAGGGATATATCCTCAAAATAAAGAGACAGTTGTTTAATACATAATGTGTTAAGAAGCTGAAGGACAAGGAAATTTAGAAGGAATATAATCATAAGTAAGTAAAATTATAAACAAATATAAACCGAAAGCATAAAGCAGTTAATTCCAGGGATTCGGTTTAAGAATTGGTATTTTAGGAGCCAGGCAGTGAGAGGCACAGCCAGTTAAGCACACACATTACCAAGCTCCCCTGTCCACATGTGCTGGATAGGGGGGTCCCTTCACAAGCAGTGAAGCCAGTCTGCAGATGTCTCTCTCCCTCCTTCTTTCCGTGACCTCCTCAATTCCTATCTGGCCTTTTTTTTATCAAATTAAAAAAAAGAAAAAAAGAGTGGTCCAAGAAGTGACACAGTGGATAAAGCATTGGACTCTCAAGCATGAGGTCCAGTGTTCGATCCCTAGCAGCACATGTACCAGAGTAATGCCTGGTTCTTTCTCTCCCTCCTCCTTTCTTTCTCATTAATAAATAAAATATTAAAAAAAAAAAAAAAGCAAGATAAAGAGGAATAATGGCCACCAGGAGAGGTGGGTTTGTGGTACAAGCACCAAGCTCCAGTGATTAATAGCGGGACCAATAAAAAAAAAGAGATATGGGGCCAGGTGGTGGCACAAATAGTTGAGCAAACACGTTATAGTGCGCAAGGACCCAGGTCCTCACCTGCAGGGGGGAAAGCTTTCCAAGTGGTAAAGCAGGGCTGCAGGTGTCTCTCTCTGTCTCTTGCCTTATCACCCCCTTCCCCCTCGATTTCTGGCTGTCCCATAATTAAACAAAAATAATTTTTTAATTTTTAATTCTAAAAAAAAAAAGATAAAAAAAGGAAATGGAATTTTAATTTATCTTGGCTTAAAATTGAGTAACATGATCTTAATGATATCAATACACACTGATAAACTCAAAGGGTTTGTATAACCATACAAAGACAATAAGGGGAAAGTAAGAGGAATAGTGTGGAAATATTAAGCTTTCTTTTCTGTAAGAGTCAACAGATATGCTTCTGGCCAAAATGAGGATTTACTGTTCAGTTACATAGTTATAGGCAAATATAGAGAGTTTATACTTACAATTATTTTTTACTTATAAATTTTAAATGTGCTAATATAAATATATATACACTGTGTGTATACATTGTACGGATGTGTAATATAAACTTTAGATAAATAAAGTCTTCCAATATTTTAGGTTTACTTAAATGTTGACCCAAAGTGAATTATCTACAAAGAAAAAATAAAAAGCCAGATAAAACCAACGGCTTAAAGGGCCACAACTCTTATATCTAACCTAGTATTTCAAATTACTATTTTTCTAGTTCATCACTTCTTTGGCGGAATAAAGGGAATAGAGGAGTAAATAATACGTATTCCATGATTTCCTGATGCACTCATCAAATTAAGAAAAGAGTACAGAAAATGAGCATTTAAGTAGGCAAATTTAACTATTTGGAATAGAAATGCTTTAGCTGCTTCTCTCTTCACAATCAATGAACTTCAGAGCCATTCCCTAAAACAAATAACAGAAAGTTTCTCAAAGAACCAAAGGATGTAACTACAGGAGGAAAAAAACATACAACTAGCTCACAGTACCTACTAGGTATCCCAATTTTATCTGCAACTTTAGCCTTCAGAAAGAAGTAGTACAGAGACTATTTTTAAGTTCTAAGAAATATTAAAGAAGTCGAACTGTACTAAAACTATCAAATCATATTGTCTTCACATAGGTAAAAGAAATCTTACCCAGAATTATGTAATAAATATCATGAATATCTCTTCCCCTTACCTTGCTGTGCTGCCTCATGCTCTGCTGTTCTCTTCCTGATATAGCTCTGAATTTCTTCCCACCTCCTCTCAGCTTCTTGTAGTTGGACCTGGAAAAGGGGTACATTAACAAGCACAGGATTTCATTTATTAAAATTCCTATCTACTCAAGCTTTACTGATGTGTCATAAAACTGCTTAATCTAACAACTAGTCTCATATAAGATGATAGGCAGATATGCCTAGTCTGATAACATGCCGATAGGATCAACCAGAACCATTTCACTTTTTTTAAATTACTTTTTTGAATATTTATTTATTCCCCTTTGTTGCCCTTGTTTTATTTTTTTTTCCCCCTCCAGGGTTATTGCTGGGCTCGGTGCCTGCACCATGAATCCACCGCTCCTGGAGGCCATTTTTCCCCCTTTTTGTTGCCCTAGTTGTTGCAGCCTCGTTGCAGTTATTATTGCCATTGTTGACGTTGCTTTGTTGTTGGATAGGACAGAGAGAAATGGAGAGAGGAGGGGAAGACAGGGAGAGAGGGGAGAGAAAGATAGACACCGGCAGACCTGCTTCACCGCCCGTGAAGCGACTCCCCTGCAGGTGGGGAGCCGGGGGCTCCAACCGGATCTTTACGCCGGTCCCTGCGCTTTGCGCCACGTGCGCTTAACCCACTGTGCCACCGCCCGACTCCCGCCCTTGTTTTATTGTTATAGTTGTTATTGATGCCATCGTTGTTGGATAGGACAGAGAGAAATGGAGAGAGATGGGGAAGACAGAGAGGGGGAGGAAAGATAGACACCCGCAGATCTGCTTCACCACTTGTAAAGCGACTCCCTTGCAGGTGAGGAACCGAGGACTCAAACTGTAATCCTTACACCAGTCCTTGCACTTTGCGTCACCTGCGCTTAGCCTGCTGCAACTCCCACCATTTCACTTTTTTATATACAGGATTTACAGATTAGATTATTTCAGAAACTCAGTATTGGATCAATACATGTACTACCGTGCATATATCTAACTCAGCTATGATGTTTTCCAATATTTTCCTCAGTTGAAAGCATTCAATTTGTCCATGTCTACAGTGAGCAAACTTACATCTATAAACTATAAATACCAGCACTAAACCCACCAGCAATAAAATCGTATTAAATGAAACAATTAATAATCTCCCAGACAAATCTAAGAAAACTACAGTAGGTGTGGCCTAGAAATAGTACTGTGGTAGGGGGCTGGGCAGCAGTATACCCAGTTAAGCATACGTAATACTATGTACAAGGACCTGCACACCAAGACCAGGGTTTGAGCCCCCACTCTCCACCTATTGTAGGGATACCTCACAAGCGGTGAAGCATGTCTGCAAGTGTCTCTCTCCCTCTGTATCTCCCCTCTCAATTTCTCTGTCATATTGAATAAAATGGAGGGCTGAGGAGGGCTGGGTGGTAGCACAGTGGGTTAAGCGCACATGACACGAAACGCACAAAGTACAAGGGCTGGCAAAAGGATCCCTGTTTGAGCCCAGCTCCCCACCTGCTGGGGCAGGGGCACTTCGCCAGTGGTGAAGCAGGTCTGCAGGTGTCTATCTTTCTCTCCTTTGTCTTCCCCTTCTCTCTTGATTTCTCTCTGTCCTATCCAACAACAACAACTATAACAACAATAACAACTACAAGGGCAACAAAAATGGGAAAAATGGCCTCAAGGAACAGTGGGTTCATAGTGCAGGCACTCAGCCCCAGTGATAACCCTAGAGGCAAAATAAATTTTTAAGTCTCAAGTATAAGACTTAAATTTTTAAGTCTCAAGTATGAGGTCCTTAGTTCTTTCTTGGCATTGCATATAGCAGTGATGCTCTGCTTCTCTTTCTCCACTTCCATCTCTAATGAATAATTTTTTTATTAAAAACTACAAAAACAAAAATTATACTATTTCTCATATATAATTCTTTTTTAGTATTTTATTATATTTGATAGAAGAGAAATTGAGAGAAGGGGAAACAGGGAGTGACAGAGACACCTGCAGACCTGCTTCATCCCTCCTGCATGTAGGGATTAGGGGGCTTGAACTTGAGTTCTTGTGCATTATAATATGTGCACTTAACCAAGTATGCCACCACTCATCCCCACATCTGATCATTCTCAATCTTTTTAACTTATACTGCTCTGGAATTGTTATTAAGATATATGACAACATCAATAGCCTACAAAAGAATCTAATACTTAAACTACAACTTAAACTAAACTACACATATTTAACTCATTTTCTTTCCAATGAAAAGATAATTTTTGCACATCAGTCTACTTAATGTGCATACACTATAACATGGAAGGGAAACAAATCTATTCTCCCATCAATCATCCTAAGCAACCGCATACATCTCCTGGCAGTAATAAGCATCTCACAATACCAGCGGTTGTTCTGGTGTCTAAGAAACAAAGCATGATTTCTGTAGTGTGATTCAAATGAAACTACTGCAGCAATAGCTGGTCTTGTGCATAATCAAGGAAAAACCCGCTATTCAAGGCTGGAAGAGAAAGAGGCTCTTCTGAATTTACTAGGAAATCCAAGTTAGAGACAAGTTGTTATTGAAGGCAATTGTCATTAACTACCTTTAAGTTGTAAACTCATATTTAAGATGAATTCTATTTAGAGTTAATCAGTTAATTTTTTCTAAGAATTTTTAATATTAAATTCAAATCTACATGCAATTCTTTATTTAGCTTAAATGGCTCTATAGAATCCTGAGGCTATGGGTTCAATTAGTCATCAAATTACATTTCTCAAGCGTGTGTGTGCGCGTGCAAACGCACGCATTCAGATCACTGAATTGTTATTATCTACATTACTCATAAAATGATATAAAGGTGGCAATATATTACTTTCAGCTGAGTAACTGCTTGCTCAGCATTCTTCTTCTGAACTTCCTCTTGCTGTAGCTTTCCTTTCTTCTCAGTCAGTTCATTCATCAATCTACCACAATCCTGGCGCAGCTTACTGAGTTCAGCAGACTGCCTAAAAACAGTAACTAGATTAGGAATCTTCCATTAATACTAACACATATGAACAACAAAATATTAAATATAGTTTTTCAGAGTAAGTAATCCCTCCTATATCTAACTAAAAGCAATGCTATAAGTAACAATGCTAAAAAAGTATGGTTGAATATAATACCTGAACAATTCTGATGACAATTATACAAATCCTAAATCACTATAAAATTATATTTTAAAAACCGATGATTTAACTTTCATGAGAAGCATGGATCAATAGCATCATGCTCACAACTATTATTAAAGTCAGTCAAGCGTAGTTATTCTGAATAAACATGTTAATTAGTCTCCTCTTGGCCAGTTTCTCAAAGTATAATCCACAGCCAATTGCCAAGTATCACAAGAGATGTTTCTTTTTATTTGTTATTAATAGTATGTTACAAGATTATAAGATTATGTATAGTTTCACACTACAACCACTACCAGAGTTCTATATCCCCACCCTAAGAAATGTTTCTTAGCATACAGACTCCTGGACTGAGTCAATGATGCATAATTTCTAAAGGGGTAAAAATCAAGAATACGATTTTTAACATGACAGATACTTTTCAAAATAATGGAGTTTTATAGTTACCATGAAAGGATTTAAAATGTTTTTTAAGTTTAATGTTTTCAAATATGCAAATGAATTTAAAGTTCCAATTTTGCAGTTTCTTTCCACAGATGACACTAACATTGTACAATTTAGCTGAAAAGGTTCTTCACAAAACATAAAAATAATTGTTTTTTTTAAACATCCTTTTCTTTTCTAAGATCTTATTTATTAATAAGAAAGATAGGAGAGAAAGAACCAGATATCACTCTGGTACATATGCTGCCGGGGACTGAACTCGGGACCTCATGCTTGAGAATTCAATGTTTTATCCACTGCGCCACCTCCCGGACCACGAAAGAACTGTTTTTTTAAACTGATTCACTTTAGAAGCAAAAGTAAAAAAATATGAAAGTCTACATCAGTTACTATCAAACACCATTTAGATTATTCAAGAAAATACCTTCCCATTCAACAAAAAGTAAAGCATTTGAAAGCATACTTGTTTTCTAGTTGGTTTGTAGTATTGCTGACTGCATCTCTCAGTATGCCATTTTCCTGTTTCAAGTGAGCAATCTCAGCCTCCATCTGTTCACGAACTTGCTGGAACTAAAATTATTTTACACACATGAGATTTAAGAGTAACCACCAAAGAAAATTTTTTCACAGAAGTTTTTTTTTTTATGATCAGACTGAAAAAACATCAATAAATGAAGTCTGGATCATCTTCAACTAAGTTAAAGAATAAATGACATTGACAGGAATCAATATAAAATATATACAAATAGACACAGCTTTCAAGACTATAAGTCAGCATATATCACTTTTAACAAGTGCTCTCATCAGTCCTTATCTTTCCCACCTCCCATCTTCATTTTTCCAAAGTACACAGTGTTTATTATTATAATAAAGTATTCACTTAATAGCTTTAAGTTTGCCCTCTCAACCCCACCTAAATTAAGTTGCTTAGCTAAAGACAGGGAACCAAATGTAACTAGCCATTATATACAGTAGCCCAGCAAAGTATTACACATATTAGATATTTAAAATTTTACGAGCAAAATAAACTCAAAACATTTCGTTTGGAAAGAATGAACAGATACCTTCATCTGCATCTGTTGGGTCTCTTGATAACTGACATGAATTTTATTCTGAAATACACTGTGTTCTTTTTCTAATGTTCCTATACGATCTTTCATTCTTGCTATAACAACATTACTTCTTTCTTTTTCAGCCATTACTTCCTAGAAGAGTAGACAATGAAAGAAATTTCAAAAGTTATGGAAAAGTACCATAAAACATATTTAACATCAGCAAAACAATGTTAGTAATATAATCATGAATTCAGAAATAAGTACTTGTTTTAAAAAAATAGTTAAAAAAAAAAAGGCTGTCTTCTGCATTTTACCTGCTCTTATACTAATTCCTTTTATAAACACTTGTTACTGTTAACATGCACTTTCTAGGGAGTCTGGAGGTAGCGCAGCGGATTAAGCTCACGCAGTATGAAGCAGAAGGACCTGCATAAGGATCCCTGTTCCAGGTCCCAGCTCCCCACCTGCAGGGGGTTGCCTCACAAGCGGTGAAACAGGTGTGCAGGTGTCTTTCTTTCCCCCACTCTGTCTTCCCCTCCTCTCTCCATTTCTCTCTGTACTATCTAACAATGATGACATCAATAACAATAATGACTAGAACAACAATAAAAAAAAAACAAGGGCGACAAAAGGGAAAATAAATGAAAATATTAAAGGTTTAAAAAAAAAAACATGTCTAAGAGTTAAGTTGTTGAACACAGAATAAATCCCACATTCTAATTCAATTATACAGACGTGTATGTACATAAACAGCTCAACTGGTAGAGCATCAAACCTTCATGTCTGAGGTTTCCCAGTCTGATCCCAGCACTGCATGTAGCGGAGTTGTGTACTGGTTTGTCTCTTTATGTGAAATTCTCTCAACTGTAACAATAAATGGGGGGTGATTCACCTGGTTGAGCCCACAAGTTACAATGCACAAGGACTCAGGTATAAGCCCCTGGTCCACACCTACAGGGGGAAAGCTTCACAAGTGGTGAAAACAGGACTGCAGGTGTCTCTGTCCTTTTCCCTCTCTATCACCCCATTTCCTCTCGATTTCTGGACGTCTCTATCCAATAAATAAATAAAAAGAAAAAAAGAAAATATTATCTTTAAAAAAATTAATAGGGAGCTGTGGGGCTTAGAGGAGAGTTGGAGGTGAGGCCAGGCTCCCAACCTCTGCTAGGAGCAGGAGAATAAAGGTTCATGGGGCCCATCAGAACAGCCCTCTGTGGGCTCTTCTCTCCTGGAATTCTTGGTAGTACATCAGTGAGAACCTCATTACCCTCCTCCTCTCCATTCCTCTGGAGGCATGTTAAGTGCTACTCCTGCATGAGTGCATCTTCATTCACAATGACCAGACCAGTGTTCAGATCAGCATTACCTACTAGGGAGCTCAATTGCTCAGAACACTGAACCTATCCTGATGCTGAGATGCCCTGTGGCACAACCTCTGGCAGAGGAGATAACTTCTTCAACAACATTTTCTTCAAGACAGGCTACAAAGTGTGTTCAAGGCAATGTTTAGACCTGGGATGAAGCTTGCTCTGGCAAGTTGCTCTTCTACCCTGAGCAACTCATCAAAGGCAAGGAAGGGAGCTGCGTGGGGGCACACACAGTTAAATGAACATATTACAGTGCACAAGGACCTGGGTTCAAGCCCCTTGTCCCCAGCTGTTGTAGGGAAGCTTCGGGGTGTAGTGAAATCATACTGCAGGTGTCTCTTTTTCCTTCTTTATCTCTCCCTTCCCTCTCAATTCTCTCAATCCAACATTAATTAATGAATTAATTATATGCATATTTTAAAGGCAAGTAAGATGCTGCCAATTAACTATGCCTATGGGTACTGTACTACTGGCAAGATTATTGACCTTGTCTTAGACCATATTTGGAAACAGGCTGATAGTGTACCTGTCTTTAAGGCTTCCCGATTTTCCACAAGTTTGGTTCACCTCTGCCAGCAAGAAGTCCAAGCTGGAGTTCTTCATCTACCCAACCTCCACACCAGGATACCACAGTAGTAGTGGAATTCCATTCTCACCATTCATACCATCCTGAAGCACTGTGACTGAGACTTCGTGGTATACAGTGAGAACTATGATCTACGACACATAAAAACTTTGACACTGAACATCCAACCTAAACTAAACCTGAAGAAACTGATAGGTCAAATTGTTTCCTCCATTGACTACTTCTCTCACACTTGAAACCCTGAATGTTGACCTGGAGCCAGACTAACCTGGTGTCCTGAATCCCTGAATCCATGTCCCTCTGGCCATATACATCCTATCATCTCTGCTGAGAAAGCCTACTATGAACACCTTACTATTGCAGAGATCACCAAATGGTAAAATGTGACTCTCTCCATATGGAAAATATATATCCTGGACTGTGGCAGTGTGACATCCCAAAGATGTCAGTGCTGTCACTACCAACACCAAGAATAATCACAGCATCCAGTTTGTGGACTGGTGCCCCAGTGGCTTTGAGGTTGGCATTACCAGCTTCCAGCTGTGATCCCTGGTGGAGATCTAACCAAAATACAGCAAACTATACCACATTCATTACAGAGGTATGGGCTCATGGTCTGGACCACAAGTATGATCTCATGCACATCAATCACGCCTTTCTTCACCAGTATATAGGTGAGGGCACGGAGGAAGGAGAATTTTCTGAGGATCATGAAAACATAGATGCCTGGCAGAAAGACTGAGAAAATTAGGCAGATAATGCTGAGGGAGAAAGTGAAGCTATAGGTTATGTCCAGTGCACTTTACTGTGCTGGCACCATCTTACTTTTGTTTTTAGGAAGTTATCCATTGTGGCCCTAACTTAACCTATTAATAAAAGTGAGTTTTGTCTATGGAAAAAATATATAAATATGCACGTTAAGAGTGTGCAAGGACCCAGATTCAAGCCTCCAGCCCCCACCTGCAGGGGGAAAGCTTCACAATGGTAAAGCAGGGCTGCAAGTGTCGCTTTCCCTATCACTGTTTCCCTCTTGATTTCTGGCTGTCTTTATCTAATAAATAAATTAAAATTATTTCATATATATATATATATATATAAATAAATAAAACCTTTTTAAAGATTTGTAGTTATTTATTTAAAGACAGGCCAGGTAGTTCACCCAATAGAAGATACACATTATCATGCATAAGGACCTGAGTTCAAGCCCCCAAACATCATATGTGAGCACTTTCATGGGGACCTCACCGCTTGTGAGGCGATCCCCTGCAGGTGGGGAGCCGGGACCTGGAACCAGGATCCTTACATCAGTCCTTGAGCTTCACAACACGTGAGCTTAACCCGCTGCGCTACCTCCAAACTCCCTAGAAAGTGCATGTTAACAGTTGCAAAGTGTTTATAAGAGGAACTGGTATAAGACCACGTAAAACACAGAAGACAGCCTTTTTTTAAATTTGATAGTCATCTACTGATCAGCTCTGGCTTATGGTGGTGCAGGGGACTGAACCTAGGACTTTGGAGCCTCAAGCATGAGAGACTCTGCATAACCATTATGCGGTGTACCCCCACCCTCAAATTTAAATTTTTTTAAAACAGTCAGTAAATTAGTCACATAAAAACCATACTAAAGTTTTTAAATCTAAGAAAGCATGCCTATCACCTGGCTCTGAGGTGCAATGGATAGCACATTGAGTTTTTAGACAGAAAACACACTTACCTTTTATTAATCTCTATCAACCCAAATTTGTCCATTATCTTTAAATTTTACTTCAAAATCTCATTACAGATTATATATTCAAGCAAAGCCAGTCTTATAATGTCAGTCAAGTATGCAACAGAATGGTACAGAAATAAATTTCACTTATTATACCATTATTTAACTCCAAAATGAAAAAATAGGTACTCTGGGAGCAATGAGACCATACTTTCTATAGGATTTCAATTATGTTATCCACAGAATTTTTTAACATACAAATGACACAATTTTATTATTAATTTTAGGTGTACAACATTTGTTACTCATATATACATTTGACTCTTGAACAACAAAATTGGTTTGGGCACCAATTACCACACAGTTGACTCTCACACAACATTATTAATAGTCTGTTATTGATCCGAAGTTTTACCAATAATACCAATAATAAATAAATTATGCATGGTATTAGCACTGTGTACTATAGTTCTATAATACAGTAAGCTACAAAAAATCCTAAGAGAAAATTTATTTACAGTATTACACTGTAATTACCAATACTGTATATAAAAGTAAAACCAGGGATTTCAAACCAGTAACGTTCAAGGGTCAACTGTATTGTGAAATGATTAATACAATAAATCTAACTACTACCAATTATCACACAACTATATTTTTGATGACTAAAACAAATTTGAAGATTTACTCTCCTGGCAATGTTTAGATACACAACACAATATTACTTTTTTTTTTTTAAGTCACCATGCCTGGGCCAGGTGGTGGTGCCTCCAGTTGAGCACACATGTTGCAATGCTCAAGGACCCAGGTTCCAGCCCCAGTCCCCACCTGCAGGGGGAAAGCTTTGCAAGTGGTGAAGCAGTGCTGCAGATGTCTCTCTGTCTCTTACCCTCTCTGTCTCCCCTCTTCCTCTGACTACTGGCTGTCTCTATCCAATAAATAAATTAAAAATATAATAATAATAATAAAACTTTAAGTCACCATGCCTGCTGGGCTAGTGTAGGGGTACCTCTTCCCGGGCGTATACTCTCTGGGTTGGAGAGAACTTGACCAGAGCCAGCCTGGGCTGCTACTCACTCAGCGACGTGGGAGAGATGACTCATAAACTTGTGGTGGAGTGGCAATACAATGTCTTTATTGATCAGAAAGCCAACGCGTTTAAACGGTAGACCCAGAAGTGGCAAGTTCGAAAGGGAAATGGATAGGAAGGGGGTGGAGAAAGGCAAAAGTGGGCTGGAAAGGTAGGAACTTCCTTAGCAACTGTTGTGAGGGTTTTAACTGGTAGGATTAATATTACCCTGCAGGCAGGGAGGTAGAAAGAAGATAGATCAAAGGAATGGAATGGGTGGGGATCTCTCAGGCAAAACAATGATTATGTAGACAGGCCATATTATCAGGAATGTAAGGTTCTTTGTGAGGCTCCTCACAACTACTCGACACATGCCTATAGATTACATTCCAGAAGTAGGTATTTTTAATTCAAAGTCTACATCATTTGGGGTCAGGTGGTGGCATACCCTGTAAAGAGAGTACATTACCATATGCAAAAACCTGGGTTCAAGTCCCCAGTCCCTGCCTGCATGGGATAAGCTTCATAAAGATGATATAGAGCTGCAAGTATCTCGATCCCCTCACCCTTCTCTGACCCTAGTTCAAACAAAAAAGTAAAAGGGGGGTATCATACAGTGGCACACCTGTTCACACACACACATTACCATAAGGACCTGGATTAAAGACCTTGCCTCCCAATTTAAGGGGGGAAACATCTTGAATATTAGAGTAGTACTGCAGGTGTCTCTTATCTACCTGTCTGTCTGTCTCTCTCTCCCTCTCTTTGTCTCTCACTACCATATAAAGAGAAGGGGGAGTAGAGAATAAAAAAATAATAACAGCCAGGAATGATGGAGTCACCATGTAGGCACCAAGTCCCAGCAATAACCCTGGTGGCAAAAAAAATGAGTAAATAAATAAATAAATAAATAAATAAATAAATAAATAATGCCTGTAGTTTTTGACATAGTTTTATATGAGTTTTAAGGGTTTACTATTAAATTCTCTGAGTAAAACATCTAGAGATTGAGAAACTGCGTTATTTAAAAATTAGAAGGAGCAGGGTAGGGCAGTGGTACCTAAGGAATTGGGTTCAAGTCCCAACCCCACCTGCAGAAGGAAAGCTTCACAAGCAGTGCAACAGTATTGCAGTGCCCCCCTTACTTTCTCCTTTTCTAGCTCCATCTTTCCCCTCTTAATTTCTATCTCTATGCAAAAGGGGGGGGTAGCCACAAGGAACAGTAAATTCATAGTGTAAACACTGAGCCCCACTAGTAACCCTGATGGCCATTTTTAAAATTGTAAGTATCACAAAAACCATCATAAAAATTATCTGTGTAAGCTTGACATTTACCTACAAATTGAACCTGTACATGCTAACATAAGAAAATAATCTAGAAACATGCTCCCAATAACTAACCACTCTTTTTATTCTGAAATTAGTTATACAAAAATACTACTATTTTAAATTCGTAACTGTAGGTTATCAGAATATAAAATGCCACCAAAGTTCTAAAAAGTTCTAAACTTTTACAGGACATAAATTTACTACACACACCAAGAAGTCAAGAATTAAAATCTCTAAAATCCTCTAAAAACTTTGTTGCTTCTGACTCAGAACACACCCCATAAAAAGAAGAATGCCTTCACCTGGGTTAACTGCTTACAACGATCCTTTGTAGCAGCAGCATCTTCCTTCACAGCAGCAAGCAATTTGTCTTTTTCTTGAAGCTGATGTAGGAGTGCAGTCAATTCTCCTTTACTTGACTATAATTGAGAAATTAATACATAAACATTTAGCAGTGGCGAACAAAATCATGTAAAGACTAGCAATAAGAGCTCTTAGGCCAATGCAGAGTTCTCTACTAGATATAAAGCAAAACGACTGCCCATCACTAGTCATTTAAGAATCATTCAGAAAAGTTACTATTGTTATATATTCTGATGCATTCAAAAGGATTTATTTCAAGAAACAATTTTTTACAAATTACATGACTTCCAGATTTTAAAACCAGAGTCTAGGTAGTAAATTTCCTTTCTTACTAAACACCAAAAGATAAATATGAAAACAAGTATCAAGATATACTGCCCAAAGCAGCTGCAATCAAACACAAGAGCTAAGCAATCCTGTCAGAATATAACCAAGACTAGAGATGTTCCAAGATCATTTTTCTGAAGTTAATACACATATCTTAAAAGGTTAAATTAGCAGTTCCCTTCTGATATCAGGGAAAAGTGCAAACAGGAATTTTCAAAGGGCACAAGAAGCAGAAAAAAAAGAAGAAATCAGACAAATTTACTCAAAAAAGAGCAGCTAGTCAAGGCAGATGATGTATAAATTCTCTATAGTGAGACTGTCAAGTGAAGACTTATCTGGAAAATGGAAAGGTTAAAAACATACATAACCGGGAGTCGGGCTGTAGCGCAGCGGGTTAAGCGCAGGTGGCGCAAAGCACAAGGACCGGCATAAGGATCCCGGTTCGAACCCCGGCTCCCCACCTGCAGGGGAGTCGCTTCACAGGCAGTGAAGCAGGTCTGCAGGTGTCTATCTTTCTCTCCCCCTCTCTGTCTTCCCTTCCTCTCTCCATTTCTCTCTGTCCTATCCAACAACAATAACAATAATAATAACTACAACAATAAAAACAACAAGGGCAACAAAAGGGAATAAATAAATAAAATAAATATTTAAAAAAAAAAATACATAACCAAAGAAGAACAGAAGTCAAACTGGGTCTTTCGTTGTTATTTATTTCCAGATACACAGACAATTCAAAAGTAACATCCTTCACTGTGAGAAAAGTAGTGATCCTATATAAAGGGTATATGTAATAAATGAAAAATAGGAAAATATGGAAGAGAACAGAAGGGAAAGGATAGGGAGAGGGGAAGTAGGAGGGGGAAGGGAGCAGGAAAAGGGGAGAGGGAAAGGGAAGGGGAGAAAGGAGAGAAAGGGAAAGGAAAAAAGGGGAGGGGAGAAAGGAGAGGGAGACAGGGAAGAAAGGAGGAGAAAGGGGAGGGGAGAAAGGGGATGGGAGGAAGGGGAGGAGAGAATGGGAAAAGAAAGGAGCTAGGAAGGGAGGAGGAAAGGTATGTTAAATGAGAAAAATAATCAGTTAAAGATTTCTTTTAATCTAATAGTGGGGGGGTGCAGATAGAGTGGGACAGGGTCAAGATAGTCAAATAGGGTGTACCTGTGTTTTTCTCCTCCCATAATAACAGCAAAGTGGTAATACTTGGGAAAAAATCTACCTAGAAACAGACCTAAAATCCAATTATTCTTCCAAAACAAGGGACCAAAGGTCAGCATCCAGGTGACAAAGATAGAAAGACACCCACCCCTGGGAGCTGGTCAGTAGCGCAGCGGGTTAAGCACACGTGGTGCAAAGTGCAAGGACTGGTGGAAGGATCCTGGTTCGAGCCCCTGGCTCCCCACCTGCAGGGGAGTCTATTCACAGACAGTGAAGCAGGTCTGCAGGTGTCTATCTTTCTCTCCCCCTCTCTGTCTTCCCCTCCTCTCTCCATTTCTCTCTGTCCTACCCAACAATGACATCAACAATAATAATAATAGCTACAACAACAAAAACAAGGGCAACAAAAGGAAACATCAAAAAAAAATTTTTTTAATATATTAAAAAAAAAACACCCACCCCTAAGAAATAAACCCTTTCTTTCTTATATTATATTATATGACAATATGCAGCAATCAGAAAGCAGTTATCTAAGGTTCGGGCTTTAATTTGGGGAGCAGACATGGCCAGCTGAGCTCTGCAACCCTGCTAAAAATCATGGCTGGTGGATGCTCTGTTGGAACTCAATCTTCATAGTAACAGTCCCTGGGAGCAGAAGTCAACTCAAAGTGGTTTTTTGTTTGTTTTTGGTTTTCTATTGTTTTTAATGAATGTTAAGATCAAAGCAACACTCAGATCTAGTATATGTGGTGCTAGGGATAATAAAAAGAATGTCGTGTATGCAAATCCCTAGCTCTTACTCAAGGCTTAAAAATAGGTGATGACCTATTGATGGCACATCTGGTTGAGCACATGTTACAATATGAAAGGGTCCAGGTTAAAATTCCCAGTCCCCAACTGCAGGGGGAAAGCTTCAAGAATGTCAAAGTTGTGCAGCAGGTATCTCTCTTTCTCTCTCTCCCTCTCTATATCCCCCTACTTTCTCGGTGTCTCTGCCTCTATCCAAGGAATGAAGGGAGAAAGGGGGAGGGGAGAAAATAGTTGAAATTTCTTTGAGGGGTGGGGATACGTATATGTGTGTCTGTACGTTTTTAGAAAAAAAGAAAAGTTTATGTTCAAGAGCTTAATATTGAAGCAAGTTAACACCTGTGTCATCATTTTCCATAACAATACAGTGAACACAACCCATGATTTTAGTCACTCATGTAGTAATTCTACCACTCAAATAACTTAGTTTAACTAAAAGGTCAATATAATACATATACAACAACACAGCTTCTCAGGTTCTGTGAATAGTGCTATCTTCAGTCACAAAAAGATTCCTTATGTGCTATCCAGAACTTACCTGACCTTGACTTCAATACTACCAATCTGAGCAAAGAAACAACTTACCAAAGTACCAAATGACCTTAAAGTCATATAAATCATTTTCCTTATTTTTTATTTTAAGATACTTGATTTTATCAGAATATCAAATGACTTATTAGACTTTATTAAATAAGTACACTATCATGTATATTTGAAATAATTTCAGAAGACATTATACAATTTTATTTTTTTATTTTTGTTAGTGATTTAAAGTTTATATGGTTAATAAGGGCATAATTCCACACCAATTCTACCATCAAATTTTTGTGGCCCCATTCCCTCCAAAGGTAATCACCATAGTTCTCCCAAGGTTATAGATAAGAGTTAACTATGCAGTTTTTTCTTTTTTGAAGTGTATGTGTTTCAATTCTCCATGTCCACAAAGAGAACCTTGAATGTGAACTATAATCTGGACTATGAAGGGTAGGAATAGATGATAATTTATTGCACGAACAGAAGCCTTTCTTGATGAAATGCTAATCACTACTAAATCTGCCCATAATCAAAAACAAGCTCACCTTTCTAAAGGCATCTTGTATTATACCAGACTTCTCCCTTAACAGGTCTACAACGCAAAGTGCTTCATCTTCAGAAAACATCATAGTCTTCAAGGATAGAAGAAAATCTTTAAATTTCACTTCAGCGTTTTCTTTAAAAAAACAAAAGGGGAGGGAGGAAAGAGGAATTGGCATTTAAAAGACACAAGTAATATCTACAGCAAAAGTAAGGATCATTAATTCTTAATCCAGAAAGTCAATAACCAAGAGAAAATAGATTAACATTTCAGGTCAGATAAAAATAAATACCCTGTTGGAGGATCACACCAAAGTTAAAAAAAAAAAAAAAAAAACTCTGGAGGTAGGGTAGATTTTCAGCTTCACTACAGGGGGTAGAGGAAGGGACAAAGATGTTTGGTGATGGAAATGGTGTTAATATACACTCCTATTAACTTATAGTCTTATAAATCATTATTTAGTCAATATGAAAGGGGGAAAACATTAAATATCTGGAACATTTTGATGCATATTCCTTCAATCTAAGCACTTATGGTTTCAAATTGGTAACCTGATTGAATTTTAACAGTGAACTTAAATTGTTAATATCCATATGGCCTCACTATTCCAGTGTGGACTGAATCACAGACAGCAAAGTTTTTATCATTAGTGTCACGGGGGCAGAGAGAAACCAGTGAACAAAGTTATACTCTTGGATTGCACCTTATTCTATGATCTGCCTGTTTGATATATCTCAATAAATTCTGACAGTGTGATTTGAAAAAAATTGTTAATATATTTCAAATAATAACTTTTGCTTTCAAATATTAAATCACCTATAATCTTAGACAAAGGAAACCAGAAGATACTGGTCTTGTCAGTATAAAATATACAGCAATTTGGAAATAGCATTAAATAACAAATTATGGTGAGGTCTTGTATGATACAAAGTAAACCAAATTCCCAAATTATTTGGTTATAACATTATCTATTGCCTTCTTAAACTCTAATAAGACAGGAACTTTCACGTTTTCATAAAACCCCTATTTCATGGGGTGACCTCACTCATAATCAAAAGTTCATAAATAAGAACAGAAGGGAAGGGAGTCAGGCATTAGTGCAGCAGGTTAAGTACACATGGCACAAAGCTCAAGGACTTGCATAAGGGTACCAGTTCGAGCTCCCACCTCCCCACTTGCAGGAGAGTTGCTTCACAAGCGGTGAAGCAGGTCTGCAGATGTCTATCTTTCTTTCCCCCTTTCTGTCTTCCCCTATTCTCTCCATTTCTCCCTATCCTATCCAAAAACAATGACAACAATAATAACTACAATAAAAAAATAAGGGCAACAAAAGGGAATAAGTGAATATTAAATTTAAAAAAAAAGAAAAGAAGGAAAACAAAGAAGAACTTGGACTGGAGTTGGTATACTGTAACAAAGTAAAAGACAATGGGGTAGACGGTAGGGTTCAGGTCCTAGAAGACAGAGGAGGACCTAGTGAGGTTTGAATTATGTGGAAAACTGAGAAATGCTACACATGTACAAACAATTGTACTTCATTTTACCGTTGACTGTAAACCATTAATTCCCCCAATAAATAAATTATAAAAGAATTTCTCCCAGTCCTAGAACACCTGGGGTGTGGCACCTTTTCCTTCATGCTTCTCTTGATCCATACCATTTGATACTGCATCTGCTGATCTTTTAATACAACCAGTATCACCTCGACATGTTTCACTTCAGATTGTGTTCAGAGATGCCAGGTGTGGGACATCAACCCTTTGGCTCCATTACTTTGCCACCAAGTTGCAGATGCTACCATGATGCCAATCTGACTTCCCAGAGTAGACAACCTCACCAGTGTGTCCTCAATTCCCACATCCCCAGAGTGCTACCCCAATAGGGAAAGGTAGCGAAAGGCTGGAAACATGTATCAACCTGCCAACACTCACGTGCAGCAGAGAAGACATAACAGTAGCCAGGTCTTCCACTTTCTGTATCCTGTAATGATCATTGGTCTATGCTCCCAAAAGAATGAAGAATAAGAAAGCTTCCAATGAGGGGATGGGATACAAAATTGTGGTGGTGGGAATTGTATCCATCTTACCTATAGTCTTGTTGCTCATTATTAGACCAAATAAATAAATAAAAATGGGCCAGGTTGAGGAATACAAAGGACACCACCAGGGACCAGAATAAGACAGGACTAGAACAAATTCAGGACCCACCAAATCACCAGTGAGTGCAAACACGTGTGGCTCATAGACAGAGAGGAGCCTAGGGAGAGATTAAGTGGCTGGTAACAGTCCTGCAGTTCACCAGTTGAGACACTACCTCCAGTCTGCTTCACCAACAAAGACAGCTGAAGGGAGGAAAGGACTCCCGTGAGACTCATCAAACGCAGATGTGAGTCTCCATTGCTACTGCCCTCAGAAACTGGAGCAGCTGCAGGAAGGCCCTGTGCAGACACCAGGGGACAGAGAACTAACCAGGAAGCTCAGGAGAAGATCTATACCTCCATGTCTTAGTGGTGGGGTTATGAAAGTCTCTTTGCATAACCACTGGATTATCTCTGCCCCACCCTGCTTTATCTCTTGTTCAGGAGTCAGTCCAAATTATATTCCTCCATGAGGATAATTTCTGGAACCATCCGTTCCACCCCGGTTCCATGGCTGCCAGTTCTTAGCAACATCACCCCGCCAGATATTCGTCAGGATGCGGCATCATCTAAGTTCATTTCCCATGTCTACGCTCGACCGGACCTGCCAATATACACGGATATCTTCGCCCACCCTGTCCAACGCTTAACGTCTCGTCACCCAATCTGGTCCCCTATGCCTACACTGAACTTCTCTGTTCCAGACTCTTGGAAACAGAGTTGGCAGTCAGCTGAGGTAAAGAACAAACACCTCATCACAGACCCCTGCAAGCGTCAACCCGGCTTTGACCTAGCACGTTATGATTGGGCCCTCCTCAATCGCTATCAAACAGGCCATGGCCGGTGCGCCGCTATGTTCCATCGCTGGGGAGCCAGAGACGACCCGAACTGCCCCTGTGGCTCCAGACAGACTATGACCCACATAGTCAACGACTGCCACCTCTCCAGATTCAAAGGAGGTCTCGAAACTTTACATCAGGCTCAACCTGATGCTGTTGACTGGCTACGGAAGAAGGGCAAATGCCAGAAGAAGAAGGAGTCAGTGATTAAGCTAAGAAGCCTACTTATAGTTTAAAAGCCCCCAGGCTCCCACAGCCTACAAGAAAAAGAACCAAAGAGGTTTTAAGCCACTCAGGGATTAAAATAATACTGAAACAACTGTCAATTTCCACAACTGTGAACCCTTTAATTTCCTTATTTAGACACAAGTCAATCCAAGCAAGAGTGATCAGTAATTTAAAAACGACTTCATAACATACTACATAAAATTGTTAAACGAACAAAAAGAAAAATTAATGAACCAGGATAAGAGTCCAGCTAAAAGGCTCCCAAAGGTTGACCCACAAAATAATGAGGTCAAAATCCAAACACTAGTTAAGGAAATAATCACAGGAGTGAGTAAAGAGTTTGAAAGAACTGTCCTCAGAAATGTAGAAACAACAAATGAAACTCTGAAAGAAAACACAAATTATCTCAAGGTTATTATAAAGCTGAAAGCTGAAATAGCTGAGCTAAGAACACAACTAGCTGAACAAGCTAAAACAGTATCAGAACAGGGTAACAAAACAGATAAACTCCAGAAAACAGTAGAGGGAAGAGAGAATAGAATAAATGAGGCTGAAGGCAGAATTACCAAGATCGAAGATGAATTAGAGACCATTAAAAAGTAAGAAAGAGATCTCAAAAAGAGATTAAGAAATACTGAAAACAACAACAGAAACCTATGGGATGACTTCAAAAGAAATAATATGCATAGGGAGTCAGGCAGTAGTGCAGCGAGTTAAGCGCACGTGGCGCAAAGCCAAGGAGCGCCATGAGGATCCCGGTTCAAGCCCCCGGCTCCCCACCTACAGGGGAGTCACTTCACAATTGGTGAAGCAGGTCTGCAGGTGTCTGTCTGTCTTTCCCCAACTCTGTTGTCCCCTCCCCTCTCCATTTCTCTCTGTCCTATCCAATAATGACAATAACAATAATAACTACAACAACAATTAAAAAAGGGCAATAAAAAGGAAATAAATATATTTTTAAAAAAATAATACACAAATTATTGGCTTACTAGAGGAAGAAAGAGAGTGACGGGAAGAAAGCATTCTTCAGGACATAATAGCTGAGAACATCTCTAGTCTAGACAACATCAAAGACATAAAGGTTCAAGAAACCCAGAGGGTCCCAAACAGAATCAACACAGACTTAAAGACACCAAGACACATCATATTTAGACTGGAAAGGAATAAGAATAAAGAAAGGATCTTGAAGGCTGCAAGAGGAAAACAAAGAGTCGCCTACAGAGGAAAACCCCTAAGACTAGCAGCAGACTTCTCCACACAAACACTACAGGTCAGAAGAGAATGGCAAGATATCTATTGAATGCTCAGTGAGAAAGGCTTTCAACCAAGACTACTGTATCTAGATGGAGGCATAAAACCCTTCTCAGACAAGCAACAGTTGAAGGAATCAACTATCACCAAGCCTGCCCTGAAAGAAGTTCTGAAAGGTCTCCTATAAACAGTCAGACCACCATAAATATGCCATATATCAGAACACTAAAAATACAAAATGGTATTAAAATATTTTTAATCTTTGATATCAATAAATGTCAATGGCCTGAATTCACCTATTAAAAGGCACAGAATAGGAAGATGGATCAGAAAACACAATCCAACAACATACTGTCTACAGGAAACCAGGAAACCCACCTCACTTAACAAGACAAATACGCACTCTAAAGTGAAAGGATGGAAAGCTATCATACAAGACAACAACCCACAAAAAAGGGAAGGAACAGTTAGTCTCATATCTGACATGATAGAATTTAAAATAAATAAAATAAAAAAGATAGGGATGGACACCACTTAATGCTCAGTGGATCAGTTAATCAAGAGGACTTAACAATTATTAACATCTATGCACCCAACGAAAAGTCATTTAAATATATCAAACATCTACTGAAAGAGCTACAGCAATACATTAACAGCAACACAGTCATAATAGGGAACTTCAACACCCCACTCTCTCAACATGACAGATCTTCCAGGCTGAAAATCAGTAAAGACATGAGGGAGCTAAATGAGGAGATTGATAAACTAGAACTATTGGACATTTTCAGAGTCATTCACCCAAGAAACTGGCACACACATTTTACTCAAGTCCACATGGATCATTCTCAAGGATAGACCATATGTTAGGCCACAAAGATAGTAAGAAGCAAGAGAATTAAATAATGAGATGGACAGACTAGACCTCCTGGATATTTTCAGAGTTCTTCACCCCAAAAAACCAGAATACACATTCTTTTCAAATCCACACAACACATACTCAAGGATAGACCACATGTTATGGCACAAAGACAGCATCAACAAATTCAAGAGCACTGAAATTATCCCAAGTATTTTCACAGACCACAGTGGAATAAAGCTAACATTTAACAAAAAACAGTAAATAACTAAAAGACAAGATTGAAAAACCAGATTCACTTAAAAAAAAAAGAACACTCAAATTAATAGAATCGTAAAAAATAGAAGTAATATCACAACTGACACCACAGAAATCCACAAAATTATGTGCAACTTCTATGAAGAACTATACACCACCAAGCTAGAGAATCTGGAAGAAATGGAAGAATTCCTAGAAACATATGTCCTTCCAAAACTGAACCAAGAAACTACAAAACCTAAATGCACCAATCACAGATAAAGAAATCAAAACAGTTTTAAGAATCTCCCCAACAACAAAAGTCCTGGACCAGATGGCTTCACAAACAAATTCTACAAAGCCTTCAGGAAACAGTTAATACCCATACTTCTGAAGCTTTTCCACAAGATCAAAGAAACAGAAACACTCCCTTCCACCTTCTATGAAGCCAACATCACCCTAATACAAAAAGCAGATACGGACACAACAAAAAAGGAAAACTACAGACCAATATCTCTGATGAACATAGATGCCAAAATATTAAACAAGATCCTGGCCAACCGGATACAGCAGTATATCAAAAAGACTGTTCATCATGACCAAATGGGATTTATCCCAAGAATGCAAGGCTGGTTCAACATATGTAAGTCAATCAATGTCATTCACCACATCAATAAAAGCAAAGCCAAAAACCACATGATTATCTCAATAGATGCAGAGAAAGCCTTTGACAAAATCCAACACCCATTTATGCTCAAACACTACAAAAAATGGGAATAGACAGTAAATTCCTCAAGAGAGTGGAATACATACATAGCAAACCTACAGCCAACATCCTACTCAATGGACAGAAGCTAAAAGCATTCCTCCTCATATCCAGGACTAGAGAGGGCTGTCCACTATCACCAATAGTCTTCAACATAGTATTGGAAGTTCTTGCCATAGCAATCAGGCAAGAGAAAGAAATCAAAGGAATACAGATTGGAAGGGAAGAAGTCAAGCTCTCATTATTTGCAGATGATATAGTATTATACATAGAAAAACCTAAAGAATCCAGCAGAAAACTACTGGACGTTATTAGGCAATATAGCAAGGTGTCAGGCTACAAAATCAATGTACAAAAGTCAGTGGCATTTCTTTATGCAAACACTAATTCTGAAGAAGAAGACATCCAGAAATTACTCCCATTCACTACTGCAGCACAATCAATAAAATACCTAGGAATAAAACTGACCAAAGAAGTGACTTGTATACTGAAAACTATGAGTCACTATTCAAGGAAATAGAAAATGATACCAAGAAATGGAAAGACATCCCATGCTCATGGATTCGAATAATAAATATCATCAAAATGAATATTCTCCCCAGAAATATATATAAATTTAATGTGATAGCCATCAAAATTCCACCAAACTTCTTTAAGAGAATAGGACAAAAACTACAATCATTTATCTGGAACCAGAAAACACCTAAAATTGCCAAAACAATCTTGAGAAAAAGAAACAGAAATGGAGGCATCACACTCCCAGATCTCAAACTACATTATAAGGCCATCATCATCAAAACAGCCTGGAACTGAAACAAAAATAGGTACACAGACCAGTGGAACAGAATTGAAAGCCCAGAACTAAACCCCAACACCTATAGACATCTAATCTTTGATAATGGAGCCCAAAGTATTAAATGGAGGAAGGAGACTCTCTTCAATAAATGGTGCTGGGAAAATGAGGTTGAAACATGCAGAAGAATGAAACTGAACCACCTTATCTCACCAGAAACAAAAATCAACACCAAATGGATCAAGGACCTGGATGTTAGACCAGAAACTATCAAATACTTAGAGGAAAACACTGGTGGAATACGTTCCCACCTAAACCTCAAGGACAACTTTGATGAAAAAACCCAATTGAAAGGAAGACTAAAGCAGAAACAAACCAATGGGACTGCCTCAAATTGAAAAGCTTCTGAACAGCCAAAGAAACTATCACACAAACAATGAGACCCCTCACAGAATGGGAGATCTTCATATGCCATACATCAGACAAGAGACTAATCACCAAAATATACAAAGAGCTCAGCAAACTTAACAAAAAAGTAAATGACCCCATCCAAAAATGGGCAGAGGATATGAACAAAACATTCACTTCAGAGGAGATCCAAAAGGCTAACAAACATATGACAAACTGCTCCAGGTTGCTGATTGTCAGAGAAATGCAAATAAAGACAACACTGAGATACCACCTCACTCCTGTGAGAATACACAAAAAAAGACACCAAAAAGGACAGCAGCAACAAGTGCTGGAGAGGCTGTGGGGACAGAGGAACCCTTCTGCACTGCTGGTGGAATGTACATTGGTCCAGCCTCTCTGGAGAGCAGTCTGGAGAACTCTCACAAGGCTACACATGGACATTCCATATGATCCAGTAATTCCTCTCCTGGGGTTATACCCCAAGGACTCCATAACACCCAAACAAAAAGAGCTGTATTACTCTGGTGAGACCTTTCCTTTCATAGTATTCTCTAATTCCATTCCAGTCAGTTCACTTCCTAACAAAGTCCCAAAAACCTAGATATAGACCAGGTTCCATGAGATAGAGCTTATGTTCACACATATCCATAAACTAGGGCAAAATATACAACTGAAAGCAAAAGTACACAATAGTCTGTGGTGAGTACTCCCCAACACTTCATCTGCACTATTCCAGTCTTTAGGTCCATGACTGGTCAACAATTTGTTTGGCTTTGTATGTTAACTCTCTTTTCAACCACAAGGTTCCAGATGCTATCATGATGCCAACCAGACCTCCCTGGACAGATGACCCCACCAATATGTCCTGGAGCTCCGCTTCCCCAGAGACCCACCCTAGTAGGGAAAGAGAGAGGCAGACTGGGAGTATGGATCGACCAGTCAATGCCCATGTTCAGTGGGGAAGCAATTACAGAAGCCAGACCTTCCACCTTCTGCAACCCACAATGACCTTGGATCCATACTCCCAGAGGGATAAAGAATGGGAAAGCTATCAGGGAACAGGATGGGATATGGCGATCTGGTGGTGGGAATTGTGTGCAGTTATACCCCTCCTACCCTACGGTTTTGTCAATATCTTTTTTAATTAATTAATTAATTGAAAAATAATAAAATAAAAAATTAAATTAAATTAAATTAAATTAAAAGCACAAATAAACAGCCTGATTATACATCTTAAAGACCCAGAATAAGGAACCCTAAAGGAACCAGAAGGACAGAAATAAGTAAAGTTAGGGCAGAAATAAATAACACTGTGCTAGGGAATTATGCAGATGCAGTCACATCTGCCAAGAGTCCCCTCAGGCTTTGCCACTTTCCATGATATTTTCGCAGTGCCTTTTTCAACCAATCCTGTCCCGACACGTCACTCCTGGTTATTGCCCTATAAAACCCTTCTTCTTCCACCCCTCGTCCCTCTTTTGATGGCCTTTCACTTAGGTGATTAGACGCAAGAGAGGGTGGTCCGGGAGGCGGCCATTTTTGCTACCTCCACATGGCCCAAACCACTGCGCTCTCACCCAATCCTGAGGTGCCGGTGCGAATAAAGATTTGTGTTCCCTCTTCGCTCTGGATCTCCTCTCTCCTCTGTGGCGCAGCCCGACAACATTGAAAATAAGAAAACCATACAAAAGATCAACAAAAGTAAATGTCTGTTCTTAGAAAGAGTGAACAAAATCAACAAACCTTTAGCCAGACTCACAAAACAAAAAAGGGAGGAGACCCAAATAAATCAGATACTAAATGAAAGAAGAGGTATCACAACAGACACTGCAGAAATTCAGCAAATCATGCGAGACTTCTATGAACAACTATATGCCATCAAGCTAGAGAACCTGGAAAAAATGGACAATTTCCTAGATACCTACAAACTTCCAAAATTAAGTAAAGAGGAACTAGATAACATGAACAGGCCCATCACACCAAATGAAATTAAAACAGTTACCAAAAATCTTCCCAAAAACAAAAGTCCTGGACCAGATGATTTTACAAATGAATTCTACAAAACCTTCAAAGAAGAACAAATATCCCTACTTTTAAAAATCTTCCAGAAGATTGAAGACACTAGAATACTCCCTGCCAGCTTCTATGAAGCCAACATCACTCTGATACTAAAAGCAGACAGGGACACAACCAAAAAAGAAAAAACTACAAACCAATATTTCTGATGAACATAGATGCTAAAATACTGAACAAAATTCTAGCCAACCGGATACACCAGTATATTAAAAACATTGTTCATCATGACCAAGATGGGTTTATCCCAGGGATGCAAGGCTGGTTTAATATACGTAAATCAATCAACATGATCCACCAGCATCAATAAAAGCAAGACCAAAAACCACGTGGTCCTATCAATAGATGCAGAGAAAGCCTTTAACAAAATACAACATACCTTTATGATCAAAACACTACAAAAAATGGGAATAGATGGAAAATTCCTGAAGACAGTGGAGTCTATATATAGCAAACCTACAGCCAACATCATACTCAATGGTGAAAAACTGGAAGCATTTCCACTCAGATCAGGTACTAGACAGGGCTGCTCACTATCACCATTACTATTCAACATAGTGTTGGAAGTTCTTGCCATAGCAATCAGGCAGGAGCAAGGAAGTAAAGGCATACAGATTGGAAGAGAAGAAGTCATTGTGCAGGCACCAATTCCCAGCAACATCCCTGTGGGCAATTCAATAAATAAATAAGTTTATTAAATCAGGCATCAAGTGTCATAGGGCTCGCCTATCTCATCATTTTGTCCAAGGCTCCATTATTAGGCATCAATATCTTTTCTTAAATGCTATTTATTAGATCCAAAGAAGCCCGGGGCTTTTATTATTTCAACTACATTTGAAGCTTAAAGTGACAGTTGTAAATACATGTAGGTGGCAAGGAGTATTTGGGAGCTCTACATTTTCCATTCAATTCTGCTATGAATCCAAAAATGCACTTTAAAAAAAAAAACAGTCTACTTTGTAAGGGTACTGTGAGTTAAAATAGGATGCTCAAAGAAGAAAGTAGCAGAAGGAAAAGATGACCAGCACATACAACTGAAGAGGCTGAACTAGAAAACTACAAACAAGGTTTTACTGCGAAGACACAACTAGTCTTTTAAAGTTATTATTGCTTCTATGAGAAGATGTACTAAATTCCATCAAAACTCAAAATTGTGTTTCTATAATGTAATGGAGATAGTAGCATTCTGTACATTACCTTTGTTGGTTTCATTTTGGGGTTTTTTTACCCCCGTTTTCTGGATTCCTTCTATATGGTCAGGTTTGATCAGATCAATAATCTCTCTCTTGTCCACCAAAGCATTTGAGTCAGTATTATCCATCAGCGGAATATAAGTAGTTGCATGAATAAGAGGTTCATCTACCAAGACTGCAATTTAAATTCAGCAAAACTGTTATTAGCAAGGGTTTTTTATAACAAATTACAAAACATGTAAGCAAGCAATGATAAGCACAATTACTCTCAAATCTTTAATATCACCTCAATTTTACTTTAAATTCCTGTTATTTTTAACAAATCAAGCCATACTTGGTATACCAGTTCCATCTTACTTTATAATGAATCATTTAAGTCATTTGAGAAATGTTCAGCCTGTGGTCCACGAGGTGGTGCAGTGGCTAAGGCACTAGACTCTCAAGCATGAGGTCCTGAGTTCAATCCCCGGCAGCACATGTACCAGAGTGATGTCTAGTTCTTTCTCTCTTTCCTCTATCTTTCTCATTAATTAATAAATAAATAAAACCTTTTTAAAAATGTGCAGCCTATATCCGTTAACAGTAATTTAAATTTTCTTTCTAAAAAAACACTCTTTAAATTTGGTTCTTTTTACCTGTCCGAGTCTAAGAATTCATTCACATTTAATTAGAATTCAAGGAAAGCTTAATTTTATCTATATTGGTACTTTACAGAATCCTTATTGCAACTGATAATTTTTTACTTTATTTATTTAAACAATCAACCATTATTCCTTGCCCAACTGCCCATTTTTTAACAGTTGTGCTTCTAATTTTCATCATGTATCTTACTACTCCGGCTAAAACTTC
This sequence comes from Erinaceus europaeus, assembly GCF_950295315.1. Lineage (NCBI taxonomy): Eukaryota > Metazoa > Chordata > Mammalia > Eulipotyphla > Erinaceidae > Erinaceus > Erinaceus europaeus. The sequence goes on from NC_080177.1 coordinate 39,208,440, forward strand.
CAGAGCAGTATCAAAAGTAGAGAAGGGAAGTCTCCCTTTTTCCCTCCCAAGGATTAATGCAGAGGGCTCTTAAGCATTTGAACATTAAAGTTTTAGGTCTATTGGTTAGAAATATAAACTTCCATGCCCTTGTACAAATCCCTCTGCAGTTCCACTTTAAAAAAAAAAATGACTTTGGAGCATGTGTAGTCCTTATATTTAAAATAAATATTATCAATTACCTTTAGATAATTATTTTGCCCCTAGGGTTATTGCTAGGACTCGGTGCATACATGACTCCACTATTCCTAGCTGCCTTTTATTTTTCCTTTACTTTCCTCTGAATAGAAGATGAGGGGCTATGATGGGAGGGGTTTATACATGGGCCCATAGCACCATTCTACCACTTTTGAAGTTTCCCCACGTGTTGGCCTAAGGCTAGAACCTGAGTCCTCTTGAATGGTAATGTATGCATTCTACCACCTGTGTCACCTGCTGGTCCCAATTTCTTGTTGATTCATGCCATACTCTTAGGCAAATATTAAAATGTATTCTTTTTCTGTTCCAATTTTGTTTCTAGCACTAATTTTTACCATAGTCCAATATAATCTGAAAATCAATGTTTAATCTAACTAAAATTTATAGCTACGTCTTCCCTAGACAACTCTGACCATATAAATCAGAGACTAGAAGATAGCTCATCCAGTATGATGCACACACTGCTGGGTTCAGTTCCAATAATATACAGGAAGGGAGTTGGTTGGGAGTGGGTAATCTCTCTCTCTACACACACAGAGTAAAAAGAATGAAAAAGTCAGTCTAGTAGTGGTAAAACCACACATACACAAGGCCCCAGAGCCACAAAAAATAAATACATACATACAAAAATCTACTACACCACTTTTAGAAATGCTTTCCACATATACAAGCAAATTATGTTTAGAAAATAATTAGGACTATTGAATAACAGATCTACTTAACGTACTAGCACACACACACACACACACACACACTTTAACCAGAGTACCACTTAGCTATGGCTAATGGCAGTGCTAGAATCAAACCTGGGACCTCTGGAATAGAATTTCTACTACCACTGTACTATTTTTCTCAATCATCCAAATGAAATTGTTTTTAGTGATATTTAAAAGTCAAGTATTTTAGGTACTTTTATAGAATTTTCTTGCTATTTACATTTAAGTTTGGAAAAACATTAAATACATACTCTTATCCATCTATGAGAGCACAATGAAGCCATACAACTAGTGAAAATCCTGAACTTTTAATGTTATTACAGTTGTTATAGTACATATTAAGCTGGAGAGGGGGAAAAAATAATAAAAACAGCAAACAGCATCCATTTGGTCTTTATTCTAGTATGCCTCTCCAGAGTATCTGTAAAACACATATCTACACATTTTACCATTTTCAGTCTTTTGCTTCTTTGATGAAACTTTCTTCTTTCCTGATCCACTTTCTTGTTTCACCTCTTGATGCAGGGATAAGGATTCTTGCTTTTTTGACGGTGCCATGAGATTCTCCATCTTTTTATCCTGATCATCTTTATGAAACATAAATGAGAAGTATCATAACTAAGAACATACCAGAAAATATGTGATTTTTAACTGAATTATCCCATGTCTTACTAGTATTTTTTTTTCTCTTACTGTAGGATGAGAAGTAAATGAATAGAATAATGTTTTCTATCCAGTCATCTTCACTAGCCTCTGTTTCAATGTCCCAAAGTTTAATTAACAGAACAGGGAATCAGCCCTGAACTGAACTCAACTCAACACTTTGGAAACCAGTAAATATTTATTTACTTATTTATTTATTTTTAAAGATTTTATTTGTTTATTCATGAAGATAAAAGGAGAGAGAGAAAGAACCAGACATCACTCTGATACATGTGATGCCGGGGATTGAACTCAGGACCTCATGCTTGAAAATCCAACGCTTTATCCACTGCACCACCTTCATGACCACCAGTAAAAAATTTTTTAATTTTTTTTATTTATTCCGTTTTGTTGCCCTTGTCTTATTGTTGTAGTCGTCGTTGTTGAATAGGACAGAGAGAAATGGAGAGAGGAGGGGGAACACAGAGAGGGGGAAAGATAGACACCTGCAGACCTGCTTCACCGCTTGTGAAGCAACTCCCTGCAGATGGGGAGCCAGGAGCTCAAACCGGGATCCTTCTGCCGGTCCTTGCGCTTTGCGCCACCTGTGCTTAACCCACTGCGCTACAGCCCGACTCCCTGTAAAATTTTAAATTATGACATTTAACTCTCGCCAATAACTTAACAGTCATTATCATTTTATTACACCTGTTTTTCAAAATTCACTCCTTTTATGTCCCATTTCTCAGCAGAATTCCAACTCTATTAGTATGGTAAATATCTATTATCTTAAAAATCAAAAACCTCCTCACTCATTTAATTCCCTGGCTCCCAACACCATTTTCATCTTCTGTTTAAAAAAAATAAAAGAATAGTGTGCACTACCTTTTCTATCACTGGTTTCTCAACTAATCACAACCTAATGTGTATCTCTTCCACTATACCCATGAAGAGAATTTACTCAGGTCTCCAATTTCAAAAAAATGCCATACTCTAACAGTAATATCCTTGAATTATTTGATTTGTTTAGCATTTCACATTCTACTTTCTTCTCATAATTCTAATCTACCAATTGATACTGCATCTGATGATCCCAACCTATTCAATGCAAACAGTATCACATCAACATGTTTCACTTCGGATCATATCCAGAGACATCAGATGTGGAATGTCAACCGTCCAGCTCCACTACTCAGGTGAGACCTTTCCTAGCTCGTTGGACTCCTTAATTCTATTTTGGGTGGTGCACTTCCTAACAAAGCCTCAAAACCTAGATACAGACCAGGGTCCATGAGATTAGAGAATATGTTCACATGCATCCATAAATTAGGGGAAAATATACCCTTGAAAACAGTAGCACACAATAGTTTGCAGTGAATCAATAAATTCAGCAAGCAAGTACAAAGACCTAAAAAAGACAACATAAAGTACCTAACTAACTAGTTTCTACTTAGACCTAGATACCCTCCTCACCTACTTCCTATTCCCCTTCCCTCAATCACTCCAAAGCTAACCTTTTCTTTTTTTTTTTAATTTTATTTATTTATTTATTCCCCTTTTGTTGCCCTTGTTTTACTATTGTAGTTATTATCGATGTCACTGTTGTTGGATAGGACAGAGAGAAATGGAGAGAGGAGGGGAAGACAGAGAAGAGGAGGGGAAGACAGAGAAGAGGAGAGAAAGACAGACACCTGCAGACCTGCTTCACCGCCTGTGAAGCAACTCCCCTGCAGGTGGGGAGCCGGGGGCTCAAACCTGGATCCTTTTGCCAGTCCTTGAGTTTGGCGCCACCTGCGCTTAACCCGCTGCGCTACCGCCCGACTCCCCAAAGCTAACCTTTTCAAGCAAAGTAAGGATTACAAAAGCTGGATAAGGTCAAGAGACCAGCATGCTTTAAAGATGCCTCGTTGGTCATTCCCAGGCCACCCCATCATCTGGGGCCCTAGTCAGGGAGTCCTGGGATTCCCACACAGCCATGACGGGCCTAGACCTCTAACAGATCCGTCTCTCCACGGTCACTGGTTATCTCCATCAGGAACAATATAATGGATCCCTCTATGGGCCCTTACAGGACCTTGCCCTCAATGTGGATCAACAATGGTAGGGACTCCATTCTCTGAAGAGACAACATACTCTACCACTCATGGAAGACGGATCCTGAAATTAGTACACCCTGAAATGCCTAGCAGTGACCAGCTCAGACCTAGAGGGATGCAGAGGCTACATAGGCTCCTGTGCTAAATAAGGGCCCCAGATCAAATCGATAGGGTTTATAGTTAGCAATATTTATATACTTTTCTCATATTTGGGAGCTACTCTCTTCCGTAATCAGCTTTCTATTCCTTTTTCCAACTCTGACATCATCTCCCCAGACAATACCTTGTGTCTACCTGCATGTTAGCTTTCAGACTCAGGCAAAAACTAGTAAAGTCAGGGGTCCCTTGGAATATACCCAAAATAGACCTACTAGCTTTTTCCAAAGCAGAGACCCCAAATCTTCAACTGTAATATTCCAGCCTTGAGGTTCATGATTAGTTAACAATTTGTTCTGCTTTCTATCTTAACTCTTTTTCAGCCACCAGGTTCCAGTTACTACCATGATGTCAACCTGACTTCCCTAGGCAAACAACCCCACCTGTGTATCCTGGCATCCCGCCTCCCCAGAGCTCTGCCCCACTAGGAAAAGAGAGAGAGGCTGGGAGTATAGATTGACCTGACAGTGCCCATGTTCGGCAGGGAGCAATTATAGAAGCCAGACTTTCCAACTTCAACACCCCATAATGATCCTGGGTCCATACTCCCAGAGGGATAAAGAATAGGAAAGCTTTGGGGGTGGGGAGGGAACGCGGATGAGGGAGTTCTGGTGGTGGGAATTTACCCCTTATCCTATGGTCTTATCAATATCTCCATTTTATAAATAAAATTTTAAAAAGGCTAATACCAAAAGTTAAAAAAATTGATTTCTAAATTACAACTCTGAATATGTAAACTACACTGGATAATAGTCTTCAACAATGACTAAGCTATAATATCAATTCCCTGGCACTGTGTTAACAAAAAAAAAAAAAAATCTTTTCAGCTTTGTTTCCAACCACTCCTTGCCTCATATTTCATCATTTAATAGTACACTGTGCTCTTGTTTCTGAGTCTTTGCACAGTGTCTTGTCAATGTTGAATGAGAGAAGACCCTACTCTCTGCTTGATGATGTGACTTTTTGGATGACTCAGTTCAGATACTGTCCCCTCTATAAAATTTTTCATCCCAATTCCTGTAAGTAGTAAGTAGTCTCTTTGGTTTCTGTGCTTCTATTTCTGAACAGCTCTTATATAAGTTATGCTTTATTAATGGCTTACTTCTTCCACCCACAAGAAATGTGAGGTACAATAGTGGTTTGATCAGAGATGAGCAGCAAATATTATAACCTAATATAACTAATTTAATATTCTACCAGTTAAGGTGCACAGACAACTTAATAGTACACTGTTTTTTCGTACATAGGAAATAGTTTACAGATTTACCCAGTAATCACAACATTTCTCAAAGTCTTTTTCACTGTGCTTGTTAACTCCTCTCCCTGGTATAGCCTGTCCTATCCCTCTTCCAGATAAGACACACACATGCTAGTATTTATTCAACCTTTAAAATTAATTTCAAACACTGCATGCTCTTAGTGGCCCACCTTAAACCTCCAGCACTGGTTTGGACTTCCCTAGAGCACTAGTCTAACTTTTTATAATAACCTATTTATGCTTGTGCCTATAGATAGAACTCTACCCTGAAGTTGTACTAGTCATATTCACAGCCTTAATATCTAGCATGACACTGATACATAATAAATGTTTACGGGTGTCGGGCAGTAGCACAGTGGGTTAAGTCACATGGTGCAAAGCTCAAGGACTGGCATAAGGATCCGTTCGAACCCCCAGCTCCCCACCTGCAGGGGAGTGAAGCGGGTCTGCATGTGTCTGTCTGTCTCTCCTCCTCTCTCAATTTCTCTGTCCTATCCAACAACAACATCATCAATGGCAACAATAACAATAATGACAACAACAAGGGCAACAAAAACGGGAAAAAATGGCCTCCCGGAGCACAGGACTTGTAGTGCAGGCACTGAGCCCCAGCAAATAATCCTGGAGGCAAAAAAAAAAAAAAAAGATTAAATAAATAAATGTTTATAAAAATCATCAAGGACAAAAAAAATTATGTGATTCAACTTTTCATTGTTCATTCTTACTTACTACAGGGGTTAGAAAGTATTGGTTGAAGTAAATGCAAAGATTATTAATTTTCAGTATCAGTAGCTCCTTAGTGGTTTCAGTGGAAGAGTTAGGTTTTACATGTTCTCGTTACAGGTCTTTCCTATATTTATAATATGAAGTTTATATTTATAATATAATAAGTTTACTTATTGTTACAGCCCTGAATAGGACTTTGGGGCTTGATTAGTACAGCTGACAAATGTAATTAGCATAAGGCTGATGTCAGGCTGAAGTCAGGACTGAAGGAAGTCGTACTCTGTTCCTGTACTCGGCTCTAGGGTCTCCCTGCTTTCCTACATGCTTGAGGGCCCCCATTGCCACTCCTCCCAGGACTTGTACAAGTGACGCTGAACTTTGGTAATTAACTTATCTCATGGGCCTGACCTGTATTCTTACCCCTGCTTATCTGGCTGTATCTACCTAAAATAAACCCTTCCGTACTGCTGTACTGCCATGTAATAAACCTTTGAGCCAAGCAGCCCACACTCCTCTAGTTCTTATTTTTAAATTACAATACACTGTTTTAGATTAGTACTAAGTATTTCAATCAGCAGTTAATACTAATGAAAACAGACTCAGTATTTAAGACTGTATCCACAACTAAAAGTATCTGAATTTCTAGTTATTATGTATCATGCAATAAAGTTATATAGATTACAATACCGTTTCCATTTTTAGACTTCTTCTGTCCTGGTTTCTTCTTTGAGGCAGCTACTTCAATGGGGGGGACTGGATGTGCAGTAACTGGGACAGGTTCTACCTTTTTGCCTGGAGTCTTTGAAATATCAGTTTCTTTGGTGATCTGCTCTTCTGGTACTGGCTTATGCTTCTTCTCTTTCTTCTTCCTTTCTCTAACACTACTCACTGTCTCAATCACATTCAGTGGCACAGGCACAACTTGCTCATCTTCTACAGCATCAGATAATTTAAAGTCTCGGGGCACATTCTCAGAATCAGACTCATGGAGGTTACCATTCTGAATTTCTTTCTTTTTATTCTTTTTCTTTTCAGCTTTCTTTTTATCTGTTTTAGTAGGGATAAGTTTTTGTTCTCTTTTTTGTTTTGCAAGAACTTCATCATATAATGTCTCTTTCATGAAAAGCCAGAAGAAGAGGAAGATTACTGTAATAACTACTGAAGGAATAAGGACAATGAAATATGTTGATTCATAAAACTCCATGGTGCTTTTCTTAATGATTCTATAAAACCTAAGAGAGAGAGAAACACAAGCTTCAGTCAGTCTTGTAAAAATTTCACTGAAAAGAAAAAAATCTTGGCAGGGTTAGACAGCATAATGGTTATGCAAAGAGAATCTCAGGCCTAAGGCCCCAAAGTCCCAGGTTCAATCCCCTGTACCATCATAAACCAGAGCTGAGCAGTGCTCTAGTAATAAACAGATAAATAAATAAATAAATAAATGTATCATCATCTATGTATCAAAGAAGGTTGATTTTTTAATTCATATACATGGTTACAATGCCAACTATTATTTAAATTACTATGAAAAAATACTAAATAGTATATTAAAGTCAGAGTGTGGCATACCTCATAAAAAGACATGAAAGGAAAAGGAATGAAAGTTGCTCTTTTCCCCCAATCACTTGACACTTCATGAATATTTAGGATTCCTTTTTCTTTTTTGTACAATGCTAATGACTTCTACCATATGTGCAAATAATGAGACATTTACTATTACCAACATGCTGAATATTCTCTAGAGGTATCTATTAACAACAAAAATAGGGGTGGTTCACTCATTTACAAATTTAAGCCCATTCACAAACTTGACAGCCCCTTTATTTTGAGTACTGACAGCCTCCTGGTGTGGTCCACAACAGTAAAAATATGGAAAATATAAGAAAGTCAATCAAAATGTTGGTATATCATTTTATTATATTTCAAATTAGACATTTTCCTCAAATTTTTAGAAGTATTCCTTACCTCAACTAAATGATATTATAAAAATAAAGCTGACCATCAACTATCCTTCCCAAAAAACCCATAGGTAAAAAGAGGTATTGCTTCCTACATAAACTTATCATCTCTACTTTTAAGTTTAACCAGTGGCTACAAAGATGCAACTTACTACCCAGATATGTTTTGGTTTCTGTACTTCTATTTCTGAACATTATGTTTTAAGACCTTATAGAAATTATGTTTTAAGACCTTCTGTATTCATTTTTTAAGACTCACGAATTTTTCCAAAACAAAGTTCTTCCTAATTGTGTTAACTGCCAAGATAATGAAATACAATAAACTTGACTAAATTTAGCTTTGCTTTTAAACTAATTTATATCTCATTTTAAAATGCAGAGTATACTTTATAGCTAGAAATGGAACCTAAGAGCAAAGTTTATTATTAAGCACATTATTATGAAGTAGTTTGCTAATAGTTTGTACTTTCACGAATAATTTTTTAAATGCTATTAAAATGACCCAGGACCTACTACAATGAGATTTTTAAAAGTTAACAGAGGAAATGTTTTTATGTACTAGTAAAACACTAAAAACTACATACAGAATTATTCCTAATAAAGCATGAACAATTCAGACTTTAAATTAGCTATGATTTTCCTGTGCCTACCTTAGATTTTACTGTGCTGTTATTGCCAATCTACAACACTTTAATTTTTATTTTATTTTGAATTGGGGGAGAACAAAAAAGACGAAACAATGATTAAAACGCTTTGGATTTTTGTTTTGGGGAAAAAGAGAGGCTGAGACACTTAAAGCAGTAACTACTAATACTAAAAAAGAAAAAGAGAGGGGGCCAGGCGGTAGTGCAGAGCATTAAGCACACATGGCACAAAGTGCAAGGACTGGTGTAAGGATCCCCGTTCGATCCCCTAGCTCCCCACCTGTGGGGGGGGGGGGACAGGAGATGAAGCAGGTCTGCAGGTGTTTCTCTTTCCCTTCCCCTCTCTGTCTTCCCCTCCTCTCTCCATTTCTCTGTCATAACAATGACAGCAATAACAACAACAACGATAAACAACAAAGGCAACAAAAGGGGAAAAAAATAGCCTCCAGAGTAGTGGGTTTGTAGTGCAGGCACCGAGCCCCAGCAATAACCCTAAAGGAAAAATAAAATAAAATAAAATAAAATAAAGAGAAGGTCAGGAGGGCCCGGTGGTGGTATATTCAGTTAATCACACATATTACCATATGTGAGGACCTGGGTTCAATCCCCACTCCCCACCTGTAGGTGTCTATCTTTCTCTGTTCCTCTTTTTCTCCCCCTCCACTCTTAGTCTCTCTCTATCCAATAAAAAAGAAAGAAAAGGAATGTCTTGTTTTTTTTTACTGACTGCCAGGAGTGCTGGATTTGTAGTATTGGCACCAAGCCCCAGTGATAACCCTGATGTACTGCAAGAAAGTCTAAGACTGAAGAGAGGGCGAGTTTTCGGGTAAGGATAAGGACATAGACCTTTGGGGTGGCAGTACTGTGAAACTACACTCCTTGTAACTCAAAAACAAAATAAAAACAACACATTTTTTAAAAAGGTCAAACTATGAACAGCAGCAAGTTGTAACCATGTGCAACCTATACTTTAGGAAAAGCAGAGTCAATAAATAAGCAGAGCAAGGAGCAAGGATTCAGAGATAAGTTAAGAACTTTGTAGCGAGAGACACTTCAGAAGTGGTGAAGCAGGTCTGCAGATTTCTTTCACTCTGCCTCTCTACCTCCCCATTCCTCATCAATTTATTTCTGTCCTAGCAAAATAAAAAAAATCAAAGAAAATGGCCAGGGATAAGTGCCAGCATAGAGCTCCAGTGATAACCATGGTGGCCAAAAAAAAAAAAAAAAACTTTCTTTCCTTGCTAAAAATTCAAATCAGCCACACAGTGAGATAGTCAACTGGAAGACTACAGCACCTGTATGCCTGAGGCTCCTAACTTCATCCCAGGAGGACACTGTGTCGTAACAGTGCTCTAGTTTCTTTGAGTCCTCTCTCATATGACTTATATAGTCAATCTTTTATTTTTAAATAAAAATCAAAGCATATCTATGAAGCATCTATTCAACTACTTCACAACTATTTACTACTAATCCTTTCATATAGTTACTTAACACCAGTTATATGCCAAGATTGTTTTAAGAATATTTTGAATAGCAATAGAAATACTAATCCTCACTTTTTTAGGACTGACATTCTACTAATGAAATGCTAAATAATTAATAAGAACATACATAGCATACTGAGCAAGAATACAACAATACAGTTGAAGTACTAGATTGTCAGAAAGTCACGAGATATTTTTGCAAAGAAAAGCAGAAAAATATGTCATGACTTTTCCAATAACTCAGTAAACTGAACAAGATCACAGTATTAGATGAACTAAAAGAGATTACTTTAAGACTACAGTTAGCAATTCATGTACAGATGACCCTTGAACACACAGTTGTGAACTTTATGAGTCTGCTTATCTGTGAAGATTTCTCTATAGGAGGCTCCATATTCAAAGAGTCAATCAAAGTTATTAACACAAAGTAAGGGTGAAATAGTGGTTGTGGACGTCCTACAAGATGCAATTATATAGTCTGGTTTCTTTTGTACTTTATTTATTTATGTTGCCTCCAGGGTTGTTGCTAGGTCTGGGTGCCAGCACCACGAATCCACTGCTCCTGGAAGCTAGTTTTCCTGTTTTTGTTGCCCTTGTTGTTGCCGTCGTTAATGTTACTACTGCCACTGATGTTGCTGTTGGGTAGGACAGAGAGAAATTGAGAGAGATGGGGAAGCAACCCCCTGCATATAGGGAGCTGAGGGCTCGAGCCAGTATCCTTAGGCACTTTGCACCATGTTTGCTTATCCCACTGCTCTACCACCCAGCCCCTATTCTTTATTTTCTGTGCTTACTTTGATTCTTCATTTAAATTTTAAAAATTGAATGAAGATGCAAGATCACTAGCAGTATTACTCAAATCAATTTTGTTTTTTGTTTTTTAATTTTTTAATTTTTTTTTACAGATTTATTTGTTTCTTTATGATAGAGAACTAAAGCACCACTCTGGCACATGCAATGCTGGGAATTAAACTTGGGACTTCATGCTCTTAGGTCTGGCACTCTGGCCACTGGGCCACCTCCCGTGCCTGTTTTCTGCTTTTAAAAAAATGTATGGTGTATCTGAGGTGGTGAATATATAGTATCTATCTCTATAAACCAGAACAGAACTATAAACTCCAACTAGCCTGGACCTCAATGTCTCCCCACTCTTCCAACTTAAGTTCCATGCCTATAGCTAGTTCTCCTAAAATTCTGAAGAACTGACTCTCTATGCATATTCATAGAATTCTATGAGACAGTCTTAATAATAGGGAGGTAGTAAAATTCTGGGGTGTGATCCAGATATAAGGAACAACAATGGGGCTTCAAATGTTTAAGTAACTAAATCAAAGGGGAAAGTCTGGATCACTCAAAATCAAATAGACATGCAGACAAGAACTTTTAAACAAGAAAGTGCATAAAGTACTTAATGAAATCACAAGACAATACAGACTTGCCTTACTTTAACACAATTTTATATTATTTATTACACTAGAAGTGACATTTTTAAGGGCTACAGTCATATCAAAGTAGTTACACAAAAGATTTTCATCTCTGAGTCTCTAAGGTTCCAGGTCTCAGGTCCAATCTCAGGCACCCCAAAAAGCCAGAGGTAAGTGATCCGGGAGGTGGCGCAATGATAAAGTTTTGGACTCTCAAGCATGAGGTCCTGAGTCGATCCCTGGCAGCACATGTGCCAGAGTGATGTCTGGTTCTTTCTCTCTCCCCATCTTCCTAATTAATAAAAACGTATTTTAAAAATTAAAATAAAAAGCCAGAGATAAGCAGAATTTTTAGAACTTGACACCACAAATCATAAGGGAGGGAAGGGAAAATGCCCATGAGAAAAAGACAATCATTTCCTGAAATGGCCATCACTGTATAGAAACTTACCTAAGTTTTCATTCCATAGTCAGCTACTATACCAAATAGATAATATACATAGTCTACAATTATAAACTTTTCTTTTTAAACATGAGGGGAAATATTAAAAGTAGCCAAAAGGGAGCAGGTTGTGGCACACCTGGTTGAGCACACATCACAGTACACAAAGCCCCTGGTCCCCACCTGCTAAGGGAAAAAATTCATGCAAAGCTGCAGGTGTCTCTGTGTCTATCTCCCTATCTTTTCCCTCCCTCTTGATTTCTTGTTGTCTCTATCCAATAAATAAATAAAAGGTAATTTTAAAAAAGACTTTACAGTAGCCAAAAGACAAAATAGCCTAATAAAACAAACATTAAGTTCCCTGAAATGGGAACTTCATTACAATGGCTTTTTCCAATGTGTGCATTTAACCAGGTGTGCCACCGCCTGGACCCACAATGGCTTTTCTAAAAACTGACTTTACAGACTATGTTGAAATCTCAAGGCTATGGTACAATTTCTACTTTGAAACTGCAACAATTTTCTTTCCTTCCTTAGTCTTTCCTTCCCTCCCTCCCTTTCTTCTTTTTCTGCAACCAGGGTTATTTCTAGGGCTTAGTTCCTACACAACAAATTCTCCAAATCCTCTGCTCATTCACTCTCTTGTATTGCAAACATTGTTTTATATGAAACTCACATGTATAAATGAAACAAATGTTTAAAAATTAATATTGTTTTGTAAAATTCTTTTCTAAGTCTCACATAAAAACCAGCAGCGTTGTGGTCCGGGACACAGAAATGACAAGGATTGGGGGGGGGGGGGGATCTGGTCTTACCAGATCGCTGCTGAGGATTAAACCTGGAACCTCAAAGACTCGGGCACAAAAATCCTTTGCATAGCCACTATGCTATCTCCCCAGCCCAAGCACTACCTTCTTCACTAAACAGTACACAGCTGCCAAGATGCTACAATTCAAGACCCATAAAAGGGAAATGCTTGGAACTGGGTGGTGGCACACCTGGCTGAGAGCACATGTTACAATGCACAAGAACTTGGGTTCAAGGCCCCAGTCCCTATAAGAGGTGACAGTCTGCAGGTTTCTCTCTTTTTCTCGCTCCCTCTTCCCTCAATGTCTCTATCCAATAAATAAATTAATTAAAGAAATGATTTTTTTAAAAAAGAAAGAAATGTTTTTCAAACTGTTAGAAGATGCTGGGAAAAAATTTGTTTTTGCTGCTGGGTTTTGTTGTTTGTTTGCTTTGTATAAAGCTATCATGTACCAAAAATAGCAGAAAACTATCAAACTAGATAGAATTGACAGTCATCATTGGTATGCCCAAACACTGTAACTAAAAAGTTAAGATCTTATCAAAAGTCATTCTCTATAAACAAGTCATTCTGAAGCTTTGTTTTTTTTTTTCCTTAAGACTAAATCAGGAAAACATAGTGTATATTTAACAGTGTCTGGTTTGTGAGAGAACAGTTGATAAAGCAGACAAGCGATCCTTGGAGACAAGACAGACACATACTGAATATGGCTGAATAGTAGCAGAAGTTGGGGAATATTTAAAACATTAAATGATCATATCCCGAAGTCGCCATTAATGATTTAGAGTATGTGAAACATGTATCAAAGAACTTTGGTCTGATCATACTAACATTTTAATCAACTACTTGACTAATAAGACAAGATTGTCAGCTTGTAAATATACTATAACATACATGGCACATATAAAGCACTGACAAGGTAAATACTGTATTGAACACAAGAATATCTCAAAAAAGAAAAAAATACAAAGCAATTAATGTTTCATAAAGTAAGATTCTTATTTTAATCTTTGCTACAAAATGCTTTTAGTTCCTTAGCTGAAGTAACAGGAATGTCCATACCCAGTTCAGATAAGGAGGAGTACCACAGTATTTCCTCTATCTACAGAATTATCTCAAATAATGAACTGCTCTGTTAGCTGGTTCTCCTTGAAATGTACTACTTTTGGGGAGTTGGGCAGAAGCATAGCAGGTTAAGAGCAGGTGGCACAAAGCGCAAGGACTGGCATAAAGATCCCGGTTCAAGCCCCTGGCTCCCCACCTACAGAGGAGTCGCTTCACAAGCGGTAAAGCAGGTCTTCAGATGTCTTTCTTCTCCCCGTCTTCCCCTCCTCTCTCCATTTCTTTCTGTCCTATCCAACAATGATGACATCAATAACAACAATAATAACTACAACAATAAAACAAGAGCAACAAAAGGGAATACATAAATAATTTTTAAAGGGGAGGGGTCGGGTAGTAGCACAGCCGGTTAAGCACACATGGTGCAAAGCACAAGGACCGGCTTAAGGATCCCGGTTTGAGCCCCCGGCTCCCCACCTGCAGTGGGGTCACTTCACTAGCAGTGAAGCAGGTCTGCAGGTATCTGTCTTTCTCTCCCCGTCTTCCCCTTCTCTCTATGTCACCCTGTCCTATTTCAACAACAACGACATCAACAATGACATCAATAACAACAATAATAATAACAAGGGCAACAAAAGAGAATAAATATTTTAAAAATCTTTTTAAAAAGAAATGTACTACTTTTTAAACAATTTCTCGATACAGAGATTTGTTCATTTAAGACACACACTCGTGGTCCGGAGGATGGCACAGTGGATAAATGCACTGGATTCTCAAGCATGAGGTGCCGAGTTCAGTCCCAGGCAGCACATGTACCAGGGTGATGTCTTGTTCTTTCTCTCTCTCTCCTCCTTTCTCATAAATAAATAAATTCTTTAAAAAAAAAAAAAACTCAATAAATACCCTACAAAGAATGATATTTGGGGCCAGGAAATAGTTAACCCTTTCAGCACACACTTTACCAAGTACAAAGACCAAGGTTCAAACATGCAGCACTACATAGGAGTAGCATGAAAAGGAAAAACTTCCAAAGTGGTGAGTGGTGAAGTAGGGCTGTAGTGTCTTCTGTTTCTTTCTTTCTCTCCCTCTCTCTCTCTCTCTCTCTCTCTCTCTGTTTCTCACCCTCTGCCTGGAAAGAAAAAAAAAAAAAGAAGAATTTACCTGGATACAATGGAATCACGCAGGTACAATGCCCTGGCAGCAAAAAAATAAATAAAAATAAACCACCATGATTTCAAAGACACACTGAAAGGGTTATTCAACACAATGCTTTCCAGTTGAAATACCAATATGTAACAAAGCTCTACCACACACATAGAACATTTTGCTTTGTGTACATATGCCATAGAAGAGAATGCAGATCTGTTATCTCTTAATAGCTCTTTAAACTTTTCTGTATGTATTTACTTTCTTTTTTATTTATTTTTTTTACTGTCACCACATTTATGCTGGGGCTTGATGCCAGCACTAGGAATACACTGCTCCTGATGGCAACTTTTTCTTTTTAATTATTATATTTCTTATTTGATAGGACAGAGAAACTGAAAAAGGAAGGGGAGATAGGGAGAAAGACTTCTGCACACCTGCTTCATCTCTTGTGAAGCATCCCCTCTGCAGGTGGGGAGCAGGGGGTCCTTAAGCAGCTCTTCATTCATAGTACCATGTGCACTTAACTGGGTGCACCACTGCCCAGCCCAGCCCCCATATCTATTTACATTACTTAAAGAACTTTAATTTGGCCTTTGTTCCCTTTAAAAGTGCTCTCCTTTACCTCAATTTGACTTTAAGTGCACCTGAACACCAAGAAGGTTGAAACTGGTGAAGAAAATGATACAAAATGATTTTCAAAATAACAATGCCTCCCCATGTCATACATCAGAAAAGGTAACTGCAACAAATGCTGGAGAGGTTATGGGGACAAAGGAACCCTCCTGCCTGCTGGTGGGAATGTAAATAGGTCAACCCCTGTGGAAAGCAGTCTGGAGAACTCTCAGAAGCTAGAGTGGACCTACACTATGACCCTGCAATTCCTCTCCTGGGGATAAATCCTAAGGAACCAAACACACATATGCAGAAAGGTCTGTGTATACCTATGTTCATAGCGGCACAATTTGTAATGGCCAAAACCTGGAAGCAACCCAGGTGTCCAACAACAGATGAGTAAGTTGTGATATATACACACAATGGAATACTACTCAGCTATTAAAAATGGTGATTTCAGGGAGGAGGCCAGTAGCGCAATGGCGTCAAGACCAAGTAGTGCACATGGTGTCAAGACTAAGGACCAACATAAGGATCCTGGTTCCAGCCCCCGGTTCTCTATCTGCAGGGGGGTGTCGCTTCATAAGCAGTGAAGCAAGTCTGCAGGTGTCTTATCTCTCCACCTCTGTCTTCCCCTTCTCTCTCAATTTCCCTCTGTCCTATCCAGCAACAACAAGGGGAACAAAATGGGAAAAAATGGTCTCCAGGAGCAGTGGATTTGTAGTGCAGGCACGGAGCCCCAGAGATAACCCTGGAGGTTAAAAAAAAAAAAAAAAAGAGTAAGGGACCAAGTGGTGGCACACCTGGTTGAATGCACATGTTACAGTGCACAAAGACCAGGGTTCAAGCCCTGGTCCCCAACTGCAGGAGGAAAGCTTTGCAAGTGGTGAAGCAGGGCTGCAGGTGTCTCTCTAGAGTCTCTCTCCCTTCCTACCACCCCTTCTTTCTCAATTTCCAGCTGTCCCTATCCAATAAGTAAAAAAAGAAAAAAAAAAGTGATTTCACCTTCTTCATCTTAGTTGGAGTTTGAATGAAGCATGTTAAGTGAGAGAAGCCAAAAAGAGAAGGATGAATATGGGATGATCTCACTCATAGACAAAAGCTGAAAAATAAGAACAGAAAGAAAAACACAAAGCAGATCTTGGACTGGAGTTGGTGTACTGCACCAAAGTAAAAGACTGGGCTGGGGCGAGGGTTCAGGTCCTGGAACAAAAAGGCAGAGGACCTATAGGGGGTTGAATTGTTACATGGAAAGCTGAAAAATGTTATGCATGTACAAACTATTGTAGTTTCTGTGACTATAAACCATTAATCCCAATAAAAAAATAGATACCTCATCAATGGTCACTAATCACTATCACTAACATCATCATCCCCACACTCTTCAATGAATTTGTTTTTCTATCTCATAAATTACTGACTTTGTCAAAAAGTTTTGACACATTTTTCCATAGACTTTTCCAATAACTTAACAGTAGCTAAATGTAAAGGCCAGAGTAGATTCAGTTATGACTTGGATACAAGGCTATATATAGCATGGAAAAATAATTAAATAACGTAACATTATATATAGAATACTGTTTAACTTTGGTCAACAAGGTTGCCAGGGACTGAACCTCGGAACTCAGAGCCTCAGGCATGAAAGTCCTTTGCAAAAATTACTATTGATACATAGTACTTTCAAAAGAATAAGTCTAGTAACTGGATGTCTATCTGTGATACCAGCTACCTAGGTATTATTCATTATTAGATACAAAACAGTGATGTTCATCTCTCCCTTATTAGATTCAAAAACATCTGTAAAAACTTTTGTCATAACCTTATATGGTTCCCCTGAGATAGAGATCATCATATAAGACAACTAGGACAAGTACTTGTTTCTCTTTACTTACCAGCTGTAAAAATAATGAATAACTATTGTTCAGTAACTATTTAAGACTTTTTTAAATTGTCCTCACATTATGAATAAACTCAAAAAATTAAATATCCTCGATTTGATCCAATTCATTGGTTTTTATCTTTGTTGATGTTTAAACTATCCCTTTTTGACCAATTGGATCACATTCAGGATGGTTCATCAATTGTTTAGCTAATGGTAACTCTGTGAGACAATCAGAGGGCCCAGCCAAGCAGTGCCAAGGGTCTTAACCTACATAAACCATAGTGTAATTATATTAAATCCCCTAAGTCTGTGGTAATATTGTTTCACAGAAATAGATTACTAATACACAAATTCACAGCACACAATTCTTTGCCTTAGACATTCAAGATGCCTATTCAAGCATGAGTATACTTTTATTGTGAAGAGGTACTAAAAGACCACAATCTAGGTGCCAGGAATGCTTACTAAGGATTGGTCATTGTTTCCAGGCCCATTTTGGTAGCAGTTCCAGAAGAAATTTAACAAACTAAATTACAACATGAGCACACAGCTTCGACTCAAATTTAGTACTATGGTGTTATTATCACCTTCACTGACCTTAAAGCTTACATGTTCCAACAAACCAAGTGTAAAATGATTGTACCCCTTAGGCAACTACAGTTTTGTAAAACAACATTTACTCTATTAAAATTTTTTACTCTTTGAGGGGAGATAGAGAGGTAACACTTGGGTAGGGCATATGTGTGGCCCATGTTCAAGTTCCAGCACCACATGGGAGGTACTAAAGTATCCCTCTGGTTCTTTGGTTATCTCTTCCCCTCCTTCTTCCCTTTTCTCTGTTTTTTTTTTTTTTGTTGTTACCTGCTTATGGTTTTTTTTTTCTTTTTCCTCCCTATCTGAAACAAGTACACTGAGATCCTGGCTCAGCAAAAAATAAAACAAAAGTCTATCTGTTGGCACACTCTCCAACAAAGATATAGGCCAGGTAGGGTCTAGGGGACTGGGTACATGTATATAGAAGTTAGGGGCAACTATACACCACGAAGTGAAAGTGTTTGATAGTCCTCTGTGATTACACTTTGACATAATAAGCTCGGCAACCTAGTAGAATGGCCTTAACAAGGCACTGTAAGTTTTCTATCAAATAATTACTACTTAGGCCTAGATAGTCTCATCTCCTACCCTCTACCCCACATCTCTCAATCACTCTATCTACTCAACTAACTACACAAAAGAGCATAAGATATGTCTCCTAATCTCTTACAGCATCAGCATTATTGTCACCCCTTGATACTCTTTTTTAGAAGAAAAAAGTATACAACTGGATGAGATACGCTGACACACACACACACACACATATATATATATATTAAAGGACAATTATTATCTCTATGACAACCTTTATTTAGAATCATCAAACAAGTAAATTCAATAAAACTCCAGGCTACCTTAGACCTCACTAAAAACCTACAGGTATTTCCTCCCCAAACTGAGCCCAGACCCCACAGACCAAATTGGACACACACACACACAAAAATAACACCCAGTACTTTAACAGCTGAGAGAACAAAAGTCTATAAAATAAAGAAAGGACTACAAAAGCTGAAAGAGGGCAAGAGACTGGCTCACTTAATGGTGGCCTCTTTGGTCACTAGGAGGCCACCCCATCACCTGGGGCCCAAGTCAGGGTATCCTAGGATTTTCCTGTAGATATAATGGGACTAGACCTCTAACAGATCTCCACCATCACTGGTCACTTCCATCAGAAATGTCACCATAAGTCCTTTCAAGGGTCTCTCCAGGATCTTGCCCTCACTATAAAGTAGCAATGGTACTGAGGCTCCACTCTCCAAAGGGAGGCTGGGTCAGCATACTCTGCCACTCAAGGAAGATTGGTCCTGAAATGAGTGCAGCCTAGAATATTCGCAGCTATGACCATACACTTTGAGCTCAGACTGACAGGGCCTAGGGAGACTCCTGTACCTGGGGTCACAGTTCTTCTTCTAGCGTTTGCCCTTCTTCCGTAGCCAGTCAACAGCGTCAGGTTGAGCCTGATGTAAAGTTTCGAGACCTCCTTTGAATCTGGAGAGGTGGCAGTCATTGACTATGTGGGTCATAGTCTGTCTGTAGCCGCAGGGGCAATTCGGGTCGTCTCTGGCTCCCCAGCGATGGAACATAGTGGCGCACCGGCCATGGCCTGTTCGATAGCGATTGTGGGGTCACAGTTAACTGTATTTACACATTTTCTTCAAGTTTGGAAGCTACTCTCTGCCCTAACTGAGCTTTCTACTGCCCTAATTGAGCTTTCTACTGCCCTAAGAGCTTTCCAGCCCTATTCTCAACTTCAACTACACCTAAGTTTCTTGTGAGTCTGATGTGTGTTTGAACATCGATGGTTGACCCCCCGGGAAACTCGTCTATCAGATTCCCCTTGGCATGCCAGCCTTGTGGTCGAGCAAGATGTGGCCAGAGTACTCGGGGGGAATTTCAACCTTCCTACCAGCCTCGCTGCATCACCCCACCCCTCCTCCCTCTCTCTGGTGGGCTTCACCATCCTTATATTTCTATTTCCCCGTTCCTGCATCACCATCCATACCTTCTCATTGCCTTGCTCCCTTTTCCCTTATAAGGAGATATTGACCTCATTGGCCAGCTGGCTACTTCCCCTTTATAAACTTGTAACTGCGTAATAAGGATGTTCTGTTCCCTGCAAGGGTACCCTAAAGAGGTTTGTGTATCGTCCACTGCCACCGAACGCAAGAAAACCCTTTAGCAAACTCGCTCCTGCCTCTGCTAGCCCTAGGTTCCCCACTCTCATGTCTGTCTCCTGGTGGCCAACACGCCAGAGATAGAAGTGGGAGCTCTTTCCCCCCAAGGAACCCCGACATCTGGCGCCCAAATGCGGGGCACGTATCCCCCCCCCACTGAGAACACTCCACAAGGCAGAAGAGGCCCCACGACGGCTGCCAGGTGAGTTCCCCAAGATCCGGACTCAGGATAATGGGCTCCTGAGACCCCAGCGGATACTGAGTCCTCAGCGGTCCCCAGCCTTCTGCCCCCCTCTTTTTTTATTTATTTTTACTTATTTTTTTAAAGAATTTATTTATTCATGAGAAAGATAGGAGGAGAGAAAGAACCATCCATCACTCTGGTGCATGTGCTGCCAGGGATCGAACTCAGGACCTCATGCTTGAGAGTCTAGTACCTTAGCCACTGTGCCACCTCCGGGACCACATCCACCCCGCTCTTGTGATCCCCCATCTTTGCCGGCCACTCTACCTTCTGACACACAGCACCTGTGCTGCCTCCGAGATCCTATTCTAACTATACCTGTGAATCTGACTCCTAATCGCCAGAAGCCCCTCCCCAGTCTGGGTAGAGCAGTGTCCTCTACCTAGGGAGAAATTATCCGATCTTAAAGAGCTGATCCAAGAGCAACTTGCTCTGGAACACATCCGCCATTCTCGTAGCCCTTGGAATACCCCAGTATTTACTATCCAGAAAAAAATCTGGAAAATGGCAATTACTTCAATACCTCCGCGCAGTCAATAAGACGATGAGCATCTGGGGCTCCCCCCAGAGAGGCTTACCCCTTGCTTCAGCCATCCTGACTGGGGGTTCCGTGACCACAAACGCTTTACTTTCTCTATCCTAGTGCTCAACTCCCGGCCACAGCGGACCAGTTGAGTGGGTGGTCCTGCCCCAGGGCGTGGCTAAGAGCCCTACCATTTGCCAAGAGGCAGTGAAAGCTGCCCTACTCTCACACATAAAGGACTTTACAATTCTTGTATTGGGAGGGACCTCATGCAGATCCTATTTCCGTCTGCTCAAAGGCAGTAAGAATCCTGCTGGAAGGCATCTGACACCCAGTGCCTCTGAAGCCCTCAGACAGGTTAATCAGGCCTTGAGCTGGCCAGATGTGACCCCTCCCTGCCTCTCCAGCTGCTGGTCTTTAATATTTCCCCAGTCTACCCTGGGTGGGTCCCAAACTCTTCCAGGACTCCCCTATCCCTAAAGCCACCAGCGTCTTCCCCCCAGATTCTCTTTGAAGAACTCCCTGACAGTTCCCCTCAATTTAAAGAATTATATGCCGTCTATTTCACTCTTCACCACATCAGAGACCCTTTCAATCTTTTCTCTGATAGCCTATATGTCACTAACCTTCTCTCCTGGATCCACCCCCTCCTGGGGTGGGAGGGTGCTCTGTGAGTCAGAGAAAAGCCATGGCATTTAAACACCAGCCGTTTTTCTTGGCCTTCAAGACCTGTTTTAAATAAGGCTTTTAACAAGACTATAAATATCCAGAGCACACGAGGCCTGCTGCTGGCCTTTGCTTTTCTAACAAACATGCCCATATCAGAATTTTAAAGTGTAAGATCTAGTAAAATTTAATATCCACCCTTACTCATAACCACTCAAAGGGTGTTACATAAGAAATAAAATACAGCTAAAATATGAGTATGAACAAGTAATTAAATAAACTTATGATAAATCTATAATAAATGAATTACACAAATAACAAGTAAAGCAAAGGGCTCAATAAGTCCCAACCATTTTCAAACATCAGGCAATTCATTCACCAAAGTGACACTACCACCTAGTCAAAAATACAGCTCACAGAGGTAAACAAAGATTTGCCTCATAGTGCTTACATTCTTACAGGTGATACAGATTACCAAATATATACTACCAAGTAAAGCAGACATTGGAGTACTGGGGAGCAACTGATAAGTCAAAGAAGAAAAATAAGGCTGGAACAAAGGACAGACATATTTTTAGGTAAAGTCAGCAGGGTGGCTGGCCTTCCCGGGATGACCATTAAGCAACAATTACACTTTCACAAGGAAGCACCTTACAATTTAAATAAGAATTGAACTTTTAAAAAGTTCTTGGAAACTAAATATATCACAACATATCCACTGTTTCCTTTATGAGACATAAAGCATTTAGTTTTAAGTAGCTTTTATTACTCTTCCACTTGGGAAAATAAAAGCAGTCAAACTCATTTAACTACAAGAGTTATAACTCCAAAAGAAAAAAAAAAAAATATTTGACATTTAGAGTTCTAATATCTAGCATCAACCAACATTCTACGAATAATATTTGAGGGGGCTGGGCAGTGGTGCAGTGGGTTAAGCACACATGGGGTGAAGTGCAAGGACAGACGCAGGGATCCCAGTTCGAGCCCCGGGCTCTCCACTTGCAGGGGGTTCACTTCACAGGCAGTGAAGTTACCCCCTATCTTTCTCTCCCCCTCTGTCTTCCCCTCCTCTCTCGATTTCTCTGTCCTATATGACAGCAATAACAACAACAATAATAACAATAACAAAGACAAACAAGGGCAACAAAAAGAAAAAATAGCCTCTAGGAGCAGCGAATCTGTAGTGCAGGAATCCAGTCCCAGCGATAACCCTGGAGACAAATAATACTTGAGTGTCCACCCCCTCCAAAAAAAAAGGCACTTACAGAATAGCACAATGGGTGAGAATAAGCTATACAATCAGAAATCTCAGCTCAAACTCAGGTTCCTCCTCTTATTTTTTCTGAGTCACTGGACAAACTATTTAGCCTGCTTCTAGTTTCCACCAAACAGTACATACTTCATAAAACTGTTGAAAGGAAAGACAGTCTCCTTAAAATGTTCCCAGTCTGGAAACAATTCATTCTAGTGTTGTGGTTTATGTAGCAACTACTAATGCAAGGAAAATAAGCCTAAGGCACGTTAATGTCATTAAGTTCACCATACACATTGATACGGTACTAACTAGAAAAGTCAAATTCAAACCCAAGTTTTCAGACTCCCTAGTACCTGTGCTTTAGTCACTTCATCACACTACAGAATTAAAGAAATGAGCAGTAAGAAGCTTGCATAAGGCCATAAAGTTAGTAAGGTCAAAGACCTACAGCTTTCCCATTAACTTCCAATTTAGTACAGATCATACTGTTTCCATGGCAACTCAAATATCTCTTATGTAAGATTAAGTAGTAACTGCTCCACCTTTTCCAGTAAGTGTAACAAAACATCAGACAATAGTTACTAAAAATATACACATTTTGATAATGTATAAGTTCTAATTGTAGGCATTACTCAGTCATAATAAAGAAGTGTGGGTAAATGACATTCTCCTCTAGCAATGATACCCTGTTAGAATTCTACAGCCCCAGTAAAATCTATTCACAATATGAAAGCTACATTAAAGGAACTCTCACTGAAGTAACTGGCATTTCTCACCCTGGTAAGATCACATGACTAATGTTTAAAGAAAGCTAAATGTTCCCAACTAGCAGTCTAAACTGTTACATACTCATGTTTATAAGTCCATTAAATAATGCAACCAGTACCACCTCAGCATGCTTTACTTCGGACTACATCCAGAGATTCAGGCATGGAATGTCAACCCTTCAGCTTCATTACTCTGCCACCAGGTTCCAGATGCTACCATGATGCCAACCAGACTTCCCTGGGCAGATGACCCCACCACTGTGTCCTGGAGCCCCACCTCCCCAGAGGCCTGCCCCACTAGGGAAAGAGAGACAGACTAAGAGCATGGGTCCACCTGCCAATGCCCATGTTCAGTGGGGAAGCAATTATAGAAGCCAGACCTCCCATTTTCTTCACCCCACAATGATCCTGAGACCATACTCCCAAAGGGATAAAGAATGGGGAAGCTTACAAACCTTCCACCTTCTGCACCCCATAATGACCCTGGGTCCATGCTCCCAGAGGATTAAAGAATAGGAAAGCTATCAGGGGAGGGAATGGGATATGGAGTTCCAGTGGCGGGAATTGTGTGGAATTTTACCCCTCTTATCTTGTCATTGTTTCCATTTTATAAATAAAGACTTTAAAAATATATATATGGAAGCTATCAAGGGCGGGGACTGGATATGGAGCTCTGGGGTGGGCACTGTGTGGAGATGTACCCTCTTATCCTGTAGTCTTGCCAATATTTCCATTTTATAAATGATTTTAAAAATAAGTCCATTAAATATAAGAAAAACTATTATTGCCATCAAAGCTATATTAAATCCTTTAGAAGATCTCAATAGATGAGAAAATTTTTAGAAGAATTTTATAATTGGAAAGGTTCCCAGTGCCTACATTTTCATTCCACTGTTAAAAAAAAAAAAAAGAAAAGAAAAGAAAAATAAAAAAGAAGTTCTGGACAAGGCTTCTAGAGCATGATTTACATGAGTGAGTGAGTGAGAGAGAGAGAGATCAGCAAATAAAAATAAGGGATCCAGAGTCGGGCGGTAGTGCAGCAGTTAAGCGCAGGTAGTGCAAAGCACAAGGACCAGCATAAGGATCCTGGTTCGAGCCCCCCGCTCCCCACCTGCAGGGGAGTCACTTCACAGACAGTGAAGCAAGTCTGCAGGTGTCTGTCTTTCTCCTCTCTCCATTTCACTCTGTCCTATCCAACAATGACATCAATAACAACAATAACTACAATAAAACAGCAAGGGCAACAAAAGGGAATAAATAAATATTAAAAAAGATCAACAAATAAAAAGATAAGTGAATAAATGTTTTAAGTTCAAATAAGCAACCTGGGAGGTGGCACAGGATAAAACATTGGATGCTAAATTTTAAAGACATCTTCAATGAAACGAATCCAATTACAAAGAAGACTAAGGCAAGTATAAACCTATGGGACTACATCAAGTTAAAAAGCTTCTTCACGGGAGTCGGGCGGTAGCGCAGCGGGTTAAGCGCAGGTGGCGCTAAGCACAAGGAGCAGCGGAAGGATCCCGGTTCGAGCCCCCGGCTCCCCACCTGCAGGGGAGTCACTTCACAGGCGGTGAAGCAGGTCTGCAGGTGTCTGTCTTTCTCTCCCCCTCTCTGTCTTCCCCTCCTCTCTCCATTTCTCTCTGTCCTATCCAACAACAATGACATCAATAATAACTACAACAATAAAACAACAAGGGCAACAAAAGGAATAAATAAATAAAATTTAAAAAAAAAAAAAAGCTTCTTCACAGCAAAAGAAACCATTACCCAAACCAAGAGACCCCTCACAGAATCGGAGAAGATCTTTACATGCTATACATCAGACAAGAGTTTAATAACCAACATATATAAAGAGCTTGCCAGACTCAACAACAAGACAACAAATAACCCCATCCAAAAATGGGGGGAGGACATGGACAGAATATTCACCACAGAAGAGATCCAAAAGGCTGAGAAACACATGAAAAAATGCTCCAAGTCTCTGATTGTCAGAGAA
The DNA here is from genome assembly GCF_950295315.1 of Erinaceus europaeus. Taxonomy (NCBI): domain Eukaryota; kingdom Metazoa; phylum Chordata; class Mammalia; order Eulipotyphla; family Erinaceidae; genus Erinaceus; species Erinaceus europaeus. The sequence continues at coordinate 39,233,961 of NC_080177.1, forward strand.
ATGCAAATCAAGACGACAATGAGATACCACTTCACTCCTGTGAGAATGTCATACATCAGAAAAGGTAACAGCAGCAAATGCTGGAGAGGGTGTGGGGTCAAAGGAACCCTCCAACACTGCCGGTGGGAATGTCAATTGGTCCAACCTCTGTGGAGAACAGTCTGGAGACTCTCTAGAAATGGACCTACCCTATGATCCTGCAATTCCTCTCCTGGGGATATATCCTAAGGAACCCAACATATCCATACAAAAAGATCTGTGTACACATATGTTCTTGGCAGCACAATTTGTGATGCCCAAAACCTGGAAGCAACCCAGGTGTCCAACAACAGATGAGTGGCTGAGCAAGTTATGGTATATATACACAATGGAATACTACTCAGCTGTAAAAACTGGTGACTTCACCATTTTCAGCCGATCTTGGATGGACCTTGAAAAAATCATGTTGAGTGAAATAAGTCACAAACAGAAGAATGAATATGGAATGATCTCACTCTCAGGCCAAAGTTGAAAAACAAGATCAGAAAAGAAAACACAAGTAGAACCTGAAATGGAATTGGCATATGGCACCAAAGTAAAAAACTCTGGGGTGGTTAGGTGGGGAGAATATAGGTCCAAGAAGGATTCAGAGGACCTAGTGGAGGTTGTATTGTTATATAGGAAACTGGGGAATGTTATGCATGTACAAACTATTGTACTTACTGTTGAATGTAAAACATTAATTCCCCAATTAAAAAAAAGTGAAAAAAATAATAATAAATAAATAAATAAATAAACATTGGATGCTAAAGCATAAGGTCCTGAGTTCAATCCCTGGCATCCCAGGTGCCAGAGTGATGCTCTGGTGCTTGCTCTCATTCTCCCCCCCCCCCATTAATAAGCAGAATCTTTATTAAAAAAAAAAAATTACAGTGTATAGGTACTCTGAGTTCTTGCCTTTCTAATCCACTTTTTAAATTACAACTAAGCAATGGTCCTAATCACAAGAAATGGGTAAGAAGGTCTTAGCCACACCATTATCACTCTACAACAAAGGATTTCCAAAGACAACACCTACCACTTTTTTGCTCTCTGATTATTCCTGGGAAAGAAACAAACATAATGCGCATCTGTTGTGACCCTAGAACCCTTAGCTCCAACTACAAAAAGTTACATGGGGGGGGGGGGGTGCTGAGAGAAGAAATAATAAAGTCACAATAAGGAAAATATAACTTGTCAGTGCTATGGGGAAAATAGAACACAGTACAGAAATCATACGTAGGTGACAGAGCTTTAAATAAAATTGTAGGGTAGACCTAAGTATCGACCATGCAGGTATTTTAGAAGAAGAATTATAATCCAACAAACAGAACAAGCTGTGCAAAGACACTAAGAGAGAAAGCTGGAAGGATGTAGACAGGATCAGAGTAAAAGACGAGTAAAGAAGGACAGGGAGAGGACTGTCCAGATTCTGTGAGGTTATGAGGCCAAAAGGATGTTTGCACTGCCTAACAGAATCCTCTGCACAATTCTGGGGGAGATGTGAGATGATGTGTAGAAAGAGACAGTAGGGAGATTGGGAGAAGCAAGGATACCACTTAAGAGATGAACTGCAGGAATCCAGGCAAGAGATAAGAATGATTTGAGCCAGACTAGTGAGTGTTGTGCTGTGAGAACAAGCAGTATGATTCCAGATATATTTTTCTAACTAAAATAGAGCCAAGAATGCAGGTGTGAAAGAGGTAAAACAGGATGACCACTCTGGCTTTTTTTTTTTTTTTTTGGTCTGAATGTTGGATGAAGCTATTAAAAGAGATGTGACAAGGTTGCTCCTGAGGCAAATTTAAATGAAAAACCAACATCTGTTCACTATTTCAAAGGCTAGTAGAAATGCAGAATAGGCTGTCCGTAGTGAACAAGTGAAGTCTGGTGAAGAAATACAAATATAGCAGTCATTAGCATATATGCAGTTATTTAACACCATACACAATATTAGATGAGTTCACCAAGGAAATATAAAAGTGGACACTTTTGGGGAGTTGGGCAGTAGCACAGAGGGTTAAGTACACGTGGCACAAAGCGCAAGGACCAGCATAAGGATCCCGGTTCGAGCCCCCGGCTCCCCACCAGCAGGGGAGTCACTTCACAGGCAGTGAAGCAGGTCTGCAAGTGTCTCTCTGTCCCTCTGTCTTCCCCTTCTCTCTCCATTTCTCTGTCCTATCCAACCACAATAATAACTACAACAATAAAACAACAAGGACAACAAAAGGGAATAAATAAATATTTTTTAAAAAGTGGACACTTTTTGAGCGTACAGAAGAATATTAAACAAAGACCAAAACGGTTAGTTAAAAAAAAACTCAAAAAACAATGTCTTAGAAGCAGTGTGTATGGCAGAAGGTAGATAGCATAATGGTTATGCAAATAGACTCTCATGCCTGAGGCTCCAAAGTCCCAGGTTCAATTCCCTGCACCACCATAAGGCAGAGCTGAACAGTGCTCTGGTTAAAAAAATTTTTTTTTAAAGTGTGTAAACAACTTCAGTTTCACGAAGGTACAAATCACTTTGCTGAGACCAGATAGCATGATATGTAGAGTACTAAATCATAACTTGTTATAAAAAGCTCATCATTTCTTAGACATTTCCTTGGAATGTTATTATTTTCCTATTGGGGTCTCTGCTAAAGCTACTCTTTAGTATTAAATATATATTTTGCCTATTTTATTATTAACAACAAAGTCTATCAATTTCAAAAGCCTTTTAAAAAAATCAAATAAACCCCAATTTAACAACCTAGCACAAAGTTATAAACTGCCACTGCTTTCCTCTTCCTGAAACTCAGGAAAAAGTAAAGTCTTAGTTCACAGCAATTAGGTCTTTCTTCCTTCTGTTCAATTTCCTGTTTATTTTTTTCAACTACTTATATTATTACCTAAGTCCATGTTTTCTTATGAATTTGCATATAAACTCTGGAGAAAATACCAAATGTTAGGATCAAAAACTACAAGAAGCAGTAAAACTCAACTCTATTTTTACATAAGCAAACATTAATGTAATCTGTAAAGAAACAGTTACTTGCTTCTAATCCCTAAGTATACAGTGCTCTAAATTTACCTTCAAAATAACTAAGAACATAAAGCGCCAGGCAAGCAGCTTAAGTGTTATCTTCAAATATCTGAATGTTTCTCTTTTGACTATTTTATGTTTTGGATACAGATAGAGGGAAGCTGAGAGAGAAAGGAGAGAGAGATACCCTCAGCACTGTTTCACTGCTCATGAAGCTTTCCCCCTCAGGTGGGGACCAGGGACTCAAACCTGGGTCCTTGAACATGGTAATGAGTGTACTCAACTGTGCGCCACCATACAAGTCGCTTGTGAGAACTTTATTTTTTTAAGATTTTTTTTTTTTAAATGAGAAAAATAGGAGGAGAGAGAACCAGACATCACTCTGGCACATGTGCTACCAGGGATGGAACTCGGGACCTCATGCTTCAGAGTCCAAAGGTTTATCACTGCACCACCTCCCGGACCATTTTTTTTAAAAAAGATTTTATTTATTTATTTATTTATGAGAAAGATAGGAGAAAGAACTAGACATCACTTTGTGCTGCCAGAGATTGAACTCAGAACCTCATGCTTGAGAGTCTAGCGCCTTAGCCACTGTGCCACCTCCTGGACCACCTTTGTGAGAACTTTTAAACTAAAATATTCTGTTATAAAAATATAAACCTGCAAAATTAAGGTCTGTCTTCTATATATTTCAAAACTCAAGAAATCTTCCAACAATAACAATCTCTTCAAAACCAATGCCTTTAGAAAAGCCATATTGACTTTTAAATGATTAAAAAAATTTAAATGATTTAAAAAAAAGATTAGAGCCTATAATCTAGGAGCAGATTTAAGATGAGAGGCCCAAGTTAACACTTACATTGTAAGAGACTATTGTTACTGAGAGACTTAGAAAATTACAAACATCGTAAATCAATGGCTCTTAACGATGACTGAGTCATCAAGGAAGGAATGATAGTATCTTTATCACTTTTAGTGTTTAGTATACTCAAGAAAAATCTGCACTGGGTGTTGCAATATTTAAAGATTCAGTATAAGTCGCCCAAAAATTAAACAAAGAACAACCCATTCTCTTGGGGCGCAAGCGCTTCCACACTACGATCATCATCTCTGGCATTATGCTATTCCACTGCAGAATACTGTGCCCCAGTATGGTTCCGTAAACCCCATGTCCACTTGGTCGATTCCAAATTATATTCCTCCATGAGGATAATTTCTGGAACCATCCGTTCCACCCCGGTTCCATGGCTGCCAGTTCTTAGCAACATCGCCCCGCCAGATATTCGTCGGGATGCGGCATCATCTAAGTTCATTTCCCATGTCTACGCTCGACCAGACCTGCCAATATATGCGGATATCTTCGCCCACCCTGTCCAACGCTTGACATCTCGTCATCCAATCTGGTCCCCTACGCCTACACTGAACTTCTCTGTTCCAGACTCTTGGAAACAGAGTTGGCAGTCAGCTGAGGTAAAGAACAAACACCTCATCACAGACCCCTGCAAGCGTCAACCCGGCTTTGACCTAGCATGTTATGATTGGGCCCTCCTCAATCGCTATTGAACAGGCCATGGCCGGTGCGCCGCTATGTTCCATCGCTGGGGAACCAGAGACGACCCGAACTGCCCCTGCGGCTCCAGACAGACTATGACCCACATAGTCAACGACTGCCACCTCTCCAGATTCAAAGGAGGTCTCGAAACTTTACATCAGGCTCAACCTGACGCTGTTGACTGGCTACGGAAGGAGGGCAAACGCTAGAAGAAGAAGCGTGCCTGATAGAAAATACTGTTATGGGGCCACGTGGTAGTGCACCTGGTTGAGTGCACATGCACGTGTTACAATGCACAAGGACCCAGGTTCCAGCCCTTGGTCCCCACCTACTGAGTGAAAGTTTTACAAGTGGTGAAAGCAGTGTTGCAAGTGTCTGTCTCTCTCCCTCTCTATCACCCCCTTCCCTCTCGATTTCTACCTGTCTCTATCCAATAAATAAATAAACATAATAAAAAATGTTAAAAGAAAATACTATTATAACGAATGCAGGTACTGGAAAAAGTAAAAGACGTTTCTAATTCATTGTTGGGCGGGGGGTTAATAGGGTTTCCTTAAAACTGAAAAGCTATTTCTTGTTATACCATTAAATTAAAAGGGGTAGAGTAGGAGGATCATGTTTATCAGAGAGCACATTAAACATATAAAAAAATCGATATAGTCAGGCCTACTTATCCAAAATGTAAAACAAGAGTACAGTGTAGTTCTTAAGACACAGCCCAGTCTCATGAGCAACTACTTTAACCAAAGTGGTGACACGACTGCCATTCGCCCACTGAGAGAGAGGCAGGCAAAGCAAGCTAATTTCTTTTTCAAATGTTAAGTCATCTCCAAGGCAGTTTAAGTGTTTAGTTCACTCCAAGGTACCTTTAGTGAGCTATGAGCTATGAGGCCTCCTACAAAGCATTTCAAAAAACAAGAAAGGGGGGAGAACCACACTCCAAAACTTTGGGTTTTTTGTTTGTTTGTTTGTCTTGAAAAGCAATGTTTATTCACATGCTTGCTAAGGAATTATTTTCTAAGACAGGCCAGTATGAGGAATGCCTAAGCTGAACCGCCCCAAGTTTGCAACCTAGTCAGAGTGCAACTGGGCGAGGTTAGGATGCAGCTTCCCATGCTCGGGGCTGCGGCCTCCGTGCGGGTGCAGAGACAGACACACACACAGAGACAGACAGGCAGACAGACAGACAAGCACGCTCCTTGCAGAACCGACGAACAGGGCTGTGCATCCAACACCGGGGGTGGGATCCCTGGACGACTTTTCTAGAAAGCCGGTTTGGTTTACTGCCAAGAGCCCCAACGCTGAAAAATCTCATTGTTGAAGACTGAAGGGGGGAGGGGACTCGCTAAGGAAGACACACCCCTCTGGGAGAGGAAGGCAGAACTTCCCCCCCATCTCCGGAACAGTCCACATTTTGTTTTAGACCCAAACTCTACGCTCACGCAGCTAGCCCATCACCAAGCGCTCCGCACCGAGGGCCGGGAGCACCGCCGGCGGCGGCGGGCACAGCGCGGATCCCGACCTGCGTCTCGGGCGGGCGGCGAGCGCGGCGGGGACTGAAATTCCAGCATGGCGTAAGCGTGGCCGAGGGCCGCCGCCGGAGACGCGCTCCCGCCGTCCACCCGCCGAGGCGGCGGTAATCCGCCTTCCTTCCCGGGGGCCTCCAGGCTCGGCTAAAAATAGGTGCCTCGGGTCACCCCGGGGCCCTCTCGGCCGACCTCGCCCTCCAGAGACGTCCCCGCGGGAGTCCCCGGCCGCGCTCCTGGCGCCGCGCAGAGCCTGGTCGGTCCCGGGCTGCTGAGCAAGGCCGAGGAGCCACACGGGGCGGCTCCCCGCAGCGTCCGGGCTAGGGTGGGAGCCCAGCCGCGCCGACCCGGCGCCCGAGGCCTACCGGGAGGGTACCCGCGGCGGGCAGTGTACGGACCGGCGGCCGCGCCCCCCACCCGGCGTGGCTCTGCTGCCAGCCCGGCGGCCAGCGCCGCCCTCGCCACCACTACCCTCCCGGGGCCCCCGGGGCCCGCACCCGGGCCTGGCGCGGCCTGCTCGCCCTTACCCTGCGCGCCCGGGAAAGGAGGCCGGGAAGACGCGGCGGCGCCGGCACTACAGCACGAGCTACCCTCTCCGAGGCGCCGCCGCCGCTCAGGTGCTGTAGCGCCGCCCGGCAGGAAACGGGCGGCTACGGGGCGGGGCGAGGCGGCCCCGGCACGTCTCGGCGTCAGGGCCGGCGGTGCCCAGAGACCGTCCTCTTAAAGGAACAGGCGCCCGCTGTGCACTCCAGTGAGCCGCTGGGTCGCGCTGGCTCGGGATTCTGGGGTCCGCCTCCTCCGCACCGCTTGCTGGAGGGTGAAGTATGGCTTGGAGGCACAGAGGAATTCCCTTCATTCATTATTTCGTCTTGCCCCCAAAGTTGATTTTGTCTTGCAAAACCCTTTAAGCAACACACACACACTGGATGATTTTATTTTTACTTTACCTAAATTGTATTCTATTTCACTTTGCCTGTCCCAAATTGTCTCCCAGACATCACTAGAAAACAAAACCCTCCGTCCCTCGGCTCCCTAGATTTTTTTCTCTGAATTCTCCTACGAGCAACCCGAACTACAAACGGAGAAATTAAAAAACCGGCTCAAATAAATTGTGTGCAAATATCGTGAAGGTGTTCTGTCTTTGAAGGCAGAGTGAATAACAGGAAAACTGCAAGCCACTGCCCAGAACATGTATACAAAATAGGTTAAATCCTCCTCAAATGTTATGAGAGTTCAAAATGAGTCCGTAGCTTTTAGAGTGTAGCTACAGATGCATAAAATTGGGAGTACATCGCATCTACATATTGACAAAGCTGGGTCAGGAACAAGCTATAAGCAATTGAACTGAACCATTCCTGCCTCAGCTGAGCATTTCCTTTAGATGGGCGAACTGCAAGTATCCATTTGTATTCTAGTTACTTCTGTCTAATCTTTACAAAGCACTTACCATCAAAACTGCACACAGTGCGGTAGCCTGAGATGTTGCAAATTCTGCCAGTCCTCAGCATCTATGTTTTCAAAAGATGTGATCTTATTTTAACTACATAAGCATCTCTTTCTCCTCCCCCCCCCCCAGAAGATTAACTCAGTCTCCAAATCCCTCAAAGCAATCTGTCTCCAAGCCACTGCCTGGCTCATGATTGTGAACTGTGAGATCCAGCTTGATTGAAGAGCAAAACTGCTGGTCTCTTAATTCAAAGGGAGAAAGGTATCATTTTTATAATGGAGTCTAAGATCTCTTGATTGGCATACAAACAACTATCTTATTTCCTCTAGCTAGTATTATAAAGAAGATTTGGGGTTAGGATAAAAATGTCATTTTCCTGACCAGTAAAAAACCACAGTGTTAGGGTGGGGGTAGATAGCATAATGGTTATGCAAACAAACTGTCATGCCTGAGGCTCCGAAGTCCCAGGTTCAATCCCCCACACCACCATAAGCCAGAGCTGAGCAGTGCTCTGGTTAATTTAAAAAAAAAAAAAAAAGGTGTTATTTTAGAGACTGTAACCTAGGTAGACCTGCAACTAAGAAAATAAAAGAAGTTTAGGCACATATTTTCCCTAAACAAGTTTTTATTTTTTATTATTTAAAGACAGAAATTGAGAGGGGAAGGGAGACAGAGAGGGAGAGAGACAGAGAGACACCTGCAGCCCTGCTTCACCACTCATGAAGCTTTCCCCCTGCAGGTGGGGACCAGGGGCTCACTGTGATGTGAGAGCTTAACCAGGTCCACCATCTCCTGGCCCCTTACACTAGTTTTTCTTATAGTCAGGGAAGCAATTATTTCTGCATTATATAATTTGAAATAAATAAGCATACTAGATAATTGAACTTTGACTTTTTTGAAAGGAAGCTGTTCAGATACTTTATTCTTCATAAGCTTTCTATTTACTTACATCAACACAGAAACTTATTAGAAGTGTTAATAAATGTAAGTTCTATTAGGAATTAAGAGCAGGCCTCCACATTTTAAAGCACAATCTAACATAATATCATTAATTATAAACAAAGTATTTAAACTAAAATAAAGTTAACTTTGGTTGATGGCACCTCCCTCCAATGGCACTAAAATCCAGCAACTATCTTGCTTCAAGAATTAGGGCTTCAGCATCTGAAATACTTCTACTTGTAACAACTAAGAAATTAAATTATATTGAAAACTATCAAGTGCAATGCTGTTACATAAAATGTATTGATCCCTTTTTTTTTAATCAAACAAAATGAAATTTACTGTAAACTACCTTCTGACTCTAAGCGCATTGCAATGCTTCCCCCCACCCCCTGGATTTTGGAAAAGTTCTAAAGACACATAGTACACTTCTCTCTAGCAGACAGAGAGAAAACTGGCTATTCCAGTTTTGTCTAGGGAAAACTTCCCAGAAGTGATGAGTTAAGTAGAATTTGAATAATATGTGAGTAATAGATTACATCTCCAACTCCACCAGATTGGGGGTGGCAGATATTAAAGTTTAATGAAAGCAAGTCACTGACCTTAAAGGGAAGATATCAAGTTCACCTTCCCCAAAGAGACTCACAGAAACTCTGTAGTGGCATATCTAGACAATCAGTCATTCTAGTAAATATCTGGTGCATTTGTAACTATAGAAGTCTGCCTCTTTAACAAGCATATATATTCAAGTGCTTTTATTGCATATGAAAGTGACCACTAATTATTTGCCATTCTTTGTGTGGAGAAGTGGGATCTGTGTTCCCTCTTCAATCTGTAGCTATTGTGACCAATAAACTATGCCAGAAGTTACATTTTGTTAAATACTGGTCTCTGTAGAACTGTAGATTCCTACCAACTGTTGATATTTGTGTTCTGAATTGCCATGTGAGAAATCCAACTATCACACAGAGAGACCTTGAAAGTACATGGGAAAGAAAATGGGTCCAGTTGGGCACAACCATCCAACAGTTTCCACCAAAGTGCAAGATACATGAATGAAGTCTTGCAGAATCCCAGACCGTAACATCACAAGCTAAATACCACCCACCACTCCATCTGGTACCACATGGGTCAAAAGGATCACCTGTCCTAGTCCTACCTGAATCTCTGATCCCATAATATGGCAAGCAAAAAAAAATATATATATATACATATATATATATATATAGTTACACAGTAATAGATAAACAGAAGCACTTTCTTCTACTTCTAAATGGTGTAAAAAAAAAATCTTAGTGTCTCTGTAAACAGATGGAAGTTTTTATTTAGCCCACACAATCCCAAGACACCACTGGGGTTCCTTCAAGGGAAATTCGGACAAGAATGGACAGAGAAGTAAGGCTAGTTGGTGGCATAATTTAAGATTATGAAAACCGCCTTAATGTATCCCATCTTCAGAGATTGTCCAATGATTGCAAGCTGATGGGTTAAATGAGGAAAAAGGAATCAGTGTATTTACTGTGCCTAAATGCTGAGTGGGTGTTTAATGTACATTAGCTGACACAATTGTCAAAGCAACCCTATAATAAAACAATAGACTCTCACTGCGTAACTCACTTGAGGGCCAAGACCTGACTTGAACCCAGATCCTTTTTATTCCAGTTCACATGTATGAGCTTCTGCATCATGCTGACTCCCAAGATATAACTTTTAGATATACAAATAATTTAAATGAGTTTTTAATTATATATAGATTTCACTTAGTATGATAGGGTTTGTTTGGGTTTTTTTTTTTTTTGGTCTTTGATATGATGATGAGCAGATAAACTACATTAAATTAAATCAGGAGTATTAAAGTGCAAGTCAGCATCATGTAATTTTTTAATTGTTTTAATTTTTTTTTATTTGCCACCAGGGTTATCAGTGGTACTCAGTGCTTGCACAACTTTTTTTTTATAGGACAGAGATAAACTGAGATGGAAGGGAGAAACAGAGAGGGAGACAGAGACAAAGACAGAGATATCTACAGCATTACATCATCACTCATGAAGCTTCCCCACTGCAGGTGGGAGCCAGGGGCTTGAACCAAGGTTCTTATATATTGTAACCTGTGCATTTAACTGGGTGTGCCACTGACCAGCCCCCACTCTACCCCCACCCCCGCTTTTTTTTCTTTTGTTTTATCAGAGCACTTCTAAGTTCTGGCTTATGGTGGTGCTGGATATGGCTGGCTCAGGCTTGAAAGCTTTTTTGCATAACCACGATGTGCTCACCCCATTCAAATATAAACTTTTCTAAGTAAAAAATTGTGGTATTGAATTGTATTCAAGTTGCCCCAAACTACTGAAATGTTGTCCAAGTACACATAGCAATTAGAGAAACCCACTTTAAAGCCTCTTGCAACATTCCATGATTTCCAATTTCCTGATTCCATGATTTCATATACTTTCGTATAAGGAGTTTTGTTACTTATTGAATTTGCAATTACAGAACCTGATTTCCTCCCCAATGTCCCTTTCTAGCTGTATGACTTTAGGCAAGGTACCCCATTTCTCAAAATTTTAGTTTTTCCTTTTATTTTAAAATTTTTATTAATTTATTAATTATTGGATAGAGACAGAGAAATTGAGAGGAAGGGGGGATAGAGAGATAGAGAGACACCTACAGCCCTGCTTCACCACTCGTGAAGCTTTTCCTCTGCAGGTGGGGACAGGAGCCTTGAACCCAGGTCCTTGTGCACTGCATCATGTGCACTCACCCAGTTGCATTATCACCCGGCCCCAGTTTTGTTTTGTTTTTTAATTTTTTAAAAATACTTATTTATTCCCTTTTATTGTCCTTGTTGTTTTATTGTATTGATTATCGTTGTTGTTATTGATGTCCTCATTGTTGAATAGGACCGAAAGAAATGGAGAGAGGAGGGGAAGACAGAGAGGGGGAGGGAAAGAGAGACCCCTGCAGACCTGCTTCACCACTTGTGAAGCACTCCCCTGCAGATGGGGAGCCAGGGACTCCAACCAGGATCATTATGCTGGTCCTTGCACTTTGCGCCACCTGCGCACTACTACCCAATGTGGGGAACTGTGAGGCTGAGGTTGAGCATGGTGTGGACTGCCTATGAAAAATGGGTGCCTGAAAGTACAGCCACCTCATCAGTCTCCCCCACCTCGGGTTGAGTAGGGTAGGCCCTTGCCTTTCTGGGTTCAGTCCCCCTATCAGTCTCCCCTGCCCCACAAGGGCACCACATCCTCTAAGCACAAAGGTTCACTTCCTTGTTCTCAAACTGGTTAGTCCACTTACTCAGCTACTAGAAGCCCACTCACCTCTTCCCTGTCTCCCGTTTTTCTGACCATATATGGTTCAATGCCCCGTGCCCACGCAAAGACCCCCCTCCCTCCTTCTCTCCGTTTGCCTGCTGATAATCTCAACTGGCTAGACCACCCGCCCAGCAGTTACTGGAAAAAATCCTCACCCTTTCTTAACCTCCTGGTGCCTTAACGATTTTAGATATAAACAAACTGCTTCCCCCTACCACCCTTTAGAAATTCTGCTCTGCTGCTCAATAAACAGACTATTCACTGCCATAGTCTCCTGGGGTGATCTTTGGTCTTCTCTCCTGCCCCAGGTTGCAAAGGTATCCCAGCGTACCCACCCCTGCTGCCTCCAGTCAGATTCTCTCCTGTGGCCAACGAAACAGTCACGCTTAGAGGTCTGGACCCAAGATAGGTCCCCCTCGAGAGCCTGACAGCCCAACTCCCTAATTTTAGTTTTTTTTCTCAGATTATCTGAGGATATGCGTGCTTAGCATTAAAGAATGCTGTTATACTGAAACTGAAGCATATATTCTTTAATACTTTAAACTAGTAAGTGGCATGTAACTTATTATAGACTATTATTGTTCTTAGTCAAGATTAATATTAAGTAAAGCATTATTTAACTTCACCTATATCTGAATAATAACTATATATTATTATATACAGTTAGTATATTAGTATAGTTAATATGCTATATATAACTGCTAATTCTAATAATTAACTGAGATGTAATTATGTTCTTAACAGTTGAGAAAGCAAGTAGGCCGGCTGAGGATGTAGCAAAAGTCTTTCATAACTGAGGCACCAAAGGTCTCAGGTTCAATCTCCAGCACCACCATAAGCCAAAGCAGTGCTCTGCTCACTTGCTCTCTGTATCACTCTCATTAAAGTAAATAAAATCTTTAAAGAGAGAGAGAGAGAAAGCGGGGGGGGGGTGGTCAGGCGGTAGCCAAGCACAAAGACTGGCATAAGGATTGGTACTGCCAGGGTCCTAGCACCCAGCTCTCCACCTACAGTGGGCTCACTTCACAAGTGGTGAAGCAAGTCTGCAGATGTCTATCTTTCTCTCCCCCTCTGTCTTCCCCTTCTCTCTCGATTTCTCTCTGTCCTATCCAACAACAACGACATTAATAGCAACAATAATAATCACAACAACGATAAAACAAGGGCAACAAAAGAGAAAAAAAGAGAGAGAGAAAGCAGGAAGGGCCCCCAAAAAAGAAATCAAAAAACTTGTCTAGGCCCAGAGCTAGTATAGTAAATGACAGAACTGAGTGCCCTCCACTAAACAGATTTACCCCTTCCAAAAGACAGACTGCTTTATGTACATTATAAAAAATAAAAATAAAAAGACTTGCTCTCATTTATCACAAATCAAACCACTCTTTAAACATCCAGGCAAGTAAAAATCATTCTTACCTCCAAAAAAACCTAACATATCATTCAACATCTTTCAACTGTGTTTAAATGTTACCATTCAATTTTTTTTTTTTTAACCAGAGAACTGTTCAGCTCTGGCTTATGGTGCTGCTGAGGATTGAACCTGGGACTTTGGAGCCTCAGACATTACAGTGTGTTTGCAGAACAATTATGCTATCTACCCCTGCCCAAATATTACCATTCATCATTATGTATAACTATTTTTATCATTCTACTCTCAATCTTAGACACTTTTTTTAATGTAGCACTCTGGAAATGAACCATGCATAGTCTCCCCTGCAATACAAGCAAGTAGTCACTCTTGGGCAATTATTATTATTATTATTATTAATTTAATTTATTTTTGCCTCCAGGTTTATCACTGGGGCTCAGTGCCTATACTATTAATCCACTGCTCCTGTGGCCATTTTTCCCCTTTTGTTGCCATTGTTGTTTATCGTTGCTGTTATTATTATTGTTGTTGTCACTTCTGTTACTGTTATTCAATAGGACAAAGAGAAATTGAGAGAGGAGGGGAAGAAAGGGGGAGAGAAAGACAGATACCTGCAGACCTGCTTAACTGCCCGTCAAGCTACTCCACTGCAGGTGGGTAGCCGTGGGCTGGAACTGGGATTCTTATGCCAATCCTTGTGCTTCGGCCATGTGGGCTTACACCAGCAGCGCCACCACCCAGCGCACTTGGACAATTTTTTAGTTCTCATTATTATTATTATTATTATATTATTATTATTTTTATTATTTTTTGCATCTAGGGTTATTACTGGGGCTCGATGCTGGCACTACAAATTCACTGCTCCTGGAGGCTATTTTTCCCTTTTTTTTTTTTTTTGGTTTTTAAATTTTTATTATCTTTATTATTTTTTCTTTTATTTATTTATTCTTTTTTATTTAAGAAAGGATTAATTAACAAAACCATAGGGTAGGAGGGGTACAATTCCACACAATTCCCACCACCCAATCTCCATATCCCACCCCCTCCCCAGTAGCTTTCCCATTCTCTATCCCTCTGGGAGCATGGACCCAGGGTCATTGAGGGTTGCAGAAGGTAGAAGGTCTGGCTTCTGTAATTGCTTCCTGGCTGAACATGGGTGTTGACTGGTCGGTCCATACTCCCAGTCTGCCTCTCTATTTCCCTAGTAGGGTGTGTCTCTGGGGAAGCTGAGCTCTAGGACACATTGGTGGGGTCTTCAATCCAGGGAAGCCTAGCTAGTATCCTGATGGCATCTGGAACCTGGTGACTAAAAAGAGAGTTAACATACAAAGCCAAACAAATTGTTGAGCAATCATGGACCCAAAGCTTGGAATAGTGGAGAGGAAGTGTTAGGGAGGGTACTCACTGCAAACTCTAGTGTACTTCTGCTTTCTTACTTTGGTGCCATACTACAAACTCAGTCAATTTCTGCTTTGCGTTTCTACTTCTTTTTTTTTTTTACATGCATAACATTCCCCATATTCCCATTTAACAATACAACCCCCACTATTTCATTCATCATTTTTCTTTTTTTTTTTATTTATTTATTTTTTATTAAAGAAAGGATTAATTAACAAAACCATAGGGTAGGAGGGGTACAACTCCACACAATTCCCACCACCCAATCTCCATAACCCACCCCCTGCCCTGATAGCTTTCCCATTCTCTATCTCTCTGGGAGCATGGACCCAGGGTCATTGAGGGTTGCAGAAGGTAGAAGGTCTGGCTTCTGTAATTGCTTCCTCGCTAAACATGGGCGTTGACTGGTCGGTCCATACTCCCAGTCTGCCTCTCTCTTTCCCTAGTAGGATGGGTCTCTGGAGAAGCTGAGCTCCAGGACACATTGGTGGTGTCTTCAATCCAGGGAAGTCTGGCTGGCATCCTGATGACACCTGGAACCTGGTGACTGAAAAGAGAGTTAACATACAAAGCCAAACAAATTGTTGAGCAATCATGGACCCAAAGCTTGGAAAAGTGGAGAGGAAGTATTAGGGAGGTACTCACTGCAAACTCTAGTATACTTCTGCTTTCTTACTTTGGTGCCATACTCCAAACTCAGTCAATTTCTGCTTTGCGTTTCTACTTCTTTTTTTTTTTTTTTTACATGCATAACATTCCCCAGATTCCCATTTAGCAACTATTTAACAACCCCCACTATTTCATTCATCATTTTTCATGGACCTGTATTCTCCCCACCCACCCACCCACCCCAGAGTCTTTTACTTTGGTGTAATACTCCAATTCCATTTCAGGTTCGACTTGTGTTTTCTTTTCTAATCTTGTTTTTCAACTTCGGCCTGAGAGTGAGATCATCCCGTATTCATCCTTCTGTTTCTGACTTATTTCACTCAACATGATTTTTTCAAGGTCCATCCAAGATCGGCTGAAAACGGTGATGTCACCATTTTTTACAACTGAGTAGTATTCCATTGTGTATATATACCACAACTTGCTCAGCCACTCATCTGTTGTTGGACACCTGGGCTGCTTCCAGGTTTTGGCTATTACAAATTGTGCTGCCAAGAACATAGGTGTACACAGATCTTTTTGGATGGATGTGTTGGGTTCCTTAGGATATATCCCCAGGAGGGGAATTGCAGGGTCATAGGGTAGGTCCATTTCTAGCCTTCTGAGAGTTCTCCAGACTGTTCTCCACAGAGGTTGGACCAATTGACATTCCCACCAGCAGTGCAGGAGGGTTCCTTTGACCCCACACCCTCTCCAGCATTTGCTGCTGTTACCTTTTCTGATGTGTGACATTCTCACAGGAGTGAAGTGATATCTCATTGTTGTCTTTATTTGCATTTCTCTGACAATCAGAGACTTGGAGCATTTTTTCATGTGTTTCTCGACCTTTTGGATCTCTTCTGTGGTGAATATTCTGTCCAAGTCCTCCCCCCATTTTTGGATGGGTTATTTGTTGTCTTGTTGTTGAGTCTGGCAAGCTCTTTATATATGTTGGTTATTAAACTCTTATCTGATGTATGGCATGTAAAGATCTTCTCCCATTCTGTGAGGGGGTCTCTTGATTTGGGTAGTGGTTTCTTTTGTTGTGAAGAAGCTTTTTAATTTGATGTAGTCCCATAGGTTTATACTTGCCTTAGTCTTCCTTGTAATTGGATTCGTTTCATTGAAAATGTCTTTAAAATTTATGCGGAAAAAAGTTCTTCCAATATTTTCCTCTAAGTATCTGATAGTTTCGGGTCTAACATCCAAGTCCTTGATCCACTGGGAATTTACTTTTGTATTCGGTGAAATACAGTGATTCAGTTTCATTCTTCTGCATGTTTCAACCCATTGTTTCCAACACCATTTGTTGAAGAGACTCTGCTTTCCCCATATAATAGTCTGGGCCCCTTTGTCAAAGATTAGATGTCCATAGGTGTGGGGCCTCATTTCTGGGCTCTCAATTCTATTCCACTGGTCAGTGTGTCTATTCATGTTCCAATACCAAGCAGTTTTGATGACAATGGCTCTATAATACAGTTTGAGATCTGGGAGTGTGATGCCTCCGGTTCTGTTCTTTTTTCTCAAGATTGTTTTGGCAATTCTAGGTCTTTTCTCGTTCCAGATAAACATTTGTAGCATTTTTTCTATTCTCCTAAAAAATGTGCTTGGGATCTTGATGGGGATAGCATTAAATTTGTAGATGGCTCTGGGTAATATATTCATTTTGATGATGTTAATTCTTCCAACCGATGAACATGCAATATCTTTCCACTTCTTTGTGTCTTTTTCAATTTCTTTGAGTAGTGACTCATAATTTTCAGTATACAAGTCTTTCACTTTTTTGGTTAGGTTTACTCCTAGATATTTTATTGTTTTTGTTGCTATAGAAAAAGGAACTGATTTCTGGATTTCAATTTCTTCTAACTTAGTGTTTGCATAGAGGAATGCCACTGACTTTTGAATGTTAATTTTATAGCCTGACACATTACTGTATTGCCTGATGATTTCCAAAAGCTTCTTGCTGGATTCCTTAGGTTTTTCCATGTATACTATCATGTCATCTGCAAATAAGGAGAGTTTGACTTCTTCTCTTCCAATCTGTATGCCTTTAATTCCTTGCTCCTGCCTAATTGCTATGGCAAGAACTTCCAACACTATGTTGAATAGTAATGGTGATAGTGGGCAGCCCTGTCTAGTACCTGATCTGAGTTGAAATGCTTCCAGTTTTTCACCATTGAGTATGATATTGGCTGTAGGTTTGCTATATGTACACTCCACTATCTTCAGGAATTTTCCATCTATTCCCATTTTTTGTAGTGTTTTGATCATAAAGGGATGTTGTATTTTGTCAAAGGCTTTCTCTGCATCTATTGATATGACCATGTGGTTTTTGGTCTTGCTTTTGTTGATGTGGTGGATCACATTGATTGAAACAACCTTGCATGCCTGGGATAAACCCCACTTGGTCATGATGAACAATCTTTTTGATGTACTGCTGTATCCGGTTGGCTAGAATTTTGTTCAATATTTTCGCATCTATGTTCATCAGAGATATTGGTCTGTAGTTTTCTTTTTTGGTTGTGTCCCTGTCTGCTTTTGGTATCAGAGTGATGTTGGCTTCATAGAAGCTGGCAGGGAGTATTCCAGTGTCTTCAATCTTCTGGAAGACTTTTAAAAGTAGAGGTATTAGTTCTTCTTTGAAGGTTTTGTAGAATTCATTTGTAAAACCATCTGGTCCAGGACTTTTATTTTTGGGGATATTTTTCATAACTGTTTCAATTTCATTAGCTGTGATGGGCCTGTTCATGTTATCCACTTCCTCTTTACTTAGTTTTGGAAGTTGGTAGGTATCTAGGAAATCATTCATTTCTTCCAGGTTCTCTAGCTTGGTGGCATATAGTTGTTCATAGAAGCCTCGCATGATATGTTGAATTTCTGCAGTGTCTGTTGTGATTTCTCCTCTTTCATTTACTATCCGATTTATTTGGGTTTTCTCCCTTTTTTGTTTTGTGAGTCTGGCTAAAGGTTTGTCGCTTTTGTTTACTCTTTCGAAGAACCAACATTTACTTTCGTTGATCTTTGTATGGTTTTCCTATTCTCAATGTTATTTATTTGTGCCCTAACTTTAGTGATTTCTGTCCTTCTGGTTGCTTTAGGATTCCTTTTTTGTTCTTCTTCTAGGTCTTTGAGATGTGCAATCAGGCTGTTTATTTGTGCCTTTTCTTGTTTCCTAATGTGTGCTTGAATAGCTATGAACTTCCCTCTTAGGACTGCTTTAGCTGTGTCCCAAATATTTTGATAGCTTGTGTCTTCATTTTCATTGAACTCTCGAAACATTTTGATTTCTTCCTTGATTTCCTCTTTGACCCAGAAGTTGTTAAGAAGTGTACTGTTGAGCTTCCACATTTTGGCACTGTTACTAATCTTTTGTTGATTGTTAAGTGTTAGTTTAATTCCACTGTGGTCTGAGAAGATGCTTGGGATGATTTCAGTGCTCTTGAATAGGCTGATGCTGTCTTTGTGGCCTAACATATGGTCTATTCTTGAGAATGATCCATGTGGATTTGAGTAAAATGTGTATTCCAGTTTCTTGGGATGAATGACTCTGAAAATGTCCAATAGTTCTAGTTTATCTATCTCTTCATTTAGCTCCCTTATGTCTTTACTGATTTTCTTCCTGGATGATCTGTCAAGTTGAGATAGTGGGGTGTTGAAGTCCCCTACTATGATTGTGTTACTGTTAATATATTGCTGTAGCTCTTTCAGTAGAAGTTTGATGTATTTAGATGGCTTCTCATTGGGTGCATAGATATTAATAATTGTTAAGTCCTCTTAATTGACTGATCCTCTGAGCATTAAGTAGTGTCCATTCCTATCTTTTTTAATCTTATCTATTTTAAAGTCTATCATGTCAGATATGAGAATAGCTGTTCCTGCCCTTTTTTGTGGGCCATTGGCTTGAATGATAGTTTTCCATCCTTTCACTTTAAGTCTGTGTTTGTCTTGTTGAGTTAGGTGAGTTTCCTGTAGACAACATATTGTTGGGTTGTGTTTTCTGATCCATCTTCCTACTCTGTGTCTTTTAATAGGTGAATTCAGGCCATTGACATTTATTGATATCAAAGATTGAAGATAATTTAACGCCATTCTTGTAGAGTTTGAGAGTGTTTTGATATATGTCCTATTTTTGGTGGTCTGGTTGTTTATAGGAGACCTTTCAGAACTTCTTTCAGGGCAGGCTTGGTGATGGTTGCTTCCTTCAACTGTTGCTTGTCTGAGAAGGTTTTGATGCTTCCATCTAGTCTGAATGACAATCTAGCAGGATATAGTATTCTTGGCTGAAAGCCTTTCTCATTGAGCACTCGATAGATATCTTGCCATTCTCTTCTGGCCTGTAGTGTTTGTATGGAGAAGTCTGCTGCTAATCTTATGGGTTTTCCTTTGTAGGTGACTCTTTGTTTTTCTCTTGCAGCCTTGAGGATCCTTTCTTTATCCTTATTCCTTTGCATTCTAACTATGACATGTCTTGGTGTCTTTAGGTCTGGGTTAATTCTGTTTGGGACCCTCTGGGCTTCTTGAATCTTTATGTCTTTGGTGTTGTCTAGACTCGAGAAATTTTCAGCTATTATGGCCTGGAGAATGCTTTCTTCCTCCCCTTCTCTTTCTTCCTCTGGTAAGCCAATAATGCGTATATTGTTTCTTTTGAAGTCATCCCATAGGACTCTGTTGTTGTTTTCAGCATCTTTTAATCTCTTTTTGAGATCTCTTACTTCTTTTTTAGTTGTCTCTAATTCATCCTCAATCTTGCTAATTCTGTCTTCAGCCTCATTGATTCTATTCTCTCTGCCCTCTACTGCTTTCATCTATTTTGTTGCCCTGTTCTGATACTGTTTTAGCTTGTTCAGCTAGTTGCCTTCTTAGCTCAGTGATTTCAGCTTTCAGCTCTCTAATAACCATGAGATTATTAGAATTTTCTTCCATATTCTCATTTGTTGTTCCTGCATTTCTGATTACAATTTTTTCAAATTCTTTACTCACTCCTGTTATTATTTCCTTAGCTAATGTTTGGATGTTGAACTCGTTGTTTTGTGCTTCACCCTCTGGAGGACTTTTAGCTGGACTCTTGTCCTGGTTCGAGTCTCCATTATTTTTTCTTGTTGTTTTAACCATTTTATATAAGTTAACAGTTTTTTCAATCCCTGAGTTGGAGTTCAGTGGTGTAAAAGCCTTTTTTTTTTCCCCTGTAGGCTATGGTAGCCTGAGGGCTTTTAAACTATCAATAGGCTTCTTGGCTTAATCAATGACTCCTGACCAAGAGATAAAGCAGGGTGTGGCAGAGATAATCCAGTGGTTATGCAAAGAGACTTTCACAGCCCTTCAGCTATGCCACCGAGGTATAGGTCTTCTCCTGAGTTTCCTGGTTAGATCTCTGTGCCCTGGTGTCCCTCCCTGTTGCTGCTCCAGATTCTGAGGGTAGTAGCAATGGAGACTCAGAGTTGTACTTGGTGAGTCTCTGGGGAGTCCTTTCCTCCCTTCAGCTGTCCCCTTGTTGGTGGAGCAGACTGGAGGTGGTGTCTCCACCGACAAACTGTCGAACTGTTAGCAGTCACTTAATCTCTCCTTAGGCCCCTCTCTCCTCTCTGTCACCAGCCACGCGTGTTTGTACTCACGGGTGATTTACTGGGTTCCTGTTGTCATTCTAGTCCTGTCTTGTTTCGGTCCGGGTGGTCTCCGTTGGTATTCCTAGTTGATCCAGGAGAGGAGAGGAGAGGAGAGGAGAGAAAGCAATCTGCTGCTCCTATTTTTCCCATTTTGTTGCCCTTGTTGTGGTTGTTATTGTTATTGTATAGCTGTTGTTGTTGCTGTATAGGACTGAAAGAAATCTAGAGCGGAGGGGGAGACAGAGGGGAAAAAAAGATAGACACCTTTAGACCTGCTTCACCACTTGCAAAGCGACCCCTCTGCAGGTGGGGAGCTGGGGGCTTGAACTGGGATTTTTACGATGGTCCTTGCACTTGCACCATGTGCACTTAATCTGCTGTGCTACCACCCAGCCCCCAATTTTTTTTATTCTTTCTAATAGTGAAAGTGAGAACCAAGAGAGGGAGAGAGACACAAAGGGAGAAAAAAGACTACAGTACTTCAGTACCCTTCATGGAGCTTCACTAGGGCCACCCCTGGTACCAGAGCTTAAATCCAGACCTTGAACTGGCAAGGCGTATGGTCTACAAGGTGAATTACATGTCAACCATTTTCTTGGATGTATTGTTATTTGCATGTTCATTGTAGAAAAAGAACTTGGCAAATGTAAGTAGATAGATAGATAGATACAAGTATATATGTATATACCTGTAATCTCACATCCAGAGTTAATCACAGGTAACATTTAAATATTTCTGGTGCAGTGCACATGTTACAGAGCACAAGGACCTGGGTTGGAGCCCCCGACCTCTACCTGCAGGGGGAAAGCTTCACAAGTGGTGAAGCCAGGTTGCAGGTGTCTCTCTGTCTCTCTCCCTCTCTATCATCCCCTTCCCTCTCGATCTGTGGCTGTCTCTATCAAAATAAATAAATTTTTAAAAAAGATAATTAAAAAATTATTCTACTTTAAGAAATTGTGTAGTGGAATAGAATTGAGAGCCCAGAAATGAGGCCCCACACCTATGGACATCTAATCTTTGACAAAGGGGCCCAGACTATTAAATGGGGAAAGCAGAGTCTCTTCAACAAATGTTGTTGGAAACAATGGGTTGAAACATGCAGAAGAATGAAACTGAAGCACTGTATTTGACCGAATACAAAAGTAAATTCCAAGTGGATCAAGGACTTGGATGTTAGACCACAAATACTTAGAGGAAAATATTGGCAGAACTCTTTTCTGCATAAATTTTGAAAACATTTTCAATGAAACGAATCCAATTACAAAGAAGACTAAGGCAAGTATAAACCTATGGGACTACATCAAATTAAAAAGCTTCTTCACAGCAAAAGAAACCACTACCCAAACCAAGAGACCCCTCACAGAATGGGAGAAGATCTTTACATGTCATACATCAGATAAGAATTTAATAACCAACATATATAAAGAGCTTGCCAGACTCAACAACAAGACAACAAATAACCCCATCCAAAAATGGGGGGAGGACATGGACAAAATATTCACCACAGAAGAGATCCAAAAGGTCGAGAAACACATGAAAAAATGCTCCAAAAATGCTCAGAGAAATGCAAATCAAGACAACAATGAGATATCACTTCACTCCTGTGAGAATGTCATACATCAGAAAAGGTAACAGCAGGAGTCGGGCTGTAGTGCAGCGGGTTAAGCGCAGGTGGCACAAAGCACAAGGACCGGCATAAGGATCCCGGTTCGAACCCCGGCTCCCCACCTGCAGGGGAGTCGCTTCACAGGGGGTGAAGCAGGTCTGCAGGTGTCTATCTTTCTCTCCTCCTCTTTGTCTTCCCCTCCTCTCTCCATTTCTCTCTGTCCTATCCAACAACAATAATAACTACAACAATAAAACAACAAGGGCAACAAAAGGGAATAAATAAATTAAATAAATAAATAAATAAAAGAAAAGGTAATAGCAACAAATGCTGGAGAGGGTGTGGGGTCAAAGGAACCCTCCTGCACTGCCGGTGGGAATGTCAATTGGTCCAACCTCTGTGGAGAACAGTCTGGAGAACTCTCAGAAGGCTAGAAATGGACCTACCCTATGACCCTGCAATTCCTCTCCTGGGGATATATCCTAAGGAACCCAACACATCCATCCAAAAAGATCTGTGTACACATATGTTCTTGGCAGCACAATTTGTAATAGCCAAAACCTGGAAGCAACCCAGGTGTCCAACAACAGATGAGTGGCTGAGCAAGTTGTGGTATATATACACAATGGAATACTACTCAGCTGTAAAAAATGGTGACTTCACCGTTTTTAGCCGATCTTGGATGGACCTTGAAAAAATCATGATTATCTTTCCACTTCTTTGAGTCTTTTTCAATTTCCTTGAGTAGTGACTCATAATTTTCAGTATACAAGTCTTTCACTTCTTTGGTTAGGTTTCCTCCCAGTTATTTTATTGTTTTTGTTGCTATAGTAAAAGGAATTGATTTCTGGATTTCAATTTCTTCTAACTTAGTGTTTGCATAGAGGAATGCCACTGACTTTTGAATGTTAATTTTATAGCCTGACACCTTACTGTATTTCCTGATGATATCCAAAAGCTTCTTGCTGGATTCCTTAGGGTTTTCTGTGTATACTATCATGCCATCTGCAAATAAGGAGAGTTTGACTTCTTCTCTCCCAATCTGTATGCCTTTAATTCCTTGCTCCTGCCTAATTGCTATGGCAAGAACTTCCAACACTATGTTGAATAGACAGTGGGCAGCCCTGTCTAGTACCTGATCTGAGTTGAAATGCTTCCAGTTTCTCACCATCGAGTATGATATTGGCTGTAGGTTTGCTATATGTACACTCCACTGTCTTCAGGAATTTTCCATCTATTCCCATTTTTTGTAGTGTTTTGATCATAAAGGGATGTTGTATTTTGTCAAAGGCTTTCTCTGCATCTATTGATATGACCATGTGGTTTTTGGTCTTGCTTTTGTTGATGTGGTGGATCACATTGATTGATTTACATATATTAAACCAACCTTGCATGCCTGGGATAAACCCCACTTGGTCATGGTGAACAATGTTTTTAATATACTGCTGGATCTGGTTGGCTAGAATTTTGTTCAATATTTTCGCATCTATGTTCATCAGAGATATTGGTCTGTAGTTTTCTTTTTTGGTTATGTCCCTGTCTGCTTTTGGTATCAGAGTGATGTTGGCTTCATAGAAGCGGCAGGGAGTATTCCAGTGTCTTCAATCTTCTGGAAGACTTTTAAAATAGAGGTATTAGTTCTTCTTTGAAGGTTTTGTAGAATTCATTTGTAAAACCATCTGGTCCAGGACTTTTATTTTTGGGGATATTTTTCATAACTGTTTCAATTTCATTAGCTGTGATGGGCCTGTTCATGTTATCCACTTCCTCTTTACTTAGTTTTGGAAGTTGGTAGGTATCTAGGAAATCATTCATTTCTTCCAGGTTCTTTAGCTTGGTGGCATATAGTTGTTCATAGAAACCTCGCATGATATGTTGAATTTCTGCAGTGTCTGTTGTGATATCTCCTCTTTCATTCACTATCCAATTTATTTGGGTTCACAGTGATGGAAGTTAACAGTTGTTTCAATAGTCTTTTAATCCCTGAGTTAGAGCTCTGTGATTTAAAAGCCTCTTTTTTTTTTTTTTCTTCTCTGTAGGCTATGGGAGCCTGAGGGCTTCTAAACTATAAGTAGGCTTCTTATCTTAATCACTGACTCCTGACCAAGAGATAAGGCAGGGTGTGGTAGAGATAGTCCAGTGGTTATGCAAAGAGACATTCACAGCCCCACAGCTATGCCACCAAGGTATAGGTATTCTCCTGAGTTTCCTCTTAGATCTCTGTCCCCTGGTGTCCCTCCCTGCCGCTAATCCAAATTCTGAGGGCAGTAGCAATGGAGACTCAGAGTTGCACTTGGTTAGTCTCCGGGGAGTCCTCTCCTCCCTTCAGCTGTCCCCTTGTTGGTGGAACAGACTGGAGGTGGTGTATCAACTGGTAAACCACCGGACTGTTACCAGCCACTTAGTCTCTCCCTAGGCTCCTCTCTGTCACCAGCCACGTGTGTTTGCACTCACCGGTGATTTGGTGGGGTCCTGTAGTTGTGCTAGTCCTGTCTTGTTTCAGTCTCAGGTGGTCTCCTTTGATATTCCTAGTTGATCCGGGAGAGAAGAGGATAGGAGAGAAATAGATCTGCTGCTGCCAACAGTACACTCCTTAACAACTACTGAGTCAAAGAGTAAATAAAGGAAGAAATCAAAATGTTTCGAGAGTCCAATGAAAATGAAGACACAAGCTTTCAACATATTTGGGACACAGCTAAGGTAGTACTGAGAGGGAAGTTCATAGCCATACAAGCACACATTAGGAAACAAGAAAAAGCACTAATAAACAGCCTGCTTGCACATAATAAAGACCTATAAGAAGAAGAGCAAAGGAACCCTAAAGCAATCAGAAGGGCAGAAATCACTAAAGTTAGGGTAGAAATCAATAGCATTGAAAATAAGAAAACCATACATACGATCAACAAAAGCAAATGCTGGTTCTTCAAAAGAGTGAACAAAATCTGTGGGACTATGTGAGAGTTTGGTAGAGCTTAGGGGAGCTCTCCCATCCTTGGATGGATGTCTGGAAATACACCCCGCTTGTTAGTCTCTCTCGTCATAGAGGTGAGCCAAGAGGGAAAAAGTCTCCCAGACTAAGCTTGCCTTGTTAGCCTCTCAAGCCCACAGAGATCTCACAGTTTCTCCTTGCAATCTGCAGGCCACATGGCTGCCTGCTTTAAGGTTCATTTACTCAAAGTTCACCTCATCTTCTGATCACAAAGGGGAACACACCTTATCACACACTCCTAACAGTGCCCTTTGATGTCCTTAATTTGCTTATCTTCTCTCTATTTTTCCTTAACTAGTTTAACCCCTATTCTCCTCTCAAATGCCTCTGGGTAATTAAATGCCTGCATCAGGAGACTAATTATCTTGACCTTTATGTATCTGCATCAATTCTAGTCATACCAGCCCCGTACCATAGGGGCAAGCTTACCTTTAAGAAACCTGTAATTTCTGATGTATTTGAAAAATATTCTTTGTTTAACTTTCTCTATATATATCCAAGCCCACACCCAAATAAACGAGTGTCCCAATTCTCCCCGGTGTCTCTTGTCTCTATTTCGCGTCATCTCTTGAACAAGCGAGAGAGAACCAGTCATTTACCTTCCTTGCTGGAATTCACCTGACGTAAGTGCCAGCAAAAATTGACAAACCTTTATCCAGACTCACAAAACAAAAAACGGAGAAGATCCAAATAAATTGGATCATATATGAAAGAGGAGATATCACAACAGACACCATAGAAATTCAGCGAGGCTGAATATGAGGCTTCTATGAACAACTATATGCCACCAAGCTAGAGAACCTGGAAGAAATGGACGATTTCCTAGTACCTACCAACTTCCAAAACTAAGAAGAACTAGATAACATGAACAGGCGATCACAGATAATGAAACTGAAACAGTTATCAAAAATCTTCCCAAAAATAAAAGTTCTAGACCAGATGGTTTTACAAATGAATTCTACAAAACCTTCAAAGAGGAACTAACACCTCTACTTTTAAAAGTCTTCCAGAAGATTGAAGACACTGGAATACTCCCTGCCAGCTTCTATGAAGCTAACATCACTCTGATACCGAAAGCAGACAGGGACACAACCAGAAAAGAAAACTAAAGACCAATATATCTGATGAACATAGATGCTAAAATATTGAACAAAATTCTAGCCAACTGGATGCAACAGTATGTTAAGAAGATTATTCATCATGACCAAGTGGGGTTTATCCCAGGCATGCAAGGTTGGTTTAATATATGCAAATCAATCAATGTGATCCACCACATCAATAAAAGCAAGACCAAAAACTACATGGTCATATCAATAGATGCAGAGAAAGCCTTTGACAAAACACAACATCCCTTTATGATCAAAACACTACAAAAAATGGGAATAGACTTAAAATTTCTGAAGATAGTGGAGTCTACGGATAGCAAACCTATAGCCAATATCATACTCAATGGTGAACAACTGAAAGCATTTCCAGTCAGATCAGGGCTACCCACTATCACCATTACTATTCAACATAGTGTTGGAAGTTCTTGCCATAGCAATTAGGCAGGAGCAAGGAATTAAAGGCATACAGATTGGAAGAGAAGAAGTCAAACTCTCCCTATTTGCAGATGACATGATAGTATACATAGAAACACCTAAGGAATCCCGCAAGAAGCTTTTGGATATCATCAGGAAATACAGTAAGGTGTCAGGCTATGAAATTAACATTCAAAAGTTAAGTTGGCATTCCTGTATGCAAACACTAAGTTAGAAGAAATTGAAATCCAGAAATCAATTCCTTTTACTATAGCAACAAAAACAATAAAATATCTAGGAGTAAACCTAACCAAAGAAGTGAAAGACTTGTATACTGAAAATTATGAGTCACTACTCAAGGAAATTGAAAAAGACTCAAAGAAGTGGAAAGATATTCCATGTTTATGGGTTGGAAGAATAATCATCAAAATGAATATACTACCCAGAGCCATACACAAATTTAATGCTATCCCCATCAAGATCCCAACTACATTTTTTAGGAGAATAAAACAATGCTATAAATGTTTATCTGGAACCAGAAAAGACCTAGAATTGCCAAAACAGTCTTGAAAAGAAAGAACAGAACCGGAGACATCACACTCCCAGATCTCAAGTTTTATTATAGAGCCATTGCCATCAAAACTGCTTGGTACTGGAACATGAATAGACACACTGACCAGTGGAATAGAATTGAGAGCCCAGAAGTAAGCTCCCAAACCGATGGACATCTAATCTTTGACAAAGGTGCCCAGAATATTAAATGGGGAAAGCAGAGTCTCTTCAACAAATGGTGTTGGAAAAAATGGATTAAAACATGCCTAAGAATGAAACTGAACCACTATATTTCACCAAATACAAAAGTAAATACCAAGTGGATCAAGGACTTGGATGTTAGACCAGAAACTATCAGATACTTAGAGGAAAATATTGGCAGAACTATTTTCCGCATAAATTTTAACGACATTTTCAATGAAACAAATCCAATTACAAAGAAGACTAAGACAAGCATAAACCTATGGGACTACATCAAATTAAAAAGCTTCTGCACAGCTAAAGAAACTACTACCCAGTGATGCAGGAGGTTTCGCAGTGGCTAAGGCACTAGACTCTCAAGTGTGAGGCCCTGAGTTCAATTCCCAGCAGCACATGTACAAGAGTGATGTCTGGTTCTTTCTCTCTCTCCCTCCTATCTCTCTCATTAATAAATAAATAAATAAATAAATAAATAAATAAATAAATAAAATCTCTTTAAAAAAAAGAAACTGCTACCCAAACCAAGAGACCCCTCACAGAATGGGAGAAGATCTTTACATGCCATACATCAAACAAGAGGCTAATAACCAGAATATATAATGAACTTGCAAATCTCAACAAGAAAACAACAAATAACCCCATCCATAAATGGGGGGAGGACATGGACAAAATATTCACCACAGAAGAGATCTAGAAGGCTGAGAAACACATGAAAAAATGTTCCAAGTCTCTGATTGTCAGAGAAATGCAAATAAAGACAACAATGAGATACTACTTCACTCCTGTGAGAATGTCATACATCAGAATTGATAGCAGCAGCAAATGCTGGAGAGGTTGTGGGGTCAAAGGAACTCTCCTGCACTGCTGGTGGGGATATAAATTGGTCTAACCTCTGTGGAGAACAGTCTGGAGAACTCTCAGAAGGCTAGAAGTGGACCTACCCTATGACCCTGTAATTCCACGCCTGTGGATAAGGAGCCCAACACATCCATCCAAAAAGATCTGTGTACACATATGTTCTTGGCAGCACAATTTGTAATAGCCAAAACCTGGAAGCAACCCATGTGTCCAACAACAGATAAGACACTGAGCAAGTTGTGGTATATATACACAATGGAATACTACTCAGCTATAAAAAATGGTGACTTTACCATTTTCAGCCAGTCTTGACTGGGCCTTGAAAAATTCACGTTAAGTGAAATAAATAAGTGACTAATAAATAAATAAGTGACTACAAACAGAAGAATGAATATGAAATGATCTCACTCTCAGGCCGAAGTTGAAAAACAAGATCAGAAACGAAAACACGAGTAGCACCTGAACTCTAATTGGCATATTGCACCAAAGTGCATATTGCACCAAATTGGCATATTGCACTCTAGGGTGGGTGGGTGGGAGGGGAAAATACAGATCCATGAAGGATGACAGAGGACCTAGTGAGGGTTGTACTGTTATATGGAAAACTGGGAAATGTTATGCAAGTACAAACTATTGT
The DNA here is from genome assembly GCF_950295315.1 of Erinaceus europaeus. NCBI lineage: Eukaryota > Metazoa > Chordata > Mammalia > Eulipotyphla > Erinaceidae > Erinaceus > Erinaceus europaeus. The sequence continues at coordinate 39,263,175 of NC_080177.1, forward strand.
ATTTACTGTCAAACGTAAAACATTTATTCCCCAATAAAGAAATTAAAAAAAAAACATGTTTATTGTAGAGAATTGTGGGGAAAATGTGGAAAATTGTGGGAAAAAAAATGTACAGTCAAAAAAAAAAAAACCTGTGAGTTTTTTTTTATTTTTTTATTTTTTATTTTTTTATTTAAGAAAGGATTAATTAACAAAACCATAGGGTAGGAGGGGTACAACTCCACACAATTCCCACCGCCCAATCTCCATATCCCACCCCCTCCCCCGATAGCTTTCCCATTCTCTATCCCTCTGGGAGCATGGACCCAGGGTCATTGTGGGTTGCAGAAAGTAGAAGGTCTGGCTTCTGTAATTGCTTCCCCGCTGAACATGGGCGTTGACTGGTCGGTCCATACTCCCAGTCTGCCTCTCTCTTTCCCTAGTAGGGTGGGTCTCTGGGGAAGCTGAGCTCCAGGACATATTGGTGGGGTCTTTAATCCAGGGAAGTCTGGCCGGCATCCTGATGACACCTGGAACCTGGTGACTGAAAAGAGAGTTAACATACAAAGCCAAACAAATTGTTGAGCAATCATGGACCCAAAGCTTGGAAAAGTGGAGAGGAAGTATTAGGGAGGTACTCACTGCAAACTCTAGTGTACTTCTGCTTTCTTACTTTGGTGCCATACTCCAAACTCAGGCAATTTCTGCTTTGCGTTTCTACTTCTTTTTTTTTTTTTTTTACATGCATAACATTCCCCAGATTCCCATTTAACAATACAACCCTCACTATTTCATTCATCATTTTTCATGGACCTGTATTCTCCCCACCCACCCACCCACCCCAGAGTCTTTTACTTTGGTATAATACTCCAATTCCATTTCAGGTTCGACTTGTGTTTTCTTTTCTAATCTTGTTTTTCAACTTCGGCCTGAGAGTGAGATCATCCCGTATTCATCCTTCTGTTTCTGACTTATTTCACTCAACATGATTTTTTCAAGGTCCATCCAAGATTGGCTGAAAACGGTGATGTCACCATTTTTTACAACTGAGTAGTATTCCATTGTGTATATATACCACAACTTGCTCAGCCACTCATCTGTTGTTGGACACCCGGGTTGCTTCCAGGTTTTGGCTATTACAAATTGTGCTGCCAAGAACATATGTGTACACAGATCTTTTTGGATGGATGTGTTGGGTTCCTTAGGATATATCCCCAGGAGGGGAATTGCAGGGTCATAGGGTAGGTCCATTTCTAGCCTTCTGAGAGTTCTCCAGACTGTTCTCCACAGAGGTTGGACCAATTGACATTCCCACCAGCAGTGCAGGAGGGTTCCTTTGACCCCACACCCACCTGTGAGGTTTTTAATCTTTTTTGTATATTTTCAAAGGATCAGATTTCTTTGTAAGAATTTGAAGAATGTGTTAAAATCAGCCTAGAAATCATGTTTTTCTGTTCCAGTTAAGTTCAGGTATTATTTTCCATTTTTTGTTATCTCTCCTAAATATTTTTTTTACTTTTTTTTTTTTTTTGGACAGAGACAGAAGTTTAGAGGGATGAAGGAGTAGAGAAAAGGATAGAGACACTGCAGCACTGGTTCACCACTCATGAACTTTTCCCCTACAGGCGGGGACCAGGGCTTGAACCCAGGTCCTTGTGCACTATAACATGTGCACTCTATCAGGTGCAACCCCAGTCAGTCCCTGCGCATAGGTTTGATGTTCAGGATTTGTAACTGTGACAATTTATAAATCCGGAATCAGATTAGTCACCATAATGTGTGAGTTCAACCAGGTGTAGTAGCCTGACCCCTCTCCAATTTGCCAATTTCCTTTGAACTGTGTCAATAAATTTACAAGCTGCCTTTTGGTATATATATATATATTAGCAAAGGTATATTTATGAGTAAAAAAGAAAACAGATTTCATGCCCAATGGCGGATTATTGTTAGTATGTGGAAGCTATATAATAATGTCTCTGAGTCCCAGTGCTCATGAAATAGAACTCTTGATGTCTGCCCTCTGAACCTACTTGCAATCCTTCAAACCAATGGCCTTCTGAGCCATGTCTCTTTATCTCCTCCCCTCTCTACCAGTCATTAAATGTGGTTAGTGCACTCTCCATTTAATAAGGGGAGAACAAAAGCTCCTTCCAATTCCAAGCTAGGCCTCTTACCCCATCAACCTGCAAAGCCTGGTTTTGGGCAGGGTGGTTGATAAGTTGGCTCCAAAAGGGGCACTTGTGTCTTTTCATTACCCATTCTCATACATGTTGCTCCTCATACACCTGCTTCTGTACCCACTTATTATTTTTTTCCCCATAAACACTTCTTTTTCTCTCTTTCCCTCCCTTTTTTTTTCTTACTGCAGTAACATTGTTTTATAGGAGTATAACTTTCACACTTCCTCAACACATGTATTGCCATAACACACCTCAGCAAAATAGTAACCCTCCACTGCCGTGTTCTGCATCCCTTTTATGCTAAAAAACCCTTCCTTCTCCTTCTTTGGTAACTTCAGTTCTGTGGTCAGAGCCTAAGGGTTTTGTTTTTGTTTGATTCTATCTATTCCCATTTGTCCTACATATGGGTGAGATCATCTAGTCTTGGTATTTAGCCATCTGACTTACTTCACTTCACAGTTCCATATACATTACTGAAAAAGGCTATTATGTCAATAGCATTACAGCTGAGTAGTGTTTCATTGTGTGTGTAGGTACATATGTACGTATTTCTTATATTTATTTATTCCCTTTTAGTTGCCCTTATTGTTTTTATTGTTGTAGTTACCATTGTTGTTGTTACTGATGTCGTCGTTGAATAGGACAGAAAGAAGTGGAGAGAGCAGGGGAAGACAGAAAGGGGGAGAGAAAGACACCTGCAGACCTGCTTCACAGCTTGTGAAGCAATTTCCCTGCAGGTGGGGAGCTGGGTGTTTGAACCGGTATCCTTATGCCAGTTCTTGTGCTTTGTGCCTCCTGCACTTAACCGGCTCCACTACCTCCTGACTCCTCACAGACCTATATTTTAGGGGGAACACAAGCCATCAGATGGCATAATGATTTTATTAAACACTTTCTATCATGGAGGGAGCAGTAACTAGGCCTCACTGAAATATACACTCATTCTAAACATGGATTTGCTTTCCCTGCATGCAAAGCTTCTGCTATCACTACCATCTGTGAATTTACTGAAGGCCTATTCACTGTCACAGAATACCTCACAGCATTGTTGTCACAAAGGAACTCATTTCACAGTAGCAAGAATGAAGCAATAGACTGAAGTCCACAGGATTCTCTAGAAGTAGCTAACATTATGGAATAGTTGGGATGACTGTCAAAGACTCAGTTTAGTGACAAATGAGAGACAATACTCTATAGATCAAGGTGCTCTTCTACAAGATGCTCCCAACCAGCTAAAAATATGTAAGGCTCTTCCCCCCACACACACGTTTTATAGATACAATATATAAGAACAGAAATCAAGGGGAGTAGTAGGAGTGACTCATTATTATTACACGCAATCATCTGCTTATAAAAAAATTGCTAGGGGTTGGGTGGTAGCACAGCAGGTTAAGTGAACATGGTGCAAAGAGTAAGGACAGGCATAAAGATCCCTTTTGGAGCCCCTGGCTCCCCACCTACAAGGGCTAGGGGGTGGAAAGGGTGGGTTCACCAGCAGTGAGGTAATGCTGCAGGTATCTTTCCTCTAGCTCCCTCTTCCCTCTCAAGTTATCTTTTTATCTATCCAGAATAAGTAAATTAAATTTTTAAAAAAGACTAGCATTCTTAGGACATCTTAGTATGATTGATGTCCTACATTTGAGAAACACCATTTCTAATTGCTTCCCACTTATTCCTCTTAGAAGAACAACTGAACAAGCCAAATGGGTAAAACAATTGAGGGCCTCTACTTATGCAGCAAGTCAAAGGATTGTTAAACAAACAAATAAAGCAGCCAAACCCCACAGTCAGAATAATGGACCAGGCAGCAAGCAGTCTGTGGCTCCAAAGCTTCCAGCAGCTTCCCAACCTCACAAGCAAAAAACTTCAGAAATGCAGGCTGCATGTGCCCAGGTCACACTGCCTCACTGTGGATAGAATTAATTGCAATCTCTGCTCCCTAACTTCCACCCCAAGCAGTACACACCACAGAACTGACCATATACTTACCTGTGTTCCCTGCAAGTTGCAACCTCAATATGCCTTCCTTGTCACATTTGCCCATGCACATTGGTTCACATGGTAGATGCTCAGATCATCTTATTGCTTAGCAGTGTATTTTTCTACCTTTTTTTAAAAAGTTTTTTAAATATTTATTTATTTATGTATTTATTCCCTTTTGTTGCCCTTGTTGTTTTATTGTTGTAGTTATTATTGATGTCGTCGTTGTTGGATAGTACAGAGAGAAATGGAGAGAGGAGGGGAAGACAGAGGGGGAGAAAAAGATAGACACCTGCAGACCTGCTTCACGGCAGGTGGGGAGCCAGGGGCTCAAACCAGGATCCTTATGCGTTTGGCGCCACGTGCACTTAACCCTCTGAGCTAGCGCCTGACTCCCTTTTTCTACCTTTTTATCACCTGATTCAAAAGGTTGGAGAAAGAACTCCAAAAAAAAATTTTTTTTTCCTTTTTCATATTTACTCAAAGACACCAAAGCACCAAAGCTTCCCCCCAATGCAGTGGGAACTAGGCTCGATCCTGGGTTGTATGTGTGACAAAGCAAATACACTATCCATGCAAGTGAGCTATTTTGCTGGCCCTATTTACTTATTTAAGTTTATGAAAGAGAGCAATCAGAACACCACATGAGTGTATGAAATGCCAGGGATTGAGACTAAACCTCAAACTTGCAAGTCCTGTACTTGACCTATTGAACCACCTCCTAGCTGCTTGGTGATTTCTTGAGATCTTTTCTAGTCCTTTTTCTAATTCTAAGATGTCGGATTGAAATAAGCTGATAAGGGCGAGGGAGACAGCATAATAGTTATGTAAAAGACTTTCATGCCTGAGGCTCCAAGGCTCAAGGTTTAATCCCCAGCTCCACCATAAACCAGAGTTGAGCAGTGTTCTGGTCTTAACTCTCTCTAATCTTTCTATTTCTCTTTATCATTTAAAAAATTAAATAAACATATATTTAAGAAGAAAGAGTGAAATAAAAAAATAAGGAAGAAAGAAAGAGAGGAAGGGCGGAAGGAAGGAAGGGCGGAAGGAAGGAAGGAAGGAAGGAAGGAAGGAAGGAAGGAAGGAAGGAAGAAAGGGAGGAAAGAGCTGATCATGCCAGGACTAACTCATACATATATCAACTTGAAAACATCTGGAGCAAAGTTGGGCACTGTCCTTTTCCTGAGGATACAATGATACAAACAAAAGCAGTGTAGTTTTTGCCTTGGAAGGGAAGAGATGCAGAAGAAAGAGGAGGTCAGACCACTCCAAGGACAGAGAAAATTTCCTTGAGGAAGAATTTAGTCTTCCATGATTAAAACTGATTTTGTCATAGTTGAGAATTTGTCAGTGTCTCCTTGCTAGATTAACCAAAACAAAACACATTTTTTTAAATTTACATCATTTTATTAGTGATTTACAAAATACAAAATATTGAGGGTACAATTCCATACTGTTCCTACCACCAGAATTTTGTGTCCCCATTCTCTCCATTAGAAACTGTGGTGGTGGGGGGTCGGGCAGTAGCACAGTGGGTTAAGCACACTTGATGCAAAGCACAAGGACCGCCTAAGGATACCAAGGATCTCAGTTCGAGCCCCTGAACCCCCACCTACAGCGGAGCTGCCTCACAGGCAGTGAAGCAGATCTACAGATGTTTCTCTCCCCCTCTGTCTTCCCCTCCTCTCTCCATTTCTCTGCCCTATCCAACAACAACAACAATAAAACAATAAGGGCAACAAAAGGGAATAAATGTTTCTAAAAAAAGAAAAGAAACTGCAGTGATGGGGGGGGGTGGTTAACACAGTGGGTTAAACTCACATGGAGTGAAGCGCAAGGACCAGAGTAAGTAACCAGGTTCAAGCCCCCAGCTCCCCATCTAGGGGAGTAGGTCACTTCACAAGTGGTGAAGTAGGTCTGTAGGTGTCTGTCCTTCTCTCCCCATCTCTGTCTCCCCTCCTCTCTCAACTTCTCTCTGTCCTGTCCAACAACAACAGCAATGGCAACAATAAGGACAACAACAAGGGTAATAAAAATGACTTCCAGTAACAGTGGATTCCTAGTGCAGGCACCAAGCCCCTGGAGGCAAAAAAAAAAAAAAAGAAAAAAGAAAGAAACTGCAGTGGTTTCCCCATGCTTATAGATATGAGTTGACTATTATTTCTAATATATGTCTATTTATCTATCTATATTTGTTTTGCTCATTTTTTCCTTATGGCCCTGCCTTCTCTTCCATTTTAAGTCACACCTATACTTATTACTACTTACAAATGGCTTTCTTTTTTTTTTCTGTTCTCTGGGTCCTGATGGAATTGAATTTCAGAGCCCTCTAGCAAAAGATTAAATCTTTTTGCCAATGTAGACAAAAGGATTGAACTGTAGATACATAATTACATAAGAAATAGCTTTACATGTCACTGGGAAGTAAATCTATAAAAGGCAGTACAGGGAGCATCACAATTAAGATTCATTGACTATTACAGTAGACTCAAACATCATTGAAAAAATACTAATTATTCTTAGCCTAACTAGACGTAGACATTACTGATGTATAAAGCAATATCTGTTATTAAGCGCAAGGACCTGTGTTCGAGCCCCACTCCCCACCTGCAGTAGGTTCACTTCACGATCCGTGAAGCAGGTCTTTGGCTGTCTCTCTCTCTCTCTCTCCCTCTCTATCTCCCCCTCCCCTCTCAAATTCTCTCTGTCCTATCCAATAAAATGGAAAGAATGACCACCAGGAGCAGTGGATTCATAGTGTGGGCACCAAGCCCCAGCAATAACTGTCAATAAAGAAAGAAAGAAATGAAGCACAGGTGGCACAAAGATCAAGGACCAGTGTAAGGATCCTGGTTCAAGCCCCAGCTTCCCACCTACAAGGGGCTCGCTTCACAAGTGGTGAAGCAGGTCTGCAGGTATCTATCTTTCTCTTCCCCTCTCTGTCTTCCCCCCTCTCTCCATTTCTGTCTGTCCTATCCAACAATGACAACAATAATAACTACAACAATAAAACAACAAAGGCAACAAAAGGTAATAAATATTTTTAAAAGAAAAGAAAGAAAGAGAAAGAAAGAAAGAAAGCAATATGCAGCACTAAAGTCTGCCATTTATCAATTCATAAATAGTCTCTAACACATTAATTCTTCACACTTCATTGATTCTTCCAGACTTTTCCCAGGCTCTTCTGGTTCATTCTGAGACCTGGGATTTTGCTTCCCATTGTTAACTATATTCCATTAATAGGTGTATTTTCAGAGTGTTTAACAATTTGCCTTCCTACCCTACATTCTTTTTTTACATATTTAAAAATGGGTTAGGGTGGTCCAGGAGGTGGTGCGCAGTGGACAAAGCATTGACTCTCAAGCATGTAGTCCTGAGTTCAATCCCTGGCTGCATATGTACCAGAGTGACACTTTGTTATTTCTGTCCTCCTATCTTTTGCATGAAAAAATAAAATATTAAAAAAGGAAGGAAGGAAGGAAGGAAGGAAGGAAGGAAGGAAGGAAGGAAGGAAGGAAGCCAATGGGCATATGAATGAGTTTTCTTACCCAAAAAATAGCATAAAAATGGTTTAGGGTTGAGAAGATGACTTGGTGGTAGAGCACTTTTAAAAAATTTATTTTCCCTTTTGTTGCCCTTATTTTTATTGTTGTTGTAGTTATTACTGTTGTTGTTATTGATGTCGCCATTGTTGGATAGGACAGAGAGAAATGGAGAGAGGAGAGGAAGACAGAGAGGGGGAGAGAAAGACAGACACCTGCAGACCTGCTTCACCGCCTGTGAAGTGACTCCCCTGCAGATGGGGAGCTGGGGGCTCCAACCACATGCAGCTTAACCCGCTGCACTACCCCTCGACCCCCAGAGCACTTCTTTTTTTGGAGGAAATTTTTTTTTTTTTACTTAAAATAGTATTGTATTTATATTCCACAATTTGCTCAAATACTGGTTTTCTTTTTTTTTTAATTTTTTTATTTAAGAAAGGATTAATTAACAAAACCATAGGGTAGGAGGGGTACAACTCCACACAATTCCCACCACCTGATCTCCATATCCCATCCCCTCCCTTGATAGCTTTCCCATTCTCTATCCCTCTGGGAGCATAGACCCAGGGTCATTGTGGGTTGCAGAAGGTAGAAGGTCTGGCTTCTGTAATTGTTCCCCACTGAACATGGACGTTGCCTGGTCGGTCCATACTCCCAGTCTGCCTCTCTCTTTCCCTAGTAGGGTGTGTCTCTGGGGAAGCTGAGCTCCAGGACACATTGGTGGGGTCTTCAATCCAGGGAAGCCTAGCCAGCATCCTGATGGCATCTGGAACCTGGTGACTGAAAAGAGTTAACATACGAAGCCAAACAAATTGTTGATCAATCATGGACCCAAAGCTTGGAATAGTGGAGAGGAAGTGTTAGGGAGGTACTCACTGCAAACTTAGTGTACTTCTGCTTTCAGGTATATATTTTGCAGTAGTTTATGGATACGTATGAACATATGCTCTCTCTCACAGAAACTGGTGTATATCTAGGTTTTGGGACTTTGTTAGAAAGTGAACCACCTGAGATGAAATTAGAGTATACTATGAAAGGAAAGGTCTCACCCAAGTAATGAAGCTGAAGGGTTGTCATTCCACATGTGAAGTCTCTGGACACAGTCTGAAGTGAAGCATGTTGAGGTGGCAATCGTTGCGTTGGTTAGGTTGTGATAGGCGGATGCAATATTATTTGATATGGATTGGGAGAGGCATACGGGAAAGTGGGCCCTATCCAAGGGTTCCAGGACTGGGGGAAGTAGGGGCTCTATAGTGGAGATGTGAGGTTCCTGCTGTCTTAGGGTTCAAAAAGACAATCGATAGTTAATGTTATCATCACATTATTTGTTAATTGGGTTAACTTTGAAAAGTCCTTTTGTTATGGCTTGCTGTACAGTATCCAGTATCTTGTATATAGCTGTGCTATTGGATGCTTCTAATCTACTTGGTCTAGGCTTCTGTTTATTATCTCTGTCTTCTCATGACAAATTGGTGGTTAAGTGAAAAATCTACATATAGTTGAAAAGATCTCAAGGCCTGAGGGGAAGATAAATCACAAACAAATTCTCCATGGCTTAACAAGAGACATCAGCTGCCTGGTTCTACCCAGAGATTGAAGTGAAGCAAAAAAACAAAAACAAAGCAAAACAAACAAACAAACAAAAACTGTTAGAATTTACAACAGGGAACTCACTTAGACACATGTCAGTCCAGGCAAGGGTGATCAGTAGGTTGAAAACAATGGGCCAGGTGGTGGCACACCTGGTTGAGTGCACATGTTACAATGCGCAAGGACCCAGGTTCAAGCCCTTGGTTCCCATCTGCAGGGAGAAAGCTTTGTAAGTGGTGAAGCAGTGCTGCAGGTGTCTCTCTGTCTCTCTCCTTCTCTGTCACCCCCTTTCCTCTTGATTTCCCACAGTCTCTATCCAATAAATAAAGATAATTTTTAAAAATGTAAAAAAAAAAAAAGTGGTCCAGGAGTTGGTGCAGTGGATTTAGCATCAGACTCTCAAGCATGAGGTCCTGAGTTTAGTCCCCAGCAGCACATGTACCAGAGTGATTTCTGGTTCTTTCTCCCATGTTTCTCATGAATAAATAAATAAAATCTTTTTAAAAAATGTAAAAAAAAGAAAATAGGTCACAGGGGGACACTTCAAGACTCTAGACACTGTGTTCAGTGTATGAGGGTACCTTGCTGTTCCAGTTGTCTACTTCTCTCCTCAGTTTGAACACAAAAGACCCTACCTCTCATCTTCCAAAAGGCAGTGCTGTCACCATTAGAGTAACAGCTCCACCCACTCCTGAGACACACCAGGGTGACTGATTTCAGGGGTCCAGGAACCAAAAATGAAAGTCTACCTCACACAATACCTCACCAGCAGCCCCCAGGACACAAATTTCAAAAGTTACCAAATACAATGGTCAAACCAAAAAGAAACATAGCAGAAATGAATCAGGACAGAAGCCCAGAAAAAATCCCAACAAACCTGAAACAAATAACAATGAGGAAAACATCCTGTGAAGGAATAAGTCTCCCAAGTTGATTCAATTAGAAATTCCCATATAGAAAGCTAAGTGATTTTAGTGATTAAGAGCAAACCTTTAGAGTACTAGATTATGAAGGAATTTCCCCTTTTCCCCACCCAAGGACAGCAGAGAGTTTCTGATTAACTGAGAATATTTATAGAAGAGATACCCAAACCCATCTGCCTTGTAATCTTTATGCCTTGAAGTTATATGAAACCCGCTTATTTTCACTACTGTAATCTCACTTGTTTACCAGTGCTTCAGGGTAGTTTTGGAATGTTTATTCTAGAAATGTACTCATGTGACATCCTTGAGACTCCCACTCCCGTTCCCTTTAAAAGGGAGTTCCAGACCTCGAGATCTCAGAGCTACAGGGCCATATTGGCACGCTGGCCTGGATCTCCTAGCTAGGATTTGTCTCTTGTCTTTGTCTGTGTAAGTCTGTGTACTGGCCTTATTTTTACTCTTTCAAACTTAAGAATAAATTCCTTATACTTCAATTATATACGGGAGTTGTGTCAGTTTGTGTGGGTTCGAATCCCAAGTGCTCTTTCAATCCAAACACTAATGGATGCACTAATCATAGTAATGAGCAGAACTTTTAAGGGAAATATTATCAAAACTGGGCAAATGACAAATGAACTGAAAGCTAAAGCTTCCATTTGGTTATTACTAAGGTGAACAACATGTACAAATTTGCCTGAGATTTTCCTAATTATATCATTCAAATTCTCAGGAAACCTCTCTGTTCCAGGCAAACTGAGACAGTTATTACCTAACTTCCCTAAAATAATCCATAACTATGCTTGAGAGTAGATCTTCTTGTGCCAGGTAACCCACTTCTGCCTCAAAAAAATATATTCTTGATGCCACCTGAACTTATTTTTCATCCCAGGGAAAAATGTTTGAAAAGACTGTCGGGCATTAAACCAGCTCCCCCTGTTCCATGCTGCATCGCTGATAGTATGGCCTATTTACATAACCACTGTTTTTCCTGATCTATCTTCGTTCTGCCTGCAGAGTACATTAATTCCATCAGTTAAAACCCTAGCAACTGTTGCTATGGAAGCTTTCTACCTTCCTGCTCTTTCTTTTCTCCACCCCCTTTCCCAGCCATCTCCATTCTGACTTGCCACTTCCAGTTTTACCCTATAAAGCCCAATTCTGTTCCTGGTTTCGTTCTCTTCTTTCCCGCGTCCAGACCTGGAGAAGGGCTGGTGTGCTGAGCGGGAGGTGGCCATTGCAGTTTGGCGCCATGTGGCTTAACTAGCTGTGCTCACACCTGACTCTGGGGTGTCTGCATGAATAAAGATTTGTATTGCTACCACCAGGAGCTTGGTTCCTGGCCTCTCTCCCAACTGCGAAGCTAGCCCGGCAAGACAATGGTTCCTTCATTGTTTCACTTCTCTTCACAGATCTCATTATCAGTGGCTGTCATGCTTTTGATCACCACACTATGCTTTTTTAGTAAGTTAAGTAGAAAAGAAGGCTCTGGTTGTCATGTGCTTCAATTGAATTATGCTGCTTACTCTTTTTTTTCTCTCATATTTTCCAGGGAATTAATTTTTTGTGAGTGTGAGTTCTGCTAACTTACTTTTTCTAGTACCCTAGCAAATTTGTGTTTAGATATGAAAGGGTCATAGAAGTCTTACAATCCAAATCCAGATAATTCATTTTCATTTGCAATTGCTATTATATAAACCTAATTTTTTTCCTTTTAGGTTGTTTTTCATGGCCAAGTATTCATTTATTTTACTGACCAAAAAATGCCCTTGAATGTTTAATACAAAAATAAACCTATTTTTACTTGTGAGAACTGACTTTCAAAACTGAGAAAAAGCTCAGTGTTCTTTGTTATTTTATCAAAAATCACTACTCCTTAAGGCTTGTGCCGGGAGCCAAAACCTTAGCTAAGTCTCTCACATAACCGGTGAACGGACATTCCGATCATTGGAACTGCGATTACCACCTAACTGTTTGGAAAGTTGCTCACCCACCTCCCTCCCCCACTACCTTAGCAGAACTTCCTCCTTGTTTGTGCATAAATTATGACTGCAAAATAAAATTTTCAGAGCTTGATCAGAAACCTGTCTTGCTCTCGTTCTTCGTGTCTCTTGTCCCCTCCATTCTCTCGCCCCCTACCTTAGGTTTCCGTCGATAACCCCGCAGGCCGGGGCACCTGGCGCCCGACGTGGGACCTTTTTGGGTCTGGGGTCCGAGAGAACGTCGCTCCCCGATGGTCGACCAAGGAGCATAGGACCGCCACTTCAGAGAAGGAGTGAGTGAAGGTTCGCATTGGATCGCCACTCTAGCCCAGAGTGAGTGAAGATCCGCGTGGTGATCGCCGCAGATTCGCCCGTCTGTGAGATTGATCCGTTTTGAGGTAAGAAAGAGCGACGCAATTATGGGACAAGCATTGAGTAAACATGATTTGTTGCTTAAGGGCCTCAAAGAGTCCCTCAAGACACGAGGAGTAAGGGTTAAGAAAAAGGATCTCAAGAAGTTTTTTGATTTTGTGAGTGATATTTGTCCGTGGTTTCCCTTAGAGGGGACTATTGATGAAAAAAGATGGGCTAGAGTAGGAAACTGTTTAAGAGATTTTTATGAGACCTTCGGTCCAGAAAAGATTCCAGTCCAGGCTTTTTCTTATTGGAATTTAGTAAATGATATACTCAAAGTCCATAAACATTGTCCTGATGTACAGGGAGTCATGAGAGAGGGAGAAAAAGTCCTACAACGACACTCCCGGCCACCTTCTGTTTGTGAGTCTGTCTCTATTCCCATGCCTGATTCAGGAGACCCCATCCCTGAGGCTCCTGCTAAGTCTCCTCCTGTTAAGATTTACCCCTCTTTGACAACCTTAAGACCACCCCCGCCAAAGATGGGCCTGATGATAGTCTTTCTCCTGAAGAGGCCTTATCCCTTGATGAAGAGATGGCCAAATATCATAATCCTGACCGGCCACCCCTTTGCTCTTCTTTGTCCAGACCGCCTCCCTATGCCACCACCCCTCCGTTTTGTGCTCCAGTCCTCGGCTTGGCCGACACCACCAAGGCTAAAACTCAACTAGCACAAAAAACAGCTTCCCTTAGAAAATTAGTAGAAGAAAAATGAGACCATTTACAATTAGTTAAAGAACTGTGGGCTCTTGATTTGGCATTATCTTAAAACTAGCCAGCAAAAAAAAAAAAGATCCAGGTTTTTCCCTCTGGCTACCACCAGAGCTCTCAGAAAGCCAGTTCTGAGTGAGATCTTATCTGGCTACCAAGCTATTCTCTAAAGAAAGAATAAAATCAATCAAACAAGATGTTCTATTAACTTAAAAACTATTAATCAGAGAACCAGTACACACTTTTGATAGAAATTTAATGAATTGTTTCTTTAAAACTGTAAAATGTACCTTAGCCCAGAAAAAGAATTTTAAAGATTTTTCTCCATGCGCGGTAAACTAAGCCCACCTGTTCCATCCGTGCAGCCAATCACATCACAGAGCTCCTGCTCCACAGATTGGCAAAGACTGCAGTCAATCATTCCTCTAGCCACACCCGCCCCTCCTGGGGTCGGGGTGGGGGGAGAGTGGCTGTGAGCTAAGGAAAAAAATTTTTTTTCACCAAAAATGTCTGTTTTAAGTCTGTGCTAGCCTTGTTTTCACTAATATGTGTTAACCCTCCAAAATAATAGAGTTTGCTTTAAGTTTTAAATAAGATTCAGTTAAGCTAAATGTGGTTTTAAAGATCCCGACTCATAGAGTTGGCACACCTTTACCAGAGTAAAATATAGGACAGTTTCGTCCTTCTGATAGCTAATATCAGCATCAATTCATTAGTTAAAAGATTTTCTGAGATCTCTAGGCATGGTAAAATGCCCCTGCAGTCTCTCTCCCTCTTGTGAGAATTACAAACCTTAACAGCACCCCAATACCAACTGCCACTGTTTGTTAATTTGTTAATTCCATGCTTGAAATGGCTTTCTAGTGGCCCAGTCAGTGTAGAGCAGTGGCCTTGCCAGGAAAAAAGGGTTAAACATGATATTCCTGGCCTGATAAAAAATTTTCATTTGGCAGATGTGATTCAACAAAATTATTTAATGTAAAATGGTCATCTAAAAGAAATGTTAACAGTAAAAATTTATTTTGAACATTTCAGCTATGAGGTTTATCTTAGCCTTTTAAGTTACCTATCCAAATCAAAGTGAAATATCAATTAAGTTGTGTACCCACCCTTGTTCATAGCTGCCCAAAGGGTGTGATAGCTTTGTGATGAGCAAAGATTCTAACAAAGTTTAACATTTTACTTAAAATTGTTTAAGTGATTTCAAAAAAAAAAAAAAAAAAAGCTTTTAAAATACTTTCTCAACTAAACAGGAAAAACTGGCTTGGGTTAGTAAAAGATAACACAATGGTTATGTTAATTATCTAACGCCAGAGGCCTTTGCTTTGATAAATGAGGTTTAATTTAAATAAGGTATGTAAAAAAAATTTTTTTTTCCAAATAAAACTTATTAAATAAATACGGTGCGGCCTAATATAGAGCTGTATAGATGTTTTATCTAACCTTTTTACATTTTATTCAAGAAGTATGTCCCTGGTTTCCCTGAAAAAGAACTCTAGATATTAAAACATGAGAGACTAGGTAAAAAGTTAAGAGAGTTTTATGTCTGATATAGACTAAAATGTTCCGGTTAAAACTTTTATTTTAAAAATTGTTAAGAGATTTTGGGATCTTACTCATGAGTTAGTTACTTTTGCTTTTACAGTGACTTACTCCTTCTAATAAAGTTGTTACTGAGATAACTCCCCTATTTAGAAAAACTACAAAAATTATCAAATAACTGGCTTTTGAGAGTACATATTCTACATGTCAAACTTTAATCAGTTCTTTTAGAGAGCAAAAAATTATCTGGCTTGTTTTAAGACACTGTCAGAGGTTTGTTCTTGATAAATTAAGGTAATACATGGTGCTTCTGGTCTGATAGATTTGTTTTGGCAAATCCTGATTTAACAAAATTAGTACTTTGAACAATTAAGCTATGAGGTCTTATTTTAGCTTTTTAAGTTGCCATATTAGAGTTCTAAAGAGCAAAGTCTATTAAGAGTTTTATATCTATGCTTACTCATGATAGCTTTGTGATGAGTAAAGATCTTAGTAAACTAAAGTTATAATAGTGTGCTTAAACTGTCTAATCAGTTTAAAATAATGCTAAAAAATGGTAAACATTTTATGTCAACACATTAGGTATTGACTTTCTATAACATACTGGTATATTTTAATAAAGAGCCTTCTAAAATCATATAAAAGAACTTAAGCCAATTCTAACCATTAGATCATCAATTAACTTGGTACAAGTTCTCTCCCTAAGTAAATAATTATAGGTACATCTGCACATGAAGAACTGACTGCTCATATGGTAAGATTTAAAACTAAACACTTTTAATTTTTTATTTATGGGTGTGTGATGATTCCTAAAGTCACTCATATCCTAAAATTTTTCTCGTTTTTTTACAAGCCTCTTAAAATTTTAACACTTGACCTGCCATAGTGAGAGCACTTTACTGGCTCCTGCATTGTTTAATTAAGATCCTGCTATTCAGACTTTTAAGATTAATCCCCATTGATAAAAGCCAATGCTCTCTGGAAGATTGATGTAATTCACCTGCCCATGTTTAGTAAACAAAAACATTTTTTTTCTCAATTGGTACTTTTTCTAAATTTATGTGGGCTACAGCTCAAACAAGAAAAAGCTCAAAAACCTTAGGAGTCATATGCTCTATTTTGCTTCAATAGACATCCAATCCATGTATTTTTGTTTCCTTTAGAACATTAAAATCTCAATAAATAAAAAAAGAAGGGGAATGCACCCTCCAATATTCAGTTGGCTAAAGTGTCAATGAAGTAATTATACTAATATTTACAAAAATTTGAATTGTCCATTTATTATATCTCATTGACAAAGCCACCCACTCTCCCAGCCATAGAGACATATTTCTTCTTTCTTTTTTCAACACTGGATGTCCATGTTTTATTTTCCTTTTATTATGGTGGATGACATTATTGATCTTGCAAAATTCACAGTCCCTGTTGGCAAGTCCTTACCACAAAGGATGCCATGGCAATATATGGTCCAGCTAACCTCACCAGCTTATCCAAGTCTTCTCTTTCTGCTGACCTACCACTGCTGACTTCATCTTTGCATGTTTATTGACTGCTCACTTTTCTCCCAATATTCCTCATGTTCAAGGAACCTCACCTTGACTTCTAATGTGTATGCACCTCCTCTGTCTGTGTTTTGGTACAACACCACCCTATATTTTCATGTCAATTCTTCTCTACCTGGTCCTTGCCTCCTAGTTTTGCTTGTTCCACAGCTGACCCTCTATGAAGAAGAAAAATTTCATCACTTGGTGCCGACGACGACCAGAGGACCAGACGTGCTGTTTCTTCCCCTGGACATCACATCCACTGACTGCTTCCCTTAGACTTGCTGGTGGCATGCTAGGACATTTTGATGCCCCTTATGGGACCCCTGATTAATCTTTTGTTAATGATTACCTTGGGACCCTTTATTTTTAATAAGATTATTGGCCTTATAAAACAACAAATTGACTCCTTGGCATCGAAACCATTACAGATATATTACCACATATTGATTTGGCTGACAGAGGCTTGGCTGAACCTGAGGGTGACACACCACTTTTAGGAGCTGCATAAAACTCAGATTTATGCACGCCAGCCTTGGCATGGCGTGGGCACCAGTAAGGGGTGCAGGGCTAAGCACTGCAGGGGGAGGACCCTATAGTCTGCCTCTGAGTCCCCCGTGAAGCAAACCTGATTTGCATGGAGGTTGGTGTCAGTCATCAAAACTCTTCGCCATGAGTTTTCCTCACCTTAGAAATAGTGGCTCTTCCTCCCCTCCCGAAAAAGACACCAAGAGCCGTATAAGATGCGGGAAGATCAGTTCTATATTTACCCCGTGGGAGAAATCAGGTCAATACTTCTCCCCTCTGGTTAATGCCTGCTTATCTCTTGATAAGATTCCTAGCTTTTACCCTCAATTGCCGCCTCACTTAAATTTTAAAAAGGGAGGACATGCCGGGAGCCAAAACCTTAGCTAAGTCTCTCACATAACCGGTGAACGGACATTCCAATCATTGTAACTGCGATTACCATCTAGCTGTTTGGAAAGTTGCTCACCCACCTCCCTCCCCCCACTACCTTAGCAGAACTTCCTCCTTGTTTGTGCATAAATTGTGACTGCAAAATAAAATTTTCAGAGCTTGATCAGAAACCTGTCTTGCTCTCGTTCTTCGTGTCTCTTGTCCCCTCCATTCTCTCGCCCCCTACCCTAGGTTTCCATCAATAACCCCGCAGCCCGGGGCAGGCTTGTTAATGAGGGACTCTAGTTCTTTAAGTATTGAACATTAGCCTCATTTTTCATTGTGTCTGAAAAATGACATCAGTGATCATTGAAGATCTGTTTGCAGTGGTCCTGAAGGTGGCACAGTAGATAAAGCATTGGACTCTCAAGCATGAGGTCCTGAGTTCAATTCCCAGCAGCACATGTACTAAAGTGATGTCTGGCTCTTTATCTCTCCTCCTATGTTTCTCATTAATAAATAAATAAAATATTTTAAAAATAAAAAGATCTGTTTGCAGATGGAGATGGCTTATAGCACCAAACACAGAGTAGAACTCAAAAACCAGTATTAAGATTTATTTTATTCTAGGTCAGAATTAACAACACAAGTACCTGCTTTGGTACTACTCTCAACCAAATAATATGTAAATTGATCAGTAGTTTGTGTTATGTCCTAGTGAATCCGCTCTAAAATTTTCAGGGACAACAATAAAGAACAGCAGAGTGTTTAGAGATAATGAGCTATAAATTTGACAAACCAAGAAATATTTCTCATACTTAGAATTATGTGCTGATTCTGCCACTGTCTACCACCTATGAAATTGCCAAGAGAAAAAGGAGATTTATGCTATCAGCTAATGATCAAAGAAATTTTCCTTTTTACAACATTTGTCTTCCTTTGACTTGAAAACTTATTCTTTAATGGCTTTATTTTCACCTACTGAGTGCACTGGAGCTGTTATGAGTGATCTAAATTCCCATTGATTCAGGATATTGAAAAGAAACCAAACCAAAATTGTTGGAGTACAAAAGTCAATACAAGGGGCTGAGCGATGGTGCACCTGGCTGAGTGCACACGCTACAATCTGCAAGGACCTGGATTTAAGCCCCTGGTCCATACCTGCAGGGGGAATGCTTTGTAAATGGTGATGCAGGGCTTCAGGTGTCTCTTCGTCTTTCTCCCTCTCTACCTCCTCCTGCCCTCTCAATTTCTGGCTGTCTCTATCCAATAAATAAACAAGAATAATTATCTCTAAAAAAAAGTCAGTACAATAAACTCTGTTTTTTGTTTTGCTTTACCCCCCCCCTTTATTGGGGGATTAATATTGCTTTTGTTTTATCAGAGCACTGCTCAGCTCTTGTTTATAGTGATTTGGGGAATTGAACCTGGGACTTTGGACCCTCAGGCTCCAAAGTATTTGTTTACATAACCATTATGCTATCCTCCCCCAACTGACAAACTCCTTTAGCTTCTAGCCGGACCAAAGAACTTAATGTCATATTAGTAAAAAATCCAGATTTAAGCAACTGCTGAATTTCTTTTTTTTTTTTTTTTTCTCCTCCAGGGTTATCGCTGGGACTCAGTGCCTGTGCTATGAATCCACTGCTCCTAGAGGCTGTTTTTCCCCTTTTGTTGCTCTTGTTTTACCATTGTTGTTATTGCTGTCGTATAGGACAGAGAGGAATCAAGGGACCAGGTGGTGACGTACCTGGTTGAGTGTACATGTTACAATGCGCAAGGACCCAGGTTGGATACCCTGGCCCCCAGTTGCAGGGGGGAAGCTTTGCAAGTGGTAAAGCAGTGCTACAGGTGTCTCTCTGTCTCTCTCCATCTCTGCCACCCTTCTTGATGTCAGGCTCTTGATGTCAGGCTGTCTCTATCCAATAAAAAAATAAAGATAATAAATAAAAGAGATAAATCGAGAGAGGAGGGAAAGACAGAGAGTGGAGAGAAAGATAGACACCTGAAGACCTGTTTCACCGCCTGTGAAGTGACTCCCCTGCAGGTGGGGAGCTGGGGGCTGGAACCGGGAGCCTTACACCAGTCCTTACGCTTCGTGCTATGCATGCTTAAACCCAGCCCCCTGAATTGCTGGATTTCCTAAACACTTTGGTCAAAAGTTATTTAGTATTTAGAAAAGAGAAATAACAGATATTTCTGAGGGGAAGTTTGAGTTAAAAGGAGTTCAAAACTGGTTGCTTTTTACAAATGTTATCTGGAGCCAGAAAATACCTAGATTTGCCAAAACAATCCTAAGAAGAAAGAACAGAACTAGACACATCACACTCTCAGATCTCAAATTGTATTATAGGGCCATCGTAATCAAAGCTACCTAGTCGGGTTCAGTCCCTTGCACCACCATAAACCAGAGCTGAGCAGTTCTCTGGTAAAACAAACAAACGACAACAACAAAAACCCAACTGCCTGGTACTGGAACAAAAAGAGGCACACTGACCAATGGAATAGAATTGAGAGCCCAGAATTAAGCCCCCATACCTATGGACATCTAATCTTTCACAAAAGTACCCAGACTAAATGGGGGAAAGGAGAGTCTCCTCAACAAATGGTGTTGGAAAAATTGGGTTAAACATGAAGAAAGAGGCTAGGTGGTGGTGCACCTTCTTGAGTGCACATGTTACAATGTGCAAGGGCCTGGGGTTGAGCCCCAGTCCCCATCTGCAGGGGGAAAGCTTTGCAAGTGGTGAAACAGGGCTGCAAGTGTCTCTCTGTCTCTCTCCCTTTTTATCACCCTCTTCCCTCCTGATTTCCAGCTGTATCTGTCCAATAAATAAATATAGATAATAAAAAAATTTATGAGGCCTGGTGGTGGTGCACCTGGTTGAGGGCACATGTTATAGTGCGCAAGGACCCAAGCTCAAGCCCCCAGTCCCCCTGCAGGGGAAAGCTTCACAAGTGGTGAAGCAGTGCTGCAGGTGTGTCTATCTCTCACCCTCTCTATCCTTCTCTTCCCTCTTGATTTCTGACTGTCTTTATGCAATAAATAAATAAAAAAATTTAAAAATTAAAAAAGAAACATGCAGAAGAATGAAACTGAACCACAACATTTCACCAGACACAAAAATAAATTCCAAATGGAGCAAAGAGTTGGGTGTTAGATCAGAAACTATCAAATACTTAGAGGAAAATACTGGCAGAACTCTTTTCCATTTAAATTTTATAGGCATCTTCAGTGCTATGAGTCAATTGCAAAGAAAACTAAAATAAAAATAAACCAGTGGGACGACATCAAATTAAAAAGCTTCTGCACAGCAAAAGAAATCTGTACTGAAACAAAAAGACCCCTCACAGAATGGGAGAAAATCTTTATATTCCATATATCAGACAAGAGACTAATAACAAAAATATATAAAGAACTCACCAAATTCAGCAACAACAACAAAAATGAATGGCCCCATCCAAAAGTGGAGAGAGGATATGAACAGAATATTCATCACAGAAGAGATCCAAAGACCATCAGACACATGAAAATTAAAAAAAAAAAATGATTGGGTTATTTTTGTTATTTTGCCCCAAGTCATTGATTGTCAGAGAAATGCAAATAAAGACAACAATGAGATACCACTTCATTCCTGTGAGAGTGTCACACATCAGAAAAGACAGCAACAACAAATGCTGGAGAGGTTGTGGGAAACAAGAAGCCTCCTGCACTGCTGGTGAGAATGTAAGTTGGCCCAACCCCTGTGGAGAGCAGTCTGGAGTATTCTCAGAAGGCTAGAAGTTAACCTACCCTATTGGCCTGCAATTCCTCTCCTGGGGATATATTCTCAGGAAACAAACACACACACCCAAAAAAGATTTGTGTATACCTATGTTCATAGCAGCACAATTTGTAATAGCCAAAACATGAAAGCAAACCAGGTGTCCAACAACAGATGAGTGGCTGAGAAATTGTGGCATATACACAATGGAACTACTCAGCTGTTAGCAATGGTTAATTCACCTTCTTTACCTCATCTTGGTTGGAGCTTGAAGGACTCTTGTTAAGTGATATCAACCAGAAAGAAAAGGATGAATAATAGTATGTCCCCACTGATAGATAGAAGCTGAAAAATAAGAACAGAAAGGAAAACACAAAGATCTTGGACTGGAGTTGGTGTATTGCACCAAAGTAAAAGACTCTGGGCTGAGGGGAGGGTTCAGGTCCTAGAACATGACAGCAGAGGAGAACATAGAGGGGGTTAAATTGTTATGTGGAAAATTGAGAAATGTTACACATGTATAAATTACTATATTTTACTGTCAACTGTAAACCATTAATACCCTCCAATAAAGGAAAAACAAACTATAAACAAACAAAAAACAGGCTAGCTTCCCCAGCAGTTATCTTTCTTTCTCCCTCTCCCCCATTCTTATCTATTTCTGTCTGTCTCTATTAAACAAAAAGGTCAAAAAAGTAAATTATGTCAGTAAATCTTTAAAAATAAAGGAGTACAAATCATCAGCTGAAGTATTATATACAGCTTCAAGTTTTAATGATTAAAAAAACTTTCACAGGAGTCGGCGGTAGGATCCCAGTTTGAGCCCCTTGGAGCCCCTGGCTCCCCACCTGCAGAGGAGTCGCTTCACAAGTGGTGAAGCAGGTCTGCAGGTGTCTGTCTTTCTCTCCCCCTCTCTGTCTTCCCCTCCTCTCTCCATTTCTTTCTGTCCTATCCAACAACGATGACATCATTAACAACAACAATAAAACAAGGGCAACAAAAGGAAATGTGGTGACGCTATATGCCCCGACACAGTGCTGACGTTAGCCTTGGTAACAGAAGGCTGACAGTATGCAGTGATCTGCGCAGGCTCATGGTGGACTGTAGGTGAATCCAGACGGTGTGGCGTGCAAAGCATTGTGGGTAGGCTGAATAGACTTAAAAGGACAGCAGCCGGAACTCTGGGGCTTTTTGGCTTCTGCTTCTTCTCCTGGTCAGATGCATCTCCAGTGAGGTGCTTCAGGCATCCATCCGCTATGTCTACTTCTCCTGAGAACTGAACACGTGTGACTCTGCTAGATGGTAAACAGCCTCTACAGCCATGAGCAACCTTTACCAGAGATTATAATTGTTTATCTTATGGGACTAAACTTTGATAACCATACTCAGACTTTATAGGCCAAGTGTACGCTTAACCCTTGATGATAAATTCTTATTTTGCCTTTTAGCTGTTTCACCCTAATAAACTGTGTAATGTTTAAACCAGTTTCCAGCTCCTGCTGTGAGTCCTAGGCACAGCAGCAGCCCCCAACCTAACCCCATTTTGTGTTAAGTTTAATTTGCAACAAGGAAATAAATATATATTTTTTTAAAAAACTTTCACCACAGTTTCTTTTCATAAAGTTCATAATTAATCATCCCCTATCGTGGTAAGAAGTCTGCTGCAGGTGGTAAGCAATTCTCAAATGACTTCAAAGCAGACACCAAATCCAGATTAAAGCTATAAGCTTCTTTATTTGATATCAGGGAAAGTTAAGGCAGTGATCCCAGACTTCATGGAAGTCATTTAAGGATTTTAAGAATTACTATTGTGATTCTTATGATTATTATGATTATTTTGCCACCAAGATTATTGCTGTGGCTTGGTGCCTGTACGATGAATCCACCTCTCCTAGCTTCCTGTTTATTTATTTATTTAGTTATTCTAGATAGGAAAGAAAGAAACTGAGAAGCAGGAATGTAGAGAGGGAGAGAACAAGTAATAAACCAGCAGACTTGCTTGACTGCTCATAAAGCATCCCCCCTGCAGATGGAGAGTGGATGCCTGCACCCAGGGCCTTGTGCATGGTAACTTGTATGCTCAACCAGGTGCACCACCGCCTAGGCCCCTAAACTTAAAATTTATTAAAGTAATGAATTTATATAAGTTTATATAGACTCAGCCGCACAGTATTATAACTCAGCATACATATTATAACCACCCCAAAGTCTGATTTACTTCCACCTCTTACTAGCTTCTCCTACTCTCCTTCCCCTTACCTCTCTGAGAGTCTGTTCTTGCTGCCTGAGTTTGTTTTTGCTTTATTTGTCCCATCTAAGGATTATAAGAGTGTATCTTGCACAGTTTCTCAGTACAGACAGAAGGACTGCTAAGAATCCAACGTCATCATCCCATAGTAGTTTCACAGGGAATGCCCCAAATAGACATCAATAACAATAAAGGCAAAAAGAACAAGGGCAATAAAGGTAATAAATAAATAAATAAATATTATTTATTTTTTAAGGTTTTAAAAAAATATTTATTTGTTATTAAACTCTTATCTGATGTATGGCATGTAAAGATCTTCTCCCATTCTGTGAGGGGTCTCTTGATTTGGGTAGTGGTTTATTTTGCTGTGAAGAAGCTTTTTAATTTGATGTAGTCCCATAGGTTTATACTTGCCTTAGTCTTCCTTGTAATTGGATTCGTTTCATTGAAAATGTCTTTAAAATTTATGCGGAAAAAAGTTCTTCCAATATTTTCCTCTAAGTATCTGATAGTTTCTGGTCTAACATCCAAGTCCTTGATCCACTTGGAATTTACTTTTGTATTTGGTGAAATACAGTGATTCAGCTTCATTCTTCTGCATGTTTCAACCCATTGTTTCCAACACCATTTGTTGAAGAGACTCTGCTTCCCCCATATAATAGTCTGGGCCCCTTTGTCAAAGATTAGATGTCCATAGGTGTGGGGCCTCATTTCTGGGCTCTCAATTCTATTCCACTGGTCAGTGTGTCTGTTCATGTTCCAGTACCAAGCAGTTTTGATGACAATGGCCCTATAATATAGTTTGAGATCTGGCAGTGTGATGCCTCCGGTTCTGTTCTTTTTTCTCAAGATTGTTTTGGCAATTCTAGGTCTTTTCTCGTTCCAGATAAACATTTGTAGCATTTTTTCTATTCTCCTAAAAAATGTGCTTGGGATCTTGATGGGGATAGCATTAAATTTGTAGATGGCTCTGGGTAATATATTCATTTTGATGATGTGAATTCTTCCAACCCATGAGCATGGAATATCTTTCCACTTCTTTGTGTCTTTTTCAATTTCTTTGAGTAGTGACTCATAATTTTCAGTATACAAGTCTTTCACTTCTTTGGTTAGGTTTATTCCTAGATATTTTATTGTTTTTGTTGCTATAGAAAAAGGAACTGATTTCTGGATTTCAATTTCTTCTAACTTAGTGTTTGCATAGAGGAATGCCACTGACTTTTGAATGTTAATTTTATAGCCTGACACATTACTGTATTGCCTGATGATTTCCAAAAGCTTCTTGCTAGATTCCTTAGGTTTTTCCATGTATACTATCATGTCATCTGCAAATAAGGAGAGTTTGACTTCTTCTCTTCCAATCTGTATTCCTTTAATTCCTTGCTCCTGCCTGATTGCTATGGCAAGAACTTCCAACACTATGTTGAATAGTAATGGTGATAGTGGGCAGCCCTGTCTAGTACCTGATCTGAGGTGAAATGCTTCCAGTTTTTCACCATTGAGTATGATGCTGGCTGTAGGTTTGCTATATATAGACTCCACTATCTTCAGGAATTTTCCATCTATTCCTATTTTTTGTAGTGTTTTGATCATAAAGGGATGTTGTATTTTGTCAAAGGCTTTCTCTGCATCTATTGATATGATCATGTGGTTTTTGGTCTTGCTTTTGTTGATGTGGTGGATCACATTGATTGATTTACGTATATTATTTGTTACCTTTTGTTGCCCTTGTTCTTTTGCCCTTGTTGTTATTGATGTCGTCGTTGTTGGATAGGACAGAGCGAAATGGAGAGAGGAGGGGAAGACAGAGAGGGAGAGAGAAAGACAGACACCTGCAGACCTGCTTTACTGACTGTGAAGCGACTCCCCTGCAGGTGGGGAGCCGGGGGCTTTAACCCGGATCCTTACCCAGGTCCTTGCGCTTTGCGCCACTTGCACTTAACCAGCCGTGCTACCACCAGATGCCCAGATAACGGTTTATCTTTAAAGAAATGGGCATAGGTTTTAAATAATAGAATAAACTGCCAACTAACACTCAGGAAGCCTATACATTTTATAAAGTAATTATATCAGCATGGTCTGGAAATAACAGACATATGGCACTGATCAAGTCTTTTCTTGTATATCTGAAAGAGTAGTCCACAAACTACTTGTTATTCATATCAGATCTCCTGGCCTGGGTTTTGTGGGGGCAGGAAAGGAGAAATGCATAGCCAGGAATCAACATTTTTTTAAAAAATATTTATTTATTCATTCCCTTTTCTTGCCCTTGTTGTCTTATTGTTGTAGTTACTGTTGTTTTTGTTATTGATGTTGTCGTTGTTAGGACAGAGAGAAATGGAGAGAGGAGGGGAAGACAGAGAGTGGGAGAGAAAGACAGACACCTGCAGACCTGCTTCACCGCCTGTGAAGCCACCCCCCTGCAGGTCGGGAGCAGGGGGCTGGAAGAATGGAGGTGGTGGCACAGTAGCTAAAGCCTTGGACTAGGGAGCATGTAGTCCCAAATTTGATTTGTGATATCACATGTGCCTGAGTGACACTTAGTTCAATTTCTCTTTCTCCTGCTTACGCAGGTCCTGGCGCTTGGTGCCACCTGAGCTTAACCCGCTGCCCTACTGCCTGACTCCCGGGAATCAACATTTTTAATAGACAAAACTTGCAAATGTTAGTTTGATAGCCATTTCTAACAGACCTACTTATTTATTCGTATATGTTTCCCAGTGTGACACTGCCTTTTACCCCTTCATATTGAAGTACCTCTGATTTTCATTTGTCACATAGTATCTATAGCTTACATGTCACACATTCTGTCCTTTCAGTAAATAGTGATATGTCAATTGGCCAAGGAAAATATGCCAAAGTCACACTCTAACACATACAACACATTAATTAAAAATAGACTATAGCCCTAAATATGAAAATTTTAGAATATTTTTATTAAGATGAGAGAGGAAAAGGAGAAAGAGAAATTGAACTAAGTGTCACTCAGGCACATGTGATATCACAAATCAAATTTGGGACTACATGCTCCCTAGTCCAAGGCTTTAGCTACTGTGCCACCACCCTCCAGCACCCCTTTCCCATTCCCCCCACAAACACAACCACCCCATCTCCTAAACAGCATGAATAGCTTCATAATCTTGAAGTAGGCAAAAAATGATTAAATAAGAGAAAAAATATAAGCATAGAACAAGAGATTAAAAGTTTCACTTTAACTGTTTCTCTGTTACCTTGTAATTTTCTGAACCAAAATTAAATCACTAATTTTTTAAAATCAGGCTTATTTTAGATGAAGAAGGCTGGATCTTGGGGCTGTGCAGAGGTGGCTGCTACAGTCAGTGAGCTCTCAGGAGAAGTCTTTCAGTTAAAAAAAAAAGTTTCTCTTTAGGGGAAGGGAGATAGATTAATGGTTATGTAAAAGAGTCCCAGGTTCCATCTCTGATGTCACCATAAGCTATAAACTTGTTTTTAAAAATTGCTATCAAAATATTTGGGACACAGCTAAGGCAGTACTGAGAGGGAAGTTCATAGCCATACAAGCACACATTAGGAAACAAGAAAAAACACTAAAAAACAGCCTGATTGCACATTTTAAAGACCTAGAAGAAGAAGAAAAAGCCCTAAAGCAATCAGGACAGAAATCACTCAAGTTAGGGCAGAAATCAATCACACTGAAAACAAGAAAACCATACAAAAGATCAACAAAAGTAAATGTTGGTTCTTCAAAAGAGTGAACAAAATCAACAAACCTTTAGCCAGACTCAAAACAAAAAAGGGAGAAAACCCAAATAAATCAGATACTAAATGAAAGAGGAGATATTACAACAGATACTGCAGAAATTCAGCATATCATGTAAGACTTCTATGAACAACTATATGCCACCAAGCTAGAGAACCTGAAAGAAATGGACAATTTCCTAGATACCAACTTCCAAAATTAAGTAAAGAGGAACTAGATAACATGAACAGGCCCATCACACCCAATGAAATTAAAACAGTTATCAAAAACCTTCCCAAGAATAAAAGTCCTGGATCAGATGGTTTTACAAATGAATTCTCAAAATCTTCAAAGAAGAACTAACACCTCTACTTTTAAAAGTCTTCCAGAAGATTGAAGACACTGGAATACTCCCTGCCAGCTTCTATGAAGCCAACATCACTCTGATACCAAAAGCAGACAGGGACATAACCAAAAAAGAAAACTACAGACCAGTATCTCTGATGAACATAGATGCTAAAATATTGAACAAAATTCGAGTCAACTGCATGCAGCAGTATATTAAAAAGATTGTTCATCATGACCAAGTGGGGTTTATCCCAGGCATGCAAGGTTGGTTTAATATATGTAAATCAATCAGCGTGATCCACCACATCAATAAAAGCAAGACCAAAAACCACATGGTCATATCAATAGATGCAGAGAAAGCCTTTGACAAAATACAACATACCTTTATGATCAAGACACTACAAAAAATAGGAATAGCTGGAAAATTCCTGAAGATAGTGGAGTCTATATATTAGCAAACCTACAGCCAACATCACACTCAATGGTGAAAATCTGGAAGCATTTCCACTCAGATCAGATACTAGACAGGGCTGCCCACTGTCACCATTATTACTCAACATAGTGTTGGAAGTTCTTGCCATAGCAATCAGGCAGGAGCAAGGAATTAAAAGCATACAGATTGGAAGAGAAGAAGGTCAAACTCTCCCTATTTGCAAATGACATGACAGTATACACAGAAAACCCTAAGGAATCCAGCAAGAAGCTTTTGTAAATCATCAGGAAATACAGTAAGGTGTCAGGCTATAAAATTAACATTCAAAAGTCAGTGGCATTCCTCTATGCAAACACTAAGTTAGAAGAAATTGAAATCCAGAAATCAATTCCATTTACTATAGTAACAAAAACAATAAAATACCTAAGAATAAACCTAACCAAAGAAGTGAAAGACTTGTATACTGAAAATTATGAGTCACTACTCAAAGAAATTGAAAAAGACACAAAGAAGTGGAAAGATATTCCATGTTCATGGGTTGGAAGAATTCACATCATCAAAATGAATATACTACTCAGAGCCATATACAAATTTAATGCTATCTCTGAGAAGACTCTCAAGAATATAAAAAGATGTTTTTTACCATTTCTTTATTTCCTTATTTATTTGTTCCCTTTTGTTGCCCTTGTTGTTTTATTGTTATAGTTATTATTGTCATCATTGTTGGATATGACAGAGAGAAATAGAGAGAGGAGGGGAAGACAGAGAGGGGGAGAGAAAGATAGACACCTGCAGACCTGCTTCACTGCCTGTGAAGCGACTCCCCTGCAGGTGGGGAGCCAGGGGCTCGAATTGGGATCCTTATACCCGGTCCGCGTGCGCTTAACTCGCTGTGCCACCACTGGACTCCCCATAAACGTGTTTCAAACTATAAATTAAATGTATTTAAGTTGTATAAAGACTCAAACTGTAAATTTCCTACAACTAAAATAAAATAAGGGAGTTGGGCGGTAGCGCAGCAGGTTAAGCCACGTGGTGCAAAGCTCAAGGACCTGTGTAAGGATCCCGGTTGGAGCCCCCAGCTACCCACCTGCAGAGGCACTGCTTCACAAGTGGTGAAGTAGGTCTGCAGGTGTCTATCTTTCTCCCCCTCTCTGTCTCCTCCCCCCCATTTCTCTCTGTCCTATCCCAACAATGACATCAATCACTACAACAAGAAAACAACAAGGGCAACAAAAGGAAATAAATATTTTTTAAAAATTTAAAAAAACCTCTTTAAAACATATATAAGGGAAAAATCTCTTTGACATTGGTATTGACAATGATTTCTTTTTTCTTTTTATTTTTTCATTTATTTATTGCCTTTTGTTGCCCTTGTTTTATTGTTGTAGTTATTATTGTTGTTGTTATTGATGTCACTGCTGTTGGATAGGACAGAGAGAAATGGAAAGATAGGGAAAAACAGAGGGAGGGAGAAAGATAGTCACCTGAAGACCTGCTTCACCACCTGTGAAGCGACTCCCCTGCAGGTGGAGAATTGGGGGCTTGAACTGGGATCCTTACGCCCATCCTTGAGCTTTAGTGCCACTTGGGTTTAACTGCTGAGCTACTGCCCAACTCCTGGCAATTATTTCTTTAAAAAGCAGAGGCAGCACCTACAAAAATAAGTGAGATTGAATCAAACTTAAAGTCTCTGCACAGAAACAAACAGACTGAAAAGCCAGCCCATAGAATGGGAGAAAATACTTAACAAAACATATCTCTGATGAGGGATAAATCTCAATTGATTTTAAAATTTTTTTTATTATGAGAGTGATAGAAAGACAAGAGACAAAGAGCCTGAGCTCTGGCCTAAGGTGGTGATAGGGATTGAATCAACAGCCTCTGGGGCCTCAGGTGGATGAGTTGGTGATCTAACGGAGAGAACTATGTTCCTGGCCCAAAGATTAGTTTTTGAACATCCATTTCTAAATCTCATTTGATGTTTACAATAAAAAGTCACATTCCCATGAATGTGTGCCTCTCTCTCTCTCTCTCTCTCTCTCTCTCTTTTAACCAGAGCACTGCTCAGCTCTGGCTTATGGTGGTGCAGGGGGGATTGAACCTGGGGACTTTGGAGCCTCAGGCATGAGAGTCTCTTTGCATAACCATTATGCTATCTACCCCTGCCCCAAGTGTCTCTTCTTATAAGGTGAAGTGTTTCCAAGTCAACATGAAGCCCACAGGACATTAACCAAATATAACAGAGACTTTTCTGGATCTCATTCCTACTAGGTGAAGTCTCCTGGCATACAATGAGCCCAGCATTCCAAATTGGACTGAAACAGAATCTCTGTAAGCACAGGAATGAATAAGGAAAGTCACAGAGGGAGCCCTTAGCTTTGAAATGAGAAATAAAGAATAACCAACAATCCTTAACTCCTGCCTCCAAGCACCGCAGTGCACTCCAGAACTGCCATTCAAAAAAAAAAAATTTTTTTTAATTAGGGATTTTTACTTAAATATTTTTTCACCCATACCCTTTAGATCTCCACTTGCAAGCTTTTCTCCAGTTGTCCCTCTAAAATCTTGTAATGTTTGGCCCTTGGCACATGGCCCTGTCTAGTGGTTCTTTGTCATATTGAAGAATGATGCTGAACAATAACGATATTACTCAGAAGTGCAAGTGTGGTTGGAAAGATTAATAAAGGGTTTGCGTTTTGGTCTGTGGCTTTGGTCACTGCTTGCCTCTCAAGCTGTCTGTTTCAATTCCCATTAAGCAATGCTTCTTAGTCTGTGTGTGCCAAAGTGCAGTGCATGTAGCTGCTGCCTTCCATCCATCACAGCCCTACTCCTTTCCCTCCAAGTTCCAGGTCAGCATTTCCTGATTGCATTCCTTGTCCCCGTCATGCTTCCAGAGCTGCCCTACTTCTCACCATTCATCACTCAACAATTGTTGCTCTTAGCTGTCTTTCTCACATGACCATTTCTGCAAAGTGTGCCAGACGAGAATGCCAGTGGGCTAGCTGCAAGCCACAATGCTGCCCGAGATTTGTTAGTGATCTGAAATATCATAGACAAATGCCATTGGTGAGATGTGTCTTAAAGTGCAGTGCTCAAGAACACCAAATAACTTTCTTTTCTTTACAAAGTCAGAAAGTATCTTTGACCCATGCTTAGTCTCAGTATAGAATCACAAGTGAGCAGGCTTTTGAGTCAGACAGGAAAGTCAGCCACAAACTTGGGAAGTTTATTTACCTCTGCTCTATTGCATAACTCATAGGGTCATTGTGGGAAGTGGACAAGTTAATTTCTGTAAATTTCTGTAAAGCGATTAAAACAATGCCTGCCATACTAAGAACTTTATAAATGTTTACCCTGGACATTTTCCATTCATTCTGTTTAGTATACTTATGTTGACCACTTTAGAATATTTATTTATTTATTTTAGGCCCTATCTATTTAAGGCCTATCACATTCCAGGCACTGCAGACAGTGATCCATTTCCTTTATAGTAAGCCTTGGCATGGGCATCTGGAAATGCCCTTGCACTCAAGACTAATTGTACTCACTTCCACGATGAAAGCAATACTGTGGGGAGCCACATGTGCCCTCAAGGTTGCTATTGGCATGGCCACAGAGTCTCTGTTCACAGAAGGCCTTGCTTAAAAGATAAAGTTCCTGCTTTTCTACTCCTTAGAGTCTTTGTTCACAGCTGGCCTTGCTCAAAAGATAAGTTTCTGTCTCCCAACTCCACTTCCCCAAGAATCACCCAGGACCTTCCAGATAATGCTGATCACCATGGCAACACACCACTTCAATCAACAGTCCCTGACTGCTAACTCCCCCCTTGCCCTGGCCTTAAAAGCAGCACCTTTGGTGCTAGTAAACAGACTTGATCAGAATCCTGACTTGTCTCATTTCTCTCAAGTGTCTTGTCCCCTTCCCTCTTCCTTCTTTCCTTGTCCTCACTCCCTTTCCTAGGTTAACCCACATTGAAGGTCCCGCAGGACTGGACACAATAAGACCTGTGAAAAGAAACCCCTGGCCAGGTCACCCAGGTAGGCAGATTCCTAAGCAGTCTGTCTTGATCCCAAGCTACAAAAACAACCTCAACAGAAGCTAGCAAACAACATAAAAGAACAGAACAGAAGCTAGCAAACAACATAAAAGACAACCTCAACTTGACCAGATGCTCAACCCATATTATCCAACTTCTTATTCATTCTAGAACTTTACATGTTCTCAGGCAGGGGAAGAGGTTGGAAGGAGAACAGGGGGAGATAAAAAGGAAAGTGTAGAAGAGTCCTACAAATGTCTAAAATCACCTTTTAAGCCAGGGTGACAAAATGAAAGTGCAAAATAGGATTGATTTAAGGGAATTCATTACAGTAAAAGCATCAGAAATTGGTGGTAACTGACTATTTTTTACTTAAGACTATTAACTGCATGTTTCACTGTTCTTTTTGATAATAGTGTGGACTTAAGTGAAGGAGCACAGGAAGCTTCACTAAGAAGGAAACCAGGATTAAAGCTGGATCTTACTCTTGTCCTTACCTCCAATCTTTTGCCAGAGTTCAGTATTGGCTGAACCTGAATAGAAGCCAAAGGGCAAAGAAACTAGTTTGTATACTTCCTTTTTTTTTTAAAGAATTTATTTATTTATTCATGAGAAACATAGGAGAGAAAGAACCAGCCATCACTCCAGAACATGTACTGCGGGGGATTGAACTCAGGACCTCATGCTTGAGAGTCTAGTGCCTTAGCTGGACCACAAAACTTTTTTTTTTTAATATTTATTTATTCCCTTTTGCCACTCTTGTTGTTTTATTGTAGTTATTATTGTTGTTATTGATGTCATCATTGTTGGATAGGATAGAAAGAAATGGAGAGGGGGAGAAAAAGCGTCACCTATGGACCTGCTTCACCACCTGTGAAGCCACTCCCCTGCAGGTGGGGAGCTGGGGCCTCTAACTGGGATCCTTATGCCAGTCCTTGCATTTTGTGCCATGCTGGGCTAGCCTGAGGGTATTTCTTCCCAGGCACGTGTTCTCCGGGTTGGAGAGAATTCGACCTGAGCCAACCTAGGCTGCTACTTACTCAGTGATGGGAGAGGAACCAGGAACTCATGGCTGAGCAGGAACGCAATGCAATGCTTTTATTGATCAGAAAAGAATCTGCCTTTATACCTTCTGAGACTGAAGTGGCAGATTGGAAAAAAGGAAATGACTAGGAGAGGGGGCAGAGTGGAAAAAGAGCTAGAAGGTAACAACCTTTCATTTAACCAATGGGGATTAAACCAATGCCCTGCAGGCAGGGCGGGTCTCAGGCAAAACAATGGTTACGTAAATAGGCCACAGTGTTAAGCAATGCAGGGATCCTGGTATAATAACCAACAGTGCCAGGTGTGCTTAACCTGTTGTGCTACTGCCCAATTCCTGTATACTTCCAAAGGGACAGAAGAATTGAGAAAATAATGAGGAAGAGTAGAAAGTAGATCTGGAGGGATAAACAATAGATATCTGGTATAAAGATGTTCATTGCCACAATTTTTTAAATTGATTTAATAATGATCAACAAGACCCTTGGATAAGAGGGGTACAATTCCACACAATTCCCACCACCAGAGTTATGCACCCCATCCCTTCCACTGGAAGCCTTCCTATTCTTTATCCTTCTGGGAACATGGACCCAGGATCACCATGGGGTGCAGAAGGTGGAAGGTCTGCTCTCTGCAACTGCTTCTCCACTGGACATGGGCATGGGGAGGTTGATCCATGCTCCCAGCCATTTTCTATCTTTCCCTACTGGTACAGGGCTCTGGAGAGGTGGGGTTACAGGGCACATCCATGAGGTTGTCTGCCCAGGGAAGTCAAGTTGGCATCACGGGAGCATCTGCAACTTGGTGGCTAAAAAATCATTAAGATATAAAGCAGACCAAATTGTTTAATAATCAGAAACCTAAAGGTAAGAAGATAGCAGATGAGATTTGTGGTTTCCATTTTGGCAAAAGCTAGTAGGTCTATTTTAAGTATATTACAAGGGGCCCATGACTTTACTAATTTTTGCTTGAGCCCAACAGCTAACATGCAGGTCAACCAAAGGTATTGTCTGGGGAGATGCTGTTCAGAGTTGGAAATAGGACCAGAAAGCTGTATCAGGGAAGAGAGTAGCTCCCAATTATGGGAAAAGTATACAAATATTGTTAACTGTAAACCCCATTGATTTGATCTGGGGCCCATATTCAGCACAGGATTCTGTGCAACTTCCACATCCCTTCTGGTCTGAGCTCGCATTTTGTGCTCATGGCTAAGAACATTTGAGCCTGCACTCATTGCAGGACCCATCTTCCTTGAGTGGCAAAGCATGCCGACCAACCTCCCTTCAGAGAATGGGTTATCCACACCAATGTTGACCCATATTGAGGGTAAGGTACTGTAGAGGCACTATGTAGGGTCCACTATGCTGTTCCTGATGGAGATGACCAGTGACAGTGGGGAAAGGGATCTGCTAGAGGTCTAGGCCTATTATGTCTACATGGGAAACCCAGGATTCACCAGCTAGGGCCCTGGATGAAGGGATGTGGCCCAGTAGTGGCCAAAGAGCCATCATGGAAGTCTCTTGCCCCTATCCAGCTTTTGTAGTCCTTATCTTATCCTTGTTGGACAACTTTAGCCTTGGAGTGATTGAGGGTAGTGAAACAGGAAGTAGGTGAGGAGGGTATCCAGGTGTAAGTAGAAACTATTTGATTAAGTACTATGATACATAATAAAATAAAGTGTCTTTTTTAGGTCTTTCTACTTGCGTGCTGCATTTATTGAGCCACTGCAAACTATTGTGCACTTTTACATTAAGGTATATATTTTCCCTTAACTTATGGATACATGCATTGCCATAATTTTTATATCAGTATAAGACTAGAAAAAATGTACAAACTAGGGAGAATTTTTTTTAACAGTTGAAGTTAACATTTAAGGTATGTTATTATAGAAATTGCTGTAGAAAAACTCACAAAAGATTCTGTATAATGGGATTCAGCTCTAATTAAAAAAGTTATAGGGCTAGGTAGAGAACTCTGTATTAGAGAACAGGACTTACATTCATGAGGCCCCAGGATCAATATTCAGCTCTGCCATATGTCAGAGCTGAGTGGTGCTGTGGCTTCTCTCTACCTTGGGTCTACCTGCATATTAGCTGTCAGGCTCAAGCAAAAACTAGTAAGGTCATGGCCCCTTGTAATATACCTAAAATAGATCTACTAGCTTTCTTCAAAATGGAGACCCCAAATCTCATCTGCAATATTCTTGCCTTTAGGTTCACGATTAGTCAAAAATTTGTTCTGCTTTATATCTTAACTCTTTTTCAGCCACTGCCGGGATAGCGTGGGGGTGCCTCTTCCTGGGCATGTACTCTCTGGGTTGGAGAGAACTCAACTGGAGCCAGCCTGGGCTGCTACTCACTCAGTGATGCAAGGGAGATGACTCATGAACAGAATTGGTGAGGCAATTCAATTCTTTATTGATCAGGGAGCCCAGGCTTTTAAAGGTCGGACTCAGCAGTGTCAGGTCAGAAATAGAAATGGCTTGACATGGTTTGGAAAGGGGCTGAGAAAGGTAAAAGGGCTGGGAAAAGTAGAAACTTCCTTAGCAACTGTTGCGAGGGTTTTAACAGGTAGTATTAATACTACCCTGCAGGCAGGGAGGGTCTTGAGGATAGAAAGAAGATAGATCAAAGGAATGGAATGGGTGGGGATTTTTCAGGCAAAACTATGATTATGTAGATAATAAGGGAGCAGGCCATAGTATCAGGAATGCAGAGTGCTTTGTGAGGCAGGGAATCTGATAAGACGAGAGGATGGATGTCCCCTAAAGTCAAGCTCTGCCAAGCTCAACCACATCCCCACAATTTCCCGACAAGCCACCAGGTTCTAGATGATGCCAACCTGACTTCCCTGGGCAGACTACCCCACCAATGTGTCCTGGAGCCTCAACTCCCCAGAGCCCTGACCCCACTAGGGGAAGAGAGAGACAGGCTGGGAGTATGGATCCACCTGCTAATGCCCATGTTCAGTGGGGAAGCAGTTACAGAAGTCAGACCTTCCACCTTCTGCACCCCATAATGATCCTGGGTCCATACTCCCAGAGGGATAAAGAATAGGAAAACTTTCAAGGGAGGGGATAGGATATGGAGTTCTAATGGCATGGAACTGAACCTCTCTTATCCTATGGTCTCGTCAATATTTCCATTTTATAAATAAAAGTTAAAAGAAACAATTTTTTAGGAAAAACATATGTGCATATCTATGTTTAAATATAT
The DNA here is from genome assembly GCF_950295315.1 of Erinaceus europaeus. Lineage (NCBI taxonomy): Eukaryota > Metazoa > Chordata > Mammalia > Eulipotyphla > Erinaceidae > Erinaceus > Erinaceus europaeus. The sequence continues at coordinate 39,299,259 of NC_080177.1, forward strand.
ATATTTAAACACATATATAATAAATACATATTATATATTTAATAATAAAATATATATATAATACATGCACACACATTCACAGAAAAATGGCATAAAGTATATATACAAATGGGAGTTATCACAGGAAAGGTATGGTTAAAGGTCATTTTATCTAGGAGTTGTTACTGTTTTTTTTTAATTTTTTATTATTTTTTAATTTCTTTATTGGGGAATTAATGTTTTACATTCAACAGTAAATACAATAGTTTGTACATGCATAACATTCCCCAGTTTCCCATATAATAATACAACCCCCACTAGGCCCTCTGTCATCCTTCTTGGACCTGTATTCTCCCCACCCACCCACCCCAGGGTCTTTTACTTTGTTGCAATACGCCAATTCCATTTCAGGTTCTACTTTTTTTTTTCTGATCTTGTTTTTCAACTTCCGCCTGAGAGTGAGATCATCCCATATTCATCCTTCTGTTTCTGACTTATTTCACTCAACATGAATTTTTCAAGGTCCAACCAAGATCGGCTGAAAACAGTGAAGTCACCATTTTTTTTTTACAGCTGAGTAGTATTCCATTGTGTATATATACCATAACTTGCTAAGCCACTCATCTGTTGTTGGACACCTGGGTTGCTTCTAGGTTTTAGCTATTACAAATTGTGCTGCCAAGAATATATGTGTACACAGATCTTTTTGTATGGATATGTTGGGTTCCTTAGGATCTATCCCAAGGAGAGGAATTGCAGGGTCATAGGGTAGGTCCATTTCTAGCCTTCTGAGAGTTCTCCAGACTGTTCTCCACAGAGGTTGGACCAATTGACATTCCCACCAGCAGTGCAGGAGGGTTCCTTTGACCCCACACCCTCTCCAGAATTTGCTGCTGTTACCTTTTCTGATGTATGACATTCTCACAGGAGTGAAGTGGTATCTCATTGTTGTCTTGATTTGCATTTCTCTGACAGTCAGAGACTTGGAGCATTTTTTCATGTGTTTCTCAGCCTTTTGGATCTCTTCTGTGGTGAATATTCTGTCCATGTCCTCTCCCCATTTTTGGATGGGGTTATTTGTTGTCTTGTTGAGTTTGGCAAGCTCTTTATATATGTTGGTTATTAAACTCTTGTCTGATGTATGGCATGTAAAGATCTTCTCCCATTCTGTGAAGGGTCTCTTGGTTTGGGTAGTGGTTTCTTAGCTGTGAAGAAGCTTTTTAATTTGATGTAGTCCCATAGGTTTATACTTGCCTTAGTCTTCTTTGTAATTGGATTCGTTTCATTGAAGATGTCTTTAAAATTTATGCGGAAAAAAGTTCTGCCAATATTTTCCTCTAAGTATCTGATAGTTTCTGGTCTAACATCCAAGTCCTTGATCCACTTGGAATTTACTTTTGTATTTGGTGAAATATAGTGGTTCAGTTTCATTCTTAAGCATGTTTTAATCCATTTTTTCCAACACCATTTGGTGAAGAGACTCTGCTTTCCCCATTTAATAGTCTGGGCCCCTTTGTTAAAGATTAGATGTCCAAAGGTGTGGGGGCTCACTTCTGGGCTCTCAATTCTATTCCACTGGTCAGTGTGTCTATTCATGTTCCAGTACCAAGCAGTTTTGATGACAATGGCCCTATAATATAACTTGAGATCTGGGTGTGTGATGCCTCCAGTTCTGTTCTTTTTTCTCAGGATTGTTTTTGCAATTCTAGGTCTTTTCTGGTTCCAGATAAACATTTGTAGCATTTTTTCTATTCTCCTAAAAAATGTGCTTGGGATCTTGATGGGGATAGCATTAAATCTGTAGATGGCTCTGGGTAATATATTCATTTTGATGATGTTAATTCTTCCAGCGCATGTACATGGATTATCTTTCCACTTCTTTGTGTCTTTTTCAATTTCCTTGAGTAGTGACTCATAATTTTCAGTATACAAGTCTTTCACTTCTTTGGTTAGGTTTACTCCTAGATATTTTATTATTTTTGTTCCTATAGTAAAAGGAATTGATTTCTGGATTTCAATTTCTTCTAACTTAGTGTTTGCATAGAGGAATGCCACTGACTTTTGAATGTTAATTTTATAGCCTGACACCTTACTGTATTTCCTGATGATTTACAAAAGCTTCTTGCTGGATTCCTTAGGGTTTTCTGTGTATACTGTCATGTCATCTGCAAATAGGGAGAGTTTGACCTTCTTCTCTTCCAATCTGTATGCTTTTAATTCCTTGCTCCTGCCTGATTGCTATGGCAAGAACTTCCAACACTATGTTGAATGGTAATGGTGATAGTGGGCATCCCTGTCTAGTACCTGATCTGAGTGGAAATGCTTCCAGATTTTCACCATTGAGTATGATATTGGCTGTAGGTTTGCTATATATAGACTCCACTATCTTCAGGAATTTTCCATCTATTCCCATTTTTTGTAGTGTCTTGATCATAAAGGCATGTTGTATTTTGTCAAAGGCTTTCTCTGCATCTATTGATATGACCATGTGGTTTTTGGTTTTGCTTTTGTTGATGTGGTGTAATTTTTTTATTTATTCCCTTTTGTTGCCCTTGTTGTTTCATTGTTGTAGTTATTATTGTTGTTATTATTGATTTCGTTGTTGTTGGATAGGACAGAGAGAAATGGAGAGAGGAGGGGAAGATAGAGAGGGGGAGAGAAAGACAGACACCTGCAGACCTGCTTCACCGCTTGTGAAGTGATTCCTCCGCAGGTGGGGGGGGGGCTGGAACCAGGATCCTTATTCCAGTCCCTGTGCTTTGCTTCACACCACGTGTGCTTAACCCACTGTGCTACTGCCCAACTCCCTGTTATTGTTTTTTTATTGCAACCGGAGTTTCGTGTGACTTCATACTGGTAGAATTAATCCACTGCTCCTGGAGGCCACATTTTTGTCTTTTTTGTTTTGGGTTTTGATAGAGACAGAGAGAAATTAAGAGAGAAGGGGGAGATAGAGAGGGAGGGAGACAGAGAGACACCTGGAACATTGCTTCACTGCTTGTAGAATTTTTCTCCAACTCATGCAGCTGGGGACAGGGACTAGAATCTGCGTAACTATAGCACTCTACTGGATGTACCACCATCCTCCTGCCACTTTTGTTGTTGCTCTTAGCAAAGAAAGTTTAATATGAAGAATTAACTAGAGCAAAGGACTGAAATAACCAAGAACCAGTTTGTAAGAAATAAAAGGAAATCTGAAGTCTAAAGGGCAATTGTCAGGAGCAGGCTTAACAACCTCCAGGTCTGAGATAGCCAGCCAGGAAGAGTCTCATGTCCCCCAGCAACCCCCACCCCAGGCCCAGGGTTGAGATCTAGGCTGGAAGGGAGTGTGATCAGAGGTTGATAGCGAAGTTACTGTTCTGCCAAGCTGCCAAGCTGTCCAATGTTGTTAAAAATTCGTAGGCTCTAGCCGGCCGGGCTTGCTTCACGGGTGGGTAACAGAGACGCGGAGACAACGGCTGGGCAGGGAAGCTGTATTTCTTTATTCAGGAACAACGATTCATAAACTAAACCAAACTAATCACCAAACAGAACTCTGCTGTCTCTTTGCCGCAGTGTAAGCACTCTCTCTAACTCTGCGACTCTCCAACTCTCGAACTCTGGAACTCTCAAACTCTACCACTCTGGCCCTCTGGAACCCTGGAACTCTGGAACTCTGGCAGGGTTCCTAGGGGCGGGGCCAAGCGGGCCGCGAAAACTAACAGGACTGATCCAATTCTCTTGGCGGGGGAGATCTAGAACAACCCAATGTGAAGCATACAACAGTCCAAACTTGCGCAAAATGCATTCCATGAATTCTGGGGAAAGCTCTCTCCTAACAGGTGTTTTGCCAGAAGCTCCCTACTGAAAATCCACTGGAGGAATCCGCCTGCTTGTTGGAGGCAAACAGCTAGCTGCAGGAACCTGCCAAGGCAGTATGCACTAGAACCAAGGAGGAAAATCCCTTCCTTTCACAATGACACTGCAACAGCTTATGCTGATAAAATGTGTCCTATTTTTACGATTATGAACAATGCAATGATAAGTTTCTTTCTTTCTTTTTTGCCTCCAGGGTTATTGCTGGGGCTCAGTGCCTGCACCACGATTCCACTGCTCCTGGAGGCTATTTTTTCCCTTTCTTGTTTCCTTTTTTTTTTTAATTGTTGTTGCGGTTATTATTGATGTCATTGTTGGATAGGACAGAGAGAAATGGAGAGAGGAGGGGAAGACAGAAAGGAGGAGAGAAATATAGACACCTGCAGACCTGCTTCACCACTGTGAAACAACCCCCCTGCAGGTGGGAAGCTGGGGCCTTGAACCAGGATCCTTATGCCAGTCCTTGCACTTTGGGCCATGTGCGCTTAACCTGCTGCGCTACCACCCAGCCCCCAGTAAGTTCCTTTAATACAGTGCTCATAATAAATTGGACTGTTGGAAAAGATATAATGTAATTTTGTATAGAAAAATATGGAAAATATGTCATGACTTTTCCAACAACACAATATTAGAAACTGAATTATTGGGGTTGGGGTGATAGCATAATGTTTATGCAAATTACTCCAAAGTACCAGTTTTAATTTCCAGAACTACCATAAAGCAAAGCTGAGAAGACCTCTGAGTAAAAAAAAAAAAAAAAGAATTAGCAATTCCTTGTGAAATCAGTAAGAGTAACAATTGGGTGTTATATTTGATTTAGAAAAAAAGAATGTTGTTCTTATTATATGTATTCCTCAATAATTCTTGGGGAAATAATGCCATTGACACTTTGAGAGTCAAGTTAAATAAGTCAGATATGAAATCCCAAGAAGAAATTCTTGGGCAGAGGGTAGATAGCATAATGGTTATGCAAAGAGACTCTCATGCCTGAGGCTCCAAAGTCCCAGGTTCAGTGCCCCACACCACCTTAAGCCAGAGCAGATCAGTGCTCTGGTAAAGAGAAAAAAAAAATTTTCTGAGAGTCTTATAAGCTGGCTGGAGCAACTAGTTGGTAAAGATAGCATCTCTTCTAACTATTCACTAACTTCACGTATCAGCATCTTTTTTACTAAAAAGATACATATATATGTATATATACCTTTTTATATATATGTATATATACATATACCTTTTGTATATATACATACATGTATATATACATATACCTTTTGTATATATACATATATGTATATATATATATATATATACCTTTTTTTTTTTTTGCCTTCAGGGTTATCCCTGGGGGGAATCCTCTGCTCCTGGAGGCTATTTTTCCGATTTTGTTGCCCTTGTTGTAGTTGTTATTGTTATTGTTTTCATAGCTGTTGTTGGATAGGACAGAGAGAAATGGAGAGAGGAGGGGAAGACAGAGAGGGTGAGAGAGAGACAGACAAATGCAGACCTGCTACATTGCTTGCTATTACAAATTGTGCTGCCAAGAACATATGTGTACACAGATCTTTTTGGATGGATGTGTTGAGTTCCTTAGGATATATCCCCAGGAGAGGAATTGCAGGATCATAGGGTAGGCCCATTTCTAGCCTTCTGAGAGTTCTTCAGACTGTTCTCCACAGAGGTTGGACCAATTGACATTCCCACCAGCAGTGCAGGAGGGTTCCTTTGACCCCACAGCCGCTCAGCATTTGCTGCTGTTACCTTTTCTGATGTATGACATTCTCACAGGAGTGAAGTGGTATCTCATTGTTGTCTTGATTTGCATTTCTCTGACAGTCAGAGACTTGGAGCATTTTTTCATGTGTTTCTCAGCCTTTTGGATCTCTTCTGTGGTGAATATTCTGTCCAAGTCCTCCCCCCATTTTTGGATGGGGTTATTTGTTGTCTTGTTGTTGAGTCTGGCAAGCTCTTTATGTATGTTGGTTATTAAACTCTTATCTGATGTATGGCATGTAAAGATCTTCTCCCATTCTGTGAGGGGTCTCTTGGTTTGGGTAGTGGTTTCTTTTACTGTGAAGAAGCTTTTCAATTTGATGTAGTCCCATAGGTTTATACTTGCCTTAGTCTTCTTTGTAATTGGATTTGTTTCATTGAAAATGTCTTTAAAATTTATGCAGAAAAGAGTTCTGCCAATATTTTCCTCTAAGTATTTGATAGTTTGTGGTCTAACATCCAAGTCCTTGATCCACTTGGAATTTACTTTTGTATTTGGTGAAATAGAGTTCTTCTTCTTCTAGCGTTTGCCCTTCTTCTGTATCCAGTCAACAGCGTCAGGTTGAGCCTGATGTAAAGTTTTGAGACCTTCTTTGAATCTGGAGAGGTGGCAGTCATTGACTATGTGGGTCATAGTCTGTCTGTAGCCGCAGGGGCAATTCGGGTCGTCTCTGGCTCCCCAGCGATGGAACATAGCGGCGCACCGGCCATGGCCTGTTCGATAGCGATTGAGGAGGGCCCAATCATAACGTGCTAGGTCAAAGCCAGGTTGACGCCTGCAGGGGTGTGGGTTGCATTGGATTGACCTTCCCGTGGTGCATCCCGTGAGTACCCATTCATTGGGGAAACTGACGATCCTTCCTAGCCGACTGAATCCACATGGATCCCAGTCACTTCCAAAGCCAGCAACAAGCAGCTCCTGACAGTTTTCAAGCTGTTGGTCCTGCTCTTCGAGTCCTCCAACTTAATGTTGAGGGGCTGTCCTTTGCCAAACACATTCTTATTGATCAACTGGCGATACAACATCAGGCAGATGTTATCTGCCTACAAGAAACACATATAGCAGTCGACGAAGCTGCTCAATTCACCATCAGTGGATTCGATTTACTATGCTATAATCTCCATTCTAAACACGGCCGAGCCATCTACGCCAAATCGTGTCCTGCGGACGTTTACCACACGGCCTCTTCGACCTTCTACGACTCCATTACTATTGGAACTATTCAGCTTGTCAACGTGAAATAGAGTGATTCAGTTTCATTCTTCTGCATGTTTCAACCCATTGTTTCCAACACCGTTTGTTGAAGAGACTCTGCTTTCCCCATTTAATAGTCTAGGCCCCTTTGTCAAAGATTAGATGTCCATAGGTGTGGGGCCTAATTTCTGGACTCTCAATTCTATTCCACTGGTCAGTGTGTCTATTCATGTTCCAGTACCAAGCATTTTTTATGACAATGGCCCTATAATACAGTTTGAGATATGGGAGTGTGATGCCTCCAGTTCTGTTTTTTTTTCCTCAAGATTGTTTTGGCAATTCTAGGTCTTTTCTGGTTCCAGATAAACATTTGTAGCATTTTTTCTATTCTCCTAAAAAATGTGCTTGGGATCTTGATGGGGATAGCATTAAATTTGTATATGGCTCTGGGTAATATATTCATTTTGATGATGTTAATTCTTCCAACCAATGAACATGGAATATCTTTCCACTTCTTTGTGTCTTTTTCAATTTCTTTGAGTAGTGACTATGAGTAGTGACTCATAGTTTTCAGTATATAAGTCTTTCACTTCTTTGGTTAGGTTTACTCCTAGATATTTTATTGTTTTTGTTACTATAGTAAAAGGAATTGATTTCTGGATTTCAATTTCTTCTAACTTAGTGTTTGCATAGAGGAATGCCACTGACTTTTGAATGTTAATTTCGTAGCCTAACACCTGACTGTATTTCCTGATGATTTCCAAAAGCTTCTTGCTGGATTCCTTAGGATTTTCCATGTATACTATCATATCATCTGCAAATAAGGAGAGTTTGACTTCTTCTCTTCCAATCTGTATGCCTTTAATTCCTTGCTCCTGCCTGATTCCTATGGCTAGAACTTCCAACACTATGTTGAATAGTAATGGTGATAGTGGGCATACCTGTCTAGTATCTGATCTAAGTTGAAATGCTTCCAGTTTTTCACCATTGAGTATGATGTTGGCTGTAGGTTTGCTATCTATAGACTCCACTATCTTCAGGAATTTTCCATCTATTCCCATTTTTTGTAGTGTTTTGATCATAAAGGCATGTTGTATTTTGTCAAAGGCTTTCTCTGCATCTATTGATATGACCATGTGGTTTTTGGTCTTGCTTTTGTTGATGTGGTGGATCACATTGATTGATTTACATATATTAAACCAACCTTGCATGCCTGGGATAAACCCCACTTGGTCATGATGAACAATCTTTTCGATATACTGCTGTATCCGGTTGGCTAGAATTTTGTTCAGTATTTTCGCATCTATGTTTATCAGAGATATTGGTCTGTAGTTTTCTTTTTTGGTTGTGTCCCTGTCTGCTTTTGGTATCAGGGTGATGTTGGCTTCATAGAAGCTGGCAGGGAGTATTCCAGTGTCTTTAATCTTCTGGATGACTTATAAAAGTAGAGGTATTAGATCTTCTTTGAAGGTTTTGTAGAATTCATTTGTAAAACCATCTGGTCCAGGACTTTTATTTTTGGGGAGATTTTGATAACTGTTTCAATTTCATTAGCTGTGATGGGCCTGCTCATGTTATCCACTTCCTCTTTACTTAGTTTTGGAAGTTAGTAGGTATCTAGGAAATCATTCATTTCTTCCAGGTTCTCTACCTTGGTGGCATATAGTTGTTCATAGAAGCCTCGCATGATATGTTGAATTTCTGCAGTGTCTGTTGTGATTTCTCCTCTTTCATTTACTATCCGATTTATTTGGGTCTTCTCTCTTTTTTGTTTTGTGAGTCTGGCTAAAGGTTTGTTGATTTTGTTTACTCTTTCAAAGAACCAACATTTACTTTCGTTGATCTTTTGTATGGTTTTCCTATTCTCAATGTTATTTATTTGTGCCCTAACTTTAGTGATTTCTGTCCTTCTGGTTGCTTTAGGATTCCTTTGTTGTTCTTCTTCTAGGTCTTTAAGATGTGCAATCAGGCTGTTTATTTGTGCTTTTCTTGTTTCCTAATGTGTGCTTGAATAGCTATGAACTTCCCTCTTAGGACTGCTTTAGCTGTGTCCCAAATATTTTGATAGCTTGTGTCTTCATTTTCATTGAACTCTCGAAACATTTTGATTTCTTCCTTGATTTCCTCTTTGACCCAGAAGTTGTTAAGAAGTGTACTGTTGAGCTTCCACATTTTGGCATTATTACTAATCTTTTGTTGATTGTTAAGTGTTTCTTTAATTCCACTGTGGTCTGAGGAGATGCTTGGGATGATTTCAGTGCTCTTGAATTGGCTGATGCTGTCTTTGTGGCCTAACATATGGTCTATCTTTGAGAATGACCCATGTGGATTTGAGTAAAATGTGTATTCCAGTTTCTTGGGATGAATGACTCTGAAATTGTCCAATAGTTCTAGTTTATCTATCTCTTCATTTAGCTTCCTTATGTCTTTATTGATTTTCTGCCTGGATGATCTGTCAAGTTGAAAGAGTGGGGTGTTGAAGTCTCCTACTATGATTGTGTTACTGTTAATATATTGCTGTAGCTCTTTCAGTAGAAGTTTGATGTATTTAGATGGCTTCTCATTGGGTGCATAGATGTTAATAATTGTTAAGTCCTCTTAATTGACTGATCCTCTGAGCATTAAGTAGTGTCCATTCCTATCATTTTTAATCTTATCTATTTTAAAGTCTATCATGTCAGATATGAGAATAGCTGCTCCTGCCCTTTTTTGTGGGCCATTGGCTTGTATGATAGTTTTCCATCCTTTCACTTTAAGTCTGTGTTTGTCTTGTTGCGTTAGGTGAGTTTCCTGTAGACAGCAAATTGTTGGGTTGTGTTTTCTGAATCATCTTCCTACTCTGTGTCTTTTAATAGGTCAATTCAGGCCATTGACATTTATTGATATCAAAGATTGAAGATATTTTAACGCCATTCTTGTAGAGTTTTAGAGTGTTTTGATATATGTCCTATTTGTGGTGGTCTGGTTGTTTATAGGAGACCTTTCAGAACTTCTTTCAGGGCAGCCTTGGTGATGGTTGCTTCCTTCAACTGTTGCTTGTCTGAGAAGTTTTTGATGCCTCCATCTAGTCTGAATGACAGTCTAGCAGGATATAGTATTCTTGGCTGAAAGCCTTTCTCATTGAGCACTTGATAGATATCTTGCCATTCTCTTCTGGCCTGTAGTGTTTGTATGGAGAAGTCTGCTGCTAATCTTATGGGTTTTCCTTTGTAGGTGACTCTTTGTTTTTCTCTTGCAGTCTTGAGGATCCTTTCTTTATCCTTATTCCTTTCCATTCTAAGTATGACATGTCTTGGTGTCTTTAGGTCTGGGTTAATTCTGTTTGGGACCCTCTGTGCTTCTTGAATTTTTATATCTTTGGTGTTGTCTAGACTAGAGAAGTTTTCAGCTACTATGGCCTGGAAAATGCTTTCTTCCTCTCCTTCTCTTTCTTCCTCTGGTATGCCAATAATGCGTATATTGTTTATTTTGAAGTCATCCCATAGGACTATGTTGTTTTCAGCATCTCTTAATCTCTTTTTGAGATCTCTTACTTCTTTTTTAGTTGTCTCTAATTCATCCTCAATCTTGCTAATTCTGTCTTCAGCCTCATTGATTCTATTATCTCTGCCCTCTACTGTTTTCTGGAGATCATCTATTTTGTTGCCCTGCTCTGTGACTGTTTTAGCTTGTTCAGCTAGTTGCATTCTTAGCTCAGTGATTTCAGCTTTCAGCTCTCTATGAGATAATTAGAATTTTCTTCCATATTCTTATTTGTTGTTCCTGCATTTCTGATTACAATTTTTTCAAATTCTTTGCTCACTCCTTTTATTATTTCCTTAGCTAATGTTTGGATCTTGAACTCATTATTTTGTGCTTCATCTCTCGAGGACTTTTAGCTGGACTCTTGTCCTGGTTCAAGTCTCCAATATTTTTTCTTGTTGTTTTAACCATTTTATATACTATGTTATGAGTTCCCTTTATCAGTACTTTTCAAATTATTGATCACTATTGCCTGGATTGACTTGTGTCTAAGTAAGTTAATTAAAGGGTTCATAGTGGTGGAAGTTAACAGTTATTTCAATCCCTGAGTTGGAGCTCAGTGGTTTAAAAGCCTCTTTTTTTTTTTCTTCCCTGTAGGCTATGAGAGCCTGAGGGCTTTTAAACTATCAATAGGCTTCTTAGCTTAGTCACTGACTCCTGACCAAGAGATAAAGCAGGGTGTGGCAGAGATAATCCAGTGGTTATGCAAAGAGACTTTCACTCATCTATGCCACGGAGGTATAGGTCTTCTGAGTTTACTGGTTAGATCTCTGTCCCCTGGTGTCCCTTCCTGTCATTGCTCCAGATTCTGAGGGTAGTAGCATTGAAGACTCAGAGCTGCACTTGGTGAGTCTCTGGGGAGTCCTCTCCTTCCTTAAGCTGTCCCCTTGTTGGTGGAGCAGACTGGAGGTGGTGTCTCAACTGATAAACTGCTGAACTGTTAGCAGTCACTTAATCTCTCCTTAGTCCCCTCTCTCCTCTCTGTCACCAGCCACACGTGTTTGTACTCACTGGTGATTTACTGGGTTCCTGTGGTCATTCTAGTCCTGCCTTGTTTCGGTCCCGGTGGTCTCCTTTGGTATTCCTAGTTGATCCAGGAGAGGAGAAGAGAGGAGTGGAGAGGAGAGGAGAGAGGAGAGGAGAGGAGAAGAGAGGAGAGGAGAGAAAGCAATCTGCTGCTCGTAGCTCTGCCTCCGGAATTTGAATCCGCTACATTGCTTGCAAGGCAACCCCCTGCAGGTGGGGATCTGGGGGCTCAAACTGGCCATCCCTTGTGCTTTGCGCCATTTGTACTACTGTCCAGCCCCCAAAAGCTTTATATTTTTAAGGAAGTGTTAAGTTAACATCAAAACTAAGCATAACTGTACAGACAACTCCCATCTATACTCTTGTCTCCCAAAACCCAAACACACCCAGCCCCACTGTCAACAAGTCACTAGAGTTGTACCTCTGTAAAAGTTGATTAGCATTTTGACAAACCATAATCCCTTGAAGTCCATAGTTTCTGTAATGGTTCAGTTTTGGTGTTGTGGAATCTCTGATTTTTGACAAATATGTCATGACTTGCTGTCATGATTGTAATATGTGGAATAGTTTCATTGTCTTAAAAATCTATCCTTTCCTCTCCTCTAATCTCTGAGAACTAGTAATCTTTTTTTTAAATGTATTTATTTATTTTAGATAAAGAGAAGGAAAGAGAGACCACAACACCAAAACTTTTTTCAATGCAGTGGGGGCTGGGTTCAGACTTAAGCTGTGTACATATGGCAAAGCAAACTTACTATCCAAGTGAGCTATTTCACTCTCCCAAAACTAAACTTTTCACTGCCTTCAAGTTTCTTCTTTTTCTGTGTAATATATTTGAATCATACAATATATACCCTGGCACTCCACACATAGCATATTTGACCTACATTTTTGCCCAGGGTTCAGCTCAATTTCAAATCTACACATTCCAACTCTCCAGCCTATGAGAGACAAGATTAGCCAACTTATTCTTGGTAAGTTTATTCTTTTTTAAATTTCTTTATTGGGGAATTAATGTTTTACATTCAACAGTAAATACAATAGTTTATACATGCATGACATTTCTCAGTTTTCCATATAACAGTACAACCCCCACTAAGTCCTCTATCATCCTTCTTGGACCTGTATTCTCCCCCTACACACACACACACACCCTAGAGTCTTTTACTTTGGTGCAGTATGTCAACTCCAGTTCAGGTTCTACTTGTGTTTTCTCTTCTGTTCTTGTTTTTCAACTTCTGCCTGAGAGTGGGGTCATCCCATATTCATCCTTCTGTTTCTGACTTATTTCACTTAACATGAATTTTTCAAGGTCCATCCAAGATTGGCTGAAAACAGTGAAGTCACCATTTTTTATAGCTGAGTAGTATTCCATTGTGTATATATACCACAACTTGTTCAGCCACTCATCTGTTGTTGGACACTTGGGTTGCTTCCAGGTAAGTTTATTCTTAAGACTTCTTCTAATTTCACTTTTTCTAAAACTCTTGTTATGGGAACTTTACATTATGTTATGAGAAGGCATGAAGTAACCTTATTGTATAAGTGAAAATAACTTAATATGAAAAGGGTATATGGTATGTGATTAAATGCTTTAGGCTTTAGTCATTTTGGTAGTTATATAGTGCTATCTCATTGTTCTAATTTGCTGTTCCCTATTGACATGATATGGAATATGTGCTTACTTGCTGTCTATATATCTTCTTTAGTGATAGGGCTTTTAAAATTTTTTTGCTGATCTTAAAAATCAAGTTATAGTGGTCCAGGAGGTGGCACAGTGGCTAAGGCACTAGACTCTCAAGCATGAGGTCCCGATTACCGGTAGCACATGTACCAGAGTGATGGCTGGTTCTTTCTCTCCTCCTATCTTTCTCATGAATAAATAAATAAATTCTTTAAAAAAAAAAAAGTGGTCCAGGAGGTGGTGCAGTGATAAAGCTTTGGACTCTCAAACATAAGTTTCTGAGTTCAATCCCCAGCAGCACATGTGCCAGAGTAATGTCTTGTTCTTTCTCTCTCCTCCTATTTCCCTCATTAATAAATAAATAAAATCCTTTAAAAAAAGTCAAGTTGGGGCTGGGTGGTGGCAACACCTGGTTAAGTGCACACATTACAGCACACAAGGATCTGGGTTCAAGCCCCTGGTCCCTATCTGCAGGGGGGGAAAGCTTCACAAGTGGTGAAGCAGGGCTGCAGATGTCTCTCTGTCTCTCTCCCTTTCTATCTCTCCCTCCCCTCTCAATTTCTTTGCCTCTGTCCAATAATAAATAAATAAACTAATTTTTCTTAAAAAGTTATGGAGAGACAGCATAATGATTATGCAAAAAAGGACTTTCATGCCTGAGCTCTTAAGTCCAAGGTTCAATCCCCAGGACCAGCAGACTTGAGGAATGCTCTCTGTGTATCTTTCTATCTCTCTCATTAAATAGATAAGGATATGTTAAAAAATCAAGTTGTTTATTTTCTTGTTGTTTTAGGATTTCTCTGTATATTTTGGATAACTTTCTTTGTGTATTTGGATGCATTTTGAATAACAGGTCTTTATCAGTTGCACCTTTTGCAAATATTTTCTTCCATTCAAAGGCTTATCTTCTCTTTCTCTTTTATCTTTCACAAAGACAACTATCAGATGGTTTCACTCATATGTGGAATCTAGAGATCTGATTTACATGAACTTTCCCAAAAAAGAAAATCCAGTAGTCTGGGAGGTGGCGCAGTGGATAGGGCTTCAGACTCTCAAGCATGAGGTCCCGAGTTCAATTCCCAGCAACACATGTATCACAGTGATGTCTGGTTCTTTCTCTCTCCTATTATTTCTCATGAATAAATTAATAAAATCTTTGAAAAAAAAATACAAACAAGACAGAAGCAAGCAAACTGTAAAACATGAGAATTGGGAGTTGGGTGGTGGGTTAAGTGCAGGTAGCGCAAGGTTAAGGATCCCGGTTTGAACCCCCAGCTCCCCACCTGCAGGGGAGTCACTTCACAAGTGGTGAAGCAGGTCTGCAGATGTCTCTCTTTCTCTCCCCCCTCTGTCTTCCCTGCCTGTCTCCATTTCTCTCTGTCCTATCTAACAACAACAATAACAATAATAACTACAACAATAAAACAAGGGCAACAAAAGGGAATGAATAAATTTTTAAAAATATGAGAACTATAGTGGTTATCTTTGGGAAGGGGAGTGGGGATACAGAACTTTGGTGTTGGGTGGGGTGTGGAACTACACATTGTAATTCTTACAATCTTGTAACAAACTATAACAAATAATTTTAAAGTATCTTTCAGTGAGCTGAAGTTTTAATTTTAATGAAATGCAGTTAGTCAATAATTTTTTTCATAGAGTATGCCTTTGATGTTGAATCTAGGTGATCATTCCCTATGGTCATCTAGATTTTATTCTATGTTATCTATTAGGAGTTTCACCTAGAAGCTAATTGCTCAAGGGAGTTAGCTAATTACTCTGGGAGACAAACCTACCAAGCAGGAGAAAATGAGGACTAGATCTGAGCACAGACAGGCTTAGCATCACTGAATTTTTAAATATATTTTATATTTATTTATTTATTCCCTTTGTTGCCCTTGTTGTTTTATTGCTGTAGTTATTGTTGTTGTTATTGATGTCGTTGTTGTTGGATAGGACAGAGAGAAATGAAGAGAGGAGGGGAAGACAGAGCAGGGGAGAGAAAGACAGACACCTGCAGACCTGCTTCACTGCCAGTGAAGCAACTCCCCTGCAGGTGGGGAGCCGGGGACTCGAACCGGGCTCCCTGAGTCAGTAGTTGCGCTTTGCGTCACCTGTGATTAATACACCTAACTACTGCCCGACTCCCAGAATCACTGAATTTTTAAGATAACACTATTTTTCTCAAACTAGAACTAGTTTAAAAGATGATTGGCCAGCTTTAGTAGCTTCTATGAAAGTAATGCATTGAACCCATTTATCACTGAAAAGCAAAACTAAATAAAACACAATGACAGCATGACTTTCAGTGATGTTAACTTAAGTACAATGCAGTTGTCAATTGGCTTCCGTTTTTCCTTATCTAATCCTGATTCTCAAATGGGTGCCAGTTAAAATTCTTATCTTCTGCTGAGAAATATAGGGGTAAGGGCTAGGTCAGCCAGGGAAACAGCAGACAGTTCCAGTTTGAGTAGTGCAAAGATCAAGAGTGAATTCCTAAACTGACAATGTATTCTAGATTCAATATCTCTGCATTAGGCCATCAAGATAACTGCAAGAGATACTTGAAATTCTTTCTGCTGTCCCAGAATACTCAGTCACAAGTTGCAGAATTGTTTTCCACAATACCATTAAGATGCCATCAAAAGATAACAGACTTCAGCAGGGACCAGTGTAAATTGGAAAGGCACAGCTGTGACTCTCAGATACCTTGTGTATTGCTTGGGATGGATACACCACTTCAGGGGTCACATTTTCTTGTCTATGTGCTCTGAATCCTGTAACTTGTCCTCCATCATTCCACTAACCTCACAATAAAAAAGACTCTGACTTCTACACATCTTGTAGTTGGAACAACACCACTTAGGAGTGTTTACAGTATTTCAAAAATCAAATGATCATTTTATTTATTTATTTATTGCCTCCAGGTTATTGCTGGGGCTTGGTTCCTGTACTATGAATCCACTGCTCCTGGCAGCCATTTTTTCCATTTTTTTATTGGATAGGATAGAGAGAAATTGAGAGAGGAAGGGGAGGTAGAGAGAGAGAGAAGGATAGACACCTGCAGACCTGCTTCATCACTTGTAAGCAACCCCCCTGCAGGTGGGGAGCCAGGGGCTTGAACCCATATCCTTGCGCCGGTCCTTGTGCTTCATACTATATGCACTTAACCCAGTGTGCCACAACCCAACCACCTCAAATGATTACTTTTTAATAAACATCTTCCGATATTTTCTTGTTTCTCATGAGTAGCCCTGTATGGCAACAACTCCTAGGAAAGTGACTGAATTTAGGTCTTTTTGAAAGTCACAAAAAAGTGGTTAACAAAGTGGGACTAGCACATATAAGAATAAGATCCTCCGGAGTCTGGTGGTAGCGCAGCGGGTTAAGCGCACGTGGTGCAAAGTGCAAGGACAGGCTTAAGGACCGGCTTAAGTATCCTGGTTCTAGCCTCCAGCTCCCCACCTGCAGGGGAGTCGCGTCACAAGCAGGTCTGCAGGTGTCTATCTTTCTCTCCTCCTCTCTGCCTTCCCCTCCTCTCTCCATTTCTCTCTGTCCTATCCAACAACAGTGACATCAATAACTACAACAATAAGAGCAACAAAAGGGAATAAATAAATATTAATAAAATAAAAATAGAACTTGCCTTTGATTTAAAAAAAATACGATCCTCAAGAATAATTAGTTGTATAATACACACTATCAATGTTGTAAGAAAGGGGATCTGCTGCAAACACCCACTTCCCAGTGAATAGTAAGGGTGACTACACAGAGTAACCTCTGCTCTGGTGTACTGTTTTCGCTCTGCACTGTCCAGATTCTACTGTTTCTTTTATCTTGTCCCACACAATCTGCAGCAGGATGTCATTTTTTTATTTTTAGCATCTTGCAGAAGTTCTAAATCTTGATCTTATGTGATGATTTAAAATTCACCTTAAGAACAGTTCTTGAGATAAATTTCCCTCTCCAATACAATCTAGAACAAAGACTTATGTTACTATAATAAACCCCAAGGACTAGCACCTCTCTCTAATCTCTGGGCCCAGAAACCTTTTCTTCTTGCTAGAATGAGCCATTATATTCTTTCTGCTATTACCACAAGAATATGGCACCCTTATGTCGTTTTCACCGGGCTGGCTTCACGGGCGGGTAACAGACGACCCGGGACTCATGGCTGGGTTGTATGCAGCATCTCTTTATTCATGCAGGATGCAGCGCAATCTATACCAAGCTAAGCTAAACTAAAAACTACAATCTTGTCCTTATAAATATACTAGCCCAGTAGGGTGGGAACAGGATGCGATGCAGAGAGGGTGGAGAGAAAAGTGACTGGTGAAAATCAGGGTGTGACAAGGAGAGGGGGCGGAGCAGGCAAGAATTCTACCACTGAACCACCAATGCCCTGGAGGGAGGGTGGTGCTTGTTAACAGAGGTTATGTAAATAGAATACAGTGTTATGTAAATAGAATAGTGTTAACAGTGGGGATTAAACTAATGAAACAGAAGGGGTTTTTAGAAGCATACCAACAAATAATTAGTCAATTGGCAAAAATCTTGGCATTATTAAGTTGTTATTGCACTAAAACTACTGAGTAATTTTCAAGGTAGAAGAATTCTAACTATTAAAATACATCAACACCATATTCACAAGATATTAGTGTGAGTTGGTCAGTAGCATAGCAGGTTAAGTGCATGTGGCACAAAGTGCAAGTACCAGCATAAGGATCCCTGTTCAAGCCCCAGGCTCCCCACCTGAAGGGGAGTGGCTTCACAGGCGGTGAAGCAGGTCTGCAGGTGTCTATCTTTCTCTCCCCTTCTCTGTCTTCCCCTTCTCTCTCCATTACTCTCTGTCCTATCTAACAATGATGACATTGATAACAATAGTAGTAACTACAAAAACAATGGAAACCAACAAGGGCAACAAAAGGGACAATAAATAAATAAATAAAAAGATGATTAGTAAGAGTGGTAAAGAGTATGTCTTTAGGATGAATATGGGATGATCTCACTGTCAGGCAGAAGTAGAAAAACAAGATCAGAAAAGAAAACACAAGTAGAACCTGAACTGGAATTAGTGTATTGCACCAAAGTTAAAGACTGGAGTGGGTGGGTGGGAATAATACAGATCCAAGAAGAATGACGGAGGACCTAGTGGAGGTTGTATTGTTATATGGAAAACTGGGGAATGTTATGCATGTACAAACTATTGTATTTACTGTTGAATGTAAAACATTAATTCTCCAATAAAGAAATAAAAAAAGAGTGTGTCTTTAAAAGTCATGTTCTTTTTCATCATTAAGAACTTGTCTGTATTAAGAATCTATATGCACTATAATAATTCAGGAATGTCCTTTAAAAAAATTGCATGTAATATGATATACCCATCTCAGGAAATCCACATAATTAGGTCTTCAGGGCATGCCTGGGAAACAAAATCTAACAAACTGAATTTGCTTAGAAGTGAGTTTCTTAACCAATGAAACATTTTCTCTGAAACTGCCAGAAACTCTTGACTCTTGGATAGTAATAAGAGAAATCTGAATAAGAATCCATCTTCTATGGAATGTCAAACCCCTCATAGACTAGATGAATAAAATATGTATGTGTGCTTCCGATAGCTTCAGGATACATTTCCTGTGCCAAAGAAATAAGAGAGACAAGCCAACTACTTCAGGAAGCAAAGGAAACAGGAGAAGATCTTAGTATAAAGGTCTTAAATGTAATTTTTTTATTCTTTTAGGCACAATGCTGGGGAATGAATCCACAGCATCACACATATACAATATCACTTAGCAGACACCTATACCTGATTTAAAAACAACAACAACAAAAAAAGCCTATGTTTTGAGAGGGCATGAGGAGAAACACTAAAGTGCCACTCCACCATCCATGGAGTTCCTTTGATGCTGCCTAAGGTACTCCTATGTAGTGCAGGGACTCACATATAGTTTCATGGTTGGTTTTTTTTTTTTTTTGCCAAGTCATTTTCCAGCCTTATAATTTTCTTCTTTCTTTCTTTCTTTCTTTTTTTCTAATTATTGAACTATTTTGTTTAACAAAAATAGTATTTCAGTGACATTTTTAAAAAATATTTTGTTTATTTTATTTTTGAGAGAGATGCAGACAGAGAGAGACACAGAGAAGAACACCAGAGCACTGCTCAGCTCTGGCTTATTATGGTGGTGTGGGGGATTGAACCTGGGACCTTGGAGTCTCAGGCATGAGAGTCTTTTTGCATAACTATTATGCTATCTCCCCCATCCTTCAGTGACATCTTACACCAAGGTTAATATGTCACTACAGGGCTGGGACAATAGCATGGTGGTGGTTATGCAAAAAGATTTTGGGAGCTAAGGTTCCAATATCTTGGGTTCAACCCTATAAGCACTTCTATAATTGAGGCTGGGCAGTGCTCTGTTAAAAAGAAATGTGTGTGTAATTACTAGACATATGTGTTATAATAACTCTTTTATTGCACGTTTACATGCCTAGCATTGTTATAAGATTTTGACATTAGGGCCAGCGAAATAGCTCACTTGGAGATACTATCCCATGTATATGACCCAGGTTCAAGCTTGGCCCCATTGCACTGAAAGAAGCTTCAGTGCTGTGGTCTCTTTCACTCTTTCTCTGCCTCCTGCCTTCTCTCTATATATATATACAAAAAAAAAAAAACCCTAAAAACTAAAAGAAGAAAATCTTGACATCAGTGAACTCATCTGGACCTTACAACTACACCAAGAGTAGATATGATTCCTATCTATCCCCACTTTATAGAGAAAGAAATGGAGACACAAAGAAATGAAGAAATTTGCCCAAGGCCTAGTGTAGGCAGATAGGTCCCACCATGGCAGATGGCAGGAACTTTATTCCATAGCTAAATCTGACTGATATGTGGGGCTTTTGATACTGTGATTCATAGACATCAGCCCCAGAGTGCTGGTTCAATCAGTCTGAGATCTGCATTGCTTTTGTACTGCACCCCCCTTACCCTACCCCCAGTTCTGAGCATTACCTAGGTTACCAACACAGGACTGCTGACTAAACCATACCTTTTTTATTGGCTCCAAACCACCCAGGAGATCATAGACTTTCCAAGGATTGTTATTAAATTCCTCTCCACAGTAATGAAGGGTTAAGACAATATGTATTCAGATTTTAGACGTGTAATTTGTTGGAACAGGTTAGTACTTTTTATTTATGTTTCAAATACAAAGTAAATGTTGAGGCCATATTTTACTGACATAACATACATAACATACTTGAATTCATCTTCCACTAGAATTTATTTTTAATTGTTACTCATATCTTAAAAAAAAAAAAATCTAAGATACAGAGCAGGAGATAGCAGAGCACTGCTCAGCTCTGGCTTTTGGCGGTACTAAGGATTGAACCGAGGACATCAAAATTTTAGGCATAAAAAGTCTTTTGCAAAACCATTATGCTATCTCCCCAGCCCTCTTATCCATATCTTATTCTCTATTCGTCCATACAGCAAAATATAAGATTGAGATCGAGGCCAAGAGGAAGGCAGGGAGTTAATGTTTATCTCACAAGGATCCAGGTAGTTCCCACTATGCCTGAGCAACTTATCTGCTTTGGCAGCTAGCTGTTATACTTTTCAAACTAGACATAGCACAAGGTGGTTGGTTCCAGAAAGGATTGAAAAGGGCCCAAGCTGATTGGTTACAGAGTCTACTTGCAGTGGGTTTTCTCTCTTCTCCCTTCATTCTTTGCCTGCAAATTTTCATTACAGCATAGTAGATCTTTCTTTCTGGACGAACCTCTGATTGATGTGTCTGAAGCTGACCTCTTTGCACTATACCCCAAACCACACCTGTTTCTTTTCCTCCATTTCCTTGCTTAGAGACTGGCCCCAACACCCACTCAGTAATGCAAGCTGGGAAGTCATTTGGACTCTACTGTCTCCCCCATATTCCACTACCTGCTCCTCTTTGCCGGGCAAGCCTTAGGGTGCTTCTTCCCAGGCACGTGCTCTCTGGGTTGGAGAGAACTTGACCAGAGCCAACCTAGGCTGCTGCGCAGGAAAGGGATCAGGAACTTGTGCTGCAAGAGAGAGACTCTGGGACTCGCAGAGCAGGAACACACAATACCCTCCTGCATTTATTGATCTGCCTTTAAATATAAATGACATAGTGGGGGTTGTATTGTTAAATGGGAAACTGGGGAATGTTATGCATGTACAAACTATTGTATTTACTGTTGAATGTAAAACATTAATTCCCCAATAAAGAAATAAATAAAAAAAACAACAAGGGCAACAAAAGGGAAAAATAAATATTAAAAAAATATTAAATAAATAAATAAATATCTTCTGAGATGGAAGTGGTAGGGTGGAAAAGGAAGTACATAGGATAAGGGGGCAGAGTGGAAAAAGAGCACATACCAATGGAGATTAAACCAGTGGGGATTAAACCAATGGGGATTAAATCAGGACGGGTCTCAAACAAGACAATGATTATGTAAATAGACCACAGTGTTAAGCAATGCAGGGGAACCTGGCGTGATGACACGGATAGAAACAGAAGCAGAACTAGCCAAAGGAGAAATGATGACCAACACTCTTTCCTACATCCAGCTGTCTCCTACTCCCCCATCTCATGACTTCCCAAACCCTGTCACCAGTGCATCACCTCCTTTTTGAATGTGGTGTCCTATCTCCCAAATGTCTGGACTGCTCTACTGCTGGGGCAGCTTAATCCATTTCTCTCTTTTTCCTGGAAAAAGCATATACTTTTAGATCTAAGCTTAACTTTTTCTTTTCTTTTTACATAAAATAATGTCTTTAGTAAAATAAACTTAAAAGTTAAGAATAAATTTTAATAAAGTAAGCATAATGTGCCACCTAACAAATTTATAGCTTAGAAGTGAGGAAAAAGTGGTACGGAAGGTGGCACAATGGATAAAGCATTGTGCTTTCAAGCATGAAGTCCTAAGTTCAATCCCCTGCAGCACATGTACTAGAGTGATGTTTGATTCTCTCTCTATCCACCTATCTTCCTCATGAATAAATAGATAAATTCTTTTAAAAAAGTGAGGAAAATATATATATAAACAAGACTTCCATTCTTATCAAAATCTGAACTCTCAGAAGGCTAGAATTCCTGGAGATATAGCCTAAGGAATCAAACACACCCATATGTATTCTTGATATACATAGGTATACACAAAAATATCTGTGTATGCCTGTGTTCATAGTAGCACAATTTTTAATAGCCAAAACCTGGAAGCAACTCAGGTACTCAACAACAGATTAAGTGGCTGAGAAAGTTGTGGTATATATGCACACTGGAATACTATTCAGCTATTAAAACTGGTGAATTTGCCTTCTTCACCTCCTCTTGTATGGAACTTGAAGGAATCATGTTAAGTGAGATAAGCCAGAAAGAGGAGGATAAATATGGAATGAACCCACTCATAGAAAGAAGTTGAAAAATAAGAACAGAGGGGCCAGGAGGTGGTGCAACTGGTTGAGCGCACATGTTACAGTGCACAAGGACCTGGGTTCAAGCCCCTGGCCCCCACCTGCCGGGGGAAAGCTTCACAAGTGGTGAAGCAGTGCTGCAGGTGTCTCTCTGTCTCTCTCCCTCTGTATTACCCCCTTCCCTCTCGATTTCTGGCTGTATCTATCCAAATAACTAAATAAAGAAATTTTTTTTAAAAGGAAGAAAGAAAAATAAGAACAGAAGGGAAAACATAAAGTAGAACTTGGACTGAATTTGATGTATTGCACCAAAGGGGTAGGTGGAGTATTCAGGTCCTAGAACATGATGGTGGAGGAGGGCCTAGGTGGGGGATTAGAGTGTTATGTGGAAAATTGAAAAATGTTACACATGTATAAAGTATCATATTTTACTGCCTACTGTAAACTGCTAATCACCCAATAAAGGGGAAAAAAACCTGAACATTGTGATATTTGCTGTCTTATCCAAGGAAATGAAACATACAGACACAAGTGTTTTTGATTAATTAATTTTATTTGATAGTACAGAGAGAAATTGGGAGGGAGAAGGGAGATAGAGATAAATACCTGCAGCATTGCATCACAGCAGGTGGGGACCAGCCAGGGGTTTGAACTCAGGTCCTTGCATGTGTCCAGTGAGATGTGCCACAGCCTGGCCCTACTGACACAGACATTTAAGCACATTTTTGACTCGTTTGCCTCCCATACTCAATCCTTCCTTCTCCACCATGCTCTCTTAAGCTGGCTATTAGCAACACTTTGTGAGTTTAATGCTTTCTCTAGGTATTGCTGACAATATTATTAACAATCTAAAGCATGCTTCCATGGTTTGACTTTACTAACATGCCTTCAGGATGTATGCACCCTCTGCAATTGCTTTCTTCATTTGATTTTGTTTTTCCTTCCCATTGATACTTGTTACATTAGTGCACTCACTTTAACTATCACATGGCATGCCTTTATACCACAACTCGTCTATTCTCTGTTGAAGGGATGTTTCAGATTATTTTGCAGATGCACATAGAGTGGTAGTGCTGTATCTGAGCACATGTCTGAGTTTCTCAAAGACTGTTCCCAGAAGTTGCATTACTTCCCTTACAGAGACAGAAAGATAGTTTCCTGCCTCCCTTTCTCTAATTCACACTGCAACCAGAGTAATTTTTCTGAAATGCAAATCCAAACCAGCCACTCTCTGGTCTAAAATCCCTTCCACGAAACAGTTGCATCATTTCTCAGTAGGACAGTCTGTGCTTTGATCCCTGCCTCCATCACCAGACTCCTTCCTTTGGCTTCAGATCAAAAGTTTTCAGTGCTGTGTTCCCTCAGAGGTTCCCCCCACCCCACTCCCACAGGAGTGCATCCTGTCTCCTACCCATCGCACATTATTTTCTCTTTCCAGGACTGCCCTTCCCTCAGGCTATCCCCTCCATCCTTCCTACCAGGAAACACTTCATTGTTTTCAGGGACTACTATTTATTCAAATCTTTCCTCATCTGTCAGAGGTCACTTGTTTGAACCCCACATTCAACACTTACTAACTTGGGCAAATTGTGAGACTCTTCTGGGCTTACCTTCTCATCTAAAAAAACTAAAGATAACAATAACATCTACCTCAGACAGCTACCATAGGGCTGAATTTGATGACTGACTGCCTTTGATGAGTGAATTTGACCCATTCAACAGAGCATTTCAATGAGTCCTTGGCACAAATGTTAGCACTTGTTCATTTACCTAAGAAGATATTTTACTAGAATTTTTTTTGTCATTGTCAGTTATTTCTTTACATATTTTCTTCCCTCTATAAGCATGTCTAAGTACAGGACCTGGCATAGAAAATAAATGCTGAGTGAATGATCATATGGGCTCTCCAGGCTGCTAGTTAAAAAAAAATAGAGAAGATCTAATACTTTATCACAGATGGTATCATTTTTCCATTCAGCATTCTTTTTTTTTTTAAATTTCTTTATTGGGGAATTAATGTTTTACATTCAACAGTAAATACAATAGTCTGTACATGCATAACATTTCCCAGTTTTCCATATAACAATACTAGGTCCTCTATCAACCTTTTTGGACCTGTGTTCTCCCCCTCACCCACCCTCCAGCAGCATTTTTCTTGTTTCCTTTTATCAGAGCTTTCTTCCAACAGCTTTCCACTTCATTTGTTTAAGTTGGTAATGATTTACGCAAACTGATCAGGAAATAGTATTAAAAGAATTTATTTTGTCACGTTGCTGTTCCCTAGGGGAAGAGTTTGCAAAAACAAATTAAAAAAAGCCAAACAAAACCCATCATGGTTCATTTGGTTTTGAGGCTTACTTGCAATCATATAGAAGCATGAGATAGTACTAAGAATTTCAGTGCAAAGGCAGGGAGGGACACTTTCTGAAACTGGGAGATGTCTGAGTGCAGATTCATCAGTAGAAAGAGCAAATAAAAATACTTCTGGGGAGTCAGGCAGTAGCGCAGCAGGTTAAGCACTGTGGTGCAAAGTTCAAGGGCCAGCATAAGGATCCTGGTTCGAGCCCCTGGCTTCCCACCTGCAGGGGAGTCACTTCACAAGCGGTGACACAGGTCTGCAGGTGTCTATTTTTCTCTCTCCCTCTCTGTCTTCCCCTCCTCTCTCCATTTCTCTCTGTCCTATCTAATAATGATGGCATCAAATAACAACAACAATAACTACAACAACAATAAAAAACAAGGGCAACAAAAGGGAATAAATAAATATTTTTAAAAAAATACTTCTGAGCTGTAAAGGAGTGTGACTGGTAAAGAGTGACATAAGAAGACGATAATCCTTCAGTCTGCTTTGTCTGTCTCAGTCTTTCAGAGTTGGAAACCAGGGGCCAAATCTCAGGACTAGGGATGAGGGGTGGCAACTCCTCAAACATCCTAGTCTGCCAAGCAGGCTGGCTTCTCCCACTGGTTTCTGTTCATTACTCCTGCCATAGGCAAACTGCAGTGCCCTGTCTGAACTTCTGGGCTGGAAGGCCAGAAGTTACTGGCTGCTTTTCTCTAACTAGTTCTCTAAAGAAACCTCAGATCCTTTCAGAGTTTCCAGGTCACCTCTTTTCTAACTTCCCAACTGTACATCTGTGTAAGGCCAGAGATCCTTCATATCCTTTAACCAAATGAACACAAGCCAACAAATTGACTACAGGGTTTTATTTTTGATTTTGGTACTTTCCCCAACCTGAGTTTCTGCATTAGACTCTTTTTCCTTCTTTTCCAATGACAACAGCAATAACAACAATAATAACTACTACAACAACAAAAAACAAGGGCAACAAAAAGGAAAATTAATAAATTTTTAAAAAATTAAAAAAAAAACAACCTTGAGCTTCTCAACAAAGTCTGAGGTCCCAAGCCTCTGAAATTTTCTTTTCCTTTCTTGTCTTGTCTTTTCTTTTTTCCTTTCCTTTTTTTTTTTTTTCCTTTCCTTCTTTCTTTCTCTCCACCAGGGTTGTTGCTGGGGCTCAGTAGAGGCACTAGGAATCCACTGCTCCCAGTGGCCTTTTTTTTTTTTTTAATTTTAGTTGATAGGACAGAGAAATTGAGAGGGCAGGTGGAGACAGAGTGAGAAAGACACCTGCAAACCTGTTTCATCTCTCCTGAAGCATGCCCCCTGCAGGTGGGGAGAGGTAGCTGGAATCCAGATAAGGTAAGATGTGTGCCCTATCAGATGCCACCACCTGCTCGCCCCCACCTCCCACCCCAACCCCTGCTGAGTTTCTTATACTGAGAAAAATTAACCCTATTTGTTCGACTCCTAGTGAATAAAGTTCTGCTACTGGCAGATGATCACAATTTCAAATGATTCGAAGCTAAACAAGGGTTAGATAAGGCATTACTTAACCCAAGCAATTAAAAAGATAACTTTACCGGATTCATGTAAAATGAGATTTATCAGAAAGAAAAGAGAAATATTTCAAAGGTATGGAAAAGGAACTTTAGGAAATTTGACTTAGAGGACTGTGGAAGAACATAATGGTTATGCAAAAAGACTTGTATTCCTGAGGTTGCAAGGTGCCAAGTTCAATCCCCAGCACCATATGCCAGAGCTGAGCAATGTTTTGGTTGTCCCCCCCCCCTCTCTCAATAAAATAAATAAATATATTAAAAAAGAAACAAAGTGGGAGTCAGGCGGTAGCGCAGTGGGTTAAGCGCATGTGCCGCAAAGCGCAAGGACTGGCGTTAAGGATCCAGGTATTCGTACCTGGTTTAAATACATGGTATAATTAAGAACAAAATATGTATTATAGAATCCCTACCCAAGGAGTTTACTTTGAAGGCTTTTAAAACCTGATGTACATTCTTTGATCTCGAATCTTTTCCATTGAAAATAGCATCTTTGTGTTATTTTCCTCCTGTTGCACTTGACTTTTCTTTCTTTCTTTTTTTTTTTTGCCTCCAGGGTTATTGCTGGAATGAATCCACTGCTTCTGGAGGCCTTCCCCCCCCTTTTGTTGCCCTTGTTGTTGTAGCCTTGCTGTGGTTATTATTCTTGCTGATGATGTCGTTCGTTGTTGGATAGGACAGAGAGAAATCGAGAGAGTAGGGAAAGACAGGGAGGGGCAGTGAAAGACAGACACCTGCAACCGGCTTTAGCGCCTGTGAAGCGACTCCCCTGCAGGTGGGGAGCCAGGTCCTTCAACTGGGATCCTTACTCGGGTCCTTGTGCTTTGTGCCACGTGCGCTTAACCAGCTGCGCTACCGCCCAACTCGGCACTTGACTTTTCTAACCTCATTTCTGACACATCTTAATTACCTTGTTCTCGTAAAATACTTATGATTTTTTTAAAAGCTCTCACCCTTTACACCTGTACCTTGTTCACTGAGCATCTGTTCGCACAGTATTAGTAATGAGGCTTAAGTGTGTGGGGGCAAACAGATACATGAAATATTCCCCCACCCTTCCTCATTCTAAAAACAAAGACATATTTTCATGTCATTTTCACCAACTAGGAGCTGGGAAGTGGACGGGGTGGAACAAGCATCTTTGGTGTGCTTTCCGTTAGATACAAGCTGTAACACAAAGGAGTTGAGGGCAATCCCCTTGGAATACTGTCACTCCATTGAGCAAGGGGTTTGACTAGGCTGATCTGATTGGCTAAGCCTGTGTTCACTTCCTCTCTCACCTCTCCATTGCATCCTCTTGAATCTATGCACTCAATCAAAGAGGCTGATCTACCATTCCAACCCAGTTGACACAGCCTCTGCTTAGAGGGTATAGAAGGAGCTGTACTCCGCTTCTAGAACCTTCTAGCATGGTATAACAAAAGATGCAGCTCTGGTTCTGATTTTCATAAAAACTACTCCTTAGGGTAATTGGACATGGAAGGAAGGTAGAAAGTCCTGCATTCAAAGTCACTGTGCTTTTAAAACACATCTAGGGGGCCAGCCAGTAGCACCGCGGGTTAAGCGCACATGGCACCAACTGCAAGGACTGGCTTAAGGATCCCTACTAGAGGCCCTGGCTCCCCACGTGTGGGGGGGGGGAGTCGCTTCACAGGTGGTGAAGCAAGTCTTCAGGTGTCTATCTTTCTCTCCCACTCTCTGTCCTCCCCATCTCTCTTGATTTCTCTCTGTCCTATCCAGTAACAACAGCAATAACAACAATAGCAAGGGCAAGAAAATGGGAAAAATGGCCTCCAGGAGCAGTGGATTCATATTAGTGCAGTGCTGTAGAATCTCTCTTTCTCTCTCTCTCCCCCACACCCGCTTACACATACACAATGAATAAACAAATCTTTAATAAAACAAAATAATTTTCAGGTGCTGGAAGATAGCTTACTTGGCAAGGTACATGCCTTGCCATGCTTGGAGCTGGGTTCAAGCCCCAATACCACATGAGAGCTCCATGGCACCAGGAAAGCTGGTTGTACCTTCCCCAAATAAAAAAGAGTAAGAGTAGGCTCAGGTGCAGTGAAAGTGCACATGCATGAGACCCTAGTGCCTAATTAATGATGCTTCTTCCTCTTCTAGCATTTGCTCTTCTTCCGTAGCCAGTCAACAGCGTCAGGTTGAGCCTGATGTAAAGTTTCGAGACCTCCTTTGAATCTGGAGAGGTGGCAGTCGTTGACTATGTGGGTCATAGTCTGTCTGGAGCCGCAGGGGCAGTTCGGGTCGTCTCTGGCTCCCCAGCGATGGAACATAGCGGCGCACCGGCCATGGCCTGTTCGATAGCGATTGAGGAGGGCCCAATCATAACGTGCTAGGTCAAAGCCGGGTTGACGCTTGCAGGGGTCTGTGATGAGGTGTTTGTTCTTTACCTCAGCTGACTGCCAACTCTGTTTCCAAGAGTCTAGAACAGAGAAGTTCAGTGTAGGTGTAGGGGACCAGATTGGGTGACGAGACGTCAAGCGTTGGACAGGGTGGGCGAAGAGAAGATATCCGCGTATATTGGCAGGTCCGGTCGAGCGTAGACGTGGGAAATGAACTTAGATGATGCCGCATCCCGACGAATATCTGGTGGGGCGACGTTGCTAAGAACTGGCAGCCATGGAACCGGGTGGAATGGATGGTTCCAGAAATTATCCTCATGGAGGAATATAATTTGGAATCGACCAAGTGGACATGGGGGCTACGGAACCATACTGGGGCACAGTATTCTGCAGTGGAATAGCATAATGCCAGAGATGATGATCGTAGTGTGGAAGCGCTCGCACCCCATGAGGAGCTGGCCAGTCTTGCAATGATGTTATTCCTCGCGCCCACCTTTGCTGCAGTTTTTATGAGATGTTCGTGAAATGACAGAGTGCGACCGAGAGTAATGCCAAGATAGACTGGCTGGGCTTCATGCCGGATTCTCGTATCGCCAAGCTGCACATTAAGCTCACGCGAGGCCGAGGCATGGTGTAGATGGAAAACAGATGATACCGTTTTTGCAGTGCTAGGGATTAGTTGCCATTTTTTACAGTAATCAGATATCAGAGACATGTCTTTCATGAGTGTTTCCTCGAGGATGTCTAACTTGGATGCCTTGGATCGACCTTCCCATGGTGCATCCCATGAGTACCCATTCATTGGGGAAACTGACGATCCTTCCTAGCCAACTGAATCCACATGGATCCCAGTCTCTTTCAAAGCCAGCAACAAGCAGCTCCTGACAACTTTCAAGCTATTGGTCCTGCTCTTCGAGTCCTCCAACTTAATGTTGAGGGGCTGTCCTTTGCCAAACGCGTTCTTATTAATGATGCTTTTCCTAGAAAACTCATATTTTCCTATATACTAATAAGCACTGGGAAAGATAAACTTCTAAATATAAGTTTCATCTTCTTAAAAACTGTTGTAAAGGGCTGAGGAGACAGCATAATGGTTCTGTAAAAGACTTGCATTTCTTTTTTTTTTTTTTCTTTCTTTTTCTTTTTTTTTTTTTTTTTACCCATTCCCCTCCTCCCAAAGGCAGCTACTTGGGATACTTCTAACTTTTGATTCTGGCAGTTAGAATGAAAGTTTTCAACTATAACAAAATTAAGTGTCCTTCCAAGGCTGGGAGGATTTGAGGGCTATATTGAAATGTTCACTAAGAGTCTTGGCTTTTGGGTCTACAGTTAGGTCACTGATTTATGTGAGAGTGGTTGGAAGGTTTCTACATGCTCTCATTACAAAAAGTCACTTAATTTCTTTTTTTTTTTTATTACAGAAAGGATTAATTAACAAAACCATAGGGTAGGAGGGGTACAACTCCACACAATTCCCACCGCCCAATCTCCATATCCCACCCCCTCCCCTGATAGCTTTCCCATTCTCTATCCCTCTGGGAGCATGGACCCAGGGTCATTGTGGGTTGCAGAAGGTAGAAGGTCTGGCTTCTGTAATTGCTTCCTCGCTGAACATGGGCGTTGACTGGTCGGTCCATACTCCCAGTCTGCCTCTCTCTTTCCCTAGTAGGATGGGTCTCTGGGAAAGCTGAGCTCCAGGACACATTGGTGGTGTCTTCAATCCAGGGAAGTCTGGCTGGCATCCTGATGACACCTGGAACCTGGTGACTGAAAAGAGAGTTAACATACAAAGCCAAACAAATTGTTGAGCAATCATGGACCCAAAGCTTGGAAAAGTGGAGAGGAAGTATTAGGGAGGTACTCACTGCAAACTCTAGTATACTTCTGCTTTCTTACTTTGGTGCCATACTCCAAACTCAGGCAATTTCTGCTTTGCGTTTCTACTTCTTTTTTTTTTTTTTTAACATGCATAACATTCCCCAGATTCCCATTTAGCAATACAACCCCCACTATTTCATTCATCATTTTTCATGGACCTGTATTCTCCCCACCCACCCACCCACCCCAGAGTCTTTTACTTTGGTGTAATACTCCAATTCCAATTTCAGGTTCGACTTGTGTTTTCTTTTCTAATCTTGTTTTTCAACTTCGGCCTGAGAGTGAGATCATCCCATATTCATCCTTCTGTTTCTGACTTATTTCACTCAACATGATTTTTTCAAGGTCCATCCAAGATCGGCTGAAAACGGTGAAGTCACCATTTTTTACAGCTGAGTAGTATTCCATTGTGTATATATACCACAACTTGCTCAGCCACTCATCTGTTGTTGGACACCTGGGTTGTTTCCAGGTTTTGGCTATTACAAATTGTGCTGCCAAGAAGATATGTGTACACAGATCTTTTTGGATGGATGTGTTGAGTTCCTTAGGATATATCCCCAGGAGGGGAATTGCAGGGTCATAGGGTAGGTCCATTTCTAGCCTTCTGAGAGTTCTCCAGACTGTTCTCCACAGAGGTTGGACCAATTGACATTCCCACCAGCAGTGCAGGAGGGTTCCTTTGACCCCACACCCTCTCCAGCATTTGCTGCTGTTACCTTTTCTG
This sequence comes from Erinaceus europaeus, assembly GCF_950295315.1. Taxonomy (NCBI): domain Eukaryota; kingdom Metazoa; phylum Chordata; class Mammalia; order Eulipotyphla; family Erinaceidae; genus Erinaceus; species Erinaceus europaeus. Next base: position 39,330,597 of record NC_080177.1, read on the forward strand.
ATGTGTGACATTCTCACAGGAGTGAAGTGATATCTTATTGTTGTCTTGATTTGCATTTCTCTGACAATCAGAGACTTGGAGCATTTTTTCATGTGTTTCTCGGCCTTTTGGATCTCTTCTGTGGTGAATATTCTGTCCAATTCCTCCCCCCACTTTTGGGTGGGGTTATTTGTTGTCTTGTTGTTGAGTCTGGTAAGCTCTTTATATATGTTGGTTATTAAACTCTTATCTGATGTATGGCATGTAAAGATCTTCTCCCATTCTGTGAGGGGTCTCTTGATTTGGGTAGTGGTTTATTTTGCTGTGAAGAAGCTTTTTAATTTTATGTAGTCCCATTGGTTTATACTTGCCTTAGTCTTCCTTGTAATTGGATTCGTTTCATTGAAGATGTCTTTAAAATTTATGCGGAAAAAAGTTCTTCCAATATTTTCCTCTAAGTATCTGATAGTTTCTGGTCTAACATCCAAGTCCTTGATCCACTTGGAATTTACTTTTGTATTTGGTGAAATACAGTGATTCAGCTTCATTCTTCTGCATGTTTCAACCCATTGTTTCCAACACCATTTGTTGAAGAGACTCTGCTTCCCCCATATAATAGTCTGGGCCCCTTTGTCAAAGATTAGATGTCCATAGGTGTGGGGCCTCATTTCTGGGCTCTCAATTCTATTCCACTGGTCAGTGTGTCTGTTCATGTTCCAGTACCAAGCAGTTTTGATGACAATGGCCCTATAATATAGTTTGAGATCTGGCAGTGTGATGCCTCCGGTTCTGTTCTTTTTTCTCAAGATTGTTTTGGCAATTCTAGGTCTTTTCTGGTTCCAGATAAACATTTGTAGCATTTTTTCTATTCTCCTAAAAAATGTGCTTGGGATCTTGATGGGGATAGCATTAAATTTGTAGATGGCTCTGGGTAATATATTCATTTTGATGATGTTAATTCTTCCAACCCATGAGCATGGAATATCTTTCCACTTCTTTGTGTCTTTTTCAATTTCTTTGAGTAGTGACTCATAATTTTCAGTATACAAGTCTTTCACTTCTTTGGTTAGGTTTATTCCTAGATATTTTATTGTTTTTGTTGCTATAGAAAAAGGAACTGATTTCTGGATTTCAATTTCTTCTAACTTAGTGTTTGCATAGAGGAATGCCACTGACTTTTGAATGTTAATTTTATAGCCTGACACATTACTGTATTGCCTGATGATTTCCAAAAGCTTCTTGCTGGATTCCTTAGGTTTTTTTCCATGTATACTATCATGTCATCTGCAAATAAGGAGAGTTTGACTTCTTCTCTTCCAATCTGTATGCCTTTAATTCCTTGCTCCTGCCTGATTGCTATGGCAAGAACTTCCAACACTATGTTGAATAGTAATGGTGATAGTGGGCAGCCCTGTCTAGTACCTGATCTGAGGGGAAATGCTTCCAGTTTTTCACCATTGAGTATGATGTTGGCTGTAGGTTTGCTATATATAGACTCCACTATCTTCAGGAATTTTCCATCTATTCCTATTTTTTGTAGTGTTTTGATCATAAAGGGATGTTGTATTTTGTCAAAGGCTTTCTCTGCATCTATTGATATGATCATGTGGTTTTTGGTCTTGCTTTTGTTGATGTGGTGGATCACATTGATTGACTTACGTATATTAAACCAACCTTGCATGCCTGGGATAAACCCCACTTGGTCATGATGAACAATTTTTTTGATATACTGCTGTATCCGGTTGGCTAGAATTTTGTTCAATATTTTCGCATCTATGTTCATCAGAGATATTGGTCTGTAGTTTTCTTTTTTGGTTGTGTCATCACCCTGTCTGCTTTTGGTATCAGGGTGATGTTGGCTTCATAGAAGCTGGCAGGGAGTATTCCAGTGTCTTCAATCTTCTGGAAGACTTTTAAAAGTAGAGGCATTAGTTCTTCTTTGAAAGTTTTGTAGAATTCATTTGTAAAACCATCTGGTCCAGGACTTTTATTTTTGGGAAGATTTTTGATAACTGTTTCAATTTTATTAGCTGTGATGGGCCTGTTCATGTTATCCACTTCCTCTTTACTTAGTTTTGGAAGTTGGTAGGTATCTAGGAAATCATTCATTTCTTCCAGGTTCTCTAACTTGGTGGCATATAGTTGTTCATAGAAGCCTCGCATGATATGTTGAATTTCTGCGGTGTCTGTTGTGATATCTCCTCTTTCATTTACTATCCGATTTATTTGGGTCTTCTCCCTTTTTTGTTTTGTGAGTCTGGCTAAAGGTTTGTCGATTTTGTTTACTCTTTCGAAGAACCAACATTTACTTTCGTTGATCTTTTGTATGGTTTTCCTATTCTCAATGTTATTTATTTCTGCCCTAACTTTAGTAATTTCTGTCCTTCTGGTTGCTTTAGGGTTCCTTTGTTGTTCTTCTTCTAGGTCTTTAAGATGTGCAATCAGGCTGTTTATTTGTGCCTTTTCTTGTTTCCTAATGTGTGCTTGTATAGCTATGAACTTCCCTCTTAGGACTGCTTTAGCTGTGTCCCAAATATTTTGATAGCTTGTGTCTTCATTTTCATTGAACTCTCGAAACATTTTGATTTCTTCCTTGATTTCCTCTTTGACCCAGAAGTTGTTAAGAAGTGTACTGTTGAGCTTCCACATTTTGGCACTGTTACTAATCTTTTGTTGATTGTTAAGTGTTAGTTTAATTCCACTGTGGTCTGAGAAGATGCTTGGGATGATTTCAGTGCTCTTGAATAGGCTGATGCTGTCTTTGTGGCCTAACATATGGTCTATTCTTGAGAATGATCCATGTGGATTTGAGTAAAATATGTGTTCCAGTTTCTTGGATGAATGACTCTGAAAATGTCCAATAGTTCTAGTTTATCTATCTCTTCATTTAGCTCCCTTATGTCTTTACTGATTTTCTTCCTGGATGATCTGTCAAGTTGAGAGAGTGGGGTTTGAAGTCCCCTACTATGATTGTGTTACTGTTAATATATTGCTGTAGCTCTTTCAGTAGAAGTTTGATGTATTTAGATGGCTTCTCATTGGGTGCATAGATGTTAATAATTGTTAAGTCCTCTTGATTGACTGATCCTCTGAGCATTAAGTAGTGTCCATTCCTATCTTTTTTAATCTTATCTATTTTAAAGTCTATCATGTCAGATATGAGAATAGCTGTTCCTGCCCTTTTTTGTGGGCCATTGGCTTGAATGATAGTTTTCCATCCTTTCACCTTAAGTCTGTGTTTGTCTTGTTGCGTTCGGTGAGTTTCCTGTAGACAACATATTGTTGGGTTGTGTTTTCTGATCCATCTTCCTACTCTGTGTCTTTTAATAGGTGAATTCAGGCCATTCACATTTATTGATATCAAAGATTGAAGATATTTTAACGCCATTCTTGTAGAGTTTTAGAGTGTTTTGATATATGTTCTATTTGTGGTGGTCTCGTTGTTTATAGGAAACCTTTCAGAACTTCTTTCAAGGCAGGCTTGGTGATGGTTGCTTCCTTCAACTGTTGCTTGTCTGAGAAGGTTTTGATGCTTCCATCTAGTCTGAATGACAATCTAGCAGGATATAGTATTCTTGGCTGAAAGCCTTTCTCATTGAGCACTCGATAGATATCTTGCCATTCTCTTCTGGCCTGTAGTGTTTGTATGGAGAAGTCTGCTGCTAATCTTATGGGTTTTCCTTTGTAGGTGACTCTTTGTTTTTCTCTTGCAGCCTTGAGGATCCTTTCTTTATCCTTATTCCTTTCCAATCTAAGTATGACATGTCTTGGTGTCTTTAGGTTTGGGTTAATTCTGTTTGGGACCCTCTGGGCTTCTTGAATCTTTATGTCTTTGGTGTTGTCTAGACTAGAGAAATTTTCAGCTATTATGGCCTGGAGAACGCTTTCTTTCTCCCCTTCTCTTTCTTCCTCTGGTAAGCCAATAATGCGTATATTGTTTCTTTTGAAGTCATCCCATAGGACTCTGTTGTTGTTTTCAGCATCTCTTAATCTCTTTTTGAGATCTCTTACTTCTTTTTTAGTTGTCTCTAATTCATCCTCAGTCTTGCTAATTCTGTCTTCAGCCTCATTGATTCTATTCTCTCTGCCCTCTACTGCTTTCTGGAGTTCACCTATTTTGTTGCCCTGCTCTGATACTGTTTTAGCTTGTTCAGCTAGTTGCCTTCTTAGCTCAGCAATTTCAGCTTTCAGCTCTCTAATAACCATGAGATTATTAGAATTTTCTTCCATATTCTCATTTGTTGTTCCTGCATTTCTGATTACAATTTTTTCAAATTCTTTACTCACTCCTGTTATTATTTCCTTAGCTAATGTTTGGATGTTGAACTCGTTGTTTTGTGCTTCGCCCTCTGGAGGACTTTTAGCTGGACTCTTGTCCTGGTTCGAGTCTCCATTATTTTTTCTTGTTGTTTTAACCATTTTATATAAGTTAACAGTTTTTTCAATCCCTGAGTTGGAGTTCAGTGGTGTAAAAGCCTTTTTTTTTTTTTCCCCTGTAGGCTATGGTAGCCTGAGGGCTTTTAAACTATCAATAGGCTTCTTGGCTTAATCACTGACTCCTGACCAAGAGATAAAGCAGGGTGTGGCAGAGATAATCCAGTGGTTATGCAAAGAGACTTTCACAGCCCCTCAGCTATGCCACCGAGGCATAGGTCTTCTCCTGAGTTTCCCGGTTAGATCTCTGTACCCTGGTGTCCCTCCCTGTTGCTCCAGATTCTGAGGGTAGTAGCAATGGAGACTCAGAGTTGCACTTGGTGAGTCTCTGGGGAGTCCTTTCCTCCCTTCAGCTGTCCCCTTGTTGGTGGAGCAGACTGGAGGTGGTGTCTCCACTGACAAACTGTCAAACTGTTAGCAGTCACTTAATCTCTCCTTAGGCCCCTCTCTCCTCTCTGTCTCCAGCCACGCGTGTTTGTACTCACGGGTGATTTACTGGGTTTCTGTGGTCATTCTAGTCCTGTCTTGTTTTGGTCCAGGTGGTCTCCTTTGGTATTCCTAGTTGATCCAGGAGAGGAGAGGAGAGGAGAGAAAGCGATCTGCTGCTCGTAGCTCCGCCTTCGGAAGTTGAATCCAGACTTGCATTTCTGAGGCTCTGAGGTCCCAGGTTCAATCCCTAGCACCACGATAATAAGCCAGAGCTGAAAAGTGCTCTCTCCATTCCATCTCTCTCTCTCTCTCTTTCTTTCTGTCTCTCTCTCTCTCTCCTCTCCTCTCCTCACCTCTCCTCTCCTCTCCTCCCCTTTCCTCTATCTTTAAGTAATTAAAATATATTTTCAAAAACTGTGGTTAAATACACATAATGTAAAATTTACCACCTCAGCCATGTTTTAGTATATAGTTCAGTGGTGGTAAGCTTGTTCATACTGTTTATAATCTCCAGACCTCTTTCATTTTGCAAAACTGAAACACAATACTCATTGAGCAATGAATTCTATTTTCCCTTCTCCCAGGCCCCAGACAACCACCATTCTGCTTTCTATAAATCTAAATAGCTCATATAAATGAAATCATGTAGTATTTATTTTTTGAAACCACTATATTTATTTTTTGAAACCACCTTATTTCACTAAACATAGTGTTTTCAAGATCCATCCACATTGTAATTCATGTCAGAGTCCTCTTTCTTTCATCAGGAAATGCTGATTTACAGGATTTGTCACAGGGGTATGTTTTTACATCTCTCCAAGATAGATGTCAGTACCCCTCACACCTCACCTATCCCTACTATTTCCCCTCTGCCTTAGGTCTCTGGGTTCCCAAGCTCCTTTGATTTCATTTCTACCTCTTCTTGCCTTGGTGTCCTTGGATTTGTGGAGCTAGACCACAGTTTATTAGTGTTTCTCCCTATATATATTTTTTTATATTTGTTTATTTTCCCTTTTGTTGCCCTTGTTTTTTATTGTTGTTGTTATTGATGTCGTCATTGTTGGACAGGACAGAGAGAAATGGAGAGAGGAGGGGAAGACAGAGAGGGGGAGACTAAGACAAACACCTGTAGACCTGCTTCACCATCTGTGAAGCGACATCCCTACAAGTGGGGAGCCAGGGGCTAGAATGGGGATCCTTAAACCCGTCTTTGTGCTTTATGTCAAGTGCGCTTAACCTGATGTGCTACCGCCCAACTCCCCTGTATGTTTTTTGTTTGATTTCTTAAGTCCTTCCTATGAATGTGATCGTCTGTCATTAGTCCTAGTCCTCCTAGCTTATTTCATTTAACATGACTTCATCCAGGTCCATTCATTTTTGTAGCAAAAAAGAAGAAACAAAAACCCAAAACTTTTTTTGCAGTTAAATACAATTTCATTATGTATATATATCACAATTTTAATTCATTTTATTTTATATTGCATAGAAACAGAAAGAAGGGAGTCGGGCTGTAGCGCAGCGGGTTAAGCGCAGGTGGCGCGAAGCACAAAGACCGGCATAAGGATCCCGGTTCACAGGCGGTGAAGCAGGTCTGCAGGTGTCTATCTTTCTCTCCTCCTCTCTGTCTTCCCCTCCTCTCTCCATTTCTCTCTGTCCTATCCAACAACGACAACAACAATAATAACTACAACAATAAAACAACAAGGGCAACAAAAGGGAATAAATAAATAAAATAAATATAAAAAAAAATTTTTTAAAGAAACAGAAAGAAATTGAGAGGGGAGAGGGAGATAGAGGGAGAGAGAGCCACCCGTGGCTCTACTTAACCACTTGTGAAGCTTTCCCCTGCAGGTGGTGCCCAGGGGCTTGAACCCAGGACCTTGTGCACTGCAGTGTGTGTGCTTAACCAGGTGCAACACTGTCTGGCCCCTTATGCCACAACTTCTTTAACTAATCATCTATGTTAGACATGTAAATTGTTTCCAAATTTTAGCCATTAAAAATGATGCTGCAATGAATACAGGTGTCCATAGATCTTGTACAATGGATGTTTTTGTTTTCTTTGGATAAATTCATAGCAGAGGAATTACTGGATCATATGGTAGGTCTATATTTTATTTTTTTTTGCATTTAAAGTCTTTTATATATTTCCAGACTACTTTCCACTGTTACATTCCCACAAAATTTCCTTCCTATTTTCTTTCTTTTTTAATATTTATTTATTTATTTATTTCCTTTTGTTGCCCTTGTTGTTTTATTGTTGTTATTGATGTAGTTGTTGTTAGGACAGAGAGAAATGGAGAGAGAAGGGGAAGACAGAGAGGGGGAGAGAAAGATAGACACCTGCAGACCTGCTTCACCACTTGTGAAGTGACCCCCTGCAGGTGGCGAGCCAGGGGCTCGAACCAGGATCCTTACTCTGGTCTCTGCACTTCGCACCATATCCTCTTAACCCGCTGCGCTTACCTCCCGACTCCCTCTCTTTTTTAAATTTTAACTACACTCTTCTATTATTATAAAGTCTTGGTTTTGGCTATTTTATATAAACTATAAGAAAGACACCTGCTGCCTTGGAAGGCGGAGCGTGTGTTGCTAACATAGTTGCTATAGTCAGGTAATGAGAGAAAGAGATATTTAGAGGCAACCTTCAGTATTACAAACAATGTAAACATTTACAATTGGTGGTGGGGGGGGAGACACTGAATACCTGAAACATCCCATCACCGAAGGACCAGCCATATCAGATTGTTTTCTCAGCTCACATGAGGATGACAGAATGGGAGCACACACACACACATATATACTTCTTTTTCTGTGAAACTTATATGGAAAGGGATGACCTCAAGTCCCAGTATAGGATAAACAGTTTAGGCACAAACAACAAATTCCAATAGATCTAGCCTTGAATTCCAGTTCACACTCTTAATAGATGTGTTGATGCAAACAGTTTCTAAACTTTCTGGGTCTCCTTGCCTGTAAAATGCAGATAAGAAATGTTTTCTTTTTTCTTTTATTTCTTTTTTTTTTTTAAAGATTTTATTTATTTATGAGAAAGACAGGAGGAGAAAGAGAACCAGATATCACTCTGGCACATGTACTGCCAGGGATTGAACTCATGCTTTAGAGTCCAAAGCTTTATCACTGTGCCACCTCCCAAACCACAGTAAGAAATATTTCTATGAAGTAGAAATGATACTTAGAGAACCTTGCAAAGTGCCTATCAGTAAGCTCTCAAAGCCAGTTATTATCCCAACAAAAAACTGAAAGGCTTCACAGATAATGACTTCTCTAGGTAATCTTAAATATGATGGCTGGACTCTAATATCCCTAACCTTAGTTCAGAGAGCCTCTGGCCCTCTCAACTTACATTGAAAATGGATTCCAGAAGAATTTAAAGACGGGTGCTGTCTTTGTTGATCTCACAGCAGCCTATGACACGGTCTGGCACCGTGGTCTCCTAGTCAAGATCTCAAGATGCCTGCCTCCATGGGTGGCCAACACTATATCGTTTCTTCTCCAAAACAGAAGATTCCGGGTGCATCTGGGTGACAAGTCTAGCAGATGGAGACTTGTCTCAAGTGGCTTCCCCCAGGGCTCTGTTCTGGCTCCTACGCTATTTAATATTTACATCAATGACCTTCCAGAAACTTCTTCAAGGAAGTTCATCTATGCCGATGACATCTGCTGTGCTATTCAGGCATCCAAGTTTGACATCCTCGAGGAAACACTCATGAAAGACATGTCTCTGATATCTGATTACTGTAAAAAATGGCGACTAATCCCTAGCACTGCAAAAACGGTATCATCTGTTTTCCATCTACACCATGCCTCAGCCTCGCGTGAGCTTAATGTGCAGCTTGGTGATACGAGAATCCGGCATGAAGCCCAGCTAGTCTATCTTGGCGTTACTCTCGATCGCACTCTGTCGTTTCACGAACATCTCATAAAAACTGCAGCAAAGGTGGGCGCGAGGAATAACATCATTGCAAGACTGGCCAGCTCCTCATGGGGCGCGAGCGCTTCCACACTACGATCGTCCTCTCTGGCATTATGCTATTCCACTGCAGAATACTGTGCCCCAGTATGGTTCCGCAGCCCCCATGTCCACTTGGTCGATTCAAAATTATATTCCTCCATGAGGATAATTTCTGGAACCATCCGTTCCACCCCGGTTCCATGGCTGCCAGTTCTTAGCAACGTCGCCCCGCCAGATATTCGTCGGGATGCGGCATCATCTAAGTTCATTTCCCACGTCTACGCTCGACCAGACCTGCCAATATACGCAGATATCTTTGCCCACCCTGTCCAACGCTTGACGTCTCGTCACCCAATCTGGTCCCCTATGCCTACACTGAACTTCTCTGTTCCAGTCTCTTGGAAACAGAGTTGGCAGTCAGCTGAGGTAAAGAACAAACACCTCATCACAGACCCCTGCAAGCGTCAACCCGGCTTTGACCTAGCACGTTATGATTGGGCCCTCCTCAATCGCTATCAAACAGGCCATGGCCGGTGCGCCGCTATGTTCCATCGCTGGGGAGCCAGAGACGACCCGAACTGCCCCTGCGGCTCCAGACAGACTATGACCCACATAGTCAACGACTGCCACCTCTCCAGATTCAAAGGAGGTCTCGAAACTTTACATCAGGCTCAACCTGATGCTGTTGACTGGCTACGGAAGAAGGGCAAACGCTAGAAGAAGAAGTTCAGAGAGCCTGAAGTCACAGTACAAGCTAAGCAAGAACTAGAACCTCCTGGTGCTGGATATCAACTCTTTTGCTTGCTCTATTTACCATGCGGTTTTCCAGTGACCATAAAATTTTACATTCTTACCAGAGATGCACAAAGATTCTACTTTCTTTTTTAAAAAATATTTATATTTATTATATATATACATATACAAATATATATTGGATAGAGACAGAGAGAAATGGAGAAGGAACAGGGAGATAGGGAGAGAGAAAGAGAGACTCCTACAGTATTGTTTCATCTCTTGTGAAGCTTCCTCCCTGCAGCTGGAGACCGGGGGCTTGAATCTGGGTGCTCGTGGTAACATGCACTCTATTGAGTGTGCCATCACCTGGGCTCCAGATCCTAATTTCTCCAAACCCTCACCAACAAATTTTCTTTTTTTAATTTTTCTATTAGTGATTTAATAATGATTGACAAAATTGTGGTATAAGAGTACAATTCCACACATCTCCCACCACCAGACTTCCATACCCCCTCCCCTCCATTGGAAGTTTCCCTATTCTTTATCCCTTTGGGAGTATAGACCAAAGATCATTACAGGGAGCAGAAGGTGGAAGGTCTGGTTTCTGTAATTTCTTCTGCATTGGACATGGACATTGACAGGTTGATCCATACCCCTAGCCTGTTTCAGTCTTTCCCTAGTGGGGTGGGGCTCTGGGGAGGTGGGGTTCCAGGACATACTGGTGAGATCTTCCTGCAAGAGAAGTCAGGTTGGTGTCATGGTAGATTTCTAACAGCCATCTTAAAGGGCATGATGTAGTACCTTGTAGTAGTTTTCATGCTTATTTCCCTAATTATCAGTGAAATTGAGCATCTTTTCATGTGTTTATGATCCATGTATAAATTTTCTTCAGTGTGATGTATTTTTTAAATACACACTTCTTTTAAGATTTTTTTATATTTATTTATTTTCCCTTTTGTTACTCTTGTTGTTTTTTATTGTTGTTGTTATTGATGACATCGTTGTTAGACAGGACAGAGAGAAATGGAGAGAGGAGGGGAAGACAGAGAGGGAGAGAAAGATAGACACCTGCAGACCTGCTTCACCACTTGTGAAGCGGCTCTCCTGCAGGTGGGGAGCTGGGGCTCAAATCAGGATCTTATGCCGGTCCTTGCGCTTTGTGCCACATGCGCTTAACTGCTGCGCTACCGTCCGACTTCCTAAATACACACTTCTTATTCATTAACCCTAAACAATAATGACACTTGGCCAATCTATAAGCATGTAAGAGTGAGTATCTCTTACCATGCCAGTATGTGATGTGAACACTTAATAGTCCAAGTAGGCAGTACATTTTATTTTTCTCCCAGCCACAAGACAATGGGAAGACATTTTTCTCACCAGAGTAGGAGCAGGCTGAGGATGTTCCAGGCAGCCCTGGAGTGAACACTGTTCTTTTTCTTCTGAAACTCTTCCAGCTGCCACAGCATTTGTAAAAGACAATTAGTGGTCCTCAGTCAGAGGCATTTCCTGGCAACTATAGTGAAGATTTTGCAGAATCTGAGTCACTTTATCATATAACCAGAGCCATAGAAATACAGTTCTTTGATGCTTTAAATCTATACTCTGAGTGATTCCAGGCAGGGAAACAAAGGATTCCTTGCCATGAGGTCTCTGACAGTAGAAAGTAATGGGGCGAACACTTAGTACAGAATAGGTACAGACAGGTACAGACAGATCAGAAGCCAAGCAGACAAGAAATTAGCCCAGAAAAAAAAAGAAAGAAATTAGCCCAGAATGAAGACAGACATATTTCCCTTAGCCGCAGCTGCTTAAGCTTCACAAATATCTGAAGGGTACAGGCCCTGAGTTACTGATTTGTGAATGTATTCAACAGTCTATGCCAAATGCTAAATTAGGCTCATAGTGGTGAACAAGTAAAATCCCTGTAATCTTTTGTTACCATTTTTTTTTATTGTTGTAGTTATTATTGTAGTTAGTGATGTCGTCATTGTTGGATAGGACAGAAAGAAATAGAGAGGGGATAGGACAGAGAGAAATAGAGTTGCGTGAAGCAACTCTCCTGCAGATGGGGAGCCGGGGGCTCGAACCAGGATCTTTAGCCGGTTCTTGCGCTTTGCGCTGCTACATGCGCTTAACCTGTTGCGCTACCACCTGACTCCCTCCCTGTAATATTAGTCATATATATATATTTGAAGAAAGGAAAAATAAATTTACCAAAAATATAATCTTTGAGATGGAAATATGTAATATGCAAAAAGTGGAAAAATCAGAGTCAACTATAATTATACATATACATTATTATAGTTCTTTAGCCAGTAGTTAGTAATATCTAAGCTCTATTCTTTCTATTCCTTAGAAAGAATCTGATCATTCAACTAATCTTCCTGTTGCCTTTCAGAGCTTCAAGTAAAGAATATGTATAAGTACTATTAGAGTTAACTAAGCCCGAGTATGATCTATGCCCCAAGTAAGTTGTCAAGCAAATCAGCTTATCAGAATGGAGCCTAATATGGAAAATCGTCCAATAGAAAAAAACAAACAAACACTAGGGGCGGGGCAGTAGCGCTGCAGATTAAGAGCACATGGCTAGAAGCACAGGGACCTGATCCTGGTTCCAGTCCCTGGCTTCCCACCGGAGAGCAGGAGAGGTTGCTTCACAAGCAGTGAAACAGGTCTGCAGGTGTCTATCTTTCTCTCCCCGCTCTCTGTCTACCCCTCCTCTCTGTCCTATCCAACAACAATACTAATAACAACAACAAAGATAAACAACAAGAGCAACAAAAGGGGAAAAATAGCCTCTAGGAGCAGTGGATTCATAGTACAGGTAATGAGCCCAGCAATAACCCTGGAGGCTACATATATATATATATATATATATATATATATATAGAGAGAGAGAGAGAGAGAGAGAGAGAGAGAGAGAAGTGTTAAGTTAAAAGGAGCTGCTTGAAAATTAAAAGGATCCTCAGAATTTAAAGGTTCTTGAAAGCCAACAATGATCTTAATAAAATTTTTATTGTTCTATAGATTTATGCTTCATAAAGAATATATGCTATAGTCCTAACAGAACTGGAGTCATCACACTCCCAGATCTCAAATTGTATTATAGGGCCATTGTCATCAAAACTGCTTGGTACTGGGACATGAATAGACACACTGACCAGTGGAATAGAATTGAGATCCAGAAGTAAGCCTGCACACCTATGGACATCTAATCTTTGACAAAGGGGCCCAGACTATTACATGGGGAAAGCAGAGTCTCTTCAACAACTGGTGTTGGAAACAATGGGTTGAAACATGCAGAAGAATGAAACTGAATCACTGTATTTCACCAAATACAAAAGTAAATTCCAAGTGGATCAAGGACTTGGATGTTAGACCACAAACTATCAAATACTTAGAGGAAAATATTGGCAGAACTCTTTTCCACATACATTTTAAAGACATTTTCAATGAAACGAATCCAATAACAAAGAAGACTAAAGCAAGTATAAACCTATGGGACTACATCAAATTAAAAAACTTCTTCACAGCAAAAGAAACCACTACCCAAACCAAAAGACCCCTCACAGAATAGGAGAAGATCTTTACATGCCATACATCAGACAAGAGTTTAATAACCAACATATATAAAGAGCTTGCCAAACTCAACAAGACAACAAATAACCCCATCCAAAAATGGGGAGAGGACATGGACAGAATATTCACCACAGAAGAGATCCAAAAGGCCGAGAAACACATGAAAAAATGCTCCAAGTCTCTGATTGTCAGAGAAATGCAAGTCAAGACAACAATGAGATACCACTTCACTCCTGTGAGAATGCCATACATCAGAAAAGGTAACAGCAGCAAATGCTGGAGAGGGTGTGGGGTCAAAGGACCCATCCTGCACTGCTGGTGGGAATGTCAATTAGTCCAACCTCTGTGGAGAACAGTCTGGAGAACTCTCAGAAGGCTAGAAATGGACCTACCTTATGACCCTGCAATTCCTCTCCTGGGGATATATCCTAAGGAACCCAACACATCCATCCAAAAAGATCTGTGTACACATATGTTCTTGGCAGCACAATTTGTAATAGCCAAAACCTGGAAGCAACCCAGGAGTCCAACAACAGATGAGTGGCTGAGCAAGTTGTGGTATATATACACAATGGAATACTACTCAGCTGTAAAAAATGGTGACTTCACCATTTTAAGCCGATCTTGGATGGACCTTGAAAAAATCATGTTGAGTGAAATAAGTCAGAAACAGAAGGATGAATATGGGATGATCTCACTCTCAGGCCGAAGTTGAAAAACAAGATCAGAAAAGAAAACACAAGTAGAACCTGAAATGGAATTGGCATATTGCACCCAAGTAAAAGACTCTGGGGTGGGTGGGTGGGGAGAATACAGGTCCATGAAGGATGATAAATGACATAGTGGGGGTTGTATTGTTAAATGGGAAACTGGGAATGTTATGCATGTACAAACTATTGTATTTACTGTTTAATGTAAAACATTAATTCCCCAATAAAGAAATAAATTTTTAAAAAAGAATATATGCTATAGTCCTATATTGTGATTTTCAAATGCACTTTTATGTATATAGGGGGTATACAGTGTAAAACATAGTAAAGGTCACATGAGATGTGTGTTCCCCCAAATTCTTTGGTATTTATCCCATGGAATGGTGGAGTCTAATTATAGAGCCAGAAAAATAGCTCACTTGGATAGTGTGCAGCTTTGCCATGTGCTTGACCCAGGTTCAAGCGTGGCCCCCACTGCACTAAAGGGAACTTTGTTGGCTGCGCCCAGACAACCCCGCGCACCACGCCCACAGCCCCGCAGCCCGCAGGAGCCCGATGCCACCACGCAGGAGCCTGATGCCAACACGCTGGAGCCCGATGCCACCACACAAGAGCCCGATGCCAACACGCAGGAGCCCGATGCCACCACGCAGGAGCCCGATGCCACCACACAAGAGCCCGATGCCAACACGCTGGAGCCCGATGCCACCACGCAGGAGCCCGACGCCAGCACGCAGGAGCCTGATGCCACCACGCAGGAGCCCAATGCCAGCACGTAGGCCAGCCCACAGGAGCCGGCTCTCCACCGCGTGGCGCAGGGCACTGGACGTGTGATCCCTCCATGCTGCTCGGCCACTGCAAGCAGAGCAGCAGACATGGCAGGGCCATGGGACAGGGCCGTGGTGGCCTATCATGGCCGCCACCCCTGGGCACCTAGGCCCATGCCTTCTACAAGACTGGCCTGCCTGCCCTCTTGCTATGAATTCTGGAATTATCCCGGACCTCCCGGACCCCCGGGCTCCCTGCCGAAACTGGGCACACGAGATCTCCAGCTGCCAGTCCGGTCTGAAGGCAGACAAGCTGGAGTACGCAGAGATTTGTACAGAGATCACAACCTGCAATTCCTAGAAGTGAAGCTGTGCGGGAAGCCACCTCCGGATGGTGAACCCCCCCCAACAACTAAGACAGTACATATCTAAATTCGTGTTTAAAATGACATGTCTTCGTAACAAAGGTTTCTCTCCTTGTGTATTAATGACCATGTTTATGTGTATGTTTAAAGTTTGGTAAACAGTAACTTTAAGACTAAATTCTTACTAGTCAAAGTTAAATGAAAAAGGTTTTCAATGTAATTCTCATAAAGATAAAATTAACTTACATTTAAAGTCTGAGGTAAAAATTAGTTAACAATCAATATATTTTAACTAAGTTGGTCTAAACAAAAGGTTAAATAGACTTGTTGATGTGTAAAACTCTTCATTACCTTCTCTATTAGAAATGGTAGATCGCACAATGGCTATGCTAATTATTCTCATGCCTGAGGTTTCCTTTCCTGAGTACAACGTGACTCCATCTTGAATGGGTGTAACAAAAGGTTAAAAGACGTTGTTGATATGTAAAAGTCTCAAATTCCTTCTCTATTAAAAATATGCTAATAACAAGTTTTGTTTCATAGTAAGTAAATTGCAGCCAGCTGCCTTTGGGACTCTAGGCCGTTCCCCGCCCCCATGCAAATGCCCGTCAAGACAAGTACGCCCCCCAGAGGCAAGAAATTTTTTTTAAGCTGATAAAGTTTAACCCACAAAGGCAAATATGGCCCCCTCAGGCCTTCCCTTGGCAGCACACTGGTTCTTGTTACTTGCTTACATGTTTCTCCATGTTTGTGCCAGTTTCTTTTTATAAAAATGCCTGTATGATATATGTTTCTGTTCACCCCACACCCTTGAGACTGTAGTCATTTAGTTAAAATGAAAAGGGGGAATTGTTGTATGCTTTACATTGGGTTCTAGTTCTCCCCTGCCAGAGAATTGGATCAGTCCAGTTAGTTTCACGGGCCCGCTTGGCCCTGCCCCAAGGAACCCCAAGAGAGGGTTCCAGAGTTCCAGAGTTGGAGAGTTGCAGAGTTCAAGAGTGCTTGTGCCGCCACAAAGAGACAGCAGAGTTCTGCTTGGTGATTAGTTTGTTTTAGTTTATGAATCGTTGTTCCTGAATAAAGAAATACAGCTTCTCTGCCCAGCCGTCATCTCCACGTCTCTGTTACCCGCCCGTGAAGCTAGCCCGGCCAGTTAGAGCCTCCGAAAAATTTTAACAACAGAACTTGTATGTTGTAGTCTCTTTCTCTCTCTTTAATCATCTTTATTTATTGGATAGAGACAGTTAGAAATTGAGAGGGAAGGGGGAAATAGGAAGAGAGACACCTGCAGCCCTGCTTTACCACTCGCAAAGGTTTCCTCCTGCAGTTGGGGACCTGGGTCTTGAACCTGGGTTCTTGTGCGTTGTAATTTGTGAGCCACCACCCAGCCCATTGCCTCTATCTAAAAATAAGTTATTAAGTAAAATTTTACAAGATAAAAAGTTCAAGGGTGTCGGGCGGTAGCACAGTGGGTTAAGTGCACGTGGCAAAGCCCAAGGACCAGTGGAAGGGTCTGGGTTCAAGCTCCTGGCTCCCCACCTGCAGGGGAGTCGCTTCACAGGCCGTGAAACAGGTCTGCAGGTGTCTCTCTTTCTCTCCCCCTCTCTGTCTCCTCTCCTCTCTTGATTTCTCTCTGTCCTATCCAACAGTGACACCAACAATAATAATAACCACAACAAGGCTACAACAACAACAAGGGCAACAAAAGGAGAAAAAATAGTCTCCAAGAGCAGTGGATTCATGGTGCAAGCATGGAGCCCCAGCAATAACACGGGAGGCAAAGAAAAAAAAAGAAAAGAAAAAGAAAAAAAGAAAAAAAAGGGCAAAAAAGAAAAAAAAGGGCAAAAAAAAGATAAAAAGTTCAAATTGCATGAAGAATGTGTACAAGCCCAAAAACTGACTTTAATTACTACCTAAACTGTCCAAAGGGGGGGGACTTAGTGTATCAGGTTTAGAGCAAGAACTGAGTAGATTGTTTTTATATTTAAAAATAACTTATAGTTGTAAACTATTTAACAATTTAAAGATCACTTTCACATACACAACCACATTTAAGTTATTCAAAACCACAGGTGCATGTATTCTAAGTAATATTTTGGAGACTTTTGGAAACTTTGAGTTGTTTGAGGTCATAAGTAAATGGCAAAAGATGGGAGTCGGGCTGTAGCGCAGTGGGTTAAGCGCAGGTGGCACAAAGCACAAGGACCCGTGTAAATGGCAAAAGACAATAAACTCAAAAGCTATCTCACTTGAAGGAGGAAATTACTTTTCACCAGAGTCCTGTGTGTGTGCATTCTTTCTCAATCACCTCCATTTGCATGATTTCACCCAGGGACCAGCTGATGTTACACCTGGTTGAGTGCACACATTGCCCTGCTCAAGGACCCAGGTTCAAGCTCACAGTCATTCCCTGAAAGGAGGTGGGGCTGGGGAAGCTTCACAAATGGTGAAAGCAGTGCTACAGATGTCTCACTTTCTCTCTTTCTCTCTATTTCCCCTCCTTTCCCAAATCCCTCTCTCCTATAAAAAAGTAATGATAATTAAATGATTTGAAAAGAATATCACCCAAAGTGGAAGGCAACACTTGCTGCTCCCCAGTTGCAACACAGCTTGCAATGAAAAACCTAGATATCAAAAAAGAAAAAAGAAAAGAAAAAAGAAAAACCCAGATATCTTCTGCCAATCAGGTTATCAGTGTTAAGCAGGAGCAACCTACTCTGGCTGATTTAAGCTGGAAAAAGAATCTACTGAAAAAGTCTTGAACATCTCCTGGAGTCCTTGTGTAGTCATGAACCAGGACCTATACTCAGACTGGTCCAAAAATGACATGAGACCCATCCACTGTAGCTTGTACCTCCATTCCTCTAACCCTGAACACTGGATATTGTCACTAAAGACACTGCCCATGTCTCCAAATAGCCACCAGCCAGCTTTGTATTAGGCTCCTTCTTTACACCTTCATTCCAGAGCCTAAGACTGCTTCCACCCAGCCTGGGCTCCTATTGTCAACTTTTAGAGGGGAGAAAGCTGACTCTGCTTCTCACAAGGTATCAGATTTCTCTGTCACAGAAGATGAAAAGACAAAAGGAGTCAATGACTTCCACCTATGCTGAAGACTTCCAACTCAGAACTGAAGTTGGTATGGATTGTGCACCAACATGAGTCTGCAGAGGCTTTGTGCAAATGGAAACCAGCAGTTAAACAAGGCTATGTGACTCTATTTTCACTGGCCTAGTAATAATGTTTAGGTTTTTTTAAAAAAATATTTATTTATTTATTCCCTTTTGTTGCCCTTGTTTTTTTATTGTTGTAGTTATTGTTGTTGTTGTTGTTGTTGTTGATGTCGTCTTTGTTGGACAGGACAGAGAGAAATGGAGAGAGAAGGGGAAGACAGAGAGGGGAAGAGAAAGAGAGACACCTGCAGACCTGCTTCACTGCTTGTGAATCGACTCCCCTGCCGGTGGGGAGCCGGGGGCTCAAACTGGGATCCTTATGCAGGTCCTTGGGCTTTGCGCCACATGCGCTTAACCTGCTGTGCTACCGCCTGACTCTCTAGGTTTTTTGGTTGTTTTTTTTTTTTTTTAAAGCATCCATTATCTGCCATTCATCATCACGGGGCAGGTATATGACCAATTTGATATCCCTTACTATAAAGGATAAACTTCAGTGCTCTCAAATATAAGGGCCCTTTCTGAGACCTTGTACATAATTTTGTTTTATTACAAGAAGTCATCAAGTTATCTAGTCATGTACCCCCATAAAACTTAGGCTCACTACTGAGCATTCTCCTAAATACTTTATATCAATAGCTATACCTCTAATTGTCACAATCATATAAGGTAGGTAATAAAAGGCAAGCAATAAATTTTGTGTTTGTGATCAGTTTCTCACATCTACATCCACATTAATTAGTTTTTATTTGTTAGTTTGTTTTGTTTCTCTAAAAGGATGGTTTTGTCTATGACCATATCACCTTGAACACACCTGACTGTGTCTGATCCTGAAAGTATGGTTTCTTTGCTGAGATTTCCTACTCAGTTATATTTCCCAGCCCCCCTTTCAGCTATGTCCTCAGTAAGTGTTTTTTTTTAGATAGAGATAAAAGGCAAAGAGAGAAGAGAGACAAAGAAAGTGTGTGTGTGTGTGTGTGTGTGTGTGTGTGTGTGTGAGAGAGAGAGAGAGAGAGAGAGAGAGCTCTAGTGTTCTAGTGGCTTGCAAAATGTGATGCACACAGAGATGCACTACTTAAATTCTTCATCAAATGAAGCACTCACTGCTTGCCAGCAAGAAGCACAGACAGCTGACAGCTTTCCTTTCTGTCTCAGAAAGATGCCTCGCCAATGACTGCACAAGGTAGTGGTGGCACAAAGACTACACCGTTTCTCTCCAACATAGGACTCCTCCAGTGGGAAGCCTTTACTCTAGAATTCTTTTGAGGATTGAAAGAAATGTGTCAAGAGCATCCTGCTCTGAGGGGTTCCCCAGTCAAATCCCACTTCCTTTCCTTTTTCTCTCATAAATAGTTAGCATCCCCGATTCTACCTCAGCATCGGCTCCCCAGAGAGCCCAATTTGCTACAAATAATTCATTTAGTTTATAATGCACTACCATTGCTTTGGGCTAGGCCCAGTGAGGACGGCTTATCTCTGTTCCATGTGGTTCTTCAGCCTCCAACAGATCAGTGGAACTTGTGCAGATGGACCTGTTCACGTGGCAGCTAGGAAGGAGCCCAGAAATGAAAGCAGGGAGTCCTTTGAAGTCTGGGCTCAGAACTGCCCCACAACATCACTCCTGTCACTGTACTAGCAAAAGGTGACTGGCAGTTTCAAGAAGAAAATAGATGCTACCTTTTCAGTAGAGCTACGGAGTCACAGTGCAGAGCTTATATACACAACAGAGTGAAGATTATTATTGATATGCCATGGCGACATGAGGTACAGTCCAGTGATTAAGTTGTCACCAATAAAATGTTAGCAAAAATAAAGTGTGTATTTATGAGTCTGTGACTTCAGAAAACAGTCTGTGACTCTTCTACACTCTTTCTCCCTCCCCTTGATCTGGAGTCTATCTGGGTTTTTGTTTTGTTTTGTTTTTAACATTAATAGACCAAAATTTGCCAGCGGAGAGCGGGAACACAGTCTGTCCAGTTTTAATATGCAGATAATATCAGTGTGGAGCAACACTTTATTTTATTTATATTTAAAAATCTTTTTTAAAATTATCTTTATTTATTGGATAGAGACAGCCAGAAATTGAGAGGGTAGGAGAAGATAGAGAGAGAGAGAAAGAGAAAGGGCTGCAGCACTGCTTTACCACTTGCAAAGTTTTCCCCCTGCAGATGGGGACCAGGGAGCTCAAACCCTGGTCCTTGCACATTGTAACATTTGCACTCAACCAGGTGTACCACCACCTGGCCCCTGCACAACACTTTAGAAAGAACCTAGGATGTTGAATAACAAAAGAGTAGAGCTGCCTCTTGATCAGGATCTTTAACAGCCTGTCTGACAAGAGAGAGAAATACCTTTTTTCAAATACTACCATGTTTTGACACTTATTGTTATGTATATTGTGGTTACCCTAACTCATGCATATCTAAACTGATGTAGGCACTAAACACTGAGAAAAAGTGAAGACATTTAGGAGGAATCTGAGTGAACTTTGCTATATACTTTATAGTGTAATCTATTTTTCCCGAGAGTCCCCCAGTCAAGGTCTTCATCACTTTTCAAAGTGGATTTTCACTGTTTTTTCTCCCAGAAAAATCAATATGTGGAGCTGTATCTTAAGAAAGCATGGGGAGATAGTATAATGATTATTCAAAAAACTTTCATGCCTGAGGCTCAAGGTCCCAGCTTCAGTTCCCAGCACCACAAGTCAAAGTTGAGTAGTGCCTGACATATATGTGTGTGTGTGTGTGTGTGTGCATGTGCGTGTGTGTGTGTATCTCCCTTTCTCTCTTTTACTTGTGTGTCATATTAAAAATAAGCAAATAAATAAGATATATATATATATTAAAATTTCATGAGGCTGCTTACATGTGGCTTACAGAATTATAACTCTATTGTTCAGAGAGACTGAAGTTACAAAGCAAGTAGTAACCCAAACAGTTATAAAACTGCCCTTCTCCATTCCCTGCCACCCCCATGAATATAATAGAGATACCACTCTGAGTAGTCAAGAGAGTAAGTAAAGAGGCTTCCCATTTTATCTACTGGCTAATGATCTACAGGAATGCATTACAGAACTGAGGCCAGGATTCTACGACTAATACTCTCTTTGGAGAAAGAGAAGCCAGAGAATTCTATCAAATCATCTTCTTGTCAGACTTGCTCTTTAGATGAAATTGTGATGCATTTGGAATCTATTAATTAATTTGATGAGGAAACAGCTAGATTGATACCAACTATGCCAAATCATAAAGGTGGCTCGTGCTCCAGCCAAGAATCAGAAGAGTAATTGAAACTGGTTTAAGTTTGGCAAAATAATGTAACTTTTTTCCAGGGAGCTTTGTTTCTCTGGCCAAAATTATAATACAGTGTTTCCATATTTCTCTAAGAAATACACACACACACACACACACACACACACACACACACACCACAAATAAAAAGGATTATATGGGAAACACAACATTTTATAATTATACTACTAGGCCAAGATTTAGTATCTTATAATTTTCTGCAACTGAGTAGAAGGTACAAAAAGTCCAAATCCTGGCACTACATTTTGTTTTCCACTTCCAAATAATAGTTTTAAATCTTAGGGATTAAACAGATTCAAGAAGAAATTTATATACACAATTTACCTCACTTATCTGAATATACACTTGATTAGTTTAATGTTCCTTGAATACAAGTTTCTAAGCAACAGTACATTTGAGAAATTTACTGTCAGCTAATTTAAAATAAGATTTTACAAACATCTTCATATAATTCAAATCTACACTCATAACAATAGTTATTTTGAGGGCAAGGGTAGATAACATCATGGTTATGCAAAGAGATTCTCATGCCTGAGGCTCCTCAGTCCTGGGTTCAGTCCCCAACACCACCATAAGCCAGAGCTGAGCAGTGCTCTAGTAAAGAAAAAAAGAGGGGAGTTAGGTGTAGCATAGCAGGTTAAGTGCACATGGCATAAAGGCAAGGACCGGCTTAACATCCCGGTTCCTTGGAGCCTGCTCCCCAACTTCAGAGGAGTCACTTCACAGGCGATGAAGCAAGTCTGCATGTGTCTATCTTTCTCTCCCCCCTCTGTCTACACCTCCTTTCTCCATTTCTCTCTGTCCTAGCTAACAATGACGACATCAATAACAACAATAATAACTACAACAATAAAACAACAAAGGCAACAAAAGGGAATAAATAAATATTTTTAAAATTATAATAAAAAAGAAAAGAAAAACTGGGAAATGTTATGCATGTACAAACTATTGTATTTTTTATAGTTTTTTAATATTTATTTATTTTCCCTTTTGTTGCCCTTGGTTTTTTATTGTTATTGTGGTTATTATTGTTGTTATTGATGTCATTGTTGCTAGATAGGACAGAGAGAAATGGAGAAAGGAGGGGAAGACAGAGAGGGGGAGAGAAAGATAGACACCTGCAGACCTGCTTCACAGCTTGTGAAACTAACTCCCCTGCAGGTGGGAGGCCGGGATTCGAACTGGTTTCCTTGAGCCAGTCCTTTCAGGTCCTTGCATTTCGCGCCACGTGTGCTTAACCCACTGAACTACCGCCTGACTTCCACACACTATTGTATTTTACTGTCAACTATAAACCATGAATCCCCCAATAAAGAAATTATTTAAAAAAAAGAAAATGTTTAAAAAATGTTTATTTCACGCAAAATACTTCAAGCAATAATGTTGTCAGAATTGTTTTTGTAGACAACTACTAACTTGATCTTTTTAATTAAAGTGACATTTATTATAAGATTATGTAATCAATAGAAATCAATATTTGTATTATGATACTAAGTTCAGCATTAAAAGTCCAGTTATTTCCTTCATTGTAGAAATGACCGCTTTCCCCAACTTATCCACCCTCCTTCACCTTTACCTGCTAGCAACTTGAAAGTTCGTGACTCAACTAAGCATGAAGCTGGTATAATCTTTACAGACTATCTAATCCAGTTCATCATATTAAAGATGTTAAAGAGAGAAACAGAAAAAGAGAAAGAAGGAAAGGAAGGAAGGGAAGAAGGAAGAAAGGAAGAAAGGAAGAAAAAAGGAAGAAAAGGAGAAAGAGAACCTGAGACAGGGCTACTGATGAATTCAAGATGATGATGGTTTTGGAAGTCCTTATAACTCACTTCCCTATTCTTACTGATGTTTTTCTTAATAAATTATGAAAATTAAGAGAAGAAATAAACTCCAAAAGGCAGATCTCAGAATCATAATCAAAACTATTTCTTTGTACCATTAAAGAACAGTTAATACAATATTCTTCCCATATGCAAGCACATGGTAGATTGGCAATATTATTTGAGTGAGTCAATTCCTCCAGGCTAATGAATAGCACAAACAGCCAAATTCACTCATTCTGTGTGTTCTTTGTTCAAAACTTAATCTCTACTTCACCTGACCAGCTCCCTTCCTCCTTTAAGTTTCAGTCTAAATATCACTTCCGTAAGTAAACCTTTTCCTTCCCCAGTCTTAAATACAATGGTATTTATTTTTTTCACAGCTTTGATCAGCAGTTCATTTAAAATTATGGGTAAAATCTAAGACCTTGGGAGAACTATGGTGATTATCATTGAGGAGTGGGGGTGGTGAGGGTACAGAGTTTTGGTAGTGGGAGTGGTATAGAAATATACCCATATTAATTTATAATTTGTAAACCACTGTTAACTAAGAAAAGAGTCTTTGAGGGGGTCTGGCGGTAGCACAGCAGGTTAAGTACACATGGCGCCAAGTGCAAAGACCTGCACAAAGATCCCAGTTCGAGCCCCTGGCTCCCCTGCCGCAGGGGGTCGCTTCACTAGCGGTGAAGCAGGCCAGCATGTGTCTTTCTCTCCCCCCTCTGCCTTCCCCTCCTCTCTCCATTTGTCTCTGTTCTATCCAACAACAACTACATCAATAAGAGCAACAGTAATAACCACAACAACGATGAAACAACAAGGGCAACAAAAAGGGGAAAATAGCTTCCAGGAGCAGTGGACTCGTAGTGTAGGCACCGAGGCCAGCAATAACCCTGGAGGCAAAAAACAACCAAAAAAGGCTTTGAACCTAAAATAAATATAGAAACATGACCAGAAGTTCCTTATCAGGATTTTCTGTCTTTAGCATTATTTAGCATTATTAGTTCTTATACCTGCACTAGTATTGCCCCAGAATAAGTACACTATAACTATTTACTGAAAATATGAGTGAATAAGCTAATGAACAAATAACATGTGACTCAACTCTATAGGAGAATAAATCATTTATCTCTTCTTGAGTTGTTTAAAATGAGATAGGAAAGTAAACAGGAAAAATAAACAAACCAGTCATGATTAGACATCTGAAACTTATCATTCATTCCAGTCCAAAGGCAGAACACAGACAAAATTGCAGCAAGGGAATAAAGTGACTCTGAAGCAACACATTAAAAAAGAGAAAACGGGGGGGGGGGGGGGGGAGGGGGGTTGTCTGGCAGGCCATTTAAAAATATACCTGCATTTCCCACAGTAAGTTAGAAGAGCAGGTTATCTTTCAAGCAAGCACAGCAGTGCTTGGACAGCAGTTTTATCTTTCATACAAACGTAACTGAATGAACTGAAAGATAGTTGAATTGTTGGTAACTGTTATGTAAAGATCAAGGAGGAGCACCAAGAACTATCATGTTACAATTTTAAAATGAGAATTCAAAAACCTATAGGCAAATTGTTGTTGAAAAGTCTCCAGAGAAACTCAATTGACTTACTAGACAACCAACAAAAATAAACTCAAGCTTATCACTGTATCTACCATTAGGGAGACAAAATATCAGAACTAGTTTTTCAAAATGAAGTCAGAAAAAGGAATTATCAGCCAAAAATTAATGGTGTGACATTAAACAAAGGGAAAAACTGGTTACAGTTTCATAAATTACAAAAATAAATAAAAGGAAGTAGCATACAATGGTTTATAGATATGGTTTCACACACACCTTGCAACTGAAAAAAAAAAAAATCAAGTTCCACAGAGGAAATACATACTGAGTGAAGTTTTTATCATCAAAGCCCAAAGTAGGTTCAATATAGCAAGGTTTCTAGACACAAGAATCAAAGAGACAATCCCCAAAGGAGGAAGGTTTAGAGGACTCCTTATATCACCAAATAAGCACAGCAGAGGAGACATGGGAAAAGAGAAAGAGAGAGGAGAATGACAGTGAAAATCTTGAAGAGAGTAATGAGAAAAGTGTTGCTCTCAAAACTCCAAGTACCAACAATAGTGAAATTAAGAAAGAAAATAAAAACCATTGGTGTTAATTGGCAAAATAAAACACAAAATGCAAATACATAGTTTCTGTGGCTGTTCTGGTTTACATAATACTTCTAGTAAATTATCTTAAATTTCATGAAATCTCCTTCAATGAAGATCTTTGACTTAGAAATGCTATATTTTTCTTTTTTTAAAAAAATTTATTTTATTTTTTTTGAGAGAGATGCAGAGAGAGACAGAGAGAAAAACACCAGAGCACTGCTCAGTTTTGGCTTATGGTGGTGCGGGAGATTGAATTTGGGATTTAGGAGCCTCAAGCATGAGAGTCTGTTTGCATAACCATTATGCTGTCTCCCCCGCTGAAATGCTATATTTTTCATAGTTGAGAGTTACTTTCTGTGTTTTGTTTTGTTTTGTTTTTTGTAAGTCATCAATCATCAACTGGTATACTATTAGTTAAAAAGGGTATCATCAAAAAAAAAAGGGTAATTTACCTTTTCTTAATATCCTGACTTAGATTCCTCACTCTCAAGCATGAGGCTCTGAGTTCAATCCCTGTCAGCACATGTACCAGAATGATGTCTGGTTCTTCTCTCTCTTTCTTTCTCTCTTTTAAAATTTTTTTTTCTATTTATTTATTTATTTTCCCTTTTGTTGCCCTTGTTTTTTATTGTTGTTGTAGTTATTATTGTTGCTATTGATGTCTTCGTTGTTGGGTGGGACATAGAGAAATTAAGAGAGGAGGAGAAGACAGAAAGGGGGAGAGAAAGACAGACACCTGCAGACCTGCTTCACTGCCTGTGAAGCGACTCTCCTGCAGGTGGAGAACCGGGATCCTTGTGCTTTGTGCTTTTTGCCACCCATTCTTAGCCTGCTGCACTACCGCCCCACTCCTGGCCGCCTCTCTCTCCTCCTTTCTCATGAATAAATAAATAAAAATATATATACATAAAAGACTAGAAGGTGGGGGTGGGGAGATAGCATAATGATTATGCACATAAACTTTCATGCCTGAGGCTCCAAGGTCCCAGATTCAATCCCCCATATCACCATAAGCCAGAGCTGAGCAGTGCTCTGGTAAAAACAAAATTAAAATTAAAAAAGAAAAGGAGAAAGACAGACACCGGAGACACACAATAGCACCACTCTGCCACCTGGGGTATTTCCCCCACATGGGTTTTCAGCATGGTAAGGCATGGGCCCAACTGAGTGAGTGAGCAATCTCCCAACCCCAGGCACCAGCTATTTAATTTTTTATAATTAAAAAATAATAATAGGGAGTTGGGCTGTAGTGCAGCGGACTAAGCGCAGGTGGCGCAAAGCACAAGGACCGGCATAAGGATCCCGGTTTGAACCCCGGCTCCCCACCTGCAGGGGAGTTGCTTCACAGGCGGTGAAGCAGGTCTGCAGGTGTCTATCTTTCCTCCTCTGTCTTCCCCTCCCTCTCTCCATTTCTCTCTGTCCTATCCAACAATGACAACAATAATAATAACTACAACAATAAAACAACAAGGGCAACAAAAGGGAATAAATAAATAAAATAAATATTTAAAAATTTTTTTTAAAAAATAATAATAATAAAACTTTCTGTGGTCCGGGAGGTGGCGCAGTGATAAAGCTTTGGACTCTCAAGCATGAGGTGCCGAGTTCGATCCCAGGCAGCACATGTGCCAGAATGATGTTTGGCTCTTTCTCTCTCCTCCTATCTTTCTCATAAATAAATGAAATCTAATAAAAAAAAAACTTTCTGTCAACTCTAAGGGTATAAAGTCTCTGAGGTTTTGCTCTCAAGCTCTATGCTTATTTCAATATACACTGGAAGCAGACATGAACTGATACTATGGACCACACTTTGAGAAGCACTAGTCTAATAAGTGCTTCCCAAATACCATGGTGAAGTTTTCACTGGGTACATAGTCAATGAGGGAAATTATAAGCAAGCAAACATTAGAGACTCCATCTTGTTCTTCCTGTGATAGCTCATCCTCTCCTTGGCCTTTATCATGAGCATCTCTTAACATTAAAGAATGTTCTTATGTGGCTGGGAGTTAGTATAATGCTCATGCAAAATGACTTTCATGTTTGAGGCTCCAAAGTCTCAAGTTCAATCCTCAGTTCTGTTGGATAGTATGCAAGCTCCCCCTGGCTTCTGCTTAACCATATGCCTATATAGGGATAGATTTAATCCCATTCAAAGCTTTGGTCTATTTACATAAATCACTTTTACATTTACATAAAGCACCACACTCCCTCCAGGGCATTGGTGGTTTAGTGGTAGAATTCTCACCTGCTCCACCCCCTCTCCTTGTCACACCCTGATCCTCTCCTTGTCACACCCTGATCTTCCACCAGTCACTTTTCGCTCCATCCTCTCTATATCACATCCTGTTTCCACCCTACTTGGAGAGTATAAAAACAGCTGCTCTTCTGATTAAAGACACTTGGAAATTGCTTTCTGGCTCCGAGAGTTCCAGAGTGTATCTCCTGCGAAGTTAGTGCGGCACAAGTTCCTGATCCCTCTCCCACGCAGCAGCCTAGATTGGCTCCAGTTGAGTTCTCTCCAACCCAGAGAGCACTAGCTCGGGAAGAAGCAGCCTCAGGCTATCCCGGCAAGTTCCACCACAAGCCAAAGCTGAGCAGTGCTACAGACTCTTTCTGTACCTCTCCCTCCCTCATTAAAAAAATTAAATGGGGGGTGGCGGTGGGGGTGTAGATAGCATAACGGTTATGCAAAGAGACTTTCATGCCTGAGGCTCCAAAGTCCCAGGTTCAATTGCCCCGCACCACCATAAGCCAGAGCTGAGCAGTACTCTGGTAAAAACAAAAACAAAACAAATGTATAAATAAATAAAATAAAATAAAACAGGGGGTCAGGCTGTAGTGCAGCAGGTTAAGTGTGGCCTAAGTATCCCGGTTGGAGCCCCTGGCTCCCCACCTTCAGGGGATTTGCTTCACAAGTGGTGAAGCATGTCTGCAGGTCTTTCTCTCCCCATCTCTTCCCCTCCTTTCTCCATTTCTCTCTGTCCTATCCGGCAACAACAACATCAATAACAACAATAATAATAAGCACAACAATGATAAAAACAAGGGCAATAAAAAAGGGGAAATATATATATATATATATATATATATATATATATATATATTAAAATTAAAAAATAAAACAAAACAGTGGAGCCAGGCAGTAGAGCACCAGGTTGAGCCCACATGGCAGGAAGCCCAAGGATTCCCTTTCCAGTCCCCGGCACTCCACCTTCAGGAGGGTCACTTCACAAGTGGTGAAGCAACTTGTTTCTGTAGTGTAGTGGTTATCACATTCGCCTCACACAAGTGGGAAAGCAGGTCTACAGGTGTCTATCTTTCTCTCCCCTTCTCTGACTTCCCTTCCTCTCTTGATTTCTCTCTGTCCTCTCTTGTTGTCCAACAACAAGAACAATAACAACATCATAACAAAATGGAAAAAATGGCCTCCAGGAGCAGTGGATTCCTAGAGCAGGCACTAAGTTCCAGCAATAACCCTGGAGGCAAAATAAATAAACAAACAAAACAGTGTATTTCATCAAAGCAAGAAACTCTGGGGAAAGTGTAGGGAATAAAGGGGTGGGAGAGAACAGTGAGGGTCAAGTGCATAATGTAATTACATGCATGTGACAATGACTGCACTGTAAAGCATTAACTCCCTGAATAAAAAAAATCAAATAAATAGTATAGTAAAAAATAAAATGAATAAAAGTATATATTTTTAAAAAGTTCTTATGCATTATGAATGTTGCCTAGCTTAAAGTTAGTCATGGATGAATGGGGAGATCAAACACCAGGCTCACCAGAGAGATCTCTGAAAGCTGTCACACAGACTTCTAGGGAATATGTTACTTAAGAATGTATTTCAATTGGTGGGGAAGATAGTACATTGAGCATACAAAAGTCTTTACTGCCTGAGGCTGTGAATCCCTCACACCACCATAAACCAGAGCAGAACAGTGCTCTGGTTAAAAAAAAAAAAAAAAAGAGCATCTCAAAGCTTCATACCTAGCAAATCATCATGCCCTAGAGACTATATCCTATGATTCACCAAATCACTAAGGCCAGCCAGCCATCAAGAGAAATAAAAGCAAACATAAACAAACAGAACCATATCTCACTAAAAACTTCAGCACAGGGAGTCGGGCAAGGACTGGCATAAAGATCCTGGTTCAAGCTCAGGCTCCCCACCTGGAGGGGGAGTCACTTCACACGTGGTGAAGCAGGTCTGCACGTGCCTTTCTCTCTCCCTCTTCATTTCTCTCTCCCTCTCCATTTCTCTCCATTTCTCTCTCCTCTCTCCATTTCTCTCTGTCCTATCCAACAACGACAACATCAATAACTACAACAACAATAATAAAAAAAAAACTTCAGCACAGTGAAAGAAAGTATCATCAAAATGGAAAGAAATCTTACTTAACAGGAGAGAATATTTATATGTCACATATTCCACAAGGGGCGAGTATCCAAAATATATAAAGAGATCATAAAACTTAGCAACAACAACAACAAAGCAACATGATTTTTTTTAAATGGATGGAGAATCTGAATAAACACTTCTTTAAAAACAGCATACATATTACCAACAGGCATATGGAAAGATATTTATCACCTCTTATTATTAAGGGAATGCAAATCAAAACAACAGTGAGCTATCACCTCACACCTGTGAGAATGACTACTACCCAAAGGCAAGAAACAACAAGCTTTGGAGAGAATAGAGAGAAGGAAACACTTTGGGTGGGGATGTACACTGGTAAAGCCATTGTAGAAAGCATTATATAAAGATCCTAATATAGAAATCCCATATGGGCCTGGGGAGATAGCATAATGATATTAGAGAGTCTCATGAGTTAGGAAAGGTCTCACCAGACTATTGAAGCTGGAGGGTTGACATCCTAGGCCTAGCATCTCTGGACACAGTCCAAAGTGAAACATGTTGAGGTGGCATTGGTTGCCTTGATCTGGTTGATCAGCTCTGATTGATCTGATCAGCAGATGCAGTATCAAATAGTATGGATGAAGAAAAGCATGAAGGAAGATGAGCAAAGCCCCAGAGGTTTCAGGACTGAGAGAAATATGGATTTTTAAAGAGCATGAGGAAGGTTCCTGCTGTCTTTAAGTTTAAGAAGGCAGTAGATAGTTATTAGTATAACCAAATTATTTGGGAACTTGGTTTACTTTGAAAATCCCATGGTTAGGATTTACTGTACCATACATTACCTCACTAAGATATATGTTATTTAATATAATTTATAAATAGCCATATCTTAGATAGTGATAGGGCCAGTTTCTTTTAGTCTCCCTGGTATAAGACTACAGGTGATTTAATAATTTTAAAGAAGTTATTATTAGAAATTCTTTAACAATTTAAGCAGTGTTAGAATTCAATCAGTTTACAAATTTGAAACATTAAATGCTTAGACTAAAGGACTATCTATTCATGTATAAATCTTTTAATTTTTATTATCTTTATTTATTTTTTATTGGCTAGAGACAGTCAGAAATTGAGAGGGAAGGGGGAAATACAAAAGGAGAGAGACAGAGAGACATCTGCAGCTCTGCTTCATCACTCATGAAGCTTCCCCCCAACCCCCTACCCCTGCAGATGGCGACTAGGGGCTTGAACCTGGTCCTTGATCACTGTAACAAGTGCACTCAACCAGGTGTGCTACCACTCAGCCCCCTCATCTAATAATTTATGCATTTAAAAGCTCTAGACTGTCGATCTATTTTCCCTCTCATATTGAATAGTGATTTATAAGACTATAAATTAATAGGAGTATGTATTAAAACCATGGAGTACCTCACTGTTGTCTTTATTTGTATCTCTCTGACAATCAATGACTTGGAGCACTTTTTCGTATGTCCAATGACATTTTGTATCTCTTCTTTAGTAAATATTCTGTTCAAATTTTCATTCTTGAAGTTCTGAGGCCCCAGGTTCACTCTCCAGCACTGCCATAAACCAGAGCTGAGTGATACCCTGGTCTCTCTCTGTGTGTCTGTATCTCTCTCATTTAAATAAATAAATATTTTTAGTCCCATATAATACAGTTCTCCACTTATGATGATTTACCCCAAAACCCCACACAATTTTGAAAAGAATATTAAAGCATTATTAATAATAGCCAAGAACTGGAAAGAATTTAAGTGCTCGTTTATAATTAAATAAAAATGTGGCATATATGTACAAAGTGGAATTTTACTCAACTTAAAAAAGAACAATAGTTTTAAGTGTCAGGAGATGGCTCAGTGGGTAAAGTGTACTCCTCACCATGAGTGAGGTCTGATTCCCTACACAACATGGGAATACCAAGGACAGAACTAAGGGAACTCCATGGTAGTGATTGATGTCTCTCCTCTTCTCTCTCTCTCTCTCCTCCCTCTCTCCTCTCTCTTTTTAGAGAATATAGGGTAAAATGACATCAGGAAGTCCTCTCAGTGGTAGTATATGAACTTGAGGCTCCAGGTTCCTTCCTTGATACCACACTAAAAGCAAAAATGATGAGGTCCTGCTATCTGTATGTTCGGATGAGTCTAGAGGGAATAAGTAAGATGGAGAAAGACAAACAGCATATGATTTCACTCATGTGTGGAATACAGAGAAACCAAACAAATAGATGAACTAAATAAAACAGAAATAACTTGTTAGACTAATTAGTGGTTACCAAATGGAAAAAGAGAAGGTGATGGGCAAATTAAGACAGAGGACATTTAGTGGTGAGCTCATTGTGGTATATACAAATGCTGAATTTTACTGATGTACACCTGGAAGCTATATAATGTTACAATGCAATGCTACTTTGATAAAATAGTAGTGGGATTCTCATGGCACTTGGGGAAGCACAGGAGCTATTTCTCTCTCTCTCTCTCTCTCTCTCTCTGTCGCTCTTTCTCTCTCTGTCTGAGAAAGTCAGCCTAGGAGCAGTGAAATTCCACATGTATGAGGTCCTAATTCCACAAAAAAGAAAAATAAACAAATATATCCTTAAATAAAATTGCAATGGAAAATCATTTCATTATGCTACCTGTTGTGTTTCATAGAGATATGGTGTTTTCCCTTAATTTTGTTTGCAAAACTAAAAGTTCTGACTCCACAAATTATTATTTTTATTATTATTTATTATATATTTCCTTTTATTATTTATTTTATTATCAAATTATTATTTTTTGTAACTTTACTGGTCCATAATTTTTTTGAAAAACTAGGAAATTCTAAATTAACTTATAATTTAATTTCCATTATTAAATAAACATGATTTCCTGTTCACCTCATTTTGTGAACAAATCAATAAAATAGTATATTTAAAAACTTCTAAAGTTAGTCCTTAATGGCCTTTCCCTTTTTTCTTTCTTTCTGGTTTTATTGAGGGATAACAGACCTTTCATCCATTGTCTCCCTGCCACTCCATTAGTAATTTTAATGTCAGTATAGTTAGTCTGTTTCTGTCTGCCCCAGATCTGGTTACCTAGAAATAGACCCTGAGCTAGAGCTGGACTCATTTATTCAATAGTGCTCTCAGGAGAAACCAGCAAAGGAGAAAGTAACAGAATAGGATGGGAGGAAAAAGCTGAGCTGGAGTGTCAGGTGAAGCCTGTCTTCAAACTGATCCCACGAGAAGCTATGCAGTGTGTCTTGCATCAGTTAGTTCCTCCTTAGTGAAGGGACTGGCCTTTGTTCCTTATACCACTTAGTTACTGGGCAGGTAAGGGGTACAGCTAACATCCCAGGTTTTCCTAGGTGAGGCTTGATTTTGTTTTTAATAATTATTTTATTTGTTTTTGAAGTAAGCTTGATTTACAAGCCTATCAATGTTTTAGAAGCATAATATCTCATCTTATTTCTCAAAATGTGTTACCCCATGACTATACCACCAAAGCACCAGTACCCCTCCACCCAAATCCATCCACCATCCCCATCTGGAATTAATTAGATCTTAAAGCCACAGGCAAAAACTAATAGCTCACTACACACACAGTTTAAAATCTGAGAGGTGTTAAATGCAGTTAGATGTGATTTTCCTATGGGCCTCATTTCCTGCATAGTAATAATTACATTCTGAAAATTGTAAGTATGACAATCAGTTTGCCTTAGCTAATATTTAATTAATCTCAGAGAGCACATTTACATATTACATACTGGGGCTTGTATTTATTTGTTGGGAAATCATGAGGATGTGGTTGAGCTTGGCAGGGTTTGACCTGAGGAGTGCATCTATACTGTAAGTCTCTCTCTTTACGGGGAAATTAAGCAAGAAGGGACAGAAGTAACCCCAAAGGCTTGCCTCATCTTATCAGACTCTCTGCCTCACAAAGTAGCCCACATTCCTGATACTATGGCCATTAGATAAAAAGAAAGGGGGAGATGTTGGGAAATTGTGAGGAACCTCACAAAGTACCCTGTGTTCCCAATACTATGGCCTATCTACATAATCATTGTTTTGCCTGAAAGATCTCCACCCATTCCATTCCTTTGATCTATCTTCTTTCCACCCTCAAGACCCTCCCTGCCTCCAGGGTAGTATTAATCTCACCAGTTAAAACCCTAGCAACAATTAGCAACAATTGCTAAGGAAGTTCCTATTTTTCCAGCCTTTCTCTGCCCCTTTCCTAGCCATTTCTGTTTCCAACTTGCCACTTCCGGGTCTTTCCTTTAAAAAGCCTTGGCTCTCTGATCAATAAAGGTATTGCATTGCCTTGCGCCACGTGTTTGGTTCCTGAGTCATCTCCCTTGTGTCGCTGAGTGAGTAGCAGCCCAGGATGGCTCCTGTCATGTTCTCTCCAACCCAGAGAGTATGCACCCAGGAAGAGGCACCCCCACGCTAGCCTGGCATTTATTGAGTTTGCAGTTTTTGAAATTAATCTTTATTATATTTTAAGTTCAATTTTCAAAAATGGGATTGTGGTTAGTGTAAAGTGGTTTCTTGAAGTGTAAATGTGATCATGAAAATAATAGTATAAACATTAAAATTAAGAACAACAGTACAAATATAAAGTGGCTAAGAATACAGAACATATATCTGTTCATACTGAGTAGACTGACTTCTCACAATTAACTAAAGATGAAAAGTGTCTACAGAAAGCAAGGTGAATCTGTGAAATTCTGACTGGTGGTGGTGCACCTGGTAGAGCACACATGTTACAGTGCACAAGGACCCAGGTTCAAGCCCCTGGTCCCCACCTGCAGGAGGAAAGCTTCACGAGTGGTGAAGCAGGGCTGCAGGTGTTTCTCTATCTCTCCACCTCTATCTGCCCCTCCCCTTTTGATTTTCTAGCTACCTCTATCCAAACAATAAAGATAATAAAAAAAGAAGAATCTGTGAAATTTACCATTTATTCACTAGTCAGTCAACTCTTCTCAATTTTCCATGTGTTGTTTGCTTCAAAATGTTGTCACCTAGCAGCAATCAAATGTAGTGTCAAATGAGTGCTTCTATGCAATACAAAGCCACTTAGCTGAACCAATCATCTTTTCTGTTCCAATATAAGAAGAAATTAAGGTTTTCTATCCTGAAGATGATGGGATTTGCTTTTAAATCAAAACTATAGCTACTGTTCATTCTTATCAGCCTTATGAAAAGTAGATACAGGTCATAGTATTGTTGAAAGATGGGTGCAAAGCAAATGCTAAGACTCATATTCAGAGAGAAGACAGAAGTTGTTGACAAAATCCTTTCAGGAATAATTGTTTGTAGAGCCCAGCAATAATGACACACAAAGAGCAAATATGAATGGCTGAGTACTAGTTTATAAATCACCTCTTGGCAAATTGTGATATAGCATGTAAGTGAGGAGTTCTGAATGACTTTGTTCTCCCTAACCTTGAAAATCCACACTAATCATACACTTGTTTACTCTAAACTCCATGAATCATAATCTTAACAGGAAGAAGTGGTCTGGTATTAGCACTGACAAAGCACCAGGAAGGTATGTAACAAGAGTGATCCTTAAATAAAGAAAAGTTGTACCTGGGGGCCAGGCAGTAGTGCAGCCAGTTAAGCACACATAGTGCTCAAGATCCAGCCTAAGGATCCTGGTTCCAGTCCCCAGCTCCCCACCTGCAGAGGGGGTCGCTTCACAGGCGATGAAGCAAGTCTGCAGGTGTCTATCTTTCTCTCCCCGCTTCTGTCTTCCCCTCTCTCTCCATTTCT
This sequence comes from Erinaceus europaeus, assembly GCF_950295315.1. NCBI lineage: Eukaryota > Metazoa > Chordata > Mammalia > Eulipotyphla > Erinaceidae > Erinaceus > Erinaceus europaeus. The sequence continues at coordinate 39,366,151 of NC_080177.1, forward strand.
CTCTGTCCCCCTCTTCCCCCCCAACACTATTGTTGTTTCTCTGGAGAGCCCTGAATAATCCAAGGCCTGTTACCCCTGGGAAGGCAAATCTATGACCTATGTTAGGACATTTGTCCAGGCCCAGAAGTCATAGGAGAAGCCAGAACTCTGAGGCACATGGGTGGTTAGCCTGAGTGCCACAGATCAAAAAAGGGGAGGGGGCCAAGGCAGTAGTGCACCTGGTTAAGCACACAATTATAGTGTACAAGGACACAGATTCAAGCCCCTGGTCCCCACCCATAGGAGAAAAGCTTCACTGGTGGTGAAGTAGGGCTGCAGGTGTCTCTTTGTCTTTCTCCCTCTCTATCTCTCCTCCCCTCTCAACTTCTCTGTATCTTTATCCAACAATAAATAAATAATATTTAAAAAAGAGAGAGAGAGAACAGAAAGGGGAGAGACTCAGCACTCTCAGTGAGAGACTACTTGGATCCTGGTGAAGTGACTTGCCTCTGTCTATGACTAAGGCAGACCCAGCTAAGGCAGACCCAGTTCAGGATGTCATATCTGAAGACATCTCAGAAGGACAAGAAGTGTGTTCTGAAACAGCCCTGAGGTAACTCCAGACACTGATAATCTAGATATTTATTATTTTATTTTATTTTTTACCAGAGCACTGGTTTATGAAGATGCTAGGGACTGAAGCCTCAGGCATGAGAATCTCTTTGCATAGCCATTATGCTATTTCACTCCCACCTTTTGATTGTTCAACAATATCAAGACAAGTAGAGGGAGTTGGGCGATACAGTTAAGCTCACATGGCGTGAAGCACAAGGACTGGCATAAGAATCCCAGTTCTAGCCCCTGGCTTCCCATCTGCAGGGGAGTCAATTCACAGGCCATGAAGCAGGTATGCAGGTGTCTATCTTTCTCATCCTCTCTGTCTTCCCCTCCTCTCTCTATTTCTCTCTGTCTTATCCAACAACGACAACATCAATAACAGCAACAATAATAACTACAACAATAAAACAAGGGCAATGAAAGGAAATAAATAAAAATTTTTAAAAATACAAGTAGCTACTTTTAAGAAGGCTAGTAAGAATGAATGGTAGGGGTGGGTGGGGAGAGATAGCATAATGGTTATAGAAAGAGACTCACATGCTTGAGACTCCAAAGTCCCAAGTTCAATCTCCCACATCACCATAATCAGAGGCTTCCTCCTCACCACTGTAAGCCAGAGCTGATCAGTTCTCTGGTGACAGAATGAAAAAGAAAGAAAGAAACAAAAAAAGAAAGAAAGAAAGAGAGAGAGAGAGAGAGAAAGTCTTTATCCTAGTAAGAATGAAGGCAAAAATCTCTGATGGTAGATGCAATGTGGAACAACTCTCTGTAACCTTATAGTCCTGTAAACCACTATTAATCACAAATTTAAAAAATAAATAAATAAAACCTAAGTGAGCTGGCAAAGTAGCTTACCTGGAAAGTATACCTGCTTTACCATGTACACAATCCATGTCCTGAACCTGTTCCTGACCATATTTGACTCTCTGGTCACTTTCTTCTACACAAAGCAAGTCATAATGGGCCAGAGAAATAATGGCCCACTGGGTTGGGTGCCTATCTTGCTATATGTGTGCGGTCCAAGATTGAGGCCCAACACCACATGGGAGGGGCTATGGCACTGGTAGAATTTCCAGTGCTCTGGTGCCTCTTCTCTCTGAATGAAAATGTGGCTCAAAACAGTGACAAGGCCAGACTTAGTATGTCTGGCAGAATTCTAATATGCCTTTTATGACCTCTTCTCCTTCATCTTTATGTCCATGACTCTATTACATAGTAACAGAAATCTTATTACATGATGTAAGGAATTACAGATAGCATTAAGATTATTTATTAATGGACCTGAAAATAGCACTATTTCCAGAGATAGCTGGTCTAATTATATGAACCTTTAAATGTAGAGAGTTTTTCTCTGTCAGCTGAAGGATAAGTCAGAAATTCAGTGATAAGGTTTTTCATAGTTGAAATGATGAGTTGGAGAACACATGACAAAGACATGTGGCTTCTTGGAGTTGTGAGTGGTCTCAAATTATCTTGGAAGAAAATGGAAAAGTTCAGTCCTATAACTAAAAGGAAATGAATTCTGCTAATAACCCAAGGGACTTTAGAAATGGAACCGTCCACAATCAAACCTCTTTGAAGATACACCTGGGCATCATCTTGATTTCAGCCTGTGAGAACCACTATGAATCCACTGCTCCTGGAAGCTATTTTTTCTCATTTTTGTTGCCATTGTTGTTACTGTTATTACCAGCTTTCCATATAACAATACAACCCCCACTAGGTCCTCTGTCATCCTTTTGGACCTGTATTCTCCCCATCCTCCCACCCCAGAGTCTTTTACTTTGGTGCTATACGCCAATTCCATTTCAGGTTCTACTTGTGTTTTCTTTTCTGATCTTGTTTTTCAACTTCTGCCTGAGAGTGAGATCATCCCATATTCATCCTTCTGTTTCTGACTTATCTCACTTAATATGAATTTTTCAAGGTCCATTCAAGATCGGCTGAAAATGGTGAAGTCAACATTTTTTACAGCGAAGTAGTATTCCATTATGTATATATTACCACAACTTGCTCAGCCACTCATCTGTTGTTGGACACCTGGGTTGCTTCCAGGTTTTGGATTACAAATTGTGCTGCCAAGAACATATGTGTACACAGATCTTTTTGGATGGATGTGTTGGGTTCCTTAGGATATATCCCCAGGAGAGGAATTGCAGGGTCGTAGGGTAGGTCCATTTCTAGCCTTCTGAGAGTTCTCCACAGAGGTTGGACCAATTGATATTCCCACCAGCAGTGCAGGAGAGTTCCTTTGACCCTACAACCTCTCCAGCATTTGCTGCTGTTACCTTTTCTGATGTATGACATTCTCACAGGAGTGAAGTGGTATCTCATTGTTGTCTTTATTTGCATTTCTCTAACAATCAAAGACTTGGAGCATGTTTTTCATGTGTTTCTCAGCCTTTTGGATCTCTTCTGTGGTGATTATTCTGTCCATGTTCTCTCCCCATTTTCGGATGGGATCATTTGTTTTCTTGTTGTTGAGTTTGGCAAGCTCTTTCTATATTTTGGTTATTAGCCAAAATTAGTCTGATGTATGGCATGTAAAGATCTTCTTCCATTTCGTGAGGGGTCTCGTGGGGTTTGGGTAGTGGTTTCTTTTGCTGTGCAGAAGCTTTTTAAATTGATGTAGTCCCATAGGTTTATGCTTGCCTTAATCTTCTTTGTAATTGGATTCATTTCATTGAAGATCTTTAAAATGTATGCGGAAAAGAGTTCTGCCAGTATTTTCCTCTAAGTATCTGATAGTTTGTGGTCTAACATCCAAGTCCTTAATCCACTTGGAATTTACTTTTGCTTTTGGTGAAATATAGTGGTTCAGTTTCTAACACCATTTGTCAAAGAGACTCTGCTTTCCCCATTTAATATTCTGGGCACCTTTGTCGAAGATTAGATGTTCATTGGTATGGGGGGGCTAACTTCTCAATTCTATTTCACTGGTCAGTGTATCTATTCATGTTCCAGTACTAAGCAGTTTTGATTACAATGGCCCTATAATACCATTTGAAATTTGGGAGTGTGATGCCTCCAGTTCTGTTCTTTCTTCTCAAGATTGTTTTGGCAATTCTAGGTCTTTTCTGGTTCCAGATAAACATTGGTAGCATTTCTTCTATTCTCCCAAAAAAGGTGGTTGGGATCTTGATGGAGATAACATTAAATACGTATATGGCTTTGAGAAGTATTCTTTTTAATGATGTTAATTATTCCAACCCATGAACATGGATTATCTTTCCACTTCTTTGTGTCTTTTTCAGTTTCCTTGAGTAGTGACTCATAATTTTCAGTATACAAATCTTTCATTTCATAGAAGCTGGAAGGGAGTATTGCAGTGTCTTCAATCTTCTGGAAGACTTTTAAAAGTAGAGGTATTATTTGTGGTCGGAGAGGAATCACAATGGATCTGAGAGGAAGCACAATGAATAAAAGCATTGGATTTTCAGCCATGAGGTCCCGAGTTCAATCCCCGGCAGCACATGTACCAGAGTGGTTTCTGGTTCTTTCTCTCTCCTCCTACTTTCTCATTAATAAAATCTTAAAATAAATGTAAAAATGTTAAAACCAATAAACACTTAAAAATGTAGAGGTATTAGTTCTTCTTTGAAGGTTTTGTAGAATTCATTTGTAAAACCAACTGGTCCAGGACTTTTCTTCTTGGGAAGGTTTCTGATAACTATTTCAATTTCACTGGCTGTGATGGGATTGATCATGTTATCTAGTTCCTCTTTACTTAATTTTGAAAGTATGTAGGTATCTAGGAAATCGTCCATTTCTTCCAGGTGCTCTAGCTTGGTGGCATATTGCTGTGCATAAAAGCCTCACGCGGTATGTTGAATTTCTGCGGTGTCTGTTGTGATAGCTCCTCTTTCATTTACAATATGATTTGAGTCTTCTCTCTTTTTTGTTTTGTGAGTCTGGCTAAAGGCTTGTGGATTTTGTTCACTCTTTCGGAGAACCAACATTTACTTTCGTTGATCTTTTGTATGGTTTTCTTATTTTCAATGTTATTGATTTCTGCCCTAACTTGAGTGATTTCTGTCCTTCTGGTTGCTTTAGGGTTCCTTTGTTATTCTTCTTCTAGGTCTTTATCATGTGCAATTCAGGTTGTTTATTTGTGCTTTTCTTGTTTCCTAATGTGTGCTTGTATGGTTATGAACTTTCCTCTCCGAACTGCCTTAGTTGTGTCTCAAATATTTTGATAGCTTGTGTCTTCATTTTCATTGAACCTTCGAAACATTTTGATTTCTTCCTTTAATTTCCTCTTTGACCCAGTAGTTATTCAGTAGTGTATTATTGAGCTTCCACATTTTGGGACTATAACTAATATTACTAGTCTTTTGTTGATTGTTAAATGTTAGTTTAATTCCACTGTGGTCTTAGAAGATACTTGGGATGATTTCAATGCTCTTGAATTTGCTCATGCTGTCTTTGTGGCCTAACATATGGTCTATCCTTGAGAATGACCCATGTGGACTTGACTAGATGTGTATTCCAGTTTCTTTGGATGAATGACTCTGAAAATGTCCAATATTTCTAGTTTATCAATCTCCTCATTTAGCTCCCTTATGTCTTTATTGATTTTCTGCCTGGAAGATCTGTCAAGTTGAGAGAGTGGGTTGTTGAAGTCCCCTACTATGACTGTGTTGCTGTTAATATATTGCTGTCGCTCTTTCAGTAGATGTTTGATGTATTTAGATGGCTTCTCATTGGATGCATAGACGTTAATAATTTTAAATTTTATTTATTATAAAATCTATCATGTAAGATATGAGAATAGCTGTTCCTGCCCTTTTTTGTGGGCCATTGGCTTGTATAATAGTTTTCCATCCTTTCACTTTAAGTCTGTGTTTGTCTTGTTGATTGAGGTGGGTTTCCTGTAGACAGTATATTGTTGGGCTCTGGTTTCTGATTCATCTTCTTACTCTGTGCCTTTTAATAGGTGAATTCAGGCCATTGACATTTATTGATATCAAAGATTAAAGATATTTTAACACCATTCTTGTAGATTTTTAGTGTTCTGATAAATGGCATATTTATGGTGGTCTGACTGTTTACAGGAGACCTTTCAGAACTTCTTTCAGGGAAGGCTTGGTGATAGTTGATTCTTTCAACTGTTGCTTGTCTGAGAAGGGTTTTATGCCTCCATCTAGTCTGAATGACAGTCTAGCAGGATACAGTAGTCTTGGTTGGAAGCCTTTCTCATTGAGCACTCAATAGATACCTTTCCATTCTCTTCTGGCCTAAAGTGTTTGTGTGGAGAAGTCTCCTGCTAATTTTAGGGGGTTTCCTCTGTAGGTGACTCTGTTTTTCTCTTGCAGCCTTGAGGATCCTTTCTTTATCCTTATTCCTTTCCATTCTAAATATGATGTGTCTTGGTGTCTTTAAGTCTGGGTAAATTCTGTTTGGGACTCCCTTGGCTTCTTGAATCTTTATGTCTTTGATGTTGTATAGACTAGAGAAGTTCTCAGCTATTATGTCCTTTAAGAATGCTTTCTCGTTCTCCCTCTCTTTCTTCCTCTGGTAAGCCAATAATGCATATACTATTTCTTTTTTTAATTTTTTAAATCTTTATTTATTTATTGGATAAAGACAGCCAGAAATTGAGAGGGAAGGGGGACATAATGTGAGAGAGAGACAGAGAGACACCTGCAGCACTGCTTCACCACTCATGAATCATTCCCTCTGCAGGTGGGGACCAGAGACTCGAACCTAGGTCCTTGTGTATGGTAACACATGCACTCAACCAGGTTTGCCACCACCTGGCCCTATATTATTTCTTTGAAGTCATCCCATAGGATGACTGTTGTTCTTTTCAGTATCTGTTAATCTCTTTTTGAGATCCCTTCCTTCTTTTTAGTTGTCTCTAATTCGTCCTCGATCTTGCTAATTCTTTCTTCAGCATCATTGATTCTATTCTCTCTGCTCTCTACTGTTTTCTGGAGTTCATCTATTTTGTTACCCTGTTCTGATACTGTTTTATCTTGTTCAGCTAGTTGTGTTCTTAGCTCAGCTATTTCAGCTTTCAGTTCTCTAATAACCTTGAGATAATTAGTGTTTTCTTCCAGGATCCCATTTGTTGTTTCTGCATTTCTGATGACAATTCTTTCAAATTGTTTACTCACTCTTGTGATTATTTCCTCAACTAGTGTTTGGATATTGACCTCATTATTCAACCTTTGGGGGTCCTTATAGCTGGACTCTTGTCCTGGTTCATTTCTCCAATATTTCTTCTTGTTGGTTTAACCATTTTATATAGTATGTTATGAGGTCCCTGTCTCAGTACTTTTCAAATTACTGATCACTCTTGCCTGGATTGACTTGTGTCTAAGTAAGGTAATTAAAGGGTTCACAGTTGTGGAAATTGACAGTTGTTTCAATATTATTTTAATCGCTGAGTTGGAGCTCAGTGGCTTAAAAGCCTTTTTTGTTCTTTTTCTTCCCTGTAGCCTATGGGAGCCTGAGGGCTTTTAAACTATAAGTAGGCTTCTTAGCTTAATCACTGATCCTGAGCAAGAGATAAAGCAGGGTGGGGCAGAGATAATCCAGTGGTTATGCAAAGAGACTTTCATAGCCCCACTGCTAGGCCACTGAGGTATAGATCTTCTCCTGAGCTTCCTTGTTAGTTCTCTGTCCCCTGGTGTCAGCTCAGGGCCTCCCTGCCGCTGCTCCAGATTCTTAGGGCAATAGCAATGGAGACTCACAGTCACATTTGATGTGTCTTAGGGGAGTTCTCTCCTCCCTTCAGCTGTCTTTTTGTTGGTGAAACAGACTGGAGGTGGTGTCTTAACTGGTAAATGGCCAGACTGTTAACAGCCACTCAATCTCTCCCTAGGCTCTTCTCTGTTCATGAGCCACATGTGACTGCACTCACTGGTGATTTGGTGGGTTCCTGAAGTCATTCTAATCCTGTCTTGTTGTGGTCCCAGGTGGTCTACTTTGGTATTTGTAGTTGACCTGGGAGACGAGAGGAGAGAAAAATGGGTATTGAATTTTAAAAGTAATACACACCTGCACCGTTAGCCGCAATTTAATATTCTATCATGCTCCCTGGAAATTATGGTATCTTATTCCTAATGAGCTAACTAGGGTTGATGCAATTACCCCAGGAGGTAGTAGTAGAAACGTGAATATAAAACCTTTTCATTAATGAGTAGAAAAGTTCAATAAATCTCTCCCTGAAAGGCCCCCAAGCACTCAGTCTCATTAAGAGAAATTCATAATCACCTACAGAGTGAAGGGGTGATGTCTCTAGTATCATGGAAGATAAACTATCTGTCTAGGCTTCTAGAATTAAAACAAAGCAGTCTTCTTAAATCATTGTGTTTTGATTTCCATTTGTTATGCTTTGATTTTTTTTTTACAGATTCTTTAAATTTCTCTTAATGTGACCAGGACTTTTTTGTTTTGCTTTTTTAATATATATAAATTCAACAATTTGTGTGTGTTGATTAAAAAATAATAAAATACTGCCCTCCTCCTGAGGAGTTCCTCATCTCTAGGGAATACAGAAAAGTACATTAAAAATTATAGAGTGCTGTAAAGATATCTTCATGGCTATGACACATGCTTTGCTGTGAGCAAAGCCTAGGTTGTAATCCAGAACTGCATGGAAGGTGCCGTGAAACCAGAGGAAGAATTCAGTTTGCCCTGTAAGCAGATGAAATTTAACCTTCTTTCATTCTTGCCTGTTAAATGCACTAGTCTTCCTTCATTCTGCTACTCTTCAAAGAAGTTCATATCATAATTTGATATATTAGCTTCAGTACTTTTTTATATCACAATTACTATGTGTTATAAATAATTGAATTATTGGGCATTATTATAACCACTTTCCTTTCTCTCATTGCTAATTATCTTTTTTTCTTTTCTTGGTTTTGGACTACAAAATCCTATTTTAAGTCTCTAAATCTTCACTCTAAATGTCTGATATATCAAGTTCTGTATTGATTTCATCTTTGTTCTGAAATCTTATGATCTGCTTCAAACCCAAAATGAATGCCTTCTATGCTTATGTTAACAGCTAGGTTGTGACTTTCTCCTGACTAGGCTTCTCTTCACACCCATGCTGAAGGTTAGGTGCCTTCTCACCTAGCTCTTCTGTCCTGTATACCAATTTTTTAACTTAATCTCCTATTTTGGAAAGGACACTAATATGGAATGACAAGAAGTAGAAAGTTTTAGACCTCTCATGTTTAGAGATGGGTGGGATAGAAAAATCAATTACAAAGGAGGATGAATGAAAACACTTTCAGGTGCGATAGATGTAAATATAATCTTGACTGTGGTGAAGGTTTCATAATTCATAAGTTGTGAACATTATGTGGTATTTATAAACTAAAAACAGTGTATTCATTATATCTAAACCATAAGGAAAATTTTCAAAAAAATTCAAAAGTTTATTATTTCATAGTTATCAATTCTGTGGGGAAATAGCTATTCTTATACAATGCTTATGGGAATGCAAGTGATACAACCTCAATAAAGAGAAATTTGACCATACATAGGCAAACTACAAGTGTATTTAACCTTAGGTTCAGTAGCTGAACTTCTCAGAATCTGTACCAAGCATCCACTGGCAGAAATTTTAAAAAGATACAAATTCTTCATTGACACACTAATTAGAATAGCAAAAAGACTTGAGTAAATTTATTTATTTATTTATTTTCTTTTTTTTTTAATTGGGGAATTTATGTTTTACATTCAACAGTAAGTACAATAGTCTGTACATGCATAACATTCCCCAGTTTCCCATATAACAATACAACCCCTACTAGGTCCTCTGAATCCTTCTTGGACCTGTATTCTCTCTACCCACCCACCCCAGAGTATTTTACTTTGGTGCAACACAACAATTCCATTTCAGGTTCTACTTGTGTTTTTTTTTCTGATCTTGTTTTTCAACTTCGGCCTGAGAGTGAGATCATCCCATATTCATCCTTCTGTTTCTGACTTATTTCACTCAACATGATTTTTTCAAGGTCCAACTAAGATCGGCTGAAAACGGTGAAGTCACCATTTTTTACAGCTGAGTAGTATTCCATTGTGTATATATACCACAACTTGCTCAGCCACTCATCTGTTGTTGGACACCTGGATTGCTTCCAGGTTTTGGCTATTACAAATTGTGCTGCCAAGAACATATGTGTACACAGATCTTTTTGGATGGATATGTTGTATTCCTTAGGATATATCCCCAGGAGAGGAATTGCAGGGTCATAGGGTAGGTCCATTTCTAGCCTTCTGAGAGTTCTCCAGACTGTTCTCCACAGAGGTTGGACCAATTTACCTTTTCTGATGTATGACATTCTCACAGGAGTGAAGTGGTATCTCATTGTTGTCTTGATTTGCATTTCTCTGACAATCAGAGACTTGGAGCATTTTTTCATGTGTTTCTCAGCCTTTTGGATCTCTTCTGTGGTGAATATTCTGTCCATGTCTTCCCCCCATTTTTGGATGGCGTTATTTGTTGTCTTGTTGTTGAGTCTGGCAAGCTCTTTATATATGTTGGTTACTAAATTCTTGTCTGATGTATGGCATGTAAAGATCTTCTCCCATTCTGTGAGGGGTCTCTTGGTTTGGGTAGTGGTTTCTTTTGCTGTGAAGAAGCTTTTCAATTTGATGTAGTCCCATAGGTTTATACTCGCCTTAGTCTTCTTTGTAATTGGATTTGTTTCATTGAAGATGTCTTTGAAATTTATGCGGAAAAGAGTTCTACCATTATTTTCTTCTAAGTATCTGATAGTTTGTGGTCTAACATCCAAGTCCTTGATCCATTTGGAATTTACTTTTGCATTTAGTGAAATACAGTGGTTCAGTTTCATTCTTTTGCATGTTTCAACCCATTTTTTCCAACATCATTTGTTGAAGAGACTCTGCTTTCCCCATTTAATAGTCTGAGTCCCTTTGTCAAAGATTAGATGTCCATAGGTGTGGGAGCTCAGGACTTGAGTAAATTTAAATGTTCACCAGTAGAATATTATGATAAAGCACCATTCAGTTAAAAAGAAACAAAGAAAGCCACAATATATAATTATAGAGTGATCTTCAGAAAAAGTGAAGAGAATTAAGTTAGGAGGCATAGAGGATATTACTATTTTTTCTTTCTGGAAATGCTCTTTATCTTGGTCTGTATGGTAGTTCCACAGGGTGTCTAAATATGTAAAACATCATTGTACTGTACATTTAAAACAAGTACACTATTCCATATGTATGCTAAATCTTAATTTAAACTTTAAAAACTAAGTGGAAGCAGATTGAGTGAGAAAGTGGGAGAAGTGAAAATGGAAACTGAGAATCTTGGCTATGAAGAGGAAGCACCAACTGGGAACAGAATGTAATATATAAAGAGAGAAGGTCTCTCCCTCCTTCTTTCCTTCTATTTATCTTTCTTATCTTCTTAATTCTGTTTTGATAACTGACAAGAAAAACAGTAAAAATTGAAAAGTAAGATTGAGTCTATATAAGAAAAAGACAGTATAAGGGGTCAGGTGGTAGCGCAGTGGGTTAAGAGCATGTAGCGCGAAGCACAAGGACCGGCTTAAGGATCCTGGTTCGAGCCCCCATCTCCCCACCTGCAAGGGGGTCACTTCACAAGCGGTGAAGTAGGTCTAAAAGGAAGAAAGAAAGAAAGAAAGAAAGAAAGAAAGAAAGAAAGGAAGGAAGAAAGAGAGAAAGGAATAAAGGCTGTAATATAAAAAATATTTTTAAATAATACTAATAAAATTTTTAAAAAGAGAGAGAGAGGAAGAGAGAAAGAGAGAGAGAAAGAAAAGAAAAAGACAGTATAGTCAGTGGTGCAAGGTTCTTGAAAACCTGAGCATATGAATGTCAAAATACAGGCAGAAGGATTGTCTGTAGATAAAGGCGAAAAATGTCCCTTGAGGGGATAAAGAGGATAGAATGAAGATAGCTATAAGAGGACTGTAGAACTGGATATAAGGCAAACTCTGATATAGTAACAATGGAGTGTAGGGGTTGTAGAATTCAGATGTAGGAAAGGTTTGAAATAGTTTCCCATTCTGAGAGTGGGAGAATGAGAGGTGAACTGAAGAGGAACTACAATAGGATTGGTAGATATTAATGGCCTCTTTTTAAATTTTTTAAAAATTATCTTTATTTATTGGATAGAGACAGCCAGAAATTGAGAGGGAAGGAGGAGAGAGATGAAGATAGAGAAAGACACCTGCAGCCCTGCTTCACCAGTTGTGAAGCTTTCCCCCTGCAGGTGGAGACCAGAAGCCTGAACCCGGGTCCTTGAGCACTGTAATATGTGCACTTAACCAGGTGCACCACCACCCGGCCCTTTAATGGCCTCTTTAAAGTTAATGATAACAAGGCATTTGCAAACAAGACTCAAAGGAAACAGATAGTTGAGTCTATCTATGGTTGGATTTTGTCAGGTGGGTATTACTAAGAGATGAGGGGTAGATAATTGTCCATGCACATTACAAAAATGACGAATCTAACGAAGTCCCAAAACCAGTTTCTGTGAGAGAGAGCATATGTTCACACGTATCCGTAAACTACTGCAAAATATATACCTGAAAGCAGAAGTACACTAGAGTTTGCAGTGAGTATCCCCCTAACACTTCCTCTCCACTATTCCAAGCTTTGGGTCCATGATTGCTCAACAACTTGTTTGGCTTCATATGTTAATTCTCTTTTCAGTCACCAGGTTCTAGATGTCATCAGGATGCCGGCCAGGCTTCCCCGGACTGAAGACCCCACCAATGTGTCCTGGAGCTCAGCTTCCCCAGAGACCCACCTTACTAGGGAAAGAGAGAGGCAGACTGGGAGTATGGACCGACCAGTCAACGCCCATGTTCAGCGGGGAAGCAATTACAGAAGCCAGACCTTCCACCTTCTACAACCCACAATGACCCTGGGTCCATGCTCCCAAAGGGATAGAGAATGGGAAAGCTATCAGGGGAGGGGGTGGGATATGAAGAATGGGTGGTGGGAATTGTGTGGAATTGTACCCCTCCTACCCTATGGTTTTGTTAATTAATACTTTCTTAAATAAAAAAAATGACGAATCACTCAAAATGGGGCATAAACAAGAAAATAAAGAAATCAAAAGACTGATTGATTAGGAATACATAGAAGGCTTCCAAAAACTGCAGTTCTGGTAAAGCTGAAAAATGGTTGAAACAGAACTGATCAAAAGCTGTGAGTCAGGGGTCTGGGTGGTGGTGCACCTGGTTGAGTGCACAGGTTACAATGTGCAAGGACCCAGGTTCAAATCCCTAGTCCCCACCTGCAAGGGAAAAGTTTCACAAGGGGTGAAGCAGTGCTTCTGGTGTCTCTCTCCTTCTCTATCCTCCCCTTTCCCTCTTGATTTCTGGCTATCTCTATCCAATAAATAAAGATAATAAAAAAAAATTTTTAAGAAAAGAAAAATAAATAAAAGCTGCAAGTCAATATTTACCAAAGTTTGTCATGAAGAATGTTACAGATAATGGCTCACACACTAATAACACTTCTTTAATATTGAGACATGTTGCATCATAGAAACCATTTTTCTGTTTGACCAAGTACTCTCTGAATCCATGGACTAATAAAACTTTTTTTTCTTTTTGTGCAACATCTATTAACATTCTTCTATACTAGAGTTCATTCAAATACCCTTTAGCAACTCTGCTTTGTATATCACATGCTGAAACTCTTTTTTTTAAAATTTTTATTACCTTTATTATTGGATAGAGGCAGCCAGAAATCGAGAGGAACAGAGGGATAGAGAGGGAGAGAGACAGAGAGACACCTGCAGCCCTGCTTCACCACTTCCCTCCCCGCAGGTGGGGACTGGGGGCTTGAACCCGGGTCCTTGAGCATTGTAACATGTGTGCTCAACCAGATGTGCCACCACCCGGCCCCTGAAACTCTTTATTATTGGTTTGAAGGGAATAATTGTCACAGCATGCCCCAACCAGTGGAGCGGTGAACAGGGGCTAGGAACCCACGAATCTGGAATGAATGGAACAGGAGACATGAGAAATGACAGCAAGACAGGATTCTGATCAAGCTGCAAAATTTTATTGTGTTCACAGGCATTATAAGGCTTTGGGGAAGGGGGGGAAATGCTGGAGGAGGAGGAGGGGGAGCAACCTTCAAAGTGGAATGTTCTTTGCAACATACAATGGCCGAAACCATGTTTGTTACCACAACTATGTGTTGTGTCACTTGATTTCTGATAAATGGTCTACTTGAGGGGAAATGGCCTGCCCAGGGGGAAATGAAAACTTGTATCGAGGGCTTCCATTGTTTCAAAGCTTATCAAGCAGAGAAATGGCTTCTGGCATCTCCTCCCTTCGTTATAATTTAACTGAGGCAGGCAAACGGGGGCGAGGAGAAGAGACCTTAACAGCAAGTTTGGTGGGCGTTAACCAGAGGGGAGAAGTATTGACCTGATTCCTCCCACGGGGTGAATGTAAAACCAATCTTCCCGCATCTTATAAGGCTCTTGGTGTCTTTTTGGGGAGGGGAGGCAGAGCCACAGTTTCCAGGGAAACAATTTTTGTTGCTAACACCAACCTCCATGCAAATCAGGTTTGCTTCACGGGGGACTCAGAGGCGGACTATAGGATCCTCCCCCTGCAGTGCTTTGCTTTGCACCCCTTACTGGCATCCTTGCCCTGCCAAGGTTGGATGTCTCAATGCATAATTCTGAGTTTTATGCCATCCGAAAAGGAGGTCTGTCACCCTCAGGTTCAGCCAGGCCTCTGTCAGCCAAATCAAGCCTATGATAATGTATTTGTAAGGGTTTTGATGCCAAGGAGTCAATCTGCCGTTTTATAAAATCAGTAATCTTATTGAAAATAAAGGGTCCTAAGGTAATCATTAACAAAAGACTGATCCAGGGTCCCACGACTGAAGGCAGCCAAGTAAAGAAGGGGGAATTCATCCATGATTGTGCAGAGGAAGGGTCATATCTATTTCTCAAATCTCAACTAAGTGTTTGTAGGTTTTTGACATTTTCTTCTATAACTCCTATTCATTAATGTAAAAACAACATTCTTCTTGTAAAGCTAGGCAGGTTCCTCCCTTTTCTGCCGTCAAAAGGTCAAGAGCTCGCCTGTTCTGTAAAGTAACCTTTGCCAGTGACGTGATCTGTCTCTGTAGTGACTCTAGACTATTTGTGGTGGAGTCTATGACTTGCTGTAATTTGTCAGAAAAGTCATGGGAGAAGTAAATAGAATGTCCTAGTGCCCCACTAGCAAGTCTAAGGGAAGCAGTCAGTGGATGTGATGTCCAGGGGGAAGAAACACAACACGTCTGGTCCTCTGGTCGTTGTCAGCACCAACTGATGAAATTTTTCTTCTTCATAGAGGGTCAGCTGTGGTACAAGCAAAACTAGGAGGCAAGGACCAGGTAGAGAAGAATTGACATGAAAATATAGGATGGTGTTGTACCAAAACACAGAGGAGGTGCATACACATTAGGTGAGGTTCCTTGAACATGAGGAATATTTTGAGAAAAGTGAACAGTCAATAAACATGCAAAGATGAAGTCAGCAGTGGTAGGTCAGCAGAAAGAGAAGACTTGGATAGGCTGGTGAGGTTAGCCAGAGTATATACTGCCATGGCATCTTTTGTGGTAAGGACTTGCCAACAGGGATTGTGGATTTTGCAAGAGCAATAATGTCATCCACCATAATAAAAGGAAAACAAACATGGACCTCCAGTGTTGAAAAAGGAAAAAGAATATGTCTCTGTGACTGGAAAAGTGGGTGGCTTTGTCAATGAGATACAATAAATGGACAATTCGAATTTTTGTAAATATTAAGAAGGCTTAGTATAGTTACTTCATTGACACTTTAGCCAACTGAATACTGGGGGGTGCATTCCCCTTCTTTTTTTATTAATTGACCGTAAGGGTTTTAGTTTTTGTTGTTTGTGCTGTAGCCCACATAAATTTGGAAAAAATATCAACTGAGGAAAAAAAAATGTTTTTGTTTACTAAACATGAGCAGGTGAATTACATCAATCTGCCATAGAGCATTGGCTTTTATCAATGGAGATTAATCTTAAAAGTCTGAATAGCAGGATCTTAATTAAATAATGCAGGAGCCAGTAAAGTGCTCTCACTATGGCAGGTCAAGCGTTACAATTTTAAGAGGCTTGTAAAAAAATGAGAAAAATTTTAGGATATGAATGACTTTAGGAGTCATCATACACCCATAAATAAAAAATTTTTAGTTTTAAATCTTACCATATGAGCAGTCAGTTCTTCATGTGCAGATGTACCTATAATTATTTACTTAGGGAGAAAACTTGTACCAACTTAATAGATGATCTAATGGTTAGATTTGGCTTGAGTTCCTTTATATGATTTTAGAAGGCTCTTTATTAAAATATACCAATATGTTATAGAAAGTCAATACCTAATGTGTTGACATGATAAAATGTTTACCATTTTTTAGCATTATTTTCAACTGATCAAACAGTTTAAGCACACTATTATAACTTTAGTTTACTAAGATCTTTACTCATCACAAGGCTATCATGAGTAAGCGTAGACATAAAACTCTTAATAGATTTTGCTCTTTAGAACTCTAATATGGCAACTTAAAAGGCTAAAATAAAACCTCATAGCTTAAATGTTTAAAATAATAATTTTGTTAAATCAGCATTTGCCAAAACAAATCTTCTATCAGACCAAAAACACCATTTGCCAAGAATAAATATCTGATAGCGTCTTAAAACAAACCAGATAATTTTTAAAAGCAGAAAGATATAAAGAGGAAAACCAGAGGAAAAGCCTCTGACATGTAAATAATTAACATAACCATTGTGTTATCTTTTACTAACCCAAGCCAGTCTTAAACAATTTTAAGTAAAATGTTAAACTTTGTTTGTTAGGATCTTTGTTTATCACAAAGCTATCACACCCTTAGGGCAGCTATGAACAAGGGTGGGTACACAACTTAATTGATTTTTCACTTTGATTTGGATAGGTAACTTAAAAGGCTAAAATAAACCTTATAGCTAAAATGTTCAAAATAAATTTTTACTGTTAACATTTCTTTTAGACGACCATTTTACACTAAATAATTTTGTTGAATCACATCTGCCGAATAAAAGTTTTTATCAGGCCAGGAATACCACATTTAACCCTTTTTTCTTGGCAAGGCCACTGCTTTACCTGGACTGGGTTATTAGAAAACCAATCAAGCATGGAATTTTTTACAAACAGTGGCAGTTGGTATTGGGGTGCTGGTAAGATTTACAATTCTCACAAGAGTGAGAGAGAGACTGTAGAGGCATTTTACCATGCCTAGATATCTCAGAAAATCTTTTAACTAATGAATTGATGCTGATATTAGCTATCAGAAGGACGAAACTGTCCTATATTTTACTCTGGTAAAGGTGTGCCAACTCTGAGTCGGGATCTTTAAAACCACATTTAGCTTAACTAAATTTTATTTAACACTTAAAACAAACTTTAGTTACTTAGGGGTTAATACACATTAATGAAAACAAGGTTAGACTTAAAACAGACATTCTTGGTGAAAAGAAAAATTTTCCCTTTGAAAAGCGGCTTTTGGATTTCTAACTCAGCCTCCCAGGAGGGGCGTTTGTGGCTAAGAATGATTGACTCAAGTGTTTGCCAATCTGTGGAGCAGGAGCTCTGTGCCATGATTAGCTGTGTGGATGGAACAGGCGGGCTTATTTTACCACCACGCATGGAGAAGCGCCGAGAAAAATCTTTGAAAGTTTTTTTTTTCTGGGCTAAGGTACATTTTACAGTTTTAAAGAAACAAATCATTAAATTTCTATCAAAAGTGTGTACTGGTTCTCTGATTAATAGCTTTTAAGTTAAAGAGAGCATCTTGTTTGATTGATTTCATTCTTTTTCTAAAGAATAACTTGCTAGCCAGATAAGATCTCACTCAGAATTGGTTTAACGCTTTCTGAGAGCTCTGGGGGAAGCCAGAGGGAAAAACCTGGATCTTTTTTTGCTGGCTAATTTTAAGATAATGCCAAATCAAGAGCCCACAGTTTTTTAACTAATTGTAAATGTTCTCATTTTTCTTCTATTAATTTTCTAAGGGAAGCTGTTTTTTGTACTAGTTGCGGGGGGTCTTAAGGTTGTCAAAGAGGGGTAAATCTTAACTGGAGGGCACTTAGCAGGTGCCTCAGGGGTGGGGTCTCCTGAATCAGGCATGGGAATAGAGACAGACTCACAAACAGAAGGTGGCCGGGAGTGTCCCTATAAGACCTTTTCTCCCTCTCTCATGACTCCCTGTACATCAGGACAATGTTTATAGACTTTGAGTATATCATTTACTAAATTCCAATAAGAAAAAGCCTGGACTGGAATCTTTTCTGGACCAAAGGTCTCATAAAAATCTCTTAAACAGTTTCCTACTCTAGCCTATCTTTTTTCATCAATAGTCCTCTCTAAGGGAAAACATGGACAAACATCACTCACAAAATAAAAAAAACTTCGTGAAACCCTTTTTCTTAACCCTTACTCCTCATGTCTTGAGGGACTCCTTGATTCCTTTAATGAACAAGTCTTGTTTACTGAATTCATGTCCCATGGTATTGCTTACCTCAGTTGCTGTAACACTCCTCCAGATGTGACTCACAGTCGGGTAGTTCTGTGGCGATCTATGAGTCTTTGCATTACTCCCTCGGCCGCGGTGACTCGGTGAATTCGGGTAGGCCTACCCTATGGATCAGCGGTGTTCCTAGGTCCAGAAGGCTTCTTCGCCCCACGTCCAGGCGCCAGATGCCCCGACCAGCGGAGCGGTGAACAGGGGCTAGGAACCCACGAACCTGGAATGAATGGAACAGGAGACATGAGAAATGACAGCAAGACAGGATTCTGATCAAGCTGCAAAATTTTATTGTGTTCACAGGCATTATAAGGCTTTGGGGAAGGGGGAGGAATGCTGGAGGAGGAGGAGGGGGAGCAACCTTCAAAGTGTTCAAAGTGTTCCTTGCAACATACAATGACCAAAACCATGTTTGTTACCACAACTATGTGTTGTGTCACTTGATTTCTGATAAATGGTCTACCTGAGGGGAAATGGCCTGCCCAGGGGGAAATGAAAACTTGTATCGAGGGCTTCCATTGTTTCAAAGCTTATCAAGCAGAGAAATGGCTTCTGGCAACAGCATGTGCTCATTATTTTTATATCTGCCTTAATGTATTTCAATATGAAAGAATTCTTATGAAAAGTATAAATGATTACAACATATTTTAAAATATTTGGCAGAGCATGTTAGGCTTATCTTATTCTACTATGAAGGAAAACAAAAAATAATACCATTGCATTGGATGACTGGAGTCTGGAATTAACCACTAAGATTATTATCTTAATCTGCATTAATATACCTCATTTTGACCATTAAGCAGACTTATATTATATCCTAGCAGCAAAAAAGACAATGGATAGTAAAAAGGTCCTGGTGTTAATCACATCAAATATGCTTCTATTCTTTAAACTTCATAATAAGATTTCTATCTGATATGAGATGAAGAAAGAATAGCCATTAAAATTCAATAAATATGAAAGATCTTCATTTTCTTTCAGTTTGCTTCTTAGATATTTAGGAACAATAAAAAGTAGGTATCTGATACAAACTAATGTTTTTACTGTCCATCCTTAAGGTAGAATTATACTTACTCAACTATTGCCATTAGGTGTGACCAGTGAAATGTGAATAGAATTGACAGGAATTAGGTACAAGCAAAAACATTAAGAGTCAGTGCATGGCCCACCATAATCGGTTTCCTTCTGCCCCAACACTAGTAATAGTAGAGACAAACCTCTGTAGTCTGGTTCCCTAAATAAAGGTAACACAGCAGACTTTTAGCTGATCCTAAAAAGACACATGGTTGAATATAGGATGATCTCACTCTCAAGCAGAAGTTAAAAAGCAAGATCAGAAAAGAAAACACAAGTAGAAGCTGAACTGGAGTTGGTGTATTGCACCAAAGGAAAACACTCTTGGTGGTGAGGGGAGAGTACAGGTCCTGAACAAGGAAAACAGAGGACCTAGTGGGGGTTGTATTGTTATGTGGAAAACTGAGAAATGTTATGCATGTACAAACTATTGTATTTACTGTCAACTGTAAAACATTAATCCCCTAATAAAGAAATAATAATAAAAAAGACACATGGCATGTGCAAAAAACAGCCACATGGAAGCTGGGAAAATACTTCAGTTGGACTAGCATGGCTGAGGCTCCAGTTTGATCCCCAGCACTATAAAATGGATGAAAGTAGTGCTCTGACTTCTTTTTTTCCCTTTCTCCTGTAAAATTCTCTGTATAAGTAAGTATGCATCACATTTAATGAAAAGAAATTTTAAAAAAGAAGAAAGACCAAGGTTTGGAGAGCAGTTGTTGTCACAGTAGAACATAGTTTATGCTGACTGATACAGAAATCACATTCTCCATATTCTGTTCATTTCTTGAAACTGGCACCTTTTTCTATTACTAACCAGAAATGAAAGTAATTACTGTAAATACCACTCTCCCTCTATAAAATGTTCACAGCAATGGTGGCAAACTGACTGCATCTCTCCCGTTAAGTCTAATGAGCTAATAATTCATTAGACCTGAATGAATTCAGCAGATTCTCAAGACATCTCCTTGCCCAGCAGAAAAGAGTATTGTGTCTACTACTAGTATGGCTTCTAGTGGAAGAAAATATGACAACTGTCCACCACTGATCTAGTAGGCATAACCTGTGCTCAATATCATTTCTGATTTTTTTCTTGTTTTGTGTAGGAAGATTTTTAAAATATATATATATACCCAGAAATAATAAACAGAAACTAGTTCACTGAAATACTTAGACCAATGGCTTCAGATTATTTAATGATGGAGAGGAAAGGATGTTTCTAGCATGGGAGCCCTCTCTAAGCAGAGAACTGTCTTTATTAGAAACATTTTTAATGGAAGATTAATTTTTTTTTCAAGTATTAGGCTGGTCTTTAAGGCCAAGTCCTGGTGGCTTGCAAAGAAAGGAAATTGCTTTTCATCAGAAATGCAATAAGTTTTGGAGTTATTGTTGGATGAACCAGGAGAAAGCAGGGAGAGGTGAAAGATATCAAAGGGGACCAGTAAGAAGGCAAGAGGCTGGGAAGAGAAAAATGCAAAAAATTCCCTACAGGCTGGATTAGCTGAGGGGGTTTAAAAATTAGGATCATTGAATATACAGCTTCAAGTGCTTTGCCCTTCTGTTCTGTAGTGTAATCCTCCCAACACACACACACACACACCTCTGTCTCTCTTTTCATTACTTAAATCTCAATTCACAGCCCAAATGCAGTCCACACAGAGCTGAGAATATTGGTATTGAAGGGACTAAGGGCTCAGAAGAAACCCCTTGCTGGGGGTCAGGTGGTAGTGCAGCGGGTTAAGCGCATGTGGTACGAAACACAAGGACCAGCGTAAGGATCCCGGTTCGAGACCCCTGATTCCACACCTACAGGGGAATCGCTTCACAGGCATGAAGCAGGGCTGCAGGTGTCTATCTTTCTCTCCCCCTCTCTGTCTTCCCCTCCTCTCTCCATTTCCCTCTGTCCTATCCAACAACAATGACATCAATAACAACAACAACAATAATAACTACAATAAAAAAACAAGGGCAACAAAAGGGGGGATAAATAAATATAAAAAATTTAAAAAAAAAGAAGGAACCCCTTGCTAAGGAAATACAATATGTAAAATGGTGATGCTGGCTGTGACGCAGCAGTAGTGTGCTGGACTTACAAGTTGGTGTCCTGAATACCACTTCCTGTACCACATATGCCAGAGAATGTCCTGGTTCTCTCTTTATCTCATGAAACAAACAAATCTTTTTAAAAACTACTATACAAAAGGAACATGGCCTGTGGAAGGCAGAACACAGCAAACACACGAGAAGTAGTGGAAGCTAGCAGAAATTATGGCAGAGGAAACTCAGGGTGCTTCTGTTTGTCCAACAAGAATGCTCAGAACCAGTGCCAAGGTTCTTAATTGCATCAAGGGTAGAGATTTAAGATAGTTGTTATTAAACCATGAAGGACCAGATGTGCTCAGCAAGTTGGGAACATTTAGTGACTGACATCTGACTCACATGACTGCTGATGTCAGGTGGCTGTCTCTGGTTCACTGTCAGTAAGGAGTGTGAAAGTCGCTAGCCAATGAATAAAAATGGCTCACTGTACTATCCCTGAAGCCAGCAGCCCCCACAGCAGTTGAGGCTGTGCTGACCTTGGCCTAATGCTCATTATCTCCTGTGCAGCGGTAATGAGTTTTATGCTTTGTGGGCTTTAGAGGTAAGGGGAGGCTGAACTTGGCTTAATGCATACCGACTCATAAGACATGGGGGCCCTGGCCTGCTTCTGATGTGTGATGTGTTCACTTGAATCAGCTTGATTCCTGTCTCCTGATAGTGGAGAAAGGTTGCCAAGGAAGGTCAAAGCCACCTTGTCCCTACCACCAGGGTAGAAAGTGGAAAGAAAGGAGGAGCAGGTACTATCCTTTGAAGCCCTCTTTTTTTTGGCTCTCAGGGAACAAGCTGCTGCTAAAAAGCATCAGAGTTGCTGCATATTCTATCAGATAGAAATCAGACCAAGCAGAGTAGGCCTTTCTGAAAGGCCACTTAGCCTACGTCAGGAATTAACTGGATGTGAAAATGAATCAGCAGCCTTCCACTCATCGAGGTAGGCGGATACAAGCCCAAAGGGAGTGTCAGCCATGAAATATAGGACAAGGTTAAATGCAATACAAGCTAAACTGGGCTAATGTGACATGGAGTGGACTCCAGGAGAAAAGCAGCACCTTATCTATGTTGGGGGTGGGACTAGGGAGGAATGAAGGGGGTATTCCATACAGAAGGAAGCATTAGAAGCCTTGGGGAGAATTTCCAGGGAAATGAGATTCTCAGCTCAGCTGTAGGAGCAATAACAATTTAGTGCTTTTTTTTTAAAAAATCAAAGCCTGAAAGTATTATTTAGAAACAGAATTTTAAAAAATCAGGGTTTTTTTTGTTTTTTTTTTTTGTTTTTTTGTTTGTTTCTTAGCTTGTATGCTTGAATCAGGGTTAGGGAGATTGCTCAGTTTGTTAGAGTATAGAACATCTATCCCTGAGGCTCCAGAGGCCACAGGTTCAAATCCTGGCGCCACCTTATGACAGGTGAGCAATGTTTCAGATTTACTTTCTTTATCTCCTCTTTTAGTTATTCTTTCATAATAAGTAATTTTTAAAAAATCTATACTCTGGGATTTGTGCTCTATTCTATATGCAGAAAAGCAGTGCATATTTTGCAAGGTAGTCTGTCTTCTAGAAATCTATCTGCAACTTAGAGACACAGTTAATAATTAACATGCTTGTTGTATGCCCAGCACTTTGCCAGGCTCTAAAGAACCAAAAAAGGGACCACACTCCTCACTCTGAGAGACTACAATCAATTGAAGAAGTAATATACAAACCCAGAATCAGAAAGTAAGCTAGGAAAGAGAGCCACAGAAGCAAACTAGCTACAGTCGGACCTCAGAAAAGAAAATCAATCAGGAGAGACTTAATAAGGAGGCAAGCTGGGATCAAGCCATGAATAATGTTTAGGATTTGAATTGCAGAAAAATAACAGAAACTGAGACTGGGAGGGCAGTGGGTCTGAGGATATCAGTCAGAGTTTGCAAGCTAAGCCCTAATGTTGCTGATTCCCTAAGGGTTGTACACATTTCAATGTATCAGTGCCATTCCCTTTCCCCAATCCAATATATAAAAGACCTATTTTATTCACGTATTCTAGTACAACGTTTCCTAGAGATACAATCAGAAAACTGCAACCTGAAGCTAAAATAGACTTATTCCTCTGTGCATCAGCCTGGAAAACCCTCATTTTTTCTTTCCTTTAACAAACATAGAGAGGCACAGAGAAAAAGAGAGGGGCGGAAGAGAAGTGGGGGGAAGGTGTGAAAGATCACAACACTGGAAGCCTCCTTCAACGCAGTGGGGACTGGACTCAAACCTGGGTTATACACATGGTAAAACAGCATACTGTCCAAGTGAGCTGTTTTATCACATATTCTTGAGACTGGTATCCAGGAATTGGTAGGGAATAAGCGGGCTCTAGGAGGGATCCTAGGAGAAATGATGGCACAAAACCAAAAGCCAGCTATGCAGGCACACATGCCTGAAACTAAATTCCGCCACTCAGCTTGCACTGACAGAGCATAGTCCTCTGTGTAGATTACGGGAGGTAGTATGGTTTCTGGCCTAGTATGAAAGCTGCATGCTAACATATGCTCTGTGACATAATTGCTTTGAGCTTCAATTTCCTCACCAGTAAAATCAGGATGATAATACTTGTCTCACAGTTCTGACATGAAGATGAAATGAGAAAACATGTGCAAAGCACCTGCATAATAACTGGCAATGAGTAACCCCTGGGTACATATTGGTTCCTTTTTGTTTTTTCCCATAAGGCTAGTAGCACAAAACTAAATCAGTATGATCTGGGGTTGAGGGGAGGTAGCCTAAAGGAATATGATGTCAATGAGACTTGTAGTCTCACACCACATTAAAGGTCTCCAGGGCACTGACAATGTTGAATTTCTGATACAGCTCTAAGATTTACATCTGTTACAGATGCCACAGCTTGATCAATGCTGTCTCTACATCAAACTTAGCATACAACATCAAGACAGAAGCTATAACAGAATGTTGAAGTGAAGTCAGTGCTCCTCCCTGCAACTAGCTCTAGCTCAGGCAAGATGGAAATCAAAGAGGAGAGGTAGAGGGCACTGAAACAGTCTCCAAAAGTTTAGCTCACTATAGGCAATAGAGGGGTAAAGAAGCAAAATACGTCCCTCTTAAGTTTCAGGAAAATTCCCAACATAGAGCACAGTTTTGACTGCCAGGAAACCAGAAGTCCATGACTTGGACAGGCAGCCAAAGACCTAGGGCCACTCATTTAAAAAATATGTGTGTTAAGCGCACGTTAAGCAGTAGGTTAAGCGCAGGTGGCCCAAAGCGCAAGGACCAGCTAAAGGATCCTGGTTCCAACCCTCGGCTCCCCACCTGCAGGGGAGTCGCTTCACAGGCGGTGAAGCAGGGCTGCAGATGTCTCTCTTTCTCTCCCCTTCTCTGTCTTCCCCTCCTCTCTCCATTTCTCTCTATCCTATCCAACAACAATGAAATCAATACTAACAACAATAATAACTACAATAATAAAAAAAAAATGTGTGTGTTAGGGAGTTGCTGTAGCACAATGCGTTAAGCGCATGTGGCGAGAAGCACAAGGACCGGTGAAAGGATCCCAGTTCGAGCCCCTGGCTCCCCAAGTTGCTTTACAAGCAGTGAAGCAGGTCTGTAGGTGTCTTCCTCTCCCCTGTCTGTCTTCCCTCTCTCTCCATTCCTCTGCGTCCTACCTAACAACGACGACAACAATAATAACTACAATAAGGGCAACAAAAGGGAAGATAAATTTTTAAATTTGTGTGTTATTCCGCCCAGAAGACAAAAATGCATAAACAATAGCAGGTATCAAGGTGGTCCAGGAGATGATACAGTGGCATTGGACTCTCAAGCATTAGGTCCTGAGTTCAGTCCCTAGCAGTACATGTACCAGAGTGGTGTCTGGTTCTTTCTCTCCCCTCCTATCTTTCTCATTAATAAATAGATAAATAGATAGATAGATAGATAGATAGATAAAATCTTTTTTAAAAATGTGAACCAAGTTACTTAAGATGTCAAAGTGAGAACCTATTAATTGACAAGTCTCTTGAACTCCTGACAGGGTATGTTCTTCTGGCCCCTCTGATTCATTCCTACTATCCCTGCCCTAACTCTGGTCCATATTACCGCCTACAAGTTCAGGCACACTTTAATCTTTCCTTTCTTTCTTTCTTTTTCCGCTTCTTCTTATTATTACTATTATTATTTTAATGAAAAAGAGATACAGAGAGAGAAAAAAAAGACTAGAGCAATGCTCAGCTCTGGCTTATGGTGGTGCTGGGGATTAAACCTGGAACCTCAGAGTCTTACGCATGTGTTTTTGTATAACCAGTATGCTGTCTCCCCCCGTCACTTAATTTTCTAAATATACAGCTCTCATCTAGTTCTTCATAATTCATCAAATGAAATATAGATTTTTCTCACCTGATATTCAAAGTCTGCCATCCTATAGTCTGCCTCATCCCAAACTGCGTATTTCCTTTCAGGATTATTTTGTTTCAGTCAAACCAAAACAGACACACTCAAGCCCTTTGTATTTTTCCATTTCAGTGTCTTTGCTTGAGCTGTTGTTTTCCCAGCAGCTCTCACAAACCACCTTTTTGTGTTTGCTTCCCAGGACTGCCATAACAAATGACCACAACTGGGGCAATTTAGAACAACATAAACATATGCTCTCACAGTGCTGGAGGCTGCAAGTCCAACCTCAAGGTGTTGGGAGGGCTGACTCTTCCAGGGAGAAGTCACTCCCTATCCCCTCTGATGCTGCTGTTATCCTCACTTCTGGGCTGAGGAAGTCTCTGCCTCATTTTCACATAGTCTCTTTGCTCTATAAATTTGTGTCTCAAATCACCCTTGATCTTGCTTCAATAAGGACACCTACCATTAGATTCAGGTTCTACCTTCAATCCAGGGTGACTTCAGATGGAGAGTTTTAACTTAATTACATATGCAAAGACTTGCTTTTTTTTTTCCTTTTCAATAAAGGTCACAGTCACAGATTCTAGGTGGTTGTATCTTTTGAATGGGGTCATAATTCAACCGTTCTCCCACACTACTGCTCTATGACCACCTCCCTCCGGGGAGTTTACCCTGATGCCTTAGCACAGGAAACAATCTTTCCCTTCCACTTACTGCCAGGACAGCTAACTGGATTCTGCTCACTGTGATTGTGTTTTCATGCTGGCTTACCTTTGAGTGAGTTGCCCTAACTTTAACAGGTCTTAATTTCCCCATTTTTGAAACTGAGGTAATAAGTACACCTATGTCTAGCACTATTCTGATGAAAAAGAAATGGTAGGGGGAAGGGCTAGGCAGGGGCATACCTTGCTGAGCACATGTGTTACCATGTACAAGGACCAAGGTTCAAACCCCCACTCCCCACCTGTAGGGGCGTGGCTTCAAGATCAGTAAAGCAGTACTGATGCTCCCTCTCTATTCTTCTCACTTCTTAATTTCTCTCTGTCCTATCAGATTTTATTTTATTTTATTTATTTTTGAGAGAGACAGAGCAAAAGACACAGAGAGAAACACCAGAGCACTGCTCAGCTCTCTGTCCTATCAGATTTTTAAAAAGAAAAAGAAGGGAGTTGGGCGGTTTCGCAGTGGGTTAAGCGCAGGTGGCACAAAGCACAAGGACCAGCATAAGGATTCGGTTTCAGCCCCCAGCTCCCCACCTGCAGGGGAGTCACTTCACAAGCGGTGAAGCAGGTCTGCAGGTGTTTCTCTCTCCCTTTTTGTATTCCCCTCCTCTCTCCACTTCTCTGTCCTATCCAACAATAATGACATCAACAACAACAACAATATTAACTACAACAATAAAACAACAAGGGCAACAAAAGGGAAAAATAAATATTTTTTTAAAAAGAAATGTCGGGAGTCGGGCGGTAACGCAACGGGTTAATCGCACGTGGCGCAAAGCGCAAGGACCGGTGTAAAGATCCCGGTTCCAGCCCCCAGCTCCCCACCTGCAGAGGAGTCTCTTCACAGGCGGTGAAGCAGGTCTGCAGGTGTCTGTCTTTCTCTCCCCCCTGTCTTCCCCTCCTCCCTCCATTTCTCTCTGTTCTATCCAACAACGACAACAATAAAACAACAAGGGCAACAAAAGGGAATAAATAAATAAATAAATAAATAAAATCTTTTTTAAAAAGTCCAAAGTGGACTTTAAAAAAAAGAAAAAGAAATGTCAAGGGATTTAAACAATGCTAAAATGTTCAATGGTAAATCAGTAAGGGCTATTACCATCCCATCGTTATTTTTTTTATAAATATTTTTATTTATTTATAATTGAATAGAGACAGAAATTGAGAATGGAAGGGGAAGTAGAGAGGGGAAGAGACAGAGAGACACCTGCAGCCCTGCTTCACCACTCATGAAGCTTTCCCCCTGCAGGTAGGGACCAAGGGCTTGAACTAGGGTCCTTGTGCACTGTAATGTGTGCACTTAACCAAGTGCGCTACCACCTGGCCCTCCCCATCATTATTGTAACAGTCATCAATATTGCTCTTCCCCACTGTGTCTGCTGTGGTATCTCAGGAAAGTCTTGCGTAGAGTAATGGATGAGTAAATCTCGGGTGGGGGGATGGCAGATCAGTTGTATTAGAATAGAATCACCAGGAACAAGGTAGTGGCACACCTGGCTGAGCACCCATGTTACAGTGTGCAAGGACCCAGGTTCAAGCCCCCATTACCTACCTGTGGGGGTGGGAGGAGCTTCAGATGAAGCAGTGCCACAGGTATCTCTCTTTCTCCCTTTCAACCTTCCCCTCCCGTCTCAGTTTCTCCCTGACTCTATCAAAATAAATAAATAAATAATTTTAAAAAGAATAAAATCACCAATCATAACCAACATTCTTGGAAATATTACAAAGGAGTTGCACCTCCACCCCACTGTCCATCAGCAGCTCAAGTGCTCAGGTCTTCCCCAAAAGGTGGGGGGGGGGTGGGGGAGTGAGGGTAGATAGCATAATGGTTATGCAAAGAGACTTTCATGCCTGATGCTCCAAATTCTCAGGTTCAGTCCCCACACCACCATAAGCCAGAGCTAAGCAGTGCTCTGCTAAAAAAAAAAAAAAAAAAAAAAAAAAAAATCTGAATGTTTAAAAAAAAAAGTGGAGAGGCATCTCTTCTTGGTCACTCCTAAGGCATTTCAGCCAACAATGTCTTCCTTTATATGAAGCACAACTTGATTACCACTCAGTAGCTGTTTGAGTCAGTAGAACCTGCCTGGAAGATCATGTTTTTGCAAAGTGCATTATTTGCTGATTTGTCATCATGCTGATTACATTTTATTTTTCCCAGTATAACTCTTAGCACTTGAAAAAAAAAAAAAAGAGCGGAGGAGGGACTGACTCCTTCTATAAGGGAAGAGTGACTCAGTGGACCTCTGGAACCTCTCAGAAACAGGTAGGTGTGCTGACTCACCTCAGCCTTAGGCCTTCTCCCCAAGGTAGCTAGCTGCCTTTCTCTCCCAGAGTTGTGGAAACTTCTGGTGGTATTGTTGCTTTTTCTCTTCACACACAATAAACCTCCCACCACACATACACATATTAATCTCATGAGCTATTTTATAAAGTTGTCATCTAAAGGCTCCAGGCTTTTGATGGGTGGTTCTACCTTTTGTTTCAGAATGTTTTGAAGTTCTTTGAAAAATGTTCATTATTGGAATGCAAACTGGTTGCCACTTTCCACCAGACTGCAGGTACTTTTCCTAGCAACTCTCCTATCCCTCACTGGGCACTGTGTTTGATGTAATCCTGACCACAGCTCTAGGAGAGACCTATCATTTCCTACATTTGATGGGGAGTTAATGTTTACCAACATTAAATAATTTGTATCACATTATGAACTTAGCAGGTTAGTATGCAAAAGATTCAACCTGAGGTCTAACTCCCAATTCCAGGCTCTGAACCAAGGTGTACACTGCCTCATAATATGCATTCACACAGTGGAGAAAGGAGATTTTCTTCTTTGTCCAACTGCAATAGTGAGGACCATTTAACATCAAAACAGAGAATGAAAATCAGTCTCCCTGCATTTCCTAGGTTGGCAAAATTGGGGGGGAAACTCTTCAGACATGGGCACGCAGCTGCAACCTAAGTTTACTTGACTTTCTTCAACAGACCTAAATGTGATTTGAGTCTCCAGACAATGTCTATCAAAATTAAGATTTGTAATGTTAATTCTTAGGGAGCAAGACAGTGTTGGAGAGTCACTGCCAACCTGACTCTAATTACCTAGCAAGCAAGAGCAGGCATGTACTAAGATACATAGTAAGGTATGTTAAAAAGTAGTGTTCAGGGCAGGGGAGATAGCATAATGGTTATACAAACAGACTCTCATGCCTGAGGTTCCTAAGTCCCAGGTTCAATCCCCTGTACTACCATAAGCCAGAGCTGAGCAGTGCTCTGGTATTTCTGTCTGTATGTATGTTGTGTGTGTGTCTGTCTCTGCATCTGTCTCAAAAATATAATAAAATATTTTTTAAAAAGTGGTGTTCAGTGTGAAGACAGAAGCTGACATCCTTACACATACTTCCCCAAGCAAATACTACAAAGCTAATCTGCTGTGTGTTAGGGGGCTGTCACCAAGTTTCAGAATTCCCTAGGTGTGTTCAGATAAAGCAGCTCTCTCCTATCTAGAATTGTGTTGACTTACTCTATAGCAATTTCATGTAGCAATTGCCAAAACTAGGCTCACTTTTCTTTTTCCTTTTTTTTTTTTTTTTGCCTCCAGGGTTATTAATGGGGCTCAGTACCTACACTATGATTCCACTGCTCCTGGCAGCCATTTTTTCCATTGTTGTCATTGTTTGATAGGACAGAGAAAGATTGAGAGAAGAAGGGAAGATAGAAAGGGAGAGAGAAAGATACCTGAAGACCTGCATCACTTCTTGTGAAGCGGCGCCCGTTAAGTGGAGAGTCTGGGACTCAAACCAGGATCCTTGCTCTGGTCCTTGTGGTTCATACTACTGCCTGCCCCCTAGGTTCACTTTCCATCTGCTTTGCAACCATATGTATATTCCATTTTTTTGTTTTGTTTTGTTTTTGTTTTACCAGAGAACTGCTTAGCTCTGGCTTATGGTGGTGTGGGAGGATTGAACCTGGAACTTTGCTTGCTTAGTTGTGAAGTCTCTTTGCATAACCATTGTGCTATCTACCCCAGCCTTGTACTCTTTTTTAAAAATTTTTATCCCGCTTTAAGCCCCCGGCTCCCCACCTGCAGGGGAGTAGCTTCACAGTTGGCGAAGCAGGTCTGCAGGTGTCTATCTTTCTCTCCTCCTCTCTGTCTTCCCCTCCTCTCTCCATTTCTCTCTGCCCTAGCTAAGAACAACGACATCAATAACAACAACAATAATAACTACAACAAAAATGAAAAACAACAAGGGCAACAAAAGGGAAAATAAATAAATACAAAAAAATATTTTTTAATTTTATTAGTGATTTAATATTGATTTACAAAATTATAAGAAAATAGGGGTATAATTCCAAACTGTTCCCACCACCAGAGTTCTGTGTCTTCATCCCCTTCCAGCAGAAATTGCAACAGTTCTCCCCAAGTCACAGATATTGGTTGACTATATGTCTATATCTATCTGTCTTCATATACATATTTTTGATTCATTTTTATTCATTTCTATGGTTCAACCTTCACTTCCTCTCTAAGTTACACCTATGCCTACTACTACTTCTGAGTGTCCTTCTTTTTTCCTTTTCTCTCTCGGACAAGATAGGGCATGTTCAGTGTGCTATGGCTGTAGACCCATTTCTCTCTCAGATAAGAGAAACAGTGAGAGTCACAGCTTCGGCAGCGAAGGTCAGCGCCGATGGCAGCTGGCACCTGACTGCGTGACGGACCTGAGCCGGACTTCCAGAGGCAGAGCTACAAGCAGCAGATCGCTCTCTCTCCTGTCCTCTCCTCTCCGCTCACGGATCAACTAGGAATACCAAAGGAGACCACCCGGGACCGAACAGGACAGGACTAGAATGACCACAGGAACCCAATAAATCACACAAACATGTGTGGCTGGTGACAGAGAGGACAGAGGAGCCTAAGGAGAGATTAAGTGACTGCTAACAGTTCAGTAGTTTATCAGTTGAGACACTACCTCCAAGTCTGCTCCACCAACAAGGGGACAGCTTAAGGGAGGAGAGGACTCCCCACATATTTAACAAGTGCAACTCTGACTCTCCATTGCTACTACCCTCAGAATCTGGAGTAGTGAAAGGGAGTGACACCAGGGGACAGAGATCTAACCAGGATACTCAGGAGAAGACCTATACCTCAGTGGCATAACTGAGGGGCTGTGAAAGTCTCTTTGCATAAACACTGGATTATCTCTGCCACACCCTGCTTTATCTCTTGGTCAGGAGTCAGTGACTAAGCTAAGAAGCCTATTGATAGTTTAAAAGCCCTCAGGCTCCCAAGGCCTACAGGGAAGAAAAAAAAAAAGAGGCTTTTACACCACTGAGCTCCAACTCAGGGATTGAAAAAAAACTGTTAACTTCCACCACAGTAAACCCTTTAATTAAATTACTTAGACACAAGTCAATCCAGGCAATAGTGATCAATAATTTGAAAAGTACTGATAAAGGGAACTCATAACATAATATATAAAATGGTTAAAACAACAAGAAAAAATATTGGATACTCGAACAAGGACAGGAGTCCAGCTAAAAGTCCTCCAGACGGTGAGGCACAAAATAACAAGTTCAACATCCAAGCATTAGCTAAGGAAATAATAACAGGAGTGAGTAAACAATTTGAAAAAATTGTAATCAGAAATGCAGGAACAACAAATGAGAATATGGAAGAAAATACTAATTATCTCAAGGTTATTAAAGAGCTGAAAGCTGAAATTGCTGAGCTAAGAATGCAACTAGCTGAACAAGCTAAAACAGTATCAGAGCAGGGCAACAAAATAGATGATCTCCAGAAAACAGTAGAGGGCAGAGAGAATAGAATCTATGAGGCTGAAGACAGAATTAGCAAGATTGAGGATGAATTAGAGACAACTAAAAAAGAAGTAAGAGATCTCAAAAAGAGATTAAGAGATGCTGAAAACAACAGAGTCCTATGGGGTGACTTCAAAAGAAACAATATACGCATTAATGGCATACCAGAGGAAGAAAGAGAAGGAGAGGAAGAAAGCATTCTCCAGGCCATAATAGCTGAAAACTTCTCTAGTCTACACAACATCAAAGACATAAAGATTCAAAAAGCCCAGAGAGTCCCAAACAGAATTAACCCAGACCTAAAGACACCAAGACATGTCATACTTAGAATGGAAAGGAATAAGGATAAAGAAAGGATCCTCAAGGCTGCAAGAGAAAAACAAAGAGTCACCTACAAAGGAAAACCCATAAGATTAGCAGCAGACTTCTCCATACAAACACTACAGGCCAGAAGAGAATGGCAAGATATCTATCAAGTGCTCAATGAAAAAGGCTTTCAGCCAAGAATACTATATCCTCCTACACTGTCATTCAGACTAGATGGAGGCATCAAAACCTTCTCAGACAAGCAACAGTTGAAAGAATCAACCATCACCAAGCCTGCCCTGAAAGAAGTTCTGAAATGTCTCCTATAAACAACCAGACCACCACAAATAGGACATATATCAAAACACTCTAAAACTCTACAAGAATGGCGTTAAAATATCTTCAATCTTTGATATCAATAAATGTCAATGGCCTGATTCACCTATTAAAAGACACAGAGTAGGAAGATGGATCAGAAAACACAACCCAACAATATGTTGTCTACAGGAAACTCACCTAACGCAACAAGACAAACACAGACTTAAAGTGAAAGGATGGAAAACTATCATACAAGCCAATGAACCACAAAAAAGGGTAGGAATAGCTATTCTCATATCTGACATGATAGACTTTAAAATAGATAAGATTAAAAAAGATAGGAATGGACACTACTTAATGCTCAGAGGATCAGTCAATCAAGAGGACTTAACAATTATTAACATCTATGCACCCAATGAGAAGCCATCTAAATACATCAAACTTCTACTGAAAGAGCTACAGCAATATATTAACAGTAACACAATCATAGTAGGGGACTTCAACACCCGACTATCTCAACTTGACAGATCATCCAGGAAGAAAATCAGTAAAGACATAAGGGAGCTAAATGAAGAGATAGATAAACTAGAACTATTGGACATTTTCAGAGTCATTCATCCCAAGAAACTGGAATACACATTTTACTCAAATCCACATGGGTCATTCTCAAGGATAGACCATATGTTAGGCCATAAAGACAGCATAAGCCAATTCAAGAGCATTGAAATCATCCCAAGCATCTTCTCAGACCACAGTGGAATTAAACTAACACTTAACAATCAACAAAAGACTAGTAACAGTCCCAAAATGTGCAAGCTCAACAATACACTTCTTTTTTTTTTTTTACACAGGATACCCAAGAGGACTCAGACATTCTTTTTTTTTTTTATTTAGAAAGGATTAATTAACAAAACCATAGGGTAGGAGGGGTACAACTCCACACAATTCCCACCACCCAATCTCCATATCCCACCCCCTCCCCAGTAGCTTTCCCATCTATATCCCTTTGGGAGCATGAACCCAGGGTCATTGAGGGTTGCAGAAGGTAGAAGGTCTGGCTTCTGTAATTGCTTCCTCACTGAACATGGGCGTTGACTGGTCGGTCCATACTCCCAGTCTACCTCTCTCTTTCCCTAGTAAGGTGGGTCTCTGGGGAAGCTGAGCTCCAGGACACATGGGTGGGGTCTTCAATCCAGGGAAGCCTGGATAGCATACTGATGGCATCTGGAACCTGATGACTGAAAAGAGA
Source organism: Erinaceus europaeus (assembly GCF_950295315.1). Taxonomy (NCBI): domain Eukaryota; kingdom Metazoa; phylum Chordata; class Mammalia; order Eulipotyphla; family Erinaceidae; genus Erinaceus; species Erinaceus europaeus. The sequence goes on from NC_080177.1 coordinate 39,400,253, forward strand.
GTTAACATACAAAGCCAAACAAATTGTTGAGCAATCATGGACCCAAAGCTTGGAATAGTGGAAAGGAAGTGTTAGGGAGGGTACTCACTGCAAACTCTAGTATACTTCTGCTTTCTTACTTTGGTGCCATACTCCAAACTCAGTCAATTTCTGCTTTGCGTTTCTACTTCTTTTTTTTTTTTTACATGCATAACATTCCCCAGATTCCCATTTAACAATACAACCCCCACTATTTCATTCATCATTTTTCATGGACCTGTATTATACCCACCTACCCACCCACCCCAAAGTCTTTTACTTTGGTGTAATACTCCAATTCCATTTCAGGTTCCACTTGTGTTTTCTTTTCTAATCTTGTTTTTCAACTTCACCCTGAGAGTGAGATCATCCCATATTCATCCTTCTGTTTCTGACTTATTTCACTCAACATGATTTTTTCAAGGTCCATCCAAGATCGGCTGAAAACAGGGAAGTCACCATTTGTACAGCTGAGTAGTATTCCATTGTGTATATATACCACAACTTGCTCAGCAACTCATCTGTTGTTGGACACCTGGGTTGCTTCCAGGTTTTGGCTATTACAAATTGTGCTGCCAAGAACATATGTGTACACAGATCTTTTTGGATGGATGTGTTGGGTTCCTTAGGATATATTCCCAGGAGGGGAATTGCAGGGTCATAGGATAGGTCCATTTCTAGCCTTCTGAGAGTTCTCCAGACTGTTCTCCACAGAGGTTGGACCAATTGACATTCCCACCAGCAGTGCAGGAGGGTTCCTTTGACCCCACACCCTCTCCAGCATTTGCTGCTGTTACCTTTTCTGATGTGTGACATTCTCACAGGAGTGAAGTGATATCTCATTGTTGTCTTTATTTGCATTTCTCTGACAATCAGAGACTTGGAGCATTTTTTCATGTGTTTCTTGGCCTTTTGGATCTCTTCTGTGGTGAGTATTCTGTCCAAGTGCTCCACCCATTTTTGGATGGGGTTATTTGTTGTCTTGTTGTTGAGTCTGGCAAGCTCTTTATATATGTTGGTTATTAAACTCTTATCTGATGTATGGCATGTAAAGATCTTCTCCCATTCTGTGAGGGGTCTCTTGATTTGGGTAGTGGTTTCTTTTGCTGTGAAGAAGCTTTTTGATTTGATGTAGTCCCATAGGTTTATACATGCCTTAGTCTTCCTTGTAATTGGATTCGTTTCATTGAAAATGTCTTTAAAATTTATGCGGAAAAAAGTTCTGCCAATATTTTCCTCTAAGTATCTGATAGTTTCTGGTCTAACATCCAAGTCCTTGATCCACTTGGAATTTACTTTTGTATTTGTGAAATACAGTGATTCAGTTTCATTCTTCTGCATGCTTCAACCCATTGTTTCCAACACCATTTGTTGAAGAGACTCTGCTTTCCCCATCTAATAGTCTGAGCCCCTTTGTCAAAGATTAGATGTCCATAGGTGTGGGGCCTCATTTCTGGGCTCTCAATTCTATTCCACTGGTCAGTGTGTCTGTCCATGTTCCAGTACCAAGCAGTTTTGATGACAATGGCCCTATAATACAGTTTGAGATCTGGGACGTGATGCCTCCGGTTCTGTTCTTTTTTCTCAAGATTGTTTTGGCAATTCTAGGTCTTTTCTGGTTCCAGATAAACATTTGTAGCTTTTTTTCTATTCTCCTAAAAAATGTGCTTGGGATCTTGATGGGCATAGCATTAAATTTGTAGATGGCTCTGGGTAATATATTCATTTTGATGATGTTAATTCTTCCAACCCATGAACATGGAATATCTTTCCACTTCTTTGTGTCTTTTTCAATTTCTTTGAGTAGTGACTCATAATTTTCAGTATACAAGTCTTTCACTTCTTTGGTTAGGCTTACTCCTAGATATTTTATAGTTTTTGTTGCTATAGAAAAAGGAATTGATTTCTGGATTTCAATTTATTCTAACTTAGTGTTTGCATAGAGGAATGCCACTGACTTTTGAATGTTAATTTTGTAGCCTGACACATTACTGTATTGCCTGATGATTTCCAAAAGCTTCTTGCTGGATTCCTTAGGTTTTTCCATGTATACTATCATGTCATCTGCAAATAAGGAGAGTTTGACTTCTTCTCTTCCAGTCTGTATGCCTTTAATTCCTTGCTCCTGCCTGATTGCTATGGCAAGAACTTCCAACACTATGTTGAATAGTAATGGTGATAGTGGGCAGCCCTGTCAAGTACCTGATCTGAGGGGAAATGCTTCCAGTTTTTCACCATTGAGTATGATGTTGGCTGTAGGTTTGCTATATATAGACTCCACTATCTTCAGGAATTTTCCATTTATTCCTATTTTTTGTAGTGTTTTGATCATAAAGGGATGTTGTATTTTGTCAAAGGCTTTCTCTGCATCTATTGATATGACCATGTGGTTTTTGGTCTTGCTTTTGTTGATGTGGTGGATCACATTGATTGATTTACGTATATTAAACCAACCTTGCATGCCTGGGATAAACCCCACTTGGTCATGATGAACAATTTTTTTGATATACTGCTGTATCCGGTTGGCTAGAATTTTGTTCAATATTTTCGCATCTATGTTCATCAGAGATATTGGTCTGTAGTTTTCTTTTTTGGTTGTGTCCCTGTCTGCTTTTGGTATCAGGGTGATGTTGGCTTCATGGAAGCTGGCAGGGAGTATTCCAGTGTCTTCAATCTTCTGGAATACTTTTAAAAGTAGAGGTATTAGTTCTTCTTTGAAAGTTTTGTAGAATTCATTTGTAAAACCATCTGGTCCAGGACTTTTATTTTTGGGGAGATTTTTGATAACTGTTTCAATTTCATTAGCTGTGATGGGCCTGTTCATGTTATCCACTTCCTCTTTACTTAGTTTTGGAAGTTGGTAGGTATCTAGGAAATCATTCATTTCTTCCAGGTTCTCTAGCTTGGTGGAATATAGTTGTTCATAGAAGCCTCGCATGATATGTTGAATTTCTGCAGTGTCTGTTGTGATATCTCCTCTTTCATTTACTATCCGATTTATTTGGGTCTTCTCCCTTTTTTGTTTTGTGAGTCTGGCTAAAGGTTTGTCGATTTTGTTTACTCTTTCGAAGAACCAACATTTACTTTCGTTGATCTTTTGTATGGTTTTCCTATTCTCAATGTTATTTATTTCTGCCCTAACTTTAGTAATTTCTCTCCTTCTGGTTGCTTTAGGATTCCTTTGTTGTTCTTCTTCTAGGTCTTTAAGATGTGCAATCAGGCTGTTTATTTGTGCCTTTTCTTGTTTCCTAATGTGTGCTTGTATAGCTATGAACTTCCCTCTTAAGACTGCTTTAGCTGTGTCCCAAATATTTTGATAGCTTGTGTCTTCATTTTCATTGAACTCTCGAAACATTTTGATTTCTTCCTTGATTTCCTCTTTGACCCAGAAGTTGTTAAGAAGTGTACTGTTGAGCTTCCACATTTTGGCACTGTTACTAATCTTTTGTTGATTATTAAGTGTTAGTTTAATTCCACTGTGGTCTGAGAAGATGCTTGGGATGATTTCAGTGCTCTTGAATAGGCTGATGCTGTCTTTATGGCCTAACATATGGTCTATCCTTGAGAATGATCCATGTGGATTTGAGTAAAATGTGTATTCCAGTTTTTTGGGATGAATGACTCTGAAAATGTCCAATAGTTCTAGTTTATCTATCTCTTCATTTAGCTCCCTTATGTCTTTACTGATTTTCTTCCTGGATGATCTGTCAAGTTGAGAGAGTGGGGTGTTGAAGTCCCCCACTATGATTGTGTTACTGTTAATATATTGCTGTAGCTCTTTCAGTAGAAGTTTGATGTATTTAGATGGCTTCTCATTGGGTGCATAGATGTTAATAATTGTTAAGTCCTCTTGATTGACTGATCCTCTGAGCATTAAGTAGTGTCCATTCCTATCTTTTTTAATCTTATCTATTTTAAAGTCTATCATGTCAGATATGAGAATAGCTGTTCCTGCCCTTTTTTGTGGGCCATTGGCTTGAATGATAGTTTTCCATCCTTTCACTTTAAGTCTGTGTTTGTCTTGTTGCGTTAGGTGAGTTTCCTGTAGACAACATATTGTTGGGTTGTGTTTTCTGATCCATCTTCCTACTCTGTGTCTTTTAATAGGTGAATCAGGCCATTGACATTTATTGATATCAAAGATTGAAGATATTTTAACGCCATTCTTGTAGAGTTTTAGAGTGTTTTGATATATGTCCTATTTGTGGTGGTCTGGTTGTTTATAGGAGACATTTCAGAACTTCTTTCAGGGCAGGCTTGGTGATGGTTGCTTCCTTCAACTGTTGCTTGTCTGAGAAGGTTTTGATGCTTCCATCTAGTCTGAATGACAATCTAGCAGGATATAGTATTCTTGGCTGAAAGCCTTTCTCATTGAGCACTCGATAGATATCTTGCCATTCTCTTCTGGCCTGTAGTGTTTGTATGGAGAAGTCTGCTGCTAATCTTATGGGTTTTCCTTTGTAGGTGACTCTTTGTTTTTCTCTTGCAGCCTTGAGGATCCTTTCTTTATCCTTATTCCTTTCCAATCTAAGTATGACATGTCTTGGTGTCTTTAGGTCTGGGTTAATTCTGTTTGGGACCCTCAGGGCTTCTTGAATCTTTATGTCTTTGGTGTTGTCTAGACTAGAGAAATTTTCAGCTATTATGGCCTGGAGAATGCTTTCTTCCTCCCCTTCTCTTTCTTCCTCTGGTAAGCCAATAATGCATATATTGTTTCTTTTGAAGTCATCCCATAGGACTCTGTTGTTGTTTTCATCATCTCTTAATCTCTTTTTGAGATCTCTTACTTCCTTTTTAGTTGTCTCTAATTCATCCTCAATCTAGCTAATTCTGTCTTCAGCCTCATTGATTCTATTCTCTCTGCCCTCTACTGCTTTCTGGAGTTCATCTATTTTGTTGCCCTGCTCTGATACTGTTTTAGCTTGTTCAGCTAGTTGCCTTCTTAGCTGAGCGATTTCAGCTTTCAGCTCTCTAATAACCATGAGACTATTAGAATTTTCTTCCATATTCTCATTTGTTGTTCCTGCATTTCTGATTACAATTTTTTCAAATTCTTTACTCACTCCTGTTATTATTTCCTTGGCTAATGTTTGGATGTTGAACTCGTTGTTTTGTGCTTCACCGTCTGGAGGACTTTTAGCTGGACTCCTGTCCTTGTTCGAGTCTCCAATATTTTTTCTTGTTGTTTTAACCATTTTATATAAGTTAACAGTTTTTTCAATCCCTGAGTTGGAGCTCAGTGGTGTAAAAGCCTTTTTTTTTTCCCCTGTAGGCTATGGGAGCCTGAGGGCTTTTAAACTATCAATAGGCTTCTTAGCTTAATCACTGACTCCTGACCAAGAGATAAAGCAGGGTGTGGCAGAGATAATCCAGTGGTTATGCAAAGAGACTTTCACAGCCCCTCAGCTATGCCACCGAGGTATAGGTCTTCTCCTGAGTTTCCCGGGTAGATCTCTGTACCCTGGTGTCCCTCCCTGTTGCTGCTCCAGATTCTGAGGGTAGTAGCAATGGAGACTCAGAGTTGCACTTGGTGAGTCTCTGGGGAGTCCTTTCCTCCCTTCAGCTGTCCCCTTGTTGGTGGAGCAGACTGGAGGTGGTGTCTCCACTGACAAACTGTTGAACTGTTAGCAGTCACTTAATCTCTCCTTAGGCCCCTCTCTCCTCTCTGTCACCAGCCACGTGTGTTTGTACTCACGGGTGATTTACTGGGTTTCTGTGGTCATTCTAGTCCTGTCTTGTTTCGGTCCGGGTGGTCTCCTTTGGTATTCCTAGTTGATCCAGGAGAGGAGAGGAGAGGAGAGAAAGCGATCTGCTGCTCGTAGCTCCGCCTCGGTTCCACCGTCGTACACATATGTTCTTGGCAGCACAATTTGTAATCGCCAAAACCTGGAAGCAACCCAGGTGTCCAACAACAGATGAGTGGCTGAGCAAGTTGTGGTATATATACACAATGGAATACTACTCAGCTGTAAAAAATGGTGACTTCACCGTTTTCAGCTGATCTTGGATGGACCTTGAAAAAATCATGTTGAGTGAAATAAGTCAGAAACAGAAGGATGAATACGGGATGATATCTCTCTCAGGCAGAAGTTGAAAAACAAGATTAGAAAAGAAAACACAAGTTGAACCTGAAATGGAATTGGAGTATTACACCAAAGTAAAAGACTCTGGGGTGGGTGGGTGTGTGGGGAGAATACAGGTCCATGAAGGATGATAAATGACATAGTGGGGGTTGTATTGTTAAATGGGAAACTGGGGAATGTTATGAATGTACAAACTATTGTATTTACTGTTGAATGTAAAGCATTAATTTCCCAATAAAGAAATAAATTATTAAAAAAATAAAAAATAAATAAAAGTCTTCCAGAAGATTGAAGACACTGGAATACTCCCTACCAGCTTCTATGAAGCCAACATCACCCTGATACCAAAAGCAGACAGGGACACAACCAAAAAAGAAAACTACAGACCAATATCTCTGATGAACATAGATGCGAAAATATTGAACAAAATTCTAGCCAACCGGATACAGCAGTATATCAAAAAGATTGTTCATTATGACCAAGTGGGGTTTATCCCAGGCATGCAAGGTTGGTTTAATATATGTAAATCAATCAATGTGATCCACCACATCAACAAAAGCAAGACCAAAAACCACATGGTCATATCAATAGATGCAGAGAAAGCCTTTGACAAAATACAACATCCCTTTATGATCAAAACACTACAAATGGGAATAGATGGAAAATTCCTGAAGATAGTGGAGTCTATATATAGCAAACCTACAGCCAACATCATACTCAATGGTGAAAAACTGGAAGCATTTCCCCTCAGATCAGGTACTAGACAGGGCTGCCCACTATCACCATTACTATTCAACATAGTGTTGGAAGTTCTTGCCATAGCAATCAGGCAGGAGCAAGGAATTAAAGGCATACAGACTGGAAGAGAAGAAGTCAAACTCTCCTTATTTGCAGATGACATGATAGTATACATGGAAAAACCTAAGGAATCCAGCAAGAAGCTTTTGGAAATCATCAGGCAATACAGTAATGTGTCAGGCTATAAAATTAACATTCAAAAATCAGTGGCATTCCTCTATGCAAACACTAAGTTAGAAGAAATTGAAATCCAGAAATCAGTTCCTTTTACTATAGCAACAAAACCAATAAAATATCTAGGAGTAAACCTAGCCAAGGAGTGAAAGACTTGTATACTGAAAATTATGGGTCACTACTCAAAAGAAATTGAAAAAGACACAAAGAAGTGGAAAGATATTCCATGTTCATGGGTTGGAAGAATTAACATCATCAAAATGAATATATTACCCAGAGCCATCTACAGATTTAATGCTATGCCCATCAAGAACCCAAGCACATTTTTTAGGACGATAGAAAAAAATGCTACAAATGTTTATCTGGAACCAAAAAAGACCTAGAATTACCAAAACAATCTTGAGAAAAAAGAACAGAACCGGAGGCATCACACTCCCAGATCTCAAACTGTATTATAGGGCCATTGTCATTAAAACTGCTTGGTACTGGAACATGAACAGACACACTGACCAGTGGAATAGAATTGAGAGCCCAGAAATGAGGCCCCACACCTATGGACATCTAATCTTTGACAAAGGGGCCCTGACTATTACATGGGGAAAGCAGAGTCTCTTCAACAAATGGTGTTGGAAACAATGGGTTGAAACACGCAGAAGAATGAAACTGAATCACTGTATTTCACCAAATACAAAAGTAAATTCCAAGTGGATCAAGGACTTGGTTGTTAGACCAGAAACTACCAAATACTTACAGGAAAATATTGGCAGAACTTTTTTCCCCATAAATTTTAAAGACATTTTCAATGAAACGAATCCAATTACAAAGAAGACTAAGGCAAGTATAAACCTATGGGACTACATCAAATTAAAAAGCTTCTTCACAGCAAAAGAAACCACTACCCAAACCAAGAGACCCCTCACAGAATGGGAGAAGATCTTTACATGCCATACATCAGATAAGAGTTTAATAACCAACATATATAAAGAGCTTGCCAGACTCAACAACAAGACAACAAATAACCCATCCAAAAATGGGGGGAGGACTTGGACAGAATATTCACCACAGAAGAGATCCAAACGCCTGAGAAACACATGAAAAAATGCTCCAAGTCTCTGATTGTCAGAGAAATGCAAATAAAGACAACAATGAGATATCACTTCACTCCTGTGAGAATGTCATACATCAGAAAAGGTAACAGCAGCAAATTCTGGAGAGGGTGTGGGGTCAAAGGAACCCTCCTGCACTGCTGGTGGGAATGTCAATAGATACAACCTCTGTGGAGAACAGTCTGGAGAACTCTCAGAAGGCTAGAAATGGACCTACCCTATGACCCTGCAATTCCTCTCCTGGGGATATATCCTAAGGAACCCAACACATCCATCCAAAAAGATCTGTGTACACATATGTTCTTGGCAGCACAATTTGTAATAGCCAAAACCTGGAAGCAACCCAGGTGTCCAACAACAGATGAGTTGCTGAGCAAGTTGTGGTATATATACACAATGGAATACTACTCAGCTGTAAAAAATGGTGACTTCACCGTTTTCAGCCGATCTTAGATGGACCTTGAAAAAATCATGTTGAGTGAAATAAGTCAGAAACAGAAGGATGAATATGGGATGATATCTCTCTCAGGCAGAAGTTGAAAAACAAGATCAGAAAAGAAAACACAAGTCGAACCTGAAATGGAATTGGAGTATTACACCAAAGTAAAAGACTCTGGGGTGGGTGGGTGTGTGGGGAGAATACAGGTCCATGAAAAATGATGAATGAAATAGTGGGGGTTGTATTGTTAAATGGGAATATGGGGAATGTTATGCATGTAAAAAAAAAAAAGAAGTAGAAACGCAAAGCAGAAATTGACTGAGTTTGGAGTATGGCACCAAAGTAAGAAAGCAGAAGTACACTAGAGCTTGCAGTGAGTACCCCCCTAACACTTCCTCTCCACTATTCCAAGCTTTGGGTCCATGATTGCTCAACAATTTGTTTGGCTTTGTATGTTAACTCTCTTTTCAGTCACCAGGTTCCAGATGCCATCAGGATGCTAGCCAGGCTTCCCTGGATTGAAGACCCCACCAATGTGTCCTGGAGCTCAGCTTCCCCAGAGACCCACCCTACTAGGGAAATAGAGAGGCAGACTGGGAGTATGGACCGACCAGTCAACGCCCATGTTCAGCGGGGAGGCAATTACAGAAGCCAGACCTTCTACCTTCTGCAACCCTCAATGACCCTGGGTCCATGCTCCCAGAGGGATAGAGAATGGGAAAGCTACTGGGGAGGGGGTGGGATATGGAGATTGGGTGGTGGGAATTGTGTGGAGTTGTACCCCTCCTACCCTATGGTTTTGTTAATTAATCCTTTCTTAAATAAAAAAAATTAAAAAAAAAAAAAAAAAGAAAAGAAAACACAAGTAGAACCTGAAATGGAATTGGAGTATTACACCAAAGTAAAAGACTCTGGGGTGGGTGGGTAGGGAGAATACAGGTCCATGAAGGATGATAAATGACATAGTGGGGGTTGTATTGTTAAATGGGAAACTGGGGAATGTTATGCATGTACAAACTATTGTATTTACTGTTGAATGTAAAACATTAATTCCCCAATAAGGAAATAAATTTAAAAAAAAGAAGACTAAATCAAATACAAACCAACAGAACTACATCAAATTAAAAAGCTTCTGCACAGCAAAAGAAACCACTACCGAAACAAAGAGAAATCCCACAGAATGGGAGAAGATCTTTACATGCTATACATTAGACAAGAGGTTGATAAACAAAATATATAATAAGCTCACCAAATAAAACAAATGACTCCATCCCAAAATGGGGAGAGGATATGAACATAATATTGTCCATAGAAGAAATCCAAAAGGCCAACAAATATATGAAAAAATACTCCAAGTCATTGATTGTCAGAGAAATGCAAATAAAGACAACAAGGAGATACCACTTCACTCCTGTGAGAATGTCATACATCAGAAAAGGTAGCAGCAACAAATGCTGGAGAGGTTGTGGGGACAAAGGAACCTTCCTGCACTGCTGCTGGGAATGTAAATGAGTCCAACCTCTGTGGAGAGCAGTCTGGAGAACTTAGAAGTCTAGAAGTGGATCTACCCTATGACCTCGTAATTCCTCTCCTGGGGATATATCCTAAGAAACCAAACATAGCTATCCAAAAAGATTTATGTATACCTATGTTCATAGCAGTACAGTTTGTAATAGCCAATATCTGGAAGCTATTACAAATAGGTGTCCAACAACAGGTGAGTGGCTAATTAAGTTGTGGTATATATGCCCAGTGAAATACTACTCAGCTATTGAAAATGGAAAATTCACCTTCTTCACCTCCTCTTGGATGGAACTTAAGGGAATCATGTTAAGTGAGATAAGTCAGAAACAAAAAGATGGGTATGAGATGATCTCACTCATAGACAGAAGTTGAAAAACAGAAGGGAAAACACTAAGCAGAGTTTGGACTGGAGTTGGTGTATTGCTCCAAAGTAAAAGACTTGGGTGGAGGGGAGGGTTCAGGTCCTGGAACATGATGGCAGAGGAGGACCTAGTAGGGGTTGAATTGTTATGTGGAAAAGTGGGGAATGTTATGCATGTACAAATTATTGTATTTTACTGTTGATTATAAACCATTAATCCCCCAATAAAGAAAAAAGGGGGGCTGGGTGGTGGTACACCGGTTGAATGTACATGTTATCATGTGCAAGGTCCAAGATTCCAGCCCTAGGTCCCCACCCTCAGGGGAGAAATTTCAGAAACAGTGAAGCAGGACTACAGGTGTCTCTTTTTCTCTCTCCCTTTCTGTGTCTCCTCGTCCTCTCAATTTCCTTCTGCCTATCAAAGAAAAGTTATAGGTGCATGGGGAATGGTTGCCAAGAATAGCAGCTTCAACATACAGACACAGATTCTGGTGATAGCCCTGGTGGCAACAGATGAAAGTTAAAAGATTACTTTCCATGGGGCTTGCGGTGGTACACCTGGTAGAGTGCACATGTTACAATGCATAAGAACCTGGGTTCAAGTTCCCTGTCCCCATTTGTAGGTGAAAAACTTCATGCATGGTGAAGCAGTGCTACAGGTATCTTTCTTTCTCTCTCCCTCTTTCTCCCCCTTCCCTCTTAATTTCTCTGTCTCTATTCAACAAATAAATACAATGAATATTAAAAGGTTATTTTCCACAAAGTCGACCTCTCCAAGACTTTTCCTTTTATAGTTATTTATTTTTATTTATTTGCCACCAGAGTTATTGTTGGGGTTCAGGGCCTGCATGACCACTTCACTGAATCTGTAGACTCCTTTTTTTCTTTATAGAGATAGATAGAGAGAGAGAGTGAGTCCTGGGTTTTGAACTCTGTGACAATGTGTGTTCTCCACTACATGAGCCACTTGTCTGTGCCTGCTCTCCCCTCACCCCACCCCAAGACTTAATAACACGTAGCATTTAAGTCTTGACATACTCTAGTGCTTGCAAATTAAAAAGATGAATTTAAAATGATTGCATAAGGCGGGAACTGGTCCCCTCCCCTATATTTTCTGTCAAAAGCATTATAAATTTTGAAACATTTAAGTTCTTATAAAAACTGAGGAGTTGAAAAATAAAATAATAACTTCAAGAAAGGGGAACTGAACTGGGGAGACAACTTTCTTGTCTAAGTCTCTGATGTCCCAGGTTCAGTCCCCAGCATCACCATAACACACAGCTGAAGATGGGGAAGGGAGAGTGAAAGAAAAGAAAGAAAAAAGGGAAACTGAGTCGTTTCTGCAGTATTTTTTTCAGCTGTCTCTACCCTAATTATAATATGGAACAATTCATCTTCCTGTGTGCCTTTAGCCTCCTCTCCCCCCTCCCTTCCCTCCTTTCTCCCCTCTTCCCTCCCCCCTCTTCCTCTCGTTTGTTTTCTTTTCTTTTTTTTTGTTTTTTAACCAGAGCACTACTTAGCTCTGGTTAATTACATGCATCACTTACGGTGATGCATGTAATTGAACCAACCTGAGATTTAGAAAGAAAGTCTTTACCCCGGCCCCTAACCCAGGTCTCCAGCTCTTCCTTAGATAAGTTCTGCTGATTATTTCATTTGCACTGTCAGCCTGAGGCTGAGGCTCAGGTGAGGGATCCAAAGCCCCTGCCCAGCCCCACCCACGCCTATCCCCGCCCCTCCACGTGCAGCCGGCAGCATTTATAAATGACTTCTCAGCCTGCGCAGCCCATAGAGCCCTTGTTTGTTGAAACTTTTTGTTTGTTGAAACTCTTGTTTCAAACTCTTGTTTCAAACTTTTTGTTTGTTGAAACTCTTGTTTCAAACGCTTCCCTAGCTTTCCTGCTCCCATGGAGAAGGAAGAGGAAACGTACCAGGAGCTCTACCTGGACCATTGCACCGGCCAGGTGAGGCCTGGAGGCTGTGGCAGCTGACACAGTCAACCCCCCCCCCATGCTGAGGACCCCACCCTGTTGCTGAGCTCCAAGGGCTGTGTCATTAGTGTCGCTTATAAAACTTTTAGGGAGACTTTAAGAAGTGGGCCTGATTAGCTGTGTCTTCCTGGGTTGACAAATAGAAGCTTCCAGAGATGTAATAAGTTGTGCCCAAGATAGCCAAGCGGTGTAAATCCTGAACCACATGCTCAGTGGCCAGGTTAGGTTACCAGACCCCAGTTTTAAAGACCCCCTCACACCATCTTCACCTTGAATTTCCCAGCAAACTCTGGTTCCCACAGGTCTCTATTTTGCTAGGGCAAGTACTGGCTGTTCTGCGGCATGGCTGTTGCAGTAGGCCTCAGGAAATGAAGGTTCCCTTGTGACTACAGATGCAATTGGTGCTCTGCAGGTGTCACTGAGTGTGTGTGTGGGAGGGTGCCAAAGTGTAAATAGGAGACATCTGGGACTTCTTTCCGCTTGTGATTCTTAAGGGATATGCATATGTTAACTTAAATATTTTGTTTTATTTTTTTTATTTTTACCAGAGCACTGCTCAGCTCTGGCTAATGGTGATGTGGTGGATTGAACCTGGGACTTTGGAGCCTCAGGCATGAGAGTCTCTTTGTATAATCGTTATGCTATCTACACTTGCCCCTAAAAATTTTAGATTCGAGCATTATAAAAAAAAAAAAAAGAGGGGGGAGAGGGAGTCAGGTTGTAGCGCAGCGGGTTAAGCGCACGTGATGCAAAGCGCAAGGAACGGAGTAAGGATCCCAGTTCGAGCCCCCGGCTTCCACCTGCAAAGGAGGTCCCTTCGCAGGTGGTGAAGCAAGTCTGTAGGTGTCTATCTCTCTCTCCTTCCCCTCATCTCCCCGTTTCTCTGTCCTATCCAACAATGATGACATCAACAATAACAATAATAACTACAACAATGAAAAACAAGGGCAACAAAAGAGAAAATAAATAAATATTTTTAAAAGGGGGGGAAAGAAGTCTTTTAAAATGCAGCAACTGTGTATGTGTGTGTACAGAGATAGGGATTAGCATTGCTGTAGAGGCAAACGCTAGAAGAAGATTGCTGTAGAAACAGTGAAGTATTTAGTATAGCAAAAGAGAAGCCAGGCAGGAAAAGTTCTTTGCAAGTTGATTCTGCAAAAATTGAAAGCTTCTTCAGATACAAAGCAAAGGCCTCAATAAATTATTAGTACATACTCTGAGCTGTGTCCCTACAAGGGGACTCAAAAGGAAACTGGCAGGGCTGCACTATCCGTAACAGCAAACAAACAAAACTGAAACAATACCTTTCTCTTGTTGCTGCTGCCCTTAATTATTTGTTAAAGTTTAGTCTTTCTGGATGAAAACTTCATCTCTCACCAAATGCCCTGATAGGAGATACTAATACTTTGGGGTGAATTGTTTGGTGAGCCCCTTTCCAGCTAGTACAGGAGAAACCAAAGAAACAGTGGAGAGGAATCAGGGTCTGTTGTTACGCCTTTTCTTTTTTCTTTTTGCCTCCAGGGTTAGTGCTGAAACTTGGTGCCTGCACTTGAATCCACCTGGAAGCTATTTTTTCCCTTTTGTTGTGCTTGTTTGTTGTTGTGGTTATTATTATTGTTGTTTCTGTAGTTGTTGTTGGATAGGACCAAGAAATGGAGAGAGGGGAAGAGAAAGATAGACACCTACAGACCTCCTTCACCACCTGTGAATCAGCTTCCCTGCAGGCGGGAAGCCAGGAGCTCAAACCGGGATCCTTGCACCAGCTCTTGCCCGCTTTGTGCCATGTACACTTAACCCGCTGCACTACTGCCCAGTCCCCTGTTCCCCCTTTTCTTAAGGTGAATCTGTTTAGTGGGACTAGAGAGGGAGGGGAGGGGGAGAGGGAAAGGGAGAAGGAGACTGATTATGTAATTCAAAAATGAAATTAGATACAAAATCCTTATCTCAAGAGAATGAGGCCTTTTTCCTTGAACAATTAGTCACCCCTGCCATCTGCTGGACTGATGGCAGCAGAGCAGTTTAGAAGGATGCAGCCAGACATTTTATGTTAGCTGAAGTTGTGTTGTCACTGATAAGATGCAGCACAAAGCAACTGTCAGAAGATCCTCTAAAGGATGTGGTTATCCTGCAAACAGTGTGCAAGATCTAGAATGTAGGCTTGCAAATTGGATAGAATGGATGGCAATATACATGCCAAGGCAATTGATTTTTTTTTTCTGTTAGAAAACCCATGAATTTTACATTAGCTGCTTCTCTTAACTGTACACCTCATTCCCTCAGTTGTGTTAATGGAAGTTGAGCAGCTTTCCCTGGACTAGAAATACAATACATTTATTTAAACTATTCTTGCCACTTTAATTTCAATGACTTGTTTTTTTCCCTTTTGTAAATTCATGTAATTAGAATGTGGTTTTGTTGTTGGGTGGTTGGTTTTTTGTTTGTTTGTTTGTTTGTTTTGTTTTTTCCCCCCCCTTGGTTGTTGCTGGGATTTCACTGATCTGGGCTAACTTTTTCAGATAAATACAGAGGGAGAGGAAGTGACACCATAAGGCCAAAGCTTCCCCCCAGTGTTGTGGGGGTGGGCTGGGCTCGACCTGGGCCACACACATAGCAAAGCAGGTGCACTGCTACACAAATGAGTGTTTTGTTGACCTAATCAGTTTAGAGAGTCCAGAAAAATTATTCAAAGAACACACAATTTAGAGCATGGTCACATAGTTGTCTCCATTACATAAAACTGAATTTTTTTTTATGAAGTTCATGATCCTCTTAAAGACATACTATTGTTTCATCATACATCACTTTGTAACATCATTGCTGTTAACATGAATTAAAGCAGTTACTAAATTTATTTTATGCTAGAGGAAATCAAAGACACAATTGCCATCCTTACTAAATTTCTTCAGAGAACATTTCCAATAGGTTGGCCTGAAGACACTCAGGTTATATCAGTTCTTGAGGTATTCCATATTTAAGTAGTGTGGGCATTGCAGTTACTTTCAGGTTTTTTTTTTGAAGTCATAATTTGGATCTATTTATTTATTTATTAATTTATTTTTGCCTCCAGGGTTATTGCTGGGGCTCAGTGCCTGCACTATGAATCCACTGCTCCTGGAGGCCATTCCCCCCCCATTGCCCTTGCTGTTGCTGTTATTGTTATTACTGTTGTTGTTGTTGGGTAGGACAGAGAACTCAAGAGAGGAGGGGAAGACAGAGTGGGAGAGAAAGATAGACACTTGCAGACCTGCTGCATGTGGGGAGCCAGGGGCTCAAACTGGGATCCTTGAACTTTGCTCCCTGTGCACTTAATCCACTGCACTATCGCCTGGCCCCAGATCCTTTTAATAAGGTTTTTCTCCTACTTGGCAATAGATGAACACACATCCTGGGAGTTGGGCAGTAACCCAGTGGGTTAATCACATGTAACACAAAGTGCAAGGACCAGCCTAAAGATCCCAGTTTGAGCCCCTGGCTGCCCACCTGCAGGGGGGGGGGGGGTCGTTTCACAAGTGGTGAAGCAGGTCTGCATGTCTGTCTTTATCTCCCCCTCTCTGTCTTCCCCTCCTCTCTGCATTTCTTTGTCCTATCCAACAACATCAATAACAACAACAATAATAACTACAACAATAGAACACAAGGGCAACAAAGGGAAATAAATATTAAAGAAAAAAAAAAAGTCCTTCCATAATATACCCCAGTTCTTCTCATTGAGCTGGTTCAGCCTGAGTGCAGTGGGACACCAGCTTTCTCCATTGGCGTCCTCAGAACTGGTGAAGTGGGAAAAAACGGGCTTGCCTTTGTGTTCCTCCATAGCCTTCATAAACTCCTCGAAGCCAGACACACTCACTTCTTTGTAGAGAGCCATTGGGAGTGTGGGCTGTAGATGCAAGGAGGTGCATTTCCTCCTGCTGCCCTGGGCCAAAACTGAATTTTGAGTGATACTTGAGCACACATCTTATCATAAATGAAGACTCAGCTTTGAGCCCTAACACCATATGGGAGCATCATGGACAGGACTGGGGGAAAGCTCCACAGATAATGGAGCAGTAATGTCATGTCTCTTTCTTGGTCCCTATCTAAAAAGAAAACAAGAAGAAAAAGAGTTGGCCCACGCAACCCAAGAGTGGTGCAGAGGATAAAGTTTTGGTCTCAAGCATGAAGTAACAAATTCAATCACTGATATAGCATGTGTCAGAGTGATGCTCTAATTCTGTTCTCATAAATAAATATTAAATATTTAAGAAGTTGGCCCAGAATCAGTGGAATCATGAGTGCTCAAAGCCCTAAAGCCATCAAAGAAAAAAAAAGAAAGAAAGAAAGAAAGAAAGAAAGAAAGAAAGAAAGAAAGAAAGAAAGAAGTGTCACCTGACACAAAGCGCAAGGACGCATAAGGATTCCGGTTCGCCCCTGGCTCCCCACCTGCAGGGGAGTCGCTTCATAATCAGTGAAGCAGGTCTGCAAGTGTCTATCTTTCTCTCCCCCTCTCTGTCTTCCCCTCCTCTCTCTATTTCTCTGTCCTATCCAACAATGACATCAATAAAAATTAATAACTACAACAATAAGACAAGGACAACAAAAGGGAATAAATATTTTTTAAAGTGTTATTATGGCATAACTAAAGAAGAAAAAATGTTCTGCATTTTAAGATACACTTTACTATTTGTGATAAGTGTGCTGTAACCCCAAAGAGAACCATAATGCATGACTGTACGGTATCGTGAATTCCCTCTTATTCTGAACAAATAACCTGCTCATGGTGGCAATATCTCATTGGTGTGACATGCTGTTCTGTTGTGTTTTGTTTTGGGTATGGCCTAGGAGGATCTCACCCCACCTGAGTCACCCCTGCTCAGTTCAGTTGTGCCATACGATGTGTACATGCCTAATCCATCTAATCTAGAGACTGCATTGCATCCATATCTGGAAGAAACTCAAACAGCTGGCGATTTCTTATCAGTGGATCTCAGCTTCCTACCAGATGAACTTACCCAAGAAAATAAAGACCAGACTGACACAAGAAGCAAGCATGAAATTGAACATTGTAAAACTCACACTCAGCCAAGTAAATTGCTGTCAGCCAGAAAACAAGATGATAGCCTGGACTTAAACTGTAGCAGTTTGTCAAATTCTCATTCATATCTGCACACTGGTGATGTTGATTCAGTTCAGCTCTCTCCTGAAGAAGCAAGCTCCTCCCCTTTGGCATCTTTAACTCCCATGACACCAATAAACCCTGTTTCAGAATGTTCTAGAATTGTGCCTCAACTACAGTAAGTTGAGAGTTTTTTTTAAAGGTGGACGCTTTATGAAAATACATATAATAATCCTGAGTATAATAACATTTCAGGATAGTAGCAAAAAGAAAATTTCAGATTTCAATATATTTTACTTATTTTAGTGAAAAAGAAATACAGAGAGAAAGACTGCTCAGCTCTGGTTGATGGTGGTTCTGGAAACTGAATCTGAAACCTCAGAGACTCAGGCATGAAATTACTTTGCATAACCATTATGCTATCTCGCCAGTTCCAGATTTCATTATTTTTTTAATAAATTATGTAATAAGCTCTTGTGATTTTACACAATTGGGTTGTCTGCAAAATGAATTAATAATTTTTTTTAAAAAATAACATGTTTTTAAATTTATTTTATTTGATAGGACAGAGAAATTTAGAGGGAAGAGGGAGATAATAGAGAGAGACAGAGAGATATCTTCAGACCCGCTTCACTGTGAAGCTTTTCCCCTACAAATGGGGGATGAGGCTTGAACCCAGGTCCTTTCACACTGTAAATGTATGCATTTAAAAAAAAAAAAAGGTGTGCATTTAACCAGGTGTGTCACCACCTGGTCCTGAAGTACCAATTCTTGACCCCTAAAGAGGGAGAAGTTAAAAGTTAGTTAATACATTCTTGAGAGATTGTGTTGTTTAAAGTACACTTGTTGCTGAAAATTGTGGTTGGGGCTGAATAAACACTAAGAATATAAAGATATGAACTTGAGCTTGATTTGCAATATTTTTGGAATTGTGTTTTCTATCTTGAGGTAGTTTTGAAAAAAAAAATTAAATAGAAGAATGTTAGTCAGCCACTCATGAAATTTTAGAAAACTATCTTAGTACTTGACATTGGGATTTTATTTATTTATTTTTTTTATTGTTTTTATCAGAGCGCTTCTCAGCTCTGGTTAATGACAGTGCCAGGAAACAGACCTGAGAACTCTCTCATGCAAATTCTTTTTTTTAAATATTTATTTAATTATTCCCTTTTGTTGCCCTTGTTGGTTTTTTTATTGTTGTAGCTATTATTGTTGTTAGATAGGACAGAGAGAAATGGAGAGAGGAGGGGAAGACAGAGGGGGAGAGAAGGATAGACTCCTGCAGACCTGCTTCACTGCTTGTGAAGGGACTCCTCTACAGGTGGGGAACCAGGGGCTGGAACCACTTTGCTCCACATGCGCTTAACCTGCTTAACCCTCTGAGCTAGTGAGCTTAACCTGCTGCGCTATGTCCGACTCCCCTCTCATGCAAGTTCTATGTGCTACCACTGCGCCATCTCCCTAGCCCACTTGGGATTTTCATCTTATATTAGGAACCATATTAGTATGTATTTCACATTCCGAATAACTTGCTAGTATACAGTCTATAAAATGAGGAAGGTAATTTTTTTACTTTGCATATCTGATATAATTTTCTGAGTTGACTTACTTCTTCAGGAATATTGTCTCTACTGTAAACCTGACATGTAAATTGGATCTGAAGAAAATAGCTTTGCATGCCAAGAATGCAGAATATAACCCAAAGGTAAGATGGCCAGGCTTTTCTTTCAACATTAGCTTCTATTCAGATTGACTTTGTTTCATATATGGTCATGTTTCATATATTGACTTATGTTTGTTTTCATTTATTTATTTAATAATATGTATTTATTTATTCATGAGAGAACGAGAGAGAACCAGAACATCACTTTGGCATATGCAGTGCTGGGGATCAAACCAGGAAGCTCATGGATGCAAGTCAGTTGCTTTAGCTGCGGTTCAACCTCCTGGGCCACTTGTTCTAATGGTTAGTCTTTCATGCCCGAGGTTCCAAGGTCCCAAATTCAGCCCCCAGCACCACCATAAGCCAAAATTGGGCAGTTCTCAGGTTATAAAAGGGAAAGAAAAAGAGAAGAAAAAAATTGTGGAGGGCGGGTCAGGGTGGGGAGGTGGGGATAGGGAGTGGGGTGGTGGGGGGTAGTATGCAAATAGACTCTCATGCCTGAGGCTCCCGAAGTCCCAGGTTTCAATCTCCCCCCCCACCACCACCACCATAAACCAGAGCTGAGCTCTGGTAAAAAAAAAAAAAGAAAGAAAGAAAGAAAAGAAGGAAGAGAGAAATTGTGAAAAGCTTGGCAATTAGCAATTCATAAATCTAATCACTGTATTCTCTCTTTCTTGAATTTTTGTATTTTTTGTCTTTTTGCTATCAAGAATTTGTTGTGGCAGGTGGAACTAGACAGCATAATGGTTATGCAAAGAGACTCCCATGCCTGAGGCTCCAAAGTCTCAGGTTCAATCCCTCACACCACCATAAACCAGAGTTGAGCAGTGCTCTGGTAAAAAAAAAAAAAAAAATTGTTGAGGTTTCATGCCTGTGATTACACTGCTCCTGGAAGATTTTTTTTTTCTTTTTCTTATTTCTTCCTTCCTTCCTTCCTTTCCTTTTTTTAGATAAAGGGTGAGAGATACACATCAAGAGAAGAAACACGGGCGGAGGATAGATAGCATAATGGTTATGCAAACAGACTCTCATGCCTGAGGCTCCAAAGTCCCAGGTTCAATCCGCCGCACCACCATAAACCAGAGCTGAACAGTGCTCTGGTAAAAAAAAAAAAAGAGAGAGAGAGAGAGAGAGAGAAGAAGCACCACAGCACTGCTCTACTATTCACAAAGCTTTCTCTGTGCAATTGCTCCTATTTGATGGGTGATGGCTGGAAGCCAATATGCACTCTACTGGTTGAAACCTTCTCCTGAACTAGCCGTATTCCCCTTTTAAAATTTATAAAATAATCTCATTCTCAGTGGGGGGGAGATAGCATAATGATTATGCAAAAAGGTTTTCATGCTTGAGGTACCAGAGGTCCCAGATTCAATCCCAAGCACCCCACTTTTTATAATTCCCTCTTTTTATAAGCCAAATATGAACTGTGCCCTGGTTTAAAAAAAAATAGTTGAACACAAGACTTGCATGCCTAAGGGTTCACGTTTAATATGCAGCACCATAGAAGCCAAAAACAGTGGTATTCTAGCCTTCCTCTCACATTAAAAAAAAAAAAAAATGCTATCATGGTCCAGCAGGTGGCTCAGTGGATAAAGCATATACTCAAGCATGAGGTCCTGAGTTCAATCCCCAGCTGCACATGTACCAGAGTGATGTCTGGTTCTTTCTCTCTTTCCTCCTATTTTTCTCATGAATAAATAAATGAAATATTTTAAAAAATATTTAATATATGGCATCATATTTGCAGAAATAACTTTCTGAATGTTGTTCCACCTAGCTGATACTTGTATGGTTTTCCATTTATAGGTTCTCTTCTTTTACTTATTTTACCACTAGAGTTATCACTTAGGTTTGGTGCTTGCACAACGACTCTATCTCTGAGCAGTCATTTTATTTTTCTTTTCTGAGAAAGAAGTTGGGAGAGGGGGCCGTGTGGTGGTAGTACTATGCACATGGACCTGGATTCAAGCCCCTGCTCCCCACCTGCAGTGGGGATGCTTCGTGAGTGAATGGTGAAACAGGTCTGCAGCTGTCTATCTTTCTCCCTCTCTATCTCCCCCTCCTCTCAATTTCTCTATGTCCTATCAAATAAAATAGAAAGGATAAAATAAAATTAAATAAATAAATTGAAAAAGTGGTGGACTCATAGTGCTAACACTGAGCTCTAGCAATAACCCTGGAGGCAAGAAAGGGAGAGGAGAGGAGAGGAGAGGAGAGGAGAGGAGAGGAGAGGAGAGGAGAGGAGAGGAGAGGAGAGGAGAGAGGAGAGGAGAGAGGAGAGGAGAGGAGAGGAGAGAGGAGAGGAGAGAGGAGAGGAGAGAGGAGAGGAGAGAGGAGAGGAGAGAGGAGAGGAGAGAGGAGAGGAGAGAGGAGAGGAGAGAGGAGAGGAGAGAGGAGAGAGGAGAGGAGAGAGGAGAGGAGAGGAGAGAGGAGAGGAAAGAGAGAGAGAGACAGAGAGACTGACCAACCAAGACCTATAGTGGAAATTTTGAACCCAGGTCCTAGCACATGGTTACAAGGTAACACTGCCCAGCCCGTTTCCCCTGTTGTCTTATAAGACTAAATTGTTTACTGTAAAGTTTAAGCTTCTACTTACTTATGTAAGTGGTTTATTTTTTTTCCCCTGGAAGTTTAATATAGTCTATTCTTTCTTGTGTCCTGGCCTATGCATCTAGGAAATGGGCTTGTTAATTCTATCAGATTTTAGTGATCTGGTTGACTTGATACTTAATAGTGAAAAAATAAGTAAGACCTGGTCCCTCCCAGGAAAAAAAATCACTACCTTGGGTGGTGGGGGATTTATGGAATTAGATGAAAAGAGCATACTGGTAGAAATCCAAGTGACATTTTTTAACACTATTAGTGGATTAATTACTTGCTTTTGCTGCTGTGGTGCTGCTACTACTAGCATCTGAATTTAGATGTTAGCTTGTATATAATCCAAAGGCTGTGTGAGATTCCTTTTTTACATTTCATATAGTTGACTCTGCTGAGCCCAGAAGCAGATGAACTAGGGTTCTTCTGGCTGAAACACTGACTGACTACACTATTGAACAACCACCATTTCTAATGTTTTCTTCTCCCAGTACTTTCAGCTTTTCCCCTGTTTTTTTTTTTTTACATTTATTTATTTATTCATGAGAAAGAGGAGGAAAGAAAGAAAGAACCAGATATTACTCTGGTACATATGCTGCCGGGAATTGAACTTAGGACCTCATGCTTGAAAGTTCAGTGCCTTATCCACTAAGCCACCTCCCAGACCACATTTCCCCCTGGTTTTTATTTCAGTGTATATGAGCTATCCAAACTTGGACCTAACAGCCAAAGAAACTCTGGCTTAATACATAAGTTACCTTGAGAACTTACCAAAGTGAGTACTAGATAAGAATGTCCCCCTTTAGTAAACACCTATGGAACAGGCATAGGACTTGATCCGACTCTGTTGGCTCAGAGTTCTTTCACTCTCTGTTAAAATTTCAAAACTGAATTGCCAATCCTGCCTTGGTCCTGTGAAGTAGCTCCTGCCCATAGAATTTGTAGGTAGTCTTGAATAGGATGCAATTCAGTTCACTTCCCAGCTTAGTAGTGAGAGGGGTGAGGAGGGGGAGGGAAGTCTGTGTCAGACCAGCAGGAAGAGCAGTTCTTCTAGTACCTCTAAGTCATTCTCAGCTATCCCCTGCATCACTGCATTAGCACCATTTGGAGGACTTGTAGATGCTGCTGGTCTGTGAATCACACTTCAAACACGAAGAACTGTAATAGAGAAGAACCTGAAAATTCAACTTTGTCACCTATTATACATATACCACACACACATGTCATATGTGCATATATGGAGATATTTTGGGTGGGATAGATAGCATGCATAATGGTTATGCAAAAAGACTCTCTTGCCTGAGGCTACAAAGTCCCAGGTTCAACCCCCTGTACCATCATAAACTAGAGCTGAGCAGTGCTCTGGTAAAAAAAATAAATCAAGTCCAAGTGGTACAAAGTACAAGGACCAGTACAAGGATCTCAGGTCAAGCCCCCGGCTCCCCACCTGCAAGGAAGCCGCTTTGCAAGCAGTGAAGCAGGTCTGCAGGTGTCTTTCTTTCTCTCCCCCTCTCTGTCTTCCCCTCCTCTCTCCATTTCTCTGTCCTATCCAACAACAACATCAATAACAACAATAATAACTACAACAAGGGCAACAAAAGGGAATAAATAAATATTAAATAAAGTCTGTCATCTGCTTCCACACTGCCATTTCCCAAAACATTAAAAAAAAGATATATCTTTAATTAGTAATTACAACAGTTTATAAGATCATAAGATTACAGGGATATAGTTCACACCACACCCACCACCACTGTTCTTCCTCTCCCCCACACACATCGTTCTCCCCTAAGGATAACCACCATAATTTTCACAAAGTCTTAGTGACAGTTTGACTACATTTTTTCCTTTCTAACAAGCTTGTGTGTTTCCGTTCTTTACATTTAACATATGAGCGAAACCATCCAGTAGTTGTCTTTCAGAGAAACTCAGGTGATATGGTAACATAAACTATAGGACGGGGGCAGACCGTGGTGCACCAGGTTAAGTGCACATAGTACCAGTTGCAAGGACCCACACAAAGATCCTGGTTGAACCCCCACCATCCCTCCCCCACCTGCAGTGGGTTGCTTCACAAGTGGTGAAGCAGCTCTGCAGGTATCTCTCTATCTCTCCCTCCTCTCTAAATTTCTCTCTGCCCTATTCAGTAAAATGGAAGCATTGGCCACCAGGAGTATTGGATTCATTGTGCTGGCATGGAGTCTCAGTGATAACACTGGAGGCAGAAAATAAAGTTAAATAAATAAAATAAACTTAAGGTATTATATATGATAATAACTATGAGAGAAACAAAAAATACATATAAGATTAAAAAAGTGCTAGACTGGGCTGAGTGGTGGTACACCTGGTTGAGCACACACATTATAGTGTATAAGGCCCTGGACCCAATCCCCCAGTCCCCACCTGCAGGGGGGAAGCTTCATAAGCAGTAAGGAAGTGCCACAGGTATTTCTCTTTCCCTCTCTGTCTTTCTCTCCCTTCTCAATTTCTCTGTCTCTATCATAAATAAATAGAAATTTAAAATATAAAAGTTCTAGAGAGAAAATGACATTATTTTTAAAAGGCTTAGAATGGTGCACTGCACTGACATGTACAAACTATTGTATTTACTGTTGAATGTAAAGCATTAATTCCCCAATAAAGAAATAAATTATTAAAAAAAAAAAAAACTAGAGGTGTGGGAGCCAGGATGTGGCACAGCAGGTTAAACACACATGGCGCTGACAGAGGACCTAGTGGGGTTGTATTGTTATATGGAAAAATGGGAAATGTTATGCATGTACAAACTATTGTATTTACTGTTGAATGTAAAACATTAATTCCCCAATAAAGAAATTAAAAAAAAAAGAATGGTGCACTGAGTTAAGCATACATTGATATGCACAAGGACCCAGATTCAAGCCCCTAGTCCCTGCCTGCAGCAGGGAAACCTCACAAACACTGAAGCAGTGCTACTGGTGTCTTTCTCTCTCTCTCTCCTTTTCTCTTTCTCCTTCCCTTCTCAATTTCTGTATTATAAAATAAAATAAACTCATATTAAAAAATAAGACATAATCCAGGAGGTGGTGCAGTAGATAAAGCATTGGACTTTCAAGCACGAGGTCCTGAGTTCAGTCCCTGGCAGCACATGTACCAGAGTGATGTCTGGTTCTTCTATCTCATTAATAGAGTATTTTTTAAAACATAAATAAATAAAAAGATATGGGAGTCGGGCAGTAGCGCAGCGGGTTAAGTGCACGTGGTGCAAAGCGCAAGGACTGGAGTGAGGATCCCGGTTCAGGCCCCCGGCTCCCCACCTGCAGGGGAGTCACTTCACAGGCGGTGAAGCAGGTCTGCAGGTGTCTTTCTCTCTCCCTCTCTGTCTTCCCCTCCTCTCTCCATTTCTCTCTGTCCTATCCAACAACAAGAACACCAATCATAACTACAACAACAAGGGCAACAAAAGGGAATAAATAATAAATATTAAAAAAAAAACAGAGGACTTATGCATGTAAATGTATTACATATAAGTACTTTATATAATTTATATGCAAATACACCTTTAGTCTTTTTAAACTATTCTTGACTCAGTTCTTTGCTTGTATATCCTCTATCCATTTCTTCCTCCCCTTTAATACTTTTTATTTATTTATTTTTCTAAATATTTTATTAATGAGAAAGGAAGGGGGAGAGAAAGAACCAGATATCACTCTGGTACATGTGCTGCCAAAGATTGAACTCAGGACCTCATGGTTGAGAATCCAATGCTTTATCTGCTGTGCCACCACCCGGACCACTCCCCTTTCATACTTTAAAGTTGTCTCATATTTCAATGACATGTGTTTCTAAGTTTGTTTTATTGGGTACCACTTTATTGAGAGTTAAATGTTCCTCGTTTCCTTCTTTGTGGCACTCTTTTCAGTAACTTGCAAGGCAGGTCATGGTCAAGTGTGCATGGCTGGTAGTTATCTTTCAGAACTGTGAATATCATACATATGGAGATAATTTGAAAAGCATTCTGTGCTTTTAAATCATGTTTGTAAAATCTTAACTTTACCATTTCCCATGTAACATTGGAAGTTAAACAACCACTTAGTTTCCCTGTGCATTCAATGTGGATAATAATGGGATAAACTGAGAATAAATGAGATGAAAATCTGTAAAGCTTTTCTTATTGTAGGGCCTAAAATGTAACAGATACTCAGGTTTTAACCTTTCTGCTGTTATTACTATTTTTCCCAGAGTACACTTTGGAATCATGATAATTTTTGTTAATGATAACATAGGAGGATAGACGTAGCCATTTTTTAGTTTTCATGTCCAGTTCCAGCTTATTCAAGATTACTTCTGTATCTGTCTTTTTGACTGTAATGGTGTTGACTCCTGCAGAGGCTAATTCTCTTTTGGGCTTCTATGTGTAGAGGTTTGCTGCTGTCATAATGAGGATCCGAGAACCCAGGACAACAGCCCTCATATTTAGCTCCGGGAAAATGGTTTGCACAGGAGCCAAAAGGTATGAGCGACCATCCTTCACCCATACCACGCAAGTACTTCAGTATATAAAACAAGGGGAGGGAGTATTAATGTTTTAAAAACATATCTTAGGAACAAGATACTTTTTGGGAAGAGTTAAACTCATGAAATAACACAGAATCCCAAATTGAAAACATCTAGTTTCATCTCCAGTCCCCACCTGCAGGGGGAAAGCTTTGCAAGTGGTGAAGCAGGAATCTCTTAAGCTCTTCTCAGCCCACAAGCCATATGTGTTTGCACTCACCCATGACTTGGTGGGTTCCCACAGTAATCCAAGTCTTGTCTTGGTCCATTCTCAGGTGATCCCACAAGTGGTGAAGCAGTGTTGCAGGTGACTCTCTGTCTCTCTCCCTCTCTATCTCCCCTACCCTCTAAATTTCTGACTCTCTATGCAATAAATAATTTAAAAATTAAAAAAAGAAAATACCCAGCTTCATACTATTAGCTTATACCTCAATTTAAAGCCCCCCCTTCAACTGAGGGAACTTAAGTAGGCTGTTATAACTTGATCGTAAGGAACTTTTTTTTTTTTTTTATAAAAAGGAAACACTGACAAAACCATAGGCTAAGAGGGGTACAACTCCACACAATACCCACCACTAGAACTCTGTATCCCATCCTGTCCCCTGATAGCTTTCCTATTGTTTAACCCTCTGGGATGCAAGGTCATTGTGGGATGCAGAAGGTGGAAGGTTTGGCTTCTGTAATTGCTTCCCCTCTGAACATGAGCATTGATTGACAGGTCGATCCATACTCCTAGCTCGCCTCTCTCTTTCCCTAGTGGAGCAGGCTTCTGGGGTATCAGAGCTCCAGGAAACATTGGTGGGGTTGTCTGTCCAGGGAAGTCTGGTTGGCATCATGGTAGCATCTGGAACCTGGTGGCTGAAAAGAGTTCACATTATAAAGCCAAACTAGTTGTTGACTAATCATGAACCTAAAGGCTAAAGTAGTGCAGATGAAGAGTTGTGTGTGTGTGGGGGGTGTCTCCGAACATTTTTTTTTTTAGCAACTGTGATGATAATGCCTATTCTGAGCTTGGGAAAGTATTATACATTTTCTTCATGACAAATAAATGGATCAAACTATTTTTTAATATTTATTTATTTCCTTTTTGTTGCCCTTGTTTTTATTGTTGTTGTAGTTATTGTTGTTGTCATTGTTGTTGGATAGGACAGAGAGAAATGGAGAGAGGAGAAGACAGGGGGAGAGAAAGATAGACACCTGCAGACCTGCTTCACTACCTGTGAAGGGACTCCCCTGCAGGTAGAGAGCCAGGGGCTCGAACCGGGATCCTCACGCTGGTCCTTGCATTTTGCACCATGTGCACTTAACCTGCTGTGCTGACTCCCTGGATCAAAATATTAAGGAAAATGAAGCAAGTATTTCTTAACCATTAGCTTGAGCATTAGTTCAGGAGACTTCTTCTCAAAGGCTCATCTCTTCCCTGGAGCTCATGTAGAGGAGCTGTGTCCAACGTGGATCCTGTTACCGTAAATTGCAGTGTAGAGCTACTCCTGCATCTCAAAAGATGAGTAGCAAACTGTCTCACTGAAAGGTTGTACCAATTTCTCCTCGTTCATTTTCTCTTACAAACACTGGGTGTTGATGTCCTTTTTTCTTTGCCATATTGACTAGTAATAAGCTATTTTTCAGTTCGTGTCTTTCATTTACTAGTGAGACTAATCATATGCATGTACATTGCCTACTGTGTCTTTTGTTCCATATTCTATAGAGATATTTGTCTTTTGGAAATAGATTTTGGTATTTAAGTATCTCTACCATTTTATGATAGGAATATTT
Organism: Erinaceus europaeus; assembly: GCF_950295315.1. NCBI lineage: Eukaryota > Metazoa > Chordata > Mammalia > Eulipotyphla > Erinaceidae > Erinaceus > Erinaceus europaeus. The sequence goes on from NC_080177.1 coordinate 39,428,409, forward strand.
ACCCCAAGGTACTGAAAGTGGCTTTCTTTCTCCTTCCCCCCTACCTCCCTTCCTTCCTTTCTTCCTTCCTTCCCTCCTAGAGCCAGAGAAGACAGAGAAAGAGTAAAACAGACCATAGCACTGAAACTTCCCTCAGTGTAGTGGGGGCTGGGTTGTACACATGGCAAATCAGCTCACTATCCAAGTGAGCTATTTCATTGGCCCAGGAAGTGGTTTTTTTGTTTGTTTGTTTGTTTGTTTGTTTGTTTTACCAGAACATTGCTCAACTCTGATTTATGGTGATGCAGGGATTGAACCTGGAACCTTTGAGCCTCAGGCATGAGAATCTCTTTGCATAACCATTATGCTATCTACCTTTGCCCTTTTATGGTGTTTTTAAAATAATTTTTTGTTTGGGTACAGTCTAGCCAACTAGAAAAAAATCATTTTGACATTTGACTTCATCCATAGGAAGGCATTCCCATGGAAAATTTATAAATATTACCCTCAATATATTTTTCTAGCCTTCCTGAGGCATTACTTTATATCAAGGGAAAGAAGTTGATGTCTTGAATCATCTAGAGCTTTCTCTAGATATTTTCTTATTACATCATAAAATAAAAGTGTGCTGGGAGTTGGGTGGTAGCACAGTGGAATAAGTGCACATGGCACAAAGCCCAAGGACCGGCTTGAGGATCCCAGTTTGAGCCCCTGGCTCCTCACCAGCAGAAGAGTCATTTCACAAGCGGTGAAGCAGGTCTGCAGGTGTCTTTCTCTCTCCCTCTCTGTCTTCGCCTCCTCTCTCCATTTCTCTCTGTCCTATCCAACAATGACAACATCAATAATAACTACAACAATAAAACAACAAGGGCAACAAAAGGGAATAAATAAATAAATATTAAAAATAAATAATAAAAGTGTGCTTAGTCATTAAAGCACATGTGTATTAAACTGATTGAAAATTAAATTGATTATGTGCATTAAATTGACAGTAGATTGTCACATTGTATTAACTTAGGGGAGACAACTAAATTGTAAGCTTATTCTCTATAATTTCACTTCAAAATATATATTCATCTTACACATACATTCATATTTCCTTATACTTGTTTGCTAAAATCTAGTAGTGTAAACTTAGTGAATTTAGATAATAAATGAGCTATTACCCACACCTATCTTGTCCTTGAGGTCTGATTAACCAGCTATAAAAGTTTTGTTAGGATAAGAAATAGCAGGTTGGGTGGAGGGTAGATAGCATAATGGTTATGCAAGCAGACTCTCATGCCTGAGGCTCCAACATCCCCTGCACCACCATAAATCAGAACTGAACAGTGTTCTGGTAAAAAAAAAAAAAAAAAAAAAAGCAGGTTATCTTCAAAACCTTATATATAGTGAGGCAGACGATCTCCCACTCCTTGGCAAGAGAGCTTGCTCCTGGCCTCTTGGTTTTTGCTTATTCATATTTTATTTTATTTTATTTTATTTTATTTTATTTTATTTTATTGTATTGTATTGTATTTGCCACTAAGGTTATTGCTGGAACTTGGTGCCTGCATGAGAAATGCACTGCTTCCACACCTCCTGGCTGCCTTCCCACCCTGCCTCCACCTTTTATTTGATAGGATAAAGGAAAACTGGAAAGAGAGAGAGAGAAAAAAGACACACACACACAAAAAAAGACAACTACAGCACTGTTGCACTGCTTGTGAAGCTCCCCTCCAGCTGGTGGGAACTGGGGAGCTTGAACCTAGGTCCTTACACATGACATGTGTGCTCAACCAAGTAACCAAGTGCCCCATTGCCCAGCCTGGGTATTTGCTTTGGGGTGTGTGTGTCCTAAATGGTATGTGTGTGTGTGTGTGTGTGTGTCCTAAATGGTATGTGCTTTTAGATCACATGGCTATGTCTAGCACTTGTTAAGCATTACAATTGATGAGGGCTGGTTTTAACCAGTTTTAACTATGTTTCCAGACCCCATTCATAGAGGGTCTGCATGTCTAGGGTGAGAGAGACCTGGGGCTTTTGCAGCTTTAACAGACTCTCAGTGGTACTGTTACTGCTGTCTGAAGACATATTTTGAGAATTTGTGTCATAGCAAATTTTATCTAATAGCACATAAAGCAAGAGAAGAACAAAACACCACATGAAAGGTAACCAGTTAAGAGAAAAACAACAAAACTGTTTCTGATTCGGCTCTTTAAAACACATTTGTCCTTCTCCAGTGAAGAGGAATCCCGTCTTGCTGCACGAAAGTATGCCCGTGTGGTTCAGAAGCTTGGCTTCCCAGCCCGATTCCTCGATTTTAAAATCCAGAACATGGTTGCAAGCTGTGATGTGCGATTCCCCATCAGGTTGGAAGGTTTGGTGCTGACCCACCAACAGTTCAGTAGGTATGGTTATTACATAACCTAACTTTAAATTTACTAAGATATGAAAGTCATATTCCAAACAACTTTTACAATGTGTCTTTCAGAGAAACATGGTTCTTCTTTTTAGAAAACAATATAGGGGGCTGGGTAGTGGTACACCTGATTAAGCACACAGTACTAAATACAAGGACCTGAGCAAGGATCTGGGTTCAAATACCTGTTCCCCACCTACAAGGGGGAACACTTCACAAGTGATGAAGCAGGTCTGCAAGTGTCTGTCATTCTCTCTCCCTCTTTATCTCCCTCTCCCCTACCAGTTTCTCTCTGTCCTACACAATAAAATGGAAAAAAATGGCTGCTAAGAACAGTGGATTCATAGTGCCAGCACCGAGCCCCAGCAATAACCCTGAAGGCAAAAAATAAATAATTAATTAAAAATAAAATAAAAAATAAAAGAGTGGTTTGGGAGGTGGCACAGTGGATAAAGCATCAGACTCTCAAGCAGGAGGTCCTGAGTTCAATCCCCGGCAGCACATGTACCAGAGTGATGTCTGCTTCTTTCTCTCTCTCCTCCTATCTTTCTCATTAATAAATAAAATATTTAAAAAAAAATAAAAGAGAGAGGGTGGGAGTAGATAGCCTAATGGTTATGTGAAGAAATTCTCATGCCTGAGGCTCCAAAGTCCCAGGTTCAATCCCCTGCACCACCATAAACCAAAGCTGATCAGTGCTCTGGTAAAAAATAAAATAAAATAAAAAATAAGAGAAAGAAAAGAGAAAACAATGTAAAAAAAAAAAAAGGTGAAAGGGTTAGGATGTTGAGCCTAACTTCATTGGTTACCAAGTATGTCCACTCTTTAGAAGCAGTGGTTCCCAAAATTACATTGTGGAACCAGGCAGTGTTGCACTTGGTATAGTAGACATATTACAGTGTGCAGGGACTCAAGTTCAAGCCCCTGATCCCCACCAAGTGGGAAAGCTTCATGAACAGTGAAGCTGTGTTGCAGGTGTTTCTATTTCTCTCTCCATATCTGTTTTTCCCTTCCCTCTCGATTACTGTCTCTACTCAATAAATAAATAAAATACTAAATTGCAATGCAATCACCTATAACAGCTTATTAAAACATGCCTGCTGGAGCTAAGACATAGTTCATCTGGTAGAGTGTACACTTAAAAAAGCTCTTATTTGGGGGTTGGGCAGTAGCACAGCGGGTTAAGCACACATGGCGTGCAAGGACTGGCTTAAAGATCCCATTTGGAGCCCCCAATACCCAATTGCAGGGGAGTCACTTCACAGGCAGTGAAGCAGGTCTGCAGATTTTTATCTTTCTCTCCCCTTCTCTGTCTTGGCCTCCACTTTCCATTTCTCTCTGTCCTATCCAACAATGAAGGACATCAACAATAACCACAACAAGGGCAATAAAAGAGGAAAAAAAATGGCCTCCAGGAGCAGTGGATTCATGGTGTAGGCACTGAGCCCCAGCAATAACTCTGGAAGCAAAAAAAAAAAAAAAAGGCTCTTATTTATTTATTAATGAGAGAGATTAAAAGAAAAAAGTAGAAGGAGGGAGAAGGGGGAGGAGAGAACCACAGCATCATTATGGTACATTGGCTTCAAGAGATCAAACTCAGGATATCATGCTGGAGAGTTCATTTCCTTATCCACTGCACCATCTCCCAGATCACAGAGTGCACACATCACCTGGGTTTGAGCCCCCAGCCGCCATATGGGAGCACCTACAAAGGAGAAACAAACAAGAAAAAAAAAAAAAACCTTCTTAGGCTGTACTACCAAGATTTAGCTTGAATTTTCAGTTCCAACCACCTTATAGGTGATGCCAATGCCAGAGGCACACATATTGAAATCCTCTGATCTCTAGAATTCTTAGCCACCTGTCTTAGGGATGATGGCAATGGGGGGAAAAAGAAGTGGGAAATGGACTAAACATCTGGAAGGGGTTGACAGCTGATGGGAGGAGACATAATTGAAGTGAAGATGAAAAAACTAATTGCTACAGAACATTCTATGAAGGCAATCTTATCTTGTATTTTGCCCTAGTTTGTTTGAGGGCTTTCTTATGTGTGGCTGCAGCCCTCATCACAATTTTTTAAAATTTTTATTTATTAATGAGAAAGATAGGAGAGAGAGAGAACCAGACATCATTCTGGTACATGTGCTGCTGGGGTATGACCTCAGGACCTTATGCTTGAGAGTCCAGTCCTTTATCCACTGTGCCACTTCCCGGACCACACCACAGTTTCTTTTTTTTTTTTTTTATTTCATTTCATTTTATTTTATTATTTTTTTAATTTTTTTATTTCTTTATTGGGGAATTAATGTTTTACATTCAACAGTAAATACAATAGTTTGTACATGCAATTTTATTTTATTTTATTTATTTATAAAATGGAAACACTGACAAGACCACAGAATAAGAGGGGTACAATTCCCACCACCAGAGCTTCGTATCCCATTCCCTCCCCTGATAGCTTTCCTATTCTTTAACCCCGTGGGAGTATGGACCCATGGTCACCATGGGGTGCAGAAGGTAGAAGGTCTGGCTTCTGTAATTGCTTCCCCACTAAACATCGGCATTGGCAGGTCGATCCATACTCCCAGCCTGTCTCTCTCTTTCCCTAGTGGAGCAGGGCTCTGAGGAAGCAGAGCCCAGGACACATTGGTGGGGTCATCTGTCCAAAGAAATCCAGTTGGCATCATGGTAGCATCTGGAACCTGGTGGCTAAAAAAGAGTTAACATATAAAGCTATATACATTTTTGATTAATCATGAACCTAAAGGCTGGAATATTGCAGATGAAGATTTGGGGTCTCCATTTTGGAAATAGCTGGTAGGTCTATTTCCAAAGGGCCCATGACTTCATTAGTTTTTTAATAACACTAACATTTTTCACTAAAATTTTGTTATTAGTAAGTTAACAGTAATTTACAAAACTAAAAGGTTTTGGGTATAGTTTCACACCCACACCTGTTAAGTCATGGCCCCCACCACCAAAGACCTATCTTTGTAGTGTGTTTGTGTGTTTGTTTGGTTTATTTTTACCAGAGCACTGATCAGCTCTGGCTCATAGTAGTGCAGGGGATTGAACCTGGGACTTTGGAGCCTCATGCATGAGAATCTCTTTGCATAACCATTATGCTATGTTTTCCAGCAAATTGTCTCCTTTATAGGTCAGATTGAAGAACTCCTATCTCCCTCCTCTTCTTCCTTCTCCTCCTTCTTTTTAATGAAATAGGCCACATGTATACTCAATTTCACTGCTTTGAGACACTTTATTCATTCAGATAGGGAAGGTAGAGAGAGGGGTATAGTTAATTCCACATTGTTCCCACCACCAGAGTTCTGTGTCCCCATCCCCTCCATTAAAAACTGCAGTGGTTTTCCCAAGGTCACAGATAATGAGTTCACTATTATTTCTGTAACTGTTTACATTTTTGCCCATTTTTCTATGATCCTATCTTTTCTTTCATTCTAAGTCATAGCTACACCTATTACTACTCCTGAATGTCTCCTTTTTGTCTCTTTTCTTACTTGGTCCTGATGGGATTGGGTTTCAGAGCCCTATAGTCATCTTCCCCTAACATTTATCCCTCTCTGGGAGTATGTGTAACATTACTTTCTAACCTGTGAATAGTTATGTTTTCTTTCTGTGTGTTACTAGAGTATCCATCTTAGGCTTCTGTGTCTGATGTTCAGTTGAAGTCAAGTCCAGTAGCTCAAGTAGTTGGAAAAAGGCAAGATTTAGTGAAAATTAACTAACGGGAGTATGAAGTCTCTCAGATCCATTCTCTTTGCATATGTGAGGTTGAAGGTTTTCTCTCTCAGATAATATTTTAAATAGAGCAGGGAGTGTTGCTTTTGATAGGAGCACAATCAAGAACTTTTAGTTTTCTTTATATAACACCTATCTAAAGACACATAACAGTGGGATAAAACTGTTTAACAGTTTATAAATGTATATAAAATGTGGTCATTAGAATTAGAGAGAAATCAGTCTGGGTGGTGATGCACCTGGTTGAGTGCACATGATACAGTGCACAAGGACCCCGGTTTAAGCCCCTGGTCCCTACTTGCAAAAGGAAAGCTTTGTGAGTGGTGAAGCAGGGCTGCAGGTGTCTCTCTGTCTCTCTCCCTTCCTACCACCCATTCCCTCTCAATTTCCAGCTGTCTCTATTCAATAAATAAATAAAGATTTTAAAATCTTTTTAAAAATTACAGAGAAATCATAATGGTTATGCAAAAAGACTTTCATACCTAAGGCTCTGAGGTCCCAGGTTCAATTCCCTAGCACCACCATACACAGAACTGAGCAGTGCTATGTTTTTTTCTGTGTCTTGGCATGTTTCTATCTCTCACTCTCAAATAAAAATAAATAAATATAAATTTTAAAAATATTTTATTTATTTACTTATTTATTTTCCCTTTTTGTTGCCCTTGTTTTTATCATTGTTGTGGTTATTATTATTGTTGTTACTGATGTTGTTGCCAGATAGGACAGAGAGAAATGGAGAGTGGAGGGAAAGACAGAGGGGGAGAGAAAGATAGACACCTGCAGACCTGCTTCACCACTTGTGAAGCAACTCCCTCCCTGCAGGTGGGGAGCCAGGGGCTCGAACTGGGATCCTTACAGCAATCCTCAAGTTTCACACCATGTACACTTACCCGCTGCACTACAGCCCGACCCCCATAAAAATATTTTTAAATGTGCTTGTTATTGAGGAACTTGTAAAATTTAGAAAACATGCTTATGCACTTTTATTAATAGATATTTTTTTCCTTCCTGCCAGTGTTATCACAGTTGCTCGGTGCCAGCATTACAAAGCTATCACTCCTGGCAGTCATTTTTTCCTTTTTTTATTTCTATTTTACTGGATAGGACAGAGAGAAATTGAAAGAAGCAGAGATTGACCTGAAGAGAGGGGCTGGGTGGTAGTGCAGCAGGTTAAGTGCATATGATGCAAAGCACAAGGACAGGCGTAAGGATCCCAGTTCAAGCCCCTGGTTCCCCCCCTGCAGGGGGGTCGCTTCTCAAGCAGTGAAGCAGGTCTGCAGGTGTCTATCTTTCTCTCCCCCTCTCTGTCTTCCCCTCCTCTCTCTCTCCATTTCTCTCTGTCCTTTCCAACAACAATGACAGCAACAACAATAATAACAACAATGATAAACAATAAGTACAACAAAAGTGGGGAAAAATAGCCTCTAGGAGCAGTGGATTTGTAGTGTAGACACTGAGCCCCAGCAATAACCCTGGAGGTAAAAATAATTAATTAATTAATTAGTTAATTAATTAAATGAAAATTATTTTTTTTAATTATCTTTATTTATTGGACAGATAAAGCTAGAAATTGAGAGGGAAGGGGGTAATAGAGAGAGAGAGACAGAGAGACACCTGCAACACTGCTTCATCACTTGTGAAGCTTTCCCCCTGTAGGTGAGGGCCGGGGGCCTGAACGCAGGTCTTTGCATATTGTGACATGTGCTCTCAACCAGGTGCACCACCACCCGTCCCCATAAATGAAAATTCTTTGAAAAAAAAGAAAGGAAGAGAGAAACACCTGCAGACCGGCTTCACTGCTTATGAAGTGTCCCTTCTGCATGTGGAAAGAGTGCTCAAACCCAAGTCCTTGCACTTGGTAAAATGTGAGCTTCACTGGGGAGTTCCACAACCCAGGCTGATAACACTTTTAAAAAGGGGGGGGCAGGCGGTGGTACACCTGGTTAAGCACACACATTATAGTGCGCAAGGACCAGGGTTCAAGCCCCCGGTCCCTACCTGCAGGGGGAAATCTTCAAAAAGTGGTGAAGCAGGGCTGTAGGTGTCTCTCTGTCTCTCTCCCTCTCTATTACCCCCACTTCCTTCTCGATTTCTGGCTGTCTCTATCAAATAAAGGTAATAAAAACAGTTTTTTTTTAAAAAAGAAAGAAAATGTTTAACAAACAAGATACTTGAAATTCTTTAACCAAATTACCTTAATTTTAATATTTTAGCATGATTTGCACTTACAGACACATCATGACCAATGATTTCTGTTCTTAACTGACATAAGAAATTGTTTAAGTCACTTAACACTACTTTTTTTTCCTCTTTTGTTGCCCTTGTTTTATCATTGTTGTGGTTATTTTGTTATTGTTGCCATTGATGTTATTGTTGTTGGATAGGACAGAAAAAAATTGAGAGAGGAGTGGAGACAGAGATGGGAAGAGACAGACACCTGCAGACCTGCTTCACAGCTTGTGAAGTGACCCCTCTGCAGGTGGACAGCTGAGGGCTGGAACTGGGATCCTTATGTTGGTCCTTGCAGCTTTGCGCCATGTGTGCTTAACCTGCTGCACTACCGCCTGACTCCTTCAACACTACTTTCAGCAAGAGGACCAAAACTTTTTGTTAAAAGAGCCTTTTTAGCTGGATAAGGGCAAGAGAACAGCACACTTTAATAATGGCCCTTTTGGTCACTACCAGGTTACCCCACAATCTGGGGCCCTAGTCAGGGAACCCTGGGATTCTCATATGGATATGATGGGCCCAGATATCTAACAGATCCCTCTCTACACCATCACTGATCATCTCCATCAGGAACAGCATCATAAATGCTCTTGTGGGCCCCTACAGGACATTGCCCTCAATGTAGAACAATTCAGAAGGAGGCTGGGTCAGCATACCCTGCCACTTGAGGAAGATGGGTTCTGAAATTAGTGCAGCCTAAAATGTTCCTAGCTATGACCATGCAATGTGAGTTCAGATTGGCAGGGACGCAAAGGTTGCACAGGCTCCTGTGCTAAGTATGAATAGACATAGGTCCTAGGTCAGATCAATAGGGTTTACAGTTAATAGTATTTATATACTTTCCCCATATTTGAGAGCTACGCTCTTCCTGACTCAGCTTTCTAGTCCTATTGCCAACTCTTACACCATCTTCCTAGACAATACTTTCAGCCCACCTGCATGTTAGCTGTCAAGCTCAGCTAAAAATTAGTGAAGTCATGGCCCCTTGGAATATACCCAAAGTAGACTTCCTAGCTCCTTCCAACATGAAGACCCCAAATCTCATCTGCTATATTCTTATCTTTAGGTTCATGATTACTTAACTATTTGTTCTGCTTTGTATCTTAATGCTTTTCAGCCACCAAGTTGCAGATGCTACCTGTGACCCCAACCTGACTTCCCTGGGCAGAAGACCTCAGCAATGTGTCCTGGAAACCCACCTCCCCAGAGGTTTCTATCTTTCCCTACTTTCTATCTTTCTCTAGTAGGGAAACATAGAAACAGGCTGGGAGTTTGGATCAACAATCCCATGTCCAGTGGAGAAGCAACTATAGAAGCCAGACCTTCTACCTTCTGTTCCCCATAAAGATCTTTGGTCTGTCCTCCCAGAAGGATAAAGAATAGGGAAGCTTGGGAGTTGGGCAGTAGCACAGCGGGTTAAGCACAGGTGGTGCAAAGCGCAAGGACTGGCATAAGGATCCCAGTTCCAGCCCCCAGCTCCCCACCTGCGGGGGGGGGGGGGTCATTTCACAAGCAGTGAAGCAGGTCTGCAGGTGTCCATCTTTCTCTCCCCCTCTGTCTTCCCTTCCTCTCTCCATTTCTCTGTCTTATCCAGCAACAAAGACAATAACTACAATAATAAAAAATAAAAAATAAGGGCAACAAAAGCAAATAAATAAATAAATACTTTTCTAAAGTTTAAAAAAAACAAGGAAGCTTCCAATGGAAAGGATGGGATATAGAACTCTGGTGGTGGGAATTGTATAGAATTGTACCCCTCTTATCCCTCAATCTTGTCAATCATTATTAAATCACTAAGAGAGAGAGAGAGAAAGCTTTTTAGGACAATTTAAGGGGCCAGGTGGTAGCACACACTATGGAGTGCACATGTTACCATGCATAGGGATCTGGGTTTGAGTCCCTGGTCCCCGCTTTCAGGGGGAACTTTCACAGGTAGTGAAGTAGTGCTGCAGGTATCTCTTTTCCCCTCTCTATCTTCCCCATTCCTCTCAATTTCTCTGTTGT